>NC_090921.1:477605932-478335387 GCF_040938575.1 Ambystoma mexicanum
TTTTGTTTTCAATGACACATTTTAGCACCAAATACATGGCACTGCCATGGGGTCAGCTGTAGCTCCCTCATTGGCTAATGTATATGTTGAAAGCCTGGAGAGGAAGCCTATACTATCTGACACCAATCCGTTTAAAAATCTGATTAGGTTATGGAAAAGATACATCAACAATGTCCTGAAAATCTGGCAAGGCAACACCTTGGAACTCAAAACTTATTTTTGTTTGGCTAAACCAACAGAATCCATAATTAAAATTCACGAAAGATCATAGTGATATTAACATACATTTTTTGGACTTGACCATTTTTGTAGATCATACAAGCGGTCTGCTGGAAGTAAAACCTTTTCACAAAACCACAGATAGAAATTACCTGGTAACAGTACCACTAAAGAACATTTTGAAAAAGAGGAAAATCAATTAAATGACAAACTAATAAGACGAGGTTGCCCTAAGAAAATTGTGAAAAAGGCTATACCTGAGAAGCTATGTTGGAATACAACAAAGAACTGAAGGAGCCCACTAACAACATCACATTTGTAAGAACTTACAATGTGCTATCCAACCAGATACAGAAAATTGTTCAAAAGAATTGCCAGATCCTGACCAGAGGAGATAACACCTTGGCACAACCTAGGTGTGCCTTCTGAAGAGGAAGGAACTTGAAGGAAATGCTAACTCGTAATAATGTTTATTTAAAACCAATGAATGAGATGACATTTAACAGAGAGATGGGGAGTGAAGAGACCTGTGGGATACAGCCTTTGCGGCAAGTGTAAATGCTGTGCCCAGACAAAAAGAACACTACACGCCGATATCGGACTGAAGAACCCATGGAAACAGCCAAAACGAACTAATTGCAATACGTGTTGGGTCATATACGTGATCTGGTCCCCGAAAAGTAAAATTAAGAATTAAAGAAAACAAAAGTTGTATTAGAAACAGCATATTAACAGCACGTTTGGTTGACCATTTCAGATCATGTGGACACACATGCAATGAATTAAGATGGTCAATTTTAGTGAAAAACCTTGACCAAAACAAAAAAAAACTCTCATCGAAGGAGACTTGTCTTATTTTCTTGACCAAAAGTCATGAGGTTTGGTTGAATGATATGATTGAATGGCATTTAATATATGAAAAGGTATATCATTGGATTGAAGGAAAACTTAGAAATTGCATGAATAATAATACAACCAACATGCCATTTCATTTAGCTATTTAACATACAAATCCCATATTACATTTTACCTGTTAATCCACCAGAGCTACATAACACTGACAAAATTCAGGATGGAAGAGTTACTATTCTATCGTTTCGACATTGACCTAACAGTGCAATTAATTTTAGAGCACATCAGTCAACAGTAACTATACTCTCGACATATTATCTTCTGAAGCTTTTGACTGGTTCAAGATGGCCGACCGCTGGAATAAGTTTTACCATGAAGTATGAAGGTAACAGAAGGGCTCCAGTTCATAGAGTCCTTTAAATATACACAAGACTCTATGATATTGAAATCGCAGTCGCAGGATGCGCTCCGCCCACCATACGAAGATTACCGCTCAAGGGTGAGTCAATGAGAAAGTTTGAGTTTACTAGACCGTGTTTGGTAGATGCTGAATGAAACTAGGTGATTTTAGTTTGATTGGAGATCTTAGTGAATAGATGAGTAGTTACTAACACGATCCAATTAAAACAGTGTTACAACATAAAAAATTTACTAATATGCATCCAGGTACACTCTCTCCCTTTTACAGTTAACACCGGACACTGAATAATACAGCCTCAATTTAACAACCCTGGACACTGTTAATACGAATTCAGTTTGAGATATGCAAAACAACAAATGGGTTCCATCTTGTTGATTAATTGAACAGTGCGTTCCCGATGGACACAGTGTGAATAAATATTGGTTTACGGAAACCCTTTTCCATTGTGTTGATACCTTTTGACTAAATACGAGATCCAAATTTGGAGTATGGACAGAGGTATGTTTGTATCTTTGCAGGATGTTTTTTTATGAAGGTTTTTCCTTCACAGGTTTACCAGACTTTTATTTGTCATAGTGTGAGGTCAGCATATATGATAATCTGACTACTTGTGTCACATATGACCTTTATGAATGAACCAATGAGGATGACAAATAACAGCATTAGTAACAGCTGCTTTATATATGTTTTTTGTGTGTCTTTTGTGATGTAGTGAACCACTCAAAACAAGATTGTATGAAGAGAATTGGATTAAAACAGAATCTTCAATACAAGTCCCAGGCCAAGTTCTATTCCGGAGATGGACCTTGACAAATTATCCTTTGTCCATTTATAAGATCACCATTATACCCCTTCCGAATTCAATATCTTGCAGGAAAGAAACATGTTGGGGTCATGTTGGAGGGAATGTGGAGTGAGTTGAATTGAGAAATAATGAGTCTTGTATTTTATTAAGTTGTATGAGTATTTCATGAATTAAGAATACAACTTAGGTTTTAAGAAGACTGTCCCACTTTCTATCTATATGTGTTGATGTTTAGGTGAATTTCTGTCTGAAAAGTGTATTTTGAGTGACAATTTATTACTGTTTGTACCATAGTGACAATTTATACATATCAAATTAGTCGTGGCACATTTTAGTGTTGAGCAAAGCATTTTTGATGTTTTATTTAGTTGTTTTGGTGAATTTGCTTATTTTTTTACTCTGAAGGAAACATTTTTTTTAACTTTTTGTACTATTAATAAAATCTTATATCCAATTTACTGTTTAGGGTAATTGTATTCTTTAACCTATCATATGAGTGAGTCAATATGCATCATAAAATACTGACGTAACACATATTCGCCCAAAGTAAGTTGTTGTTTAAGATTTGTCTATACCATACCAGGAATTAATTTGTGGCGAACTCTCCTGCAGTCCCCCCTTAATGTTGTTAGAAGGGGATTTTGAGGGGACATATGTGTCCTGAGTTGAGGTGGATGCAGTTGTAGAAGTCTCAAGTATTGGATTCTGTGGAATTTTTGGACCCGTTCACTTGGGAGGGGTCCTCGGATCCCAGGATCAGGCAATATGTCCATTTGCCACACCTGGGCCTCCCCCCTATTTTGGATGTCAGGCCCTGGGTTTATGGGAATGTATAAACATCAGACGCATCTCGATGCCATGGTTTCTGGGCCGCCTCGACCTTTGGAGAGGGCGGAGGACCTTCTACCAGACTCCAATTGCATGCACTGTATTTTGACCAGCTCGGTGGGTCACCCTTCCGTGGCTGCGGGGGTAGTTGTTCCTCGCGACCCAGCGGTCTGGCAGGCTATTTCTGCTTTCGAAGATGACTCGCATAGGATCCCGACTGGCGCTGCACTGTTCTCACTATGGGTCCTGTCCGGAAGTGCCAGTGCTTGGGGGGTTCCGGCTTCTGCGCAAGGCAATGAAGGAGGGTTCAGACTTTGCAGGGATATTGGTGGAGATGCAGGAGCGGGTGCAGCTTCTTTCAGATCTTGCCTATGGCGGGGTCAGGCGCACTGCCATGGGAGCCTGCTTTTCTGCTGAAAGGCATCTTCGCTTGAGAGTTTGGAGATCAGACCCTTCTCAAACAGCAGTCCCTCTTCAACTTCCCCTTGTGGGTTCCAGCCTCTTTGGGAACTCACTGGCTGATAAGGTGCATCAGTTTCACAAGTTATTATGTCAACTTTGTGTCTCGCTCCTCAACAATTTCCAGGATCATGATTACTCTGCCCGTGAATCTGGTCGAGCGTGCGCCTATGACATTTGCTATTGCTGGTCTTCTTTACAAGGGGGCCTTTGAGCAGGTTCCGCCAGCCCGATGGGGTCTGGGCTTCTATTGTCGGGTCTTCCTGGTCCCTCAAGGGTGTTTTTGGCAGATATTTGGCTTGAAGCTACTCAACACAATTGTACGGAGTGTCCGATTTGGGTTGCAGACGTTGCTGGGGATCATTACCCTGGTCTGGTGTGGCGACTGTCTGGTCTCGTAGTATCTCCAGGTAGCTCATTATCACATATCAATTTGCCCGTCTCCTCTCCAGTTCCTCTGTTTCTCTGTGGCGGGTGCCCGTTATCGGTTTCCGTGTCCTTCCCTTTGTATTGTGGTCGGCTCTGCAGGTTTTCAAGGATCTGTTCACTCCATTGGTGGCCCATATTCGTCTGCGGGAGATCCCGCTGCTCCCATATCTGGATGATTGATCGAGGCAGTTCTCTGCCTTGCAGTGTAGTCCCATCTTCTTCGGGTTTGTCGGGCACTTCGGAAGTGGGGTTTCCTGATAGTCTCCCCTATCTCCGCCCCAGGACTTGGTCTTCATTGGGGCACAGTTCTGCATCTGAGGTTGGATGGTTCTTCTTCCTCAGACCAGGCCCTCTGGCTTTAGTCTCTCCTGTCCCAAGATCTTCAGCAGTGGTGGGCTTCTTTGAGAGCCCTACTAGTGCCCCTCCTAGTGGTGAATGGGCACATGGCGTCTTATGTGTTTCTGGTTCCCTGGGCCTGCCTCCATCTTCGACCTCTGGTGGGGCATATCCTTCTGCATTGGTCCCCTTCCTGCCAGTCCCTCGAACAGCCTTTTTAGCATATCTCCCGCAATCTGTGGGAGCTGATGGGTTGGTGGTTATTGGTATCTTCCCTGCAGAAGGATATCGGGTTTGGTTCTTCGCCCAAGGGTGGTTCTAACGATGGATGCCAGCAGTCTGTGCAGAAGGCTTTCCTAGGGTCCCTGTTTGCACATGGGAGGTGGGTCCAAGGGGATTTCCTTCACTCCACGGCTTGGAGGGTACAGGCAGCCATCTGTCATGCACTGCAGCACTTTGTTCCTCTCCTGCAAGATCAAGCTGCGTTGGTTCGGACGGTCAATTCTTCTGCTATGGCCTATGTCTTCCGTCAAGGGGGATCGGGGTCAAGGGCCTGGCATTTTCTGGCTGGGTTCTTCGGGGCTTGGGCTGAGGGCTTTTGCTGTCCCTTGAGGCTGTTCGCATTCTGCGGGTGGAGAATGTTTTGGCAGATCACCTCAGCAGTGTGTGCCCGGACACCCTGGAGCTGGTTCTGTCCGGCCTGGTCTTGGCAAATGTTTGCCACCGGTTCAGGTCTCTGGTTTAGGATCAGTTTGCGTCCGCCCTTTGGTAGTTTCCATTAGTCACTGGCTCCAGTTGGTGGTTTCTAGGGTGTATTTGGCCTGGGGTCTTTTCTGTCCCTTTGGGTGGGAAGGGTCGTTCTACCATGTATTATGGCTGCTTCCTTGGCAGATGCTTGGGGTGTTCCTTTGCGTGAGGTTGCAGGGCCGCTACCTTGACGGCCCCAATGCCTTTATTGCACATTACAAGCTTAATGTGGGCAGTTCTGAGGTTGGTTCCTTTGGCGTGGGGGTGCTGTCCATGGCTCAGCTCTGTTGTTCTGTTGTTCTGTTGTTCTGTTGTTCTGTTGTTCTGTTCAATTGCTCATTCACCATGGTGTTTTTGCATTTCTCCTGGGTGCCCTCTTGCTTCCTGCTTTCCTTTGGACCCTACCACTTGGTTTGGCTTGGGTATGCCTCATTGGTGAGTACTGGGACTAGGAAGAGGGACGTGGTAGGAATGGTCAGATTACTTAAAGGTAATCCTCATTACTCCTAGTCCGACTCTTCGTCGTCACAATACTACCGACCCTATGCACCCTCCCGTGGTGTGGAAGGGCCCGGTGTCTGTACAGGCTTACTATGTACTGGTGTCTTGTGGGTAAATCGGAGGTTATACCTTCGGAGAGAAAAAAAAAGTTCTTGCAGAGCGAGTCGGGACCTCATTGGTGAGTACTCTAATGAAGAAGAGTTGGACTAGGAGTAATGAAGATTACTGGTAAGTAATCTGACCATTATCTCATACTGAGGACCTCTACGAATAAGCATCATCTAAATCAGCCTTCCTGTTTATCTCTTGTTGCTGCAGCGGGATGGGATATTGACTGGAAGGAGCTCCATAGATGCGTTGATTTGCTATGTTATCATGTAGTAAAACACATAATCACATTTGTTACACATAAACATTCACTTTTTAAATGTTTTATTATCTTTTCGGGGATGGATTCATGGTGAAGATGGGGTGGTGGGTTAAAAAACTGTTGACTTGATTGTAGCTTTGCAATGTCTGATAATTTTGTGGGCGCACAATGCACTACACACACAGCACTAGGAAGGAGGCAGTGCGAGAAGACCTGCACCATGAGTTGCTAGGGCAGTGGGGACGAGGGTGCATTGAAGCTACTGGAACTGTAAGATGTTGTGCTTGTTCTGCCATTTTCATGTGTGCTGGCAGACAGACTCGCTACTGCCAGACCCTTTGTTTTTCATTTGGGGAGGATGCTGATGCTTGAAGGGTTTCAAATTTAAAGTACAAAATAATTAGAAAGTTATTAGTCACAATAACAATGAAAGTATTCTATAATTAAGCAATATGACCCTCGCGGCGGGGGCATTACCAACTCAGGTAATGCCCCGGGGCCCATAGTTATAGGCCCAAGCGAAGCGAGGGCCTTAACTAAGGCCCCGGGGCATTACCTGAGTCAGTAATTCCCCCGCCGCGAGGGTCATATTGCTATTAGTAACCCGGCCCGCATTATGTTCGTGACCGGGGCACTAAAAGCATTTTTTTCTGTCCCAAAACTCTGCAGCGTTTCGGGACAGAAAAAAAAAGAACGACTAAGAAAATGCCCGCTATGCAAAGGGAAAAGGGAATCCGTTTTCCCTTTCCATGGCCGCCATCGGGAGTGGACGCGCTGGGAACACAAGTGTTCCCAGCGCGTCCACTCCCGAAAAAGAAAAAGAAGCAAAAGGTAAGTGGGGTTGGGAGGGAGAGGAAGAAAAAAAAAAGAAAAAAAAACGTATCTGCGTCCACGGCGAGGTACGATGGAAGCTTCCTGCCGTGTGCAGGTGCGGAGTGAGGATGGCCCCGCTCCGAACCTCCACACTGCTGGAGACTGCTATCGTCCCCCACCGGGGACGCAGACGCAAGCAGGTAAGTGGGGTGGGGAGGGCAGGGAAGAGGGAGGGAAGGGAAGAAAAAATATCTTACCTGAGTCCCAGGCGGGGGAAGAAGGCAGCCTCTCAGCCCTGTGGAGGCTCGCAGCAGGGATGGCCCCGCTTCGAGCCTCCTTATTGGCTGAGGGGCTGCCATGCCCCCGGCCGAGGACAACGCAGCTGGAATCCCGGCCGGGAACCGAAGGATTCTCGGCCGGATAAGGACCCGGGGAGAGCCAATCAGAATGCATGTTGCATTCTGCTTGACTCTCGCGGGTACTAATATTTCTTATACATGTTTAAACTTTAAGAAAACTTTAAGATTATTTTTAACTATGTCACAAAATGTAAAACATTGACTTTTTATTTTCATTGTAAAACTGTATATAAAATAATGCTATATAAATACAAGAGAATTCCGTTAGAAGAAACCATGTGCAGATTTTGCACGACAGTTTCAAGAAACATTGTTCCATTTAATACTTGAATGTACGTCTTTAAAAAATATCATAGATATTTTAAGCAGTTTTTTAACTCTTGATTTGATTGATAATTAATATTTTTGGAATCGATGTCATAGGGGTGCAGTCAGATGTGGTGGCAGTCGTTGTTTTTTTGGGTACCCTGTCTTTGGGATGACTACATTTAATCAATTTCTGGGGAATATCTTTTATGATCTTATGAAATTCCAGGTTGTTTAATCATGTAATGTTTACAGCACTGTACTCTCGTGTGTGGATGTGGTATGCTTAGTAAATGTTTTGATATATTGCTGCATTAGATATCTAATTATGTAATATGCCAATGTATTTGTTAAAGGTTCAAGTGAACCAAGAACAATAACAAATATATATATATTGTTGTGAACAAGCAGCGGGTTTTGCAGCGAAACGCGTTAACGCCCCAAACACGATTTTTTGCTGTATTATGGGAGTGCCACAATCTGATGGCTTTTAAACTTTGATTGCCGAGTTGTTAGCTCAAATAAAGGATTTTATTTTTTTAAATGAACATTTGTTGTATCCGGACGTTCATTCATCAAACGGTTTTGGAGAGTGCCACTCACCTTGCCTGATTGGAATCAGAGCTACAACGATTTATCATTACTTCTTCATTATTTATATTTTTTAATTATTTTATTAATAATGTTTAGTATATATACTATTTTATTTTTCATTCATTACTATTTTACACACTGTTTTATTATTAGTCATTATCATTATGTCAAACCATATTTTTTGTTATGGTAGCATTATATATTAATTTCTACAGGTTTTTTACATCTTGATTATTATTATTTCTGATCAGAGCCAGCCTGAGTGCTCAAATAGGAGACGTCTGATCCTGAAAGCAGGACCACGCAGATGGTGTGAAGGGCAGAGCGAACATGGAGCCTTCAGAACGCTGCCAAGTTCAGCAGGGCAAAGAGCCCGAGCAGCTCAAGACCGCCAAGCAAGCAAGAGGCCGAGCTGCTGCAGTCACAGCACAGGCATGAAGACACCAGCACTGCACCCTGAGAAGCCGCCTCCTCCCACAAGCAGCGCCGCTGGAAAACCACATACATGGCTGACTGAGAGGAGTGGTAAGAGGGCGATGAGACACCAAAAATGAGCATAGCTCCCCTTTTGATTTCGGCCTCTCCACACTTCTTATCAAAGGGACCATGTTCCTTTTTGGGCTCACCCCGTCAGCAGACACTTCATGTCCCAGGTATTCTACCTTACTTTCTTTAAAAATGCATTTTTCCTCCCTCAATGCCACTCCTCTCATTTCAAAAATGTTCAACATCTCTTCCAAAATGTTATCATGGTCACTTTCTGACTCTCCACATACCAACACATCATCCTGGAAACAAAACCCACCTCTGATTCCTCTGAATAATGTATCCATTAGCTTCTGGAAAACTGAAGATGCCAATAATAAACCAAATGGCATTCTTCAAAATTGGAAAATCCTTTCATGTGTTATAAACGCTGTTAGCTTTCTACATCATTCCTCCAGCTCTATTTGACGCTAAAGACTCTCCCATGACCAATCATGGCCAACATCTCACCCATATTCGGCAATGGATGCTTTTCCACAACCACAAATTTATTCAGTTCATGAAGATCCACGCATAGTCTCAAATCACCTGATGCCTTCTTTACAACTACCAATGGGGAAATCCATTGAACTCCTCCAGCCCTTTCAATAATACTCATCCTGAGCAGTTTTTCAATTTAACTTTTTACACTGTCCCTTAACACCATCGGATCAGGACATAACTTGGCAGAAACCGTTATGCTCCTTTTCTTCAAAATCATTTGGTGTCTCATTCCATTCACATTTCCTACATCTTTCTTGATCACCCCACCCCACCCCGACAATGTTGCCCCTTTCTTAGTTGCATAAACCTTTCCTTGTGAATCCCTTCCTTTGAATTCTAATTTTGCTGTGAAATACCCAAGAAGCTCAATTTTATCTTGATTGTACTCTCCTGTTTTGATATCTGGCTCCATCCAATTCTTCACATATCCCCAATTTCCTGCTTGAATACATATCTCAGCATAAGTAGATTCCTACTTCCCATTTACACACACCACAGCATATGGGCACTCACATTCTTCGTCATCCACACCTTGAATAACATTTACAGTAATGTTCTCAACATGACAGTTATCCTCCTCCTCAGAGAATCCTCCCTGGCCTTCCTCTTCAGTTACGTATAACACTTTCTTTTGATTAAATTGAAAATTCTTGCAGCAATTCATGTCCTCGTCTCTTGCACTTGGCACAGGTGACAACTGCCGGGGCATGCCATTGACCCAGCAAAATGCGAATTACTGGCACACCTGAAACATAACCGCTCTTCCTTTTTTTCTCCTTTCATATGTTTATTTTTATTGTCACCAAGTCCTTTGGTAAACTTCTCCTTCCCTTTCTTTCTTTGTCTTCCCTCTACTACATTTAACACCTCCACTTTCGTTTCCCTATTCTCCTTTTCAGACAATTTAGCAACGCACGTCATTGAGTGTTCCATGCGTTTAGCAATGTCTAACACTAGGCTCATCCTTTATCCATAACTCTTCTGTGAATTTTTTGCTGTTGCAGTGGATGATAAATTGGTCCCAAATATGCTCATCAAATGACTCTCTAAATTTGCATGACAAGGCCAAATGACGGAGGGCAGTGACATATTTCTCCACGCTCTCCCCTTGTTCTTTAATACGCACTCCAAAATTGTATCCCTCAAGGATTGTACTCTTCTTGGTATTGATGTGTAGGTCCAGTTTGGGTAGTGCCTAATCAAGTTCACTCATGTTGTCTCCCCCACCATCACCAAGAAGAGGGGGTAGCATATCATATATGCGTTTTCCATCATAACCAAGAAAGTGCATTAGGAGAGATAACTTCCAATCAATTGAATATGAATTTCCACACGCTGCTTTAATGTAATGGATGAATCCTTTCCTCCACTGAGCCCATTTTATTTTTACAGGACCAGGAGAAACCATAAAATCTGGAGGACCAGGTACACCTGGCATTGCCATCTTAGTTTTCACACTTTGTTTTTGACACCAGCTTTATTTTATTGTAGATGAGCTTTCCCTTTTTTAATCCTTCTGCCACGCGTCTACCCCTCTTTTTAGCATAAAGTCACATAAATGCCCTTTCAGCATTCATTCCATCCTTCTGCCACTCTTCTGCCACTCTTTTTTAGCAGAAAATCACATAAATGCCTTGTCAGCGCTACTTTGTATCTGTGATAGGTTCTTCCGCTGCTTGATACTGTTCCGTTGATTGTCAGAAAGAAACACCACTTGCGCATGTGCAGTGATGCTCTAATGTGCAGGTCAGGCACAGCTGAGGAACTGTGGACCTAGCGCATGCGCTATCACTCTGACGCGTCTGATATCAATCGCGGTAATCCAATGTGCAGCTGCCCTTACTTGTATTACTGCCATTTGGATTATTCCACTACAGCTTAACAGGCACTCAATATGTTGTCTGCATCGACGCCGGCAGGCGGAGCGAATTTGCTTTATCTGGGGAAAATGAAGTCACGGAGGGCCCAGGCTGGACAAGCTGCCTGGGGTCTACCTTCCTCTTCAATGTTTGTAAATCCTTGTCACCATTTTTTAAGATGATGAGACAGCACACACTTTGGCTCTTAACATAAAGTTTTATTAAGTAATATCATCAGAGACCGCCAGCACAAATTCTGCCTCCTAGCTCCTTCTTCAACAGCTATGCCAGGAACTCAGAACACAATGGAATAAATGCATTCCATATGGAGTGTGTAGCAAATCCTCGAGGTTCCCTTCCCCAAGTTCATGGCAATACAATTCCGCAGAATCCTCAGGGTTACCTTCTCCAGGTTCTATGTTCATTCATCGGCCATATTTTGTTCACTGCACTTTTAGCTGAACATATATTGCTGAAAAAAATAATTGCATTTTTTTTTATATGGGGGAGGGGTCCTCACAGTCTCCTCTCCCCTATTTTGTATACCCTATACACCACCCCACCCTACCCCTTATATGCACCCCCCATATTTTTCAATGTTTTTTTGGGCAAAACATTTTAGGCAGAAATGCAGCGAAAACAAAAAAATGGGCAATGATTGAACATTGTACCCTTCTCCAGGTTCCAGGCAAAACAGTTCAAATGAAAAAGAGTCTCCGTCCTCAACACAGAATTTACAGTTCAATAGGTCTCGGGTTCCCTTCCCCAAGACTTCAACGTAGAAACTGATATTTCTTCTTTCTTCCTGGCTTGCAGATCTGGCTGCTCTTTCTCCAACATGGAGGCTCCCACACCTGTGACAGCTTAGTGGCCCAGCTCACCCTGGGCTCCACAGGTCCTCTCAGGTCCCACCATGACTGCCTCCTCACGAGAAGGGTCCCCTGCTGGTCTCTCCCACACAGGTTTCCCTTTTGCTCCTCTTGATGCTTTGTTGGTCTCTCTTTGACAGGTTGCAGGTGTGGACTCTCAATTCGGCTTGCCTGACTGTAATTTATTATTTATAAATTCACTTATACATTCTACAACAATTACATTCAAACAACCATATATAGCATCTCACTTCATACTTAAAATGGAGAATTTAAAAAAAAACTAACATACTATATGTAAAGACTGGAGGGGGTGTCTGTACTCCTGCTCTCTATATGGTAGAGGAGAGGCACAGAGGAACCCAGCCAAGATTCTCTATTATTAGTACATGGTCGAGCAATCAAGGCCTAGCTTCTCATGAGGGGATGCAGGCTGGTTCTTAAGTACAGTGTAGTCCCCAAACCCCCACAAAGGAATGCCCAAACACTCTATTACTTAAAACACAATCTTTATATAATTAATATTCAAGGTTATGTACACTATCACAATAACTCACTTTGTGCTCAGAAACTCTACAATGGCAAATATATAAAGTTCTAAAGTGGTACCACAATTATTATCGGATCAATGTCACACAAATCAATTAATGAAGGTAACCAACAATAGACAGGAGGAAAGCAGTTGGTTAGAACAATTTGCAGAATACTGCCCCTACTACTAGACACAGTTCTGTGTGGAGATCGCTCCACCTGGGCAACCTGTTAAGCAAAGCAGTATCACAAGCCCAGTCCATATATTGTTCTATAAGTCTCATTTCCTTCTATAATGTTTCTACCCCCCAATGTACCTGGTGGAGCAGAGTTATTCGAAGAGGCGTTGATGGATCCTTCTTGAGTGACTTCCTTTAAAGCAGGAGCCACGGATCGTCGAGAGGCGTTGAAGAAGGTGAACTTGGCGTTAACAGCGTCGATGAAAAGTTCGAAGGTAACGAGACCACGGCGTGGATCCAGGTGGTGCTCGTCAGCGACTTCCTGCGAGGATGAGGTGTGCGTGGCACCTCGGTGATTGCTAGTTCAGGACCCCAAAGGGTTTCTGAAGAACTGTGGCCCAACAAGGGCATCGGGTCGTCAAAGTCTTTGTGGTCCTTGGGTGGCGGGAAATCCACCGGCGGATTCTCCTCGGCGTGTCAGGATAAAGCGGTCCTCGTTGCGGACAAGGGAGTCCTTCGATTCAACATACCTGGAATGTTAGGGGGCTCAATAGTTATTTGAAAAGGAATAAGGTCATGATGTACTTGAAACGTCAAAGTATTTGTATAGCCTTGTTGCAGGAAACCCACTTAATGAAAGAGAAGCAAGAAACAGGGGTGAGGAAGTGGGGTGGCACTACCAGAGGAGCAACATACTCGGCATTTGCAAGAGGAGTTATTACCTAGATAGCACCACATGTTCCCTGTTTGTTATTACAGTCTACCATAGAAACCGATGGGAGGATGGTATTGATAAAGGGTCTGGTAGAGAATAGAGAATTGAGTATCATAAACACGTATTCCCCAAACCAGGACACAGTGGGCTATTTCAGGACCTTGTACAGCAAACTTAGCCAGTATATAGGAGGGGCAGTTATATGGGGGGGGGGATTTTAATTGCTCGTTAGATCCCTGGATGGATATGTCGGATCAGAAGTTCATGAACCCAGACCCAGTGGCTAAGGGTCCTCCGGAGCCTATTGGAGGACTTTCACTTGGTGGATGCATGTGGATGCATGAGGATGCACCACCCGCAGGACAGGCAATACTCTCACTATGCAGTGCCACAGGACTTACATACGTGGCTGGACTATATGTTTGCCTCGATGGACCTGTTGGGGAAACTGGTATGTTCGGAATATAAGGCTAGAGTCCTGTCGGACCACTCGGCATTGATTGTGGAATGGCAATATTTTCCACCAAGAGCAAGGATACCGACATGGAAACTTAGGGTGGAGGCCTTGAAAGATGGGATATTTAAAGAAGACTTGAGAAAAGAGATATTGGAGTATTTTGAACACAACACAGGCAGTGTGGAGGCAGCTGGTACACTGTGGGAGGCATTTAAGGTGGTAGTGAGAGGAGCAGCAATATTGAAATCAAGGGGTTGCAGGGCAAGATCACTAGAAAGCTACAAGAGGCAGAGGCAACATTTGACGGGATTATGCATAAGAGTGGGCATTCCCCGGAAGAGGTTAAGACTATCAGACGCTTGGAGGAAGACTGCGAGATGCACTGGGGGAGACGATGTAACCTAAATTATAAAAAATATTTGAAGAGGCAGCATGCGGGGGGAGACAAGCCGGTCAGGCTGCTGGCCTAGTTGTACAAATGTGAACGATTAGAGCGATATGGGACAAAAATGGGCACACGTTAGATACCCAGAGAGAAGTGAATGAGTGCTTTGCAGAGTTCTATCAGCAGTTGTATGCAGATGTGGATGGGGAGACAGAAACGGACATGTATGACACACTGGAGGACATTGGACTCCCCCAAATAGAGGCGTCAGAAAGGGAGACTCTAGAGGCCCCAATCACCTTGGAAGAATTGGAAGCTGTGATAAAGCTCCTATCTACCAATAAGACACCGGGGCAGATGGTCTTCCTAGTGAGTTTTATAAAGCATACAGGGTGGAATTCCTTCCCCCGCTGCTGGCAATGTTCAACGAAGCACTAGAAAATGGGGTGTTACCGGAATCCCTGAGAGAGGTGAATATTATCCCGCTCCTAAAACCTGGCAAACCAAGCATGGATTGCGGCTCGTACAGACCGCTGTCCATGCTTAACCAAGACAGCAAAATACTCATTGCAGTGTTGGAAAATAGGCTGAAGCCAGTCATAACTAGACAAATACATCCCGACCAGACTGGGTATGTCCCGCATAGGAACAAAACCGATAACAACAGGAGGCTCCATTACATTATGGAACAAGTAGATAATGACCCACAGGATGTTGCAGTCATATCACTAGATGCGGTGTAGGCCTTTGACTCGGTCAAGTGGCCTTGGCTTATGGTGGCCCTGAAGAGCCACGGGATGGGGCCAGTGTACTTGAGGTGGGTGCACCTGTTATACAGCGCGCCACTGGCTCAGGTCAAGATGGGCGCGATTATTTCAGATCGGTGGCTACTCAGTAGGGGCACCAGACAAGGATGCCCATGGTCCCCAATGCTGTTTATTCTTTGCCTGTAGCCCCTGGTGATATATCTGAGAGAGCATTTTGGTGAAGTAGGTATCCCCACGAGGGGAGGGCGGCACTTGGTATCGATGTACGCTGATGATATGCTATTGCATCTAAAGTACCCCAAGGAGAATCTAGAATATGTAATGGAAGTGATGTTCAGATATGCTGCTTTTTCCGGGATAACAGTGAACCCCAAGAAGTCTCGTATATTTCCACTATGAGGGTATAGAGGAATACCATGGGAGAAGCTACCAATACTCCAAATACCATGGGAGACTGAGACCTTCAGGTACCTGGGGATAAATGTCTATCATATGACCGAGGCCGAACATAAACATAGCACAGTAAAAATGGTGATGAATATTGAACGCAGCATGAAGTTTTGGGCCAAACTCCCCGTGGCTATGATGGTAGTATTGCCCAGGTTATTACACTTCTTTGGGAACATACCTTATTTGATACCCAAACAATTTTTTGTAAAGCTCCAGGGCTTGTGTAGGGGGTTCATATGGCACAACACAAGGAACAGGATAGCATTGTGTAAATTGCAGAATACGTATGATAGAGGGGGTATCAAGTTGCCAAACTTCAAGGTCTATTTTTTGGCCAGCCAGTTACAGTATGTGTCCAGGTGGTTAACGGATGACCTAACACCTAGTCTAGATTATTGAAGGCGGAATGCACCGCGGTTTTCCTGAAGGAATGGATCTGTCTGCCTAAACCAAAACACAGAGAATGTAAGTGAATGTTGGAATTGGGAAGGAGAGTTTGCTGGAGGGCTTGCCAGGCCATCAGGGTCCCGGCTCCATGTTCCTCATAAATAACGCTGGTTGCATTAGCTGGGATAGATGAGCAACTAAGGATGGTGATCCGCAGATACTGGGAACCGCATGGGGTAGCGACATTAGGAGATATATGGCAAGACGGGAAGGTGCTGAAATTGGATACGTTAGTTGAAGACACGGCCTGATTTTGGGACAATATATCGCTTACACTAGGCTGGTTCGGATGGTGAAAGACACGTGGCAGGATACAGTTTTGGCATGTCAGCCTGACGTACCCATAGAAACGATCTATGACATGTCGGAAGGGGGCCATGAGGTCTCCCGTATTTATGAATGGTTAATGTCCAGGGTTGGGAAAGAGGTGATTCAGCTGAGGCGGGACTGGGAAGAGGAAGCTGGAAAACCCATGAGTGATGGATTGTGGGCGAGAGCCCAGGGATATCATAAGAAAGTGTCTAGAAATGCAAGACTGCAGCAAATCCAGTTGTACATTACCCATAAGGCGTATATGAGTCCTCAAAGGATCGCACGATTCAAGAATGCAGGGATGCAGAAATGCCCTAAATGTGGAGAGGTAAACGGGGCATGATACACATGTTTTGGGCATGTCCTTTAATAAAGAGATTCTGGGGGGAGGTGGCCCACTGCTTGAAAGAGAAAGACATTACACTAGAAGTGGCGTCTCTGTGGGCTTGCATGGTAGTGGGGTTTCCCAGACCAGTTAAGATGAAATATCTAAGTAAACTGAAAGACTTGGCCTATATCTTGGCCAAGCGCAGGATTGCCATGGGCTGGAAGGCCGCTAATAGGCCGAGGGTTGAAGTGTGATGGATCTCCAGATATGGGTCAAAGCAGAGACGGTGGTGTGGGGGGAGGCAGTTAATGGAGGGGGAGATGACCTGGGGGAGTCCTTAATGGCTTGGAGACACGTAGTGGCCACACTGTTTGAGTCAGCGCAGAGCGATGCTGCGGAAGAATGCTCCTCCATTGACGATGAGATAAGTAAACTCTGAGATGACAAGCCTGGGAGCGGCGTAGCGTAGGCTCAGGGGGGGGGGTGAGTAGGCTATGGATAATGTTGTAAGTGGATTATTTTTTTATATATTTTAAGTTGTTATGGTTTATTTTGTTTTGGTTGTATATGTTGTTAAAATCAATAAAAATTATTTTTTAAAAAAACAAAATGTGGTAACTGAGCTTGCGCCCTTCATCACTGCCATATTAAATACCTCTTTCAAAACTAATACAGTCCCCACCAAACTGAAGGATGCATGGGTCCTCCCACTACTAAAGAAATCTACACTAGACCCTAATATACCTACAAATTATCGGCCAATAACCATGGTACCCTTCCTTCTTAAAATTCTCGATAGGTCAGAGTACCTTCAAATTCAAATTCACATTGAATCTAATAATCTTCTAGGCCTTCGACAGTCGGGGTTCAGACCAGGTCATGGCATAGAATCAGCTCTTATCGACCTTAAAATACAAATGGATGAGCTAAGGGACCAAGGCAACATAGGTCTCCTCCTCCTACTAGACCTATCTGCTGCCTTTGATCTGGTTAACCATGACTTACTGTGCAACCAATTCACCTCAGCTGCAAACGTATCTGCCAAAGATACTTCATGGATTCAATCTTTCCTCTCTAACAGGGCAATGAGAGTTTTCACCCCGACAATCATGGCTGACCTGGCCCCTTTTCTGTGTGGCGTCCCCCAGGGGTTGTGTGTTTCCCTACTTTGTACAATATTTTTACGAAGACGTTATTTGACCACACTGACTGTGCAGATGACACCCAAATACTCATACCCCTCTCAGGCTCCTATGATACTGAATCCAAACTTCTAAACAGAATTTACCAAGTCATTCAGGCATGGAAGGCCATTCATGGCCTCTGTTTGAATAACGAAAAAACTGAGATACTACTTATCAGCTCCCAAAACGGCCTAAACAAACTGTCTGGTCAATTAAAATCCGTTGTTATTGATACTATCACCATCCAAGTAGCTGAAGAAGTTAAAACCTTATGGATTTATCTAGACTCATGACTCTCTCTGACTAAACAAGTTAATGCTACAGCCTCTTCGGTGGCCTAGCTTGCAGGCCATTCCTATCCGCCGACAGCTGTATCACCTTATCAAGATTGGATTACTGCAATGCCCTATATATCGGCACTAGTTGCCTTAACTTAAACAAATTACAGGTACTTCAGAATAATTCCTTAAGAGCGGCATTAAACATACCGAAATCTAACCACATCACAGCCACTAGACAAAAGGTACACTGGCTTCCAGTGAAAAATAAGATTGCCTTCAAAGCACTTTCAGTAACCCACAAGTGCCTTACCAACAAAGCCTCTAAATATTTAAACTGCAAGTTTACTAAGAATCAAACTAACAGACCAACCAGAGCCTCGCAGATAAAACAAACAAATAACACCTAGGTATAAAATAGAAAAAACAGGAGGCAAGAGCTTTCCAGTCTTAGCCTCTAAACTCTTCAATGCCTTGCCTTCAGACCTGAGAACCGAGACAGCCTATTGGGCCTTTCAAAAAAAACGAAACTTGGCTATTCTCACAAGAATAATATTGTAAGGGATTTCAATCAGGCACTCACCCAGGTCTCGCCTAGCATGTAGCGCGCGATGAAAGCCTTATTGAATTTTGTCTATAAGTTCAATATTCTGAATGATATACCACTCATATCACACCCGTCGCAAAATACCCCTCCCCCCTCCCAGGTCACACTGAACCAGGAATCATATATATATATATGCATGGGGCAGCAATCACCTAACGGTGACAATACAATTCAGAGTATAACCAAGCAATTGAATTCACTTATAATGATGCAGCATAGAAAACACAGGAAAAAGAACGGTTTTGTTTTGTGCACAGATAGCGTTCAGGTTAATATTTCCCCTGCAAAGTTTTGTTTAAAGACAAATGAGCAATCATACATAAATGTGAGTAATCAGCAGGTATTCAGGAATGAAAGACAAGGTCTAAAGTTTATACGCAATCTTTCCTCCCCAAACAAGAGCGAAAACCGTTTGTGGAAATGGACTCTTTTAAAAATGACAGGTGGAAAATGGCTTTGTGAAATACTGCAAAATGGTCAAAAATGCTTAAATGGAGAAGAATTCTAAAGAAATCAACTCTAAACAAGTCCTAACACACATGAGCTATAATGTAAACAACAATACAAACTTCAGATCAGGATGGGATGGAAGAAGCACTTTGAACTGGGCAAAAGACACATGTAACTTTGGCTAAAATTGCAAATTTGCGGCAAACATTTACTATGCGGTATTGGAGGAAAAAGGGACAAATACACTGTGGATATACTTGTGAATGTAGCTTAGGGTCATAGGTATTCATGAGAGTTTAAATTTGGTTTCTATCTTTCGAACTGAAGAATTTATAGAGGTTTTAGTGAGAGGTGTTTTTGCAAAATAGGCGCGAAAATGAAAACAGAAATTCGGTCTTAAAAATGACAGATGGGTTTAATTCCACTATATTAATGACTATGAAAAAGAGGATGCTACACATGAAACTTCACAGCTACGTGGCCAGCGCAACCAGTCCGTGGTGGATACTCCATTTCTGTGATTTACTTTAGTTATTCAAAATCACTAAGGAGTTATGATTTTGTAACACAGGTGAGAAAATCAGCGCAAGAAGGATTCTCACAATACTAGGGTTCTGAATTTAAAGATGGGATGGGTTGAGCTTGGGATAATACAATGCAGATATACTACGGTCACGGTTCTTCCTGTTAATACTTACAGTCCTTTGTAATTAAATTGGACCGTCAGCTCTGGTCATAGGGTGGATCAGGTCTATCGGAAGCAGGGCACCTCTGGAGGGATTTGGATCAGCTGCGCAGTTCTGGTCAATTTTGGACTGCGCCTCAGGCTGGATTAGGATGGGCCCTTCTGGTTACTCGACATGGCAGATGACAGGATGCAGGTTTCAGCAGGCAAGCCTTAATGGTAGCAAGCCAAGCTGAATCAGAATTATTCTTTTAAGTTCTGGAGGTTTGCAATTGAGTCAAGCTAGCAATAGTTCAGCAATGCAAAGTCTGGATTCTGCAAAGAAATCTGGATCTTCAAAGAATTCTGGAGTCAGCTACAAGATGAAGAGTTATGGATCAAGGTGCTGCACGTAAATCTGGATGGGTTCTGGAAGCAGTGTGCCTATGTGTAGTGAAAATCCTATATTTATCCATTACAAAAATTACGGCGTGGGCAGAACTTCAAAAACACACCCCCATGTCTGTGAGTGGCTACAGGCATGTGCTTTGTCCTGGTCGGTGGTCTGAACAGAGCTGTCATCCTTATGACAGGATTTACTTTACATAACTTATACACACATGTACATTTCTAACATTATGTACCCTATTAAAATTGGACAGATATATTTTATATTTGATTGTCTACATTCACACTCACACTCCCTATCTTTGTGCGAGCTGTCTTGGTTATTCTATGGATTTTTATCAATTTTAACTATAACGGTTTGGATCAATCATTTCTAATTCGGTACATCTCTGGCGCTGATCAGTGGATCATGTACATACAATTTTTGGTTATCAACATTGGTCATTCTGCTAAAATAAGAAATAGTTCATAACTTTGGTTCCATAAATGGTACAAGTTTCATCAATGTCTTCAAATCACAAGGCTGACATTATTTAATGTCTGCCAATTATCAGATTTCTTCCTCTTTAGATTGCTCAGTTAAAGAGTTCTAAACTTTAATCAAACATAAGGATTTAACATCAAAGTTCTCCTTGGTAACCTCCCTTCTCAGGTAGCAGCTGCCCAGTCTTTTGATCAGAGGGGGTGTGTTCCCTTCCAGGAGCGGGAAGTTCCTGCCCCTCCCAGCAGAGGTCAATGCTCAGCATGTCCTTTGTTCTTTGGCTCAGCCCCAGACGAAAGTCTACTGAGGTCCCATTGTACTGCTTCTTGTCATTATGTGGGAACCATTAGCATCACTTAAGCCTTCCTGTAGCAAGGTAGCGTCAAGCTGAGATGTCAACTTTCCCAGGCCAGGCACTGTCAGATCATAATTAAATAGTTGATTAGCTCCAGACTGAGTTCCTGTAAAATTCACCTACAATCTTTTATTTAAAAGATATAAAATGAACAGAGTTTATAATGGATTTTGACATTTTAAAGAAATTAAGCCCTTCACTTCTTCCGGAAAAAGAAAATGCAGTTAAACTGGGTTTCACAGCCAATTCCCTTAGACAGCTGTCAGCTAGTGATGTCTGGATTCCTCTGACTGCCTGGACAAGCTTTGATTTCAGCACCCTTTCCTTCCCATAATTCTCTGGGAAAATGACTGAATTTTTAAGGGCATTTTCACATTTTGCCATTCTGTGGCCTTGTTTCAGGTGACAGATGACAGATGACAGCAGTGATTCCTGTCTTTACACCAACCTTGCCTGTGTGTGTGGCAGGATGTGCAGCTCTTTTGTGGTTTATGAACCATGCGCAATTCTTCAGATTTTAGTGCGCACAAGGGTTATCGCCTCCATTTTTAGAAGTTTTCTTTCCCCATTGGCAAAGGGGTGCAGTGTGGCGCATTGGCGTGGATAAAAATATTCCACAATATTACATAAATATTAGATTAATTATGTAGAGAAATGTATTTATTCTACAACTTTGCCTTGCCATGTATCTGAACTTGTTGTACACCAGTTCTGTAACTGTACTATTTGCTATATTTTTTTTATGTATCACCTTGCCTTTTATATACCTTCAAATTTTAAATGTAAATGATACCACCTGTAACTCTTTGCAACCTGTAATCTTGCACCCAGATACCTTTGGGTTAGGTGCACTATATAAATAAACAAATAAACAAATAAATAAAACATCATCCTTGCAGGGAGGTCAGCAATATAGATAGTAAATAACAGGGCTGCAAGCATGCACCCCTGTTTGACCCCTCTTTCTATGTGGATGTCTTCAGATAGACAGGCCACTATATAATTATACTGTAATTAAATGGACATTCCTGACCTTTAAAGCAGTCTACAGGCATTTTCTTTGTCCCAGTACTAGAGTGGTGAAATGAGAATTCGGTGTACATCAGTCCTAGTCGCCTCTTCTTCATGCCAGAAGTGTCAGATGTAAAATGTGGGGAAAAGAGTAAAGATGTTTTACAGTAGCCTATAATGGCTGGAGGAGGGTGATTGGTCTTCAATAAGGAATGGGGGATACCATGTCTCACCAGTGGGCACCCCACCCCCACGGACCCTCCACCCAGGTGATCCTCCCTCACTTCTCCCCCCCCCCTCCAGAGTCAGAATCCAAAAGTGATGGCCTTTCCCAGGCCACCTGAGAAGATGATCCAGTGAGAGTAGGAGTGAGGATACCCTCAGGTTTCTCACAACACATATACATAACTCACACGCACATCCAAAACATTTACACTGCATTATCTACACATGCACCCACCCAGAAAAATCACACACACTGCATTCTCATTCATACAACGACACATGCACTCACACCCATACATAGATACATACACACCATTCATATCAACGTGCACATATACATGCACATACATAAATATACAACAAGGACCACATGCATGCATAGAACACATATTACAAATGCAAAACAAGATTTCTTACCTGCTTTTCCATTGCAGCTTCAGTGCACCAGGCTGCTCTGTCACTCCAGAACTCCAGCTCTTGTGCTCCACTCAGGCAGGAACCAGGAAACAGGAAGAGTTTTCCTGTTGCAGTTTGGGGAAGCCAGAGGCAGAGAGCCCCTTCCCATGCTACCAGTCAGCAGCAATTCGCCCTGTCCCAGCCCTCGCCCTTATTTTCGTCATGGCGGGGGCTGAGACTGGGCACCATGGACAGGGGATAGCACGGGCTGCAGAGGCCCCCACTATACCACTGGTATGAATTCATTATTTGGATATGACCTTGCATTTGAGTCGTTGTCATTTTGACTTGCGTGCCCCATTCACACGTAGATATTAATTACAGGCTTTCTAGGAATTACAGATTTCCAGTTTGTGAGACCAGGATTTAGTAAATCTGCGCAAGAGAGATTATGAAGTGCCAAACGAGGCCCGCATTCAGCTTCCTGTTGCTCCAATTAGGCAATCCTTTATATATAGTCAAACATATGGTTTAAAACATAACCATTTGACAATGAGGCTGAACGATCAGGCTGTATTCTGAAGAAAGCAGACAAACAGTGTCAAGATATAGAAAAGCACACTACTTCAATCTAAAACAATTAATAGGATTTTCGCAGGTTATTACATCATTTACTTTAAGGTCATTCTATTCTGGTTATTTTTTGTGCACGGTTTTCGATTAACGAAGCAGTAACATCAGAGAATTCCACGTTAGAGGTCAAAGTCACAACAGGGTTGTGCTATTTAACAGTTAAGCAATAGGAGCCATGATTAGGGTTGGGTGTTGTGGGGTTAGCTGGGGGTGGGATTGAGGGTGATATGATAGGTTATTTATAACGTGCTTAATACACAGAGGTTTCTGAGTGTGGACCGGGGGATCGAACCTGTGTTGTTTACTTTCGTCTTGTTTCCAAGGCAAGCATGTTGCCCCTGAGCTATCCACCCAAGACTCATGAAGCCAATGTAAACTTTATTTACAGAAACATCTCATACAATTAAACTGTATCAAGACTATGGATAGTCAATGGCAACACAATAGAAGAGCCATAACCATTCTTAAAATAAGATCAACAATATGATTATAACGCCAAGCATAGTAGCATTCGACTTGTAGATCCATTCAAGAAAAGAAATTCGTACCCGGCGAGGGTCAATCAAAATGTAACACGCATTCTGATTGGCCTTCACATGGTCCATACCTCATGCGGAATCCCTCAAAGCCTCAGATTAGTTCCGTTCCCGGCCAGGGGGTGTGGCAGCCCCTCAGTCAATGAGGAGGCTCGGAGCAGAGTAATCCCCGCTCTGAGCCTCCACAGGGCTGCAGGCTGCCATCCGTACCCGCCGGGGATTCAGATGAGTGTTTCCCCACCCCGGCCCCCACACCCCAACAATCCCCTGCCCGCCCTGCCAACCCCACCTACCTTTTTTTTCGAGAGCAGGCGAGCTGGGAACTCTGGCCCCAGCACATCCGCTCCTGATGGCCGCCATGGAAAGGGAAAATGGACTCTGTTTTCCCTTCCCCAGCGGCCATTTTGTTTGTCATTTTTATTTAAAAAGATGCTTTTAGTGCTTTGCTGAGCGCTTTGCTCGGCCCTGTATCTATGGGATCCGGGGCATTACATGACTCGGTAATGGCACCGCGGCTCAGGGCATAATAATAACAGTTGTGGGTTTCTTCGCCTGACCACTACAGGAAATGGTAAACCTCTGTCAAGTCTTGAGTTGCGCTGTAGGCTAAGCATTCTTAACGCAGTCCAGGCTCACTGATGGGTCCTTCAACAGGGCCATGAGGAAGTGAGCTGTCAGTCCAGAGGATAAAGCTACATGACACAAAATAATCAGTTGAAAACACAGACGTTCACTAATTAGTTTGCCAATGGGTCTAAAGCAATGCAAAACAGAGGGGAGTCTGGGAAACTCTCTACCAGCACGAACACAGCCCATTGACTTGTTCTTGGGTGGATGGCCCCTGGGAGAGTCTCAACCATGTCTTTAGATCACTGTTCCTTCCACAGAGAAGACATTTCCCCGCATATCAGTCTTTGTCCTGCCCAGGGGCAGTCCAGCACCGAAATGCTAGGCAATTCTCCCCTGAACAAGACTACCACAGCAACCAATACACGTGTTTCAGCCTAGTTGGGCATCATCAGTGAGGTGAAGCTGTGCCTGTCTAAGAGCAGTGAGCAAGGAGTCCACGTCTGGATTCCACTGGTAACTTAGGGTGGGACCCAAAGTTACTTGGTATGAAAAACAGAGGGGAGTCTGGGAAACTCTCTACCAGCACAAACACAGCCCATTGACTTGTTCTTGGGTGGATGGCCCCTGTGGGAGTCTCAACCAAGTCTTTAGCTCACTGTTCTTTTTCACAGAGAAGAAATGTCCCCGCATATCAGTCTTTGTCCTGCCCAGAGGCAGTCCAGCACTGAAATGCTTGGCAATTCTCCCCTGAGCAAGAGTACCACAGCAACCCCATAAATGTGTTTCAGCCTAGTTGGGCATCATTAGTGAGGTGAAGCTGTGCCTCTCTAAGAGCAGTGAGCAAGGGGTCCACGTCTGGATTCCCCTGGTAACTTAAGGTGGGACCCAAAGTTACTTGGTATGCAAAACAGGCGGGGGGTCTAGGAAACTCGCAATGCAATCAAAGGTTCACAACTGTAAGACACTTCTTTTTTAAAACACGTTTTATATTGATTTTCAGAAAGATAAACCACAGTAGTCCAGACATAATGGGCAGTTAAATTAGAACACATATAAAGCGCAACGGGCAACAGGCCTTTCACTGTGAAAAAACCAACAAACGCCCAACCCCCCCAAAAAAGGGGCGAGGCTAAATGTACAAATCATTAAAAGCATCCCAAATGGTGGTGTACTTATCAAGCCATTCATCAACAGTAGGTCTAACATCGCTCTTCCAATGCAACACAATATGTTTCTTAGCCACCACAAGAGCTCTGTAGACCCAGGAGAGTTTACCAATTGGCAAATTGATCTCAGGCAGAACAAAAACCAATATGCATAACATAGGCATGCTGGGAAGGGAAAGACCCAGAACAAGGTGTTCTAAGCTGGAGGACATCTGCCCAGAACGACTCGACTTTTTGAAAAGACCAGAACATGTGTAAAGTGGTACCCACAACACTTTTACAATTCCAACATAACCCATTTAGGCTTAATTTACAGGACAGAAGCTTCCATTTGGTCATTAGATGCAAATCCAAGTCAATCTTGAACCTGCAGGAACCAACACATATACAAGACCACGCAATATCAGAGAGGTTACAACCTAGGTCCCAATCCCAACAATCCCTGCCACATGAAGATGTCTACTTAAATTCACAAGGAGTAAGAAGCTTATAGAGCAAAGAGGGGCGTGAACAGCATTTCTAAAGGATTCCGCAAGGCCAAAGAACGGTGAGACTCAGACAATCTCAATTTGTAAAACTCGAAATCAAGGAGAATTTGGCCATCATGGACATGACCTATTTTCCAAATACCTGCCTGTTGCCAGGGAATCCAAGAAAAAGTGTGATTAATTATCTGCACAGCCGGGTTCTTCCACATACAAAAATCTGCAAGCATTTGCGGTCCCTGCTTCGCCCTGCTTTGGTGACCATCATTGTAGGAGCCCTGTATATCTGCCCCTCCGTGCCCTTAGACGTGCTGCACTGGAACTACCCTTTAGGGCTCTAGGCCATATAGGGTTCATAATCAGGACTTCAGATCTGAGAAAAGGTTACTACCCCTCCATGGATGATCGTCCCTTCCCACAGCCGCTGAGTGCCGGAGTGACATGTAACTGCAAAGGTTGAACCAACAAGCGACCTGGACTAGAAAGACAAAGATTAACCCAGACTGTGTCAAGGGTCAGTGAGTACTTGCATCACTTTCTGGTGGCCCCCTGGCACAGACATTGTTATTTACGCATGCAAACCCCTGAAAAGATACTCACCTTAGCTGGGCTAGCCTGGGTTCTCTAGCTATTCCTGAAACTCAAAAGTTGCTCTACCTGCAAGGTAGACCCTCCTTGAAAAATAGGACACAATTCTTCATCACCTCAAGCCCCTTCCTGAACTGCTCCAGCTCCCTGAAGAGGATCTGCTTAGTCTTTTTTACATCACCACACGTTGTTAATGCACTTCTGTACTTTTGAACACAAGGCTCCCCATTACGAAGGGCTGAACTGTATAAGTTAGGGATCGACTCTGTAGAACCGCCTAATGCGATATTTCTGTTCACTTACCTCTTCTGTTGCAGGTTGTGGTTGTGTTCTCCACCTTATCCACATTAGGCAAAACAAATTTTTATATATGTTAAATAGTGGAAGGCATGTGTAGTAACAGTTTAATTGTGTTTAGTAATAAGGCATACAATAAAAGTATTTTTAATATAGACATGGATAAGAGTATTCTGTGGAGTATTACTGTGTGTGTTCATTTTGGGCTTCCAATCAATTTCACCACTCCTGAGACTTAGTTTTGACCACCTGCCAAACTACCGTAGATTGGTCTGGTCTATCCACCATGTTCCATTTTCCACTAAAGTGGGGTTGTCTCCTAACCTTCTGTGCACCAGGTCAGAGTTTAGAAATCAATCTTAACAACCTGTATACCTAAATACCCAAAACCACCCATAGCCCAAGCATTAGGTCCCACATCAAAGAGGACTCTGTGGCACGAGGACAAGATAGGGAAGATCAATGTCTTATTAACGTTAACCTTATAATCAGAAACCTCACCAAACATCTGCAAGGACAACATTAACTCCCTAAATGAACTTTTTTTGGATCTGAGAGTAACACCAGGAACTCATCAGCATACAAAAGTACTGTGGAAATACACTCACCAAATGAAATCCCCTTTATACCCCGGTTTGCTCTGAGCACAGCAGCCAGTGGCTCTATAAACAAGTCAAAAAGCAAAGGTGACAAAGGGCAGCCTTGATGTGTACCACTCCTGATGCCAAGGTTTTCAGAGGTGAAACTATTCATGGTCACCACAGCCTTTGTTCCATTATACAAAGCATTACAAAGCTGCAAGAATCAAGGGCCAAAGTTTATCATAAGCAGGACCTGACAGATATAAGTCCAGTTCACTCTGTCAAATGCTTTCTCAGCTTCAATACTGACCACTGCATAAGCATCAGCAGAATCCCTTCTAAGATTAATAATATTCAACATCTCTCTCAAATTATCATAGCTATTTTTATAATGAACAATCCCTGCCTGATTGTTATGGACCAGCTTCAGCAACAGGCTATTAAGTCTTCTAGCGTAAACTATCGTCAAGAGGTTGACATCTGCATTCAAAAATTATATCGGCTGAAAATTAGCTCAAAGAGATTGATCTTTACCCGTTTTAGGAATAACAGTGATCAATGAGGCCTGCAAAGTGTCTGTAACCCATTTGTCTCGAATAATCTTTGAATACAGCGGTCTGAAAAAGAGAGAAAGAATGCTACTAAAGATCTTGTAATATTCAATCGGGAGGCCATCTGACCCTGGGCACTTGCCAGACAGCATTGACTTCATGGTATCAGTGACCTCTTGGAGAGCAACGTCTGCATCGAGATTGTGCTTGTCATGTTGTTCCAGGCCAGGAAGAACAACATGATCCAAGTATTCAGATACCCAATGTCTGTAATATGCCCATCATTACTATATAGAGAAGCATAACACTTATGACAAGCCCAGCAATCATCTTCATTCCTCGTCAAGATTGATCCTCATTCACAATAAAAAGGACTTTTCTCCCCTTCCCTTTGATTTTAAGCCGGTTGGCTAACATCATACTAGACTTCTGAACTTGCTACTAAAAAGCCAGATCTCTCTCAGCCCTAAAATGCAATTCAGAATCGAGAGACTGTTTACCACCTAGCATACAGGACATGTTAAGATTGTAAATCTCTGTTGCCAATTTATATGCCTTTTCCAGTTTTTTCAAGTTCCCCCAAACTGTCTCTTCTTATGGGAAGCAAAGCCAATAACTCTACTGCATAAAAAAGCTTTTAAATGATCCCAAAACACAGGTAATCTTTCTATGGAACCCAAATTGTCCTGAAAAAATAATGAGATTGCATATTCAACTTGTTTTATAAACTCGGAGTCCAACAATAAAGACGCATTTAGCCTCCAATGTCTAAACCCTGTGAACCCACCAGCTAATTTGTCTGTAGCCCACTCTACATATGCGTGTTCAGAAATCACAATATTGCCTATAGAAGCACTATGAACCATACCACAGACACCTCTATTAACAAAACAAATCAATACACAAGGAAGTTTCGTGTGAAGAAGAATGGAAGGTGTAATTCCTACATCCCTAGTTTAGAGTGCAGCACGAGACATCATGTAAGTCCCATTTACACATAAGTCTCTCCAAACCTTTCCCAGCCTTGAGTTCTGCATAAGAATGAAACTCATTGGAACTATCCATTTCTGCTTCCAGTGTTGAATAAAAGTCACCTCCAATTTTAAGCTCCATGTCATGAAACTTGAGGAGAACCATCTCCGGTTCCGGAAGCACCTCAAAACCTTCCTCTTCGCTTCTGCCTTCTCTCTCCCTCTCCCTTGCTAAACCTGCTAAACTCCCCACTGAAGTCTGCACTAAACCTGCATCTGGGCCACTCTGTGACCTCGGTCCAGGGCCCAGCCACTCTCCACTTGCACTACCTCCCTGGCTCCCCCTGCACTGTGGGACTGTCACTGCATCCCTACAGCCCCCTTCCCAGCACTTGCTCTGCACTTACCTCGCACTTGCCACCAGCTGGCCCTTTTATTTATTATTTATTATTTATTATTTTATTACGCTACTTACCTTGTACTGCACTTTCCCCCCCACCTCCTCCCCCTGCACTTTCTCCTTTTCCCCTTACCTCTGCACTTGCACGATCTGAATGACACCTGGCCTAGTAGGATCGTTTGTCTGTCTTCCCCTTGTTTCCCTCCCTCCCTGCCTCGTCGCGCCTTGAAACACTTGTGTATAGGCGCGTTACAAATACCATATCATATCATATATCATGCTCTCCAAAACACCATCCAATTTCTGAAACAAGTTTGCCTGGTTCATAAATGTTTAAAAGTGCAAAACACATATTCTCCACTCGCAACTTGATCCCAACAAATCTACCGGCAAGAACAAGGTCGACTGTTGTGAGACATGGGCTGTTACAGAGAGAATCTCATGGAAGGAAATCCTGCTCCCCAAGACCTACCCCCAGAACTCATAAAGGCTGTCAGGGACCCATAGGGGTGTAGCCAGGTGAGGACAAGGACAGTTCTTGTGAGCCGAGGGCTGTTTGGAGCAGTGTGATGATTGCAGCCTGCCCCGATAAGATTGCTCTGATCCTGTGAAATCCTGCTCTTTCCTGTTGGGGCCTCACAGCAGCATGAGAGAATCAATCCATCCTCCACCGGCTTAGCAACGCCCATGCACGTTTTAGTGTTGAAGCTCCATACAGGGTTTGCAACAATCCCGGCTTCACTTAAACCGCCACAGACTTTCATAAATAGCTTCCAAAGTGGCTATCCCTCATTCACTTTCTGTAGCTCTTGGCCCGTCATTAGGTTTTTATAGCACGCTCCGACTCGCCAGTGTACTCTCTCCTTATAAATGTTGCTAACCCTCTGTATGAGAGTGTGAGGAGAAAGGGCAAAGTGCACAGCCCTACACGCCTAATGGGAGCATTGCGGGACTTTTAACTCTGTGACGGTTATTGGGACATTTTGACAATGGTAAAAAGGAAGGGGGATGGGGCAATGCCGCAGGGCTCAAGCCAACGTAAAATATCGAGATTGTTCAAGCCGATGAAGGTTGTTAACCAACTGATCACCGAAATCAAGGGCCTTTTGATATTGATCAGGGTCTGATATTGATGGACCTGATGGAAAGCAGCTTATAGCCTTCCTGGGCACTGACCCCTCTTCAGTGCACCCTCAAGGGGAAAGACCCCCACCTTTTCAACCTTTTCAACATCAAGGAGAGCCTCAGGGTGAACTATTACAATCCGACTGGGCAGTTAACGTGGCTACCTTGGATCTAATTTTCTTCTGTGATATTGATAAAATCTCAGTATTGCAACCTTGGCCAGGCCACACCAAGGTCCTGGCCCCCACATCATTAAACACAATATTCTGGGTCCCTTCAAAATCATGCAAAAACTGAGTCAGATAGGTGGGTGGAACATTTTGCTGGGAGCACCTAGTGATGAACTGGATCACAGCCCGACGTGCATGAACATAATTGAAATTCACCAACAAGTCAAAGTTGGTAAGGCCAAGAGTTCACAGGATTTGCAACTGGAAGTGGCAGAACCCCTGCTGAGCCAAATAAACGCTGCTACTTCTCCATCAGTGACCTCACCAATTCAGGCGGCTTCACCGGGATTGCGCTCAGTTAGACCTAGTAGGGAGACACCTGGAGAAATAGCTGCAGATCATAAGGGCCTTCCTGTGCTTCCTATGTTGCCACTCAGTAATCGGTTCCAGCCGCTCTCTAGCGAACCATGTATGGTGGACTGTGCTCATACGCTCATGGCTGAGAGAAAGGACAATCGCCAATGGAAATTGGCTGCAAGAAAGAAGAGGGACAAAATGGATGCAGCTCAGCGAGCCAATAGTGAGCAACAGAGAGACCCCACATCAGTTGCCGTGAAACAGTACTGTGAATCCGGATCTCAGACCATTTGTTTAGACCCCAGTAGTAATGAGTGCAAATGTAATATAACCCATTTCAAGCCAACTGAGAAATCACTTGCAGACATTAAAAACTTAATAGAACTGAAAATGGACAAGTGGTTGGAGGACATAATGGAAGAACTTACACATATCAAGGGACAGGTGTATACCCTGGTCCTGGGGGCTAGACCACTGTTACTCCCTGACATTTTAGACCGTGTTGTGGGAAGGAGCCTATCAATTTCAAACTATAATCTGCAATCAGTGCCAGCACTGTTGAAGGGGCCTATTGGCAATCGGAGGGCATTCCGCCCCGAAGGCCGAACTCCTCTACTTACAGGCTCCAATGCTCTCCCTCTCTCAGGTCAACCTAGAGTCTACAATAACCACACATCTGCTTTCCTCCTGCCACACCCACTGTTTGTGAGCAGTAACAATGTATCTACCTTGCGGGGGTGAAGAAGATAGTTGGGCCTCAACTGTGATGACCGATGTCCCAAAGCTCTCTGTGGGCTATTATGAAGACCAAGAGTCGCTCAAAAAGAACTGTATTTACTGGATCTACCATGTCAAAGTCTGCCTGTCAATTATCAGAAACAACATCCAATATTGCATTAGGAAGACCTTACCGGGATCTACCTTTTATTACGGTTTCTTTGTCTCAAGGCCCCTAGCTGAAGGCCTTTTTAGCATAGAGCGTAGGGTGTATCCCAGTGGAAATTCTAAGATTTTGCTAAAATCACCAGATATTTTTTTTAGGTTTCAGCTTTTGTCGGTACTTCCCCCAATCCAAACCAAACAGAGCCTACACTACACAGGGTTGCCGGGTACGAACGCTAGTGGTCGTACCCCTCTACAACCATCGTAGAAGCCAGAGACCCAGAGGCCGGGAATTTGAAGGAAGTAGACTTACTGAGCAAAGAGGTGGGACCCATTGCGCCCACACAAAAAGAAATAAAGTTGGTGTCTTGGAACATAGTGGGAGTCAGAAGGTTGCTTGACATTTCATATTGGTGTAAATTTGTGAGGAAATTCCATATTATCAAGCTACAAGAAACATGGGCAGTTGACCCCTCCCCATTTACAAGGATACTAGACATTTGTGATCCAGCCACTAGGGGACCTAGGAGCCGTCCTAGTGGCGGTCTATTGTTATTGATAGGTGTTACCTCAGGATGGAGGATTACAACTAGCTCTACTGGTATACTGGACCTCCAAGCACTGCGACTCTGGACGTATGCCATTGACTTATTACACATATGTAATATTTACAACAGACCCGCTACGTCCCATGGAGTGGCAACCCTATCCACCCTAGAAGATTATTTGTCTAGTAGACGGCCTTTAGTGTCTGTTAATACTATCACCTTGAATGCGGGTGACGTTAATCTCCAAAAGTGAACCTGTGAAGGAGCTAGGGAATTTATGGGATGACCAAGATCACGTTTGGGATATACTGCACCTGATTGGTAGTAATGTGAAAATACTTCATTGTGCCAGGCCTTGGAATCTAACTGTATATTTGCCATTCTAAACCTGAGGGCCTGCAATAAGTGCTTTGATAAAGACCAACCAGCTAAGATGACTTTCAGGGAACCAACAGGGAGCTCCCACATAGATTATATTTTTGTCTCAGGCCAGAACTGGGCGAGGGTCACTGATTTTGAAATGGTTGAGTGAATGGTAAGCGACCATCTACTACTAACCCTATTGGTTAGGGGGGTGAAGTATACTCAGACAATTCAAGCACTAATGTCCACTCCCATCCAGTAGAGGGTGCGGCAAAACTTGGAAATCCATAATGGTCTAATCCAAAGAGCCCTGAAGCAAAATCTTTATTACTCTGTTATGGAGAATTTAGAGGGTATATGTGATGAGGATTCTAATTATGTTGAGGTCCTAGCAGACTACGAGAAGTTCACCACGAGACTGATCCCTGATATTTCAGTGCTGGGGAAGGAGTTTAAAAAACAAACCCTAATTAAATCAAATTGGTATGATGGTGAATGTCGCAAGGTTAACGCTGAAATTCTTAACTGCCTTAAATCTAGCTTAGGGCTGGACAGACAGAAACTCTGCGGGCTTTGTTTAATATGTAAATCTCTGTTTCTCACAAAGAAAAGGGAGTTCACCCATGAGCAATATATTGCTCTCCAAGCCGCTCTCCAAACAGGGGATTAACTGTTATTTTGGAAGCTGGTCTCAGCAAAAGATTTGAAGGGCGCCCGTCAATACTTTGTCATATTAATGAAGATTGGTGGAGGTTGTACTTCACCAACCTGTACCAAACCCCAAAAGCAGGGGTGGTGTCTTCAGTACCTTGCAAGCCCCCCACTGCATCAGACATCCTGACAGTGTCTTATCAAAGAGGTTTTTATAGCCCTCATTTTATTAAAAAAGTGGCAAAGCAGCATGCCCCGACCTTGTACCTATTGACCTTTTAAAAGATGATGTGGAAATCTGGTCCCCAGTCCTATAGGGTATTTAATGCTATTTTGTCCAGTGGGGAAATCCCAAGCTCATCGAGGCGGGCAGTGATACTACCTATTTATAAAAAGCGTGGTAGAGACAACCCGGGGAATTATCGCCCGATCTTGCTTTTGGATAGGATTGGTAAATTATTTGATTATGTTATTTTGAAACATCTACAGGACTGGGCAGACAGGGAATCAATAATTCACAGCCTACAGGCAGGTTTTAGACCTACTAGAGGAACTATCAATCAATGCTAAATTATAGATTTTTTACTAAGTGAGTGCCAAGATTGCCCAAAGATCGACTCTGATAAGTACCCAGCCCTTTTTTATGCAGACGATGCGGTCCTTATAGCAACAAATCTGCAAGGTCTGAGGAGGTCCCTATCTGTAGTTCTGAAGAAAGGTAAGGAATTGGACCTTAATTTGAATGTTGAAAAATCAAAGGTAATGATTTTTAGACCCAAATCAGAGAAAACGAAATCACTAACTGTCGAAGTTGAGGGCTATCTGTTGTCTATTTTATGATAATCTAAGACTGTGATTTGAGGAGTCTGGTGGTTGGACAGCCCAGGTTAACAAATCATCCACCTCCCTTAAGAAGGTGGGGTGAGCCATCTTGGTGTTCCATGCGAAACATGGGAGGGGTGCAGTTTCTCCTGCGTTGGACCTATTCCACAAGCAAGTATGTATGCAACCTTATATAGCTGTGACTGTGGGGGTATAGTAACATCTTGAAGATGTGTACTTATGAACACATTTATTTGAAGAATCTGTTGTTGATTCCTCCCCCTACATCCATGCTCTTTCTGGAGCTTGGCGGTTTGTCGGTTACCGCCGAAATCCAAGGTTGAGCAGCCCTCTTTTGGGCCAGACTGTAGAAGCATGCGGCCTGAAATATACCAGAAAGGCAGTACAAAACCTCCTAGACATGGTGGGTGGCAGGAGTCTATTCTGGACATCCCATGTCAAGAATATATTTTGGGACCTTGACCTGGTAGACCTGTGGAATTATCCTGCTATTGTCCGACCCGCAATGATATAGAGAACCAAGGTGAAGATCAGGACGAGAGGTACTGATAGTTTGTTGCTCTATGCCTCATGCTTGAAACTTGGCTTTAGTTATCTTGACCAGTGGCATCAACAGGGTATACGCTATACCTTGATGAAATGTACCCAGCCTATGGAAAGTCTTTGTACCTACGTTTTTGTTGGGGATTGTTAGGCAGAAACCTGTGCAGTTCCCTCTGGGACCACTGCAAAAGATTTAAGACTACAGGTGTTGGCAGTAAACCCACTTGGGAGCAGTCTGCACCGCACAGATTCACTGTGGTAGCTGTGGCTGAGCAGTCAGACTTCCCTCAAGAAGAGTTAGGCAGTATACAGAGGATACATAATAGGTACAGAGGTACAATAGCACAAGCAAACACTGACCAGAGCTAGGTGTAAAAGTATAAACTTATTTATTAAAGGTACACTCATAAAGTACACTAGCACATTAGAAAAGGTAAGAAAGTCAAACACAGTTACTATTACTCATATGTACATCCCTAATCGTTTGTTGGACAATTCTAAGTTAACACCACTTATTTCCAACCAAAGGTGAGTGCTTAACGTTAGATGGTACTCCAACAAGTATTAACAAAAGGGAGGCAAAATGCAGAAATAAAGAGGGAAGTAAGGTAAAACACTTTTCACATAAGGTTAGCGAAGACAGTCAATGGTGGAACAAGGGGAATTAGTTCGGGGCCCGCTTTAGAGGGAGCCAGGCGAAAAATGTGCCCAAGATCACACAATGTCACAAGTCTTTGCAGGTGGGTAAAAAAGGTTTTACTACGGTTCTGAAAAGTTTAGTTAGGTGTCCCAGACCTACCCAGGTTCGAGAGCCGAGGGCTAAATCTACCCCGTACAATCGTGGCAAGGGAGGCCGGGCGAAACACAGTACCTTTAAAAGTGGAAAGATTTCTCCATCGGTGGTAGTCGTTCCTGGTAGTGGGTGCAAGTCGCGGCGTCGTCCCGAGGAAGAGGTGATCTCGACGGGGAGGAAGGCTGCAGGTCGTTGCACTACCACGGATGAGAGCCTAGCCGTGGAGTTCTCCGGTCACAAAGGATTTTTACCCCTCTTTCGCGGTTGAGGTAAAAAGTGGTATCCCGGTTGCCGGGGTGCTTGGCACAGGCAAGGCAGCCACGAGATGCTTCGGGACGGCGAAAAGAAGGCAGCAACTGGTTGTCCCCACCAGTTAAGGGAAGAAGACTCTCCGGCGGGAGATCTCCTCTGTTGTCGGGAAAAGTGGTGAGATGATTCTGCAGGGCTTCACCGGTGGTGTCGTCTTGGCAGGTCGGATCGGCTTCTCCCTCTTCGGCTTCTTAGGTCCTGTGGCGACTTCTGAAGAACCAGTCCCAAAAACCCTGCTTTTATGCAGCAAACCCCCATTCATACAGCCTAGCTGTCACTCAAACATGCTAAGTGGTGAGCGGGGTGGCTCACCACTTGGGCCAATCACACTAGAGTGCGACATGAGTTGGCAAGGCAACTCAGTCCAGGGTGCCTAAACCCCCTCCCACACCCCCCGTGGTACCCAGACAGAATGGCACCACTTTGGAGGGCTTCTGTGCAGAAGCCCGCCAAAAGTGGAACAAAGGCTCGACTCGGGTTCAGGGTTACTGAAGTGAACCTAGACGCCATTTTGGCGGCGAGTTCCGGCAAAAGATCCCAACCGGTGAATTTATGTTAATTAAATAAACCGGCGGTATCTTTAACATTGCACCAAAAAGTGGTGCATCAAAAAAACAATGGGAAATCCCATTGGGAAATATTCCGGTGGACTATTTCCGTGGTATCCACTGCCACCAGCCAGAACTCGGCGAGGGGGGACGGGACAGTACCCCCTCGACAACAGACCCAGGGGCAATCTAATTGCCCCTACCAGTACTTCCACAGTAAGATGGTTTGTACTGGTTAAGTTCCTAAATTAAGACTAGTAAAGTCAATGGTAACTTTACAGACCCAGGGAGACAGTAGTCAGTCCCAGGGTGTGGAGTCTATGTTTGGGGGTCTCTAGGACACCCCTGTGCTATTGCACTGAAGGTGCTGTGTAACACACATTCAAAAACCAATGATGGCCTATGGGGAAAATTACCCCCTAGCCCATAAGCACATAGCAAGTCACAGAAAAACTCTCTCAAGTCATGCCCAAGAGTGAGGGTAAAAGAGTCTCACTCTTGGCAGGAGAAAAAAATAAACCCCAGAAAATCCAGCAAAGCTGCTGGGGGACTCACTAGGTTAGGACATTCAGCCTAAACAGAGAATTCTTCCTAACACTCGCCCCCCCCCCCAGACTAAGGGACAGGAGGATTTAATCCACTCCTGGATGAACCTCATACCTCTAGTCGATGACATACATCCTAGAGAGTCCATCAGCATTTTGATGGTGACACCCTGACCTGTGCTCAATGGTTAACCCAAAGGCTTTCCTTTTTAAGCTATAAGTCCTACAAACCCTTTGAGGAACATCAGTCTTTTTAATGTTATAGGGGAACTGGTTGACTAGTCCCTCAGAAGTTGGTACAACTCCTGAACCTGGGTTAGGCTTTTCCAAGGGGTCCTTATAAAGGATACCCTTAGATCTAGAGGGCCCTCCACGGATCCTCACCACCTCTCTGTGGGGAGCAGGTTGGGTCTTAGGCCTCTTGGGTGGAGGGGTTGGAGATAAGTAAGGTACATGCTTCTCCTTCCTCTTAGATCTAACCTTACCTACTTTAGGAGATTCCCCCCTAGCATCAGGATTTTTGTTGGGGTCTTCTATAGAAGGTCCAACAGTCTGAAGGTTTTTGGCCTTAGACTCTTCTTTTCTGGTTTTCCACCAGCACTGAGAATTACCAGTTCTCTCAGGTCCAGATAGGGGCCTAGTTGGTCTATCCACCTCTTCCTCAGAAGCAGGGGGAGTCAGAGACTCTGAAAATAGGGGAACAATGGTGGAGCTTGGTTGGGGCTCCCATGTTCCTAGCATACTATCCTGAAATGTGCCTGGGTTAGAGGTCAACTTACTAACACCAGGGCTTGTAGTGGGGTTCTCAGTAGAGGGTCCCACAGGCTTAGAAGGGTCCTTCAAGGTAGCCTCTCTAGCCAATTTGGTTAAGTTCTGCTTCTCCATACTGGGAGGCCTGGGGGTATGTGACACGACTCCTAGAGTTCCTAGGTCATTCCCCAACAGGACTTTCCCAGGTACCTCAGTCTGAACACTGACAGGAATCCTCACTGTCATGCTATTACACTGAATGAGGGCTGGTAGAATAGGAACCATTTGGACAGGGCCTCCAGAATTTCTAGTGGGACCTTTGGGTGCCTTAGCCACATCCTCAGGTCTGAAAAAGCTTTCATCCACTACTGTTATGCTAGCCCCAGTGTCTCTCCTGGCAGGGGTGTCCTGGCCATTGATGAGAACACTGTCTAGATAATACGTTTTAGAGTTTGCTGGTAGAGAGTTATAGATTTCCCTATTCTGGCTACTAACCAGATCCATAGGCTCTACGTTTACAGTTGCTTGAAGACCCAAGGGTTCTTCAGCAAAGAGTTCAAAGTGGGCACTAGCCATCTGTACTTCATCCTCAGGAGTGAAGGCTAAGGAGACTGTGCTGACCCCTGCAGGTTTACCCTTGCATCTGGGATCCCCTTTGATATGGTCAGTAGCCTGGCAGATGTAGCATTGTCCAAATGCTCTCTGAAAGGGTGGCTTGTTCTGACCTCCCTCTGGTTTGTGGCCAGAAGGTACATTAGCCTGATGGGGCCTACCTTGGGGCTTGCCCTGGTTATTTTGTTGTTTGGGGCCCTCTTTGGGATAGGAATTTTCAGAATTCTCTTTGGAGTCCTTCTTAGGCTGTCTCCCCTCATCCTTCTTCTGAGTTACCCCAGACTCCTTGTGAGTAGCCCTGTTGGCAACCCACAAGTCAGCAGCCTTAGCTAGTTTCCTAGGATCTAATTCCTGTGAATCAGCCAAGTGCTGTCTGAGCTCAGGAGAGCAGGCATCATAAATTGACTCCATCATTACAAGATTTCTCATTCCTTCATAAGTGTTCACCTTGTAACCCTTAATCCATCCCTCTAAGTTGTTCAACCCTTCACACACCCAGGTAGCCCAAGGGGTACCATCATGCTTTTTGAGCTCCTAAACCTCTTAAAATACTGGGAAGGGGTCTTCCCAAACCTAGCTATCAAAGCTAGTTTCACACATTCATACTCTTTCCTATCCTCCTCCCCCAACTCCATTACCACATCAGTTGCAACAGGGGGAAGCCTAGAGAACAACCAGGTGAGTAACTCATTACCTGTGATGTTCTGGAGCCCATGATTATACTCAAACATAGACAACCGATCCAACACATCCAACTTAGGCTCATACATACCAATCAATTCCTTAGGCATCCGGGGTCTTTTAGGACTGGAACTTCTAGAGGAGCCAGAGAGAGAAGCATTCTCAACAGACAATTTCTTCATTTCTAGCTCATACTTGAGCTCCATTTCCCTTAGCCTTAGTTCTTTGTCAGTTTGAGCATTAAGTTTCTTGTACTCTAATTCAGGTTTCATTTTCTCTAGTTCAAAGTATGGAGGACTAAATGTGGGACCTGGCAAAGGTCCAGTAGGTACAGCTGGTAGAGCAGACAGAGGCCTAGAGGGACTATCTACAACAGTTTCATCCTCCTCTTCTGATTCTGACCCAAGATCATCAATACTTTGTTCCATATCAAGATCATTGCTGCGTTCTACATTTGCTGGAGTGATAGGTTCCTCTGGACCATCCTCCAGACTTTGGTTTTCTAACAACCTTTCTATTAGCTCTATTTTCTTTCCTTTAGTCATGAGATTCTTATGCTTACAGAGAAGTCTTAGACAATCAGCAGTTTTTGTAGCAAGGGACTCTTGACTATAACTTTCCATAGTAGACAGGTTAAAAATGACTTTTTCTTTATTGTGCTTAAGCTTTGTGGTTAGTTGCACTAAGGTATCTCAAAAGTACTCTAAAGTGTATACTCAATACAGATCCCACCGCTGTACACCAGTGTTAGGCAGAAACCTGTGCAGTTCCCTCTGGGACCACTGCAAAAGATTTAAGACTACAGGTGTTGGCAGCAAACCCACTTGGTAGCAGTCTGCACCGCACAGATTCACTGTGGTAGCTGTGGCTGAGCAGTCAGACTTCCCTCAAGAAGAGTTAGGCAGTATACAGAGGATACATAATAGGTACAGAGGTACAATAGCACAAGCAAACACTGACCAGAGCTAGGTGTAAAAGTATAAACTTATTTATTAAAGGTACACTCATAAATTACACTAGCACATTAGAAAAGGTAAGAAAGTCAAACACAGTTACTATTACTCATATGTACATCCCTAATCGTTTGTTGGACAATTCTAAGTTAACACCACTTATTTCCAACCAGAGGTGAGCGCTTAACGTTAGATGGTACTCCAACAAGTATTACCAAAAGGGAGGGAAAAGGCAGAAATAAAGAGGGCAGTAAGGTAAAACACTTTTCACATAAGGTTAGCGAAGACAGTCAATGGTGGAACAAGGGGAATTAGTTCGGGGCCCGCTTTAGAGGGAGCCAGGCGAAAAATGTGCCCAAGATCACACAATGTCACAAGTCTTTGCAGGTGGGTAAAAAAGGTTTTACTACGGTTCTGAAAAGTTTAGTTAGGGTGTCCCAGACCTACCCAGGTTCGAGAGCCGAGGGCTAAATCTACCCCGTACAATCGGTGGCAAGGGAGGCTGGGCGGAACACAGTACCTTTAAAAGTGGAAAGATTCCTCCAGCGGTGGTAGTCGTTCCTGGTAGTGGGTGCAAGTCGCGGCGGCGTCCCGAGGAAGAGGTGATCTCGACGGGGAGGAAGGCTGCAGGTCGTTGCACTACCAGGGATGAGGCCAGCCGTGGAGTTCTCCGATCACAAAGGATTTTTACCCCTCTTTCGCGGTTGAGGTAAAAAGTGGTATCCCGGTTGCCGGGGTGCTTGGCACAGGCAAGGCGGCCACGAGATGCTTCGGGACGGCGAAAAGAAGGCAGCAACTGGTTGTCCCCACCAGTGAAGGGAAAAAGACTCTCCGGCGGGAGATCTCCTCTGTCGTCGGGAAAAGTGGTGAGACGATTCTGCAGGGCTTCACCGGTGGTGTCGTCTTGGCAGGTCGGATCGGCTTCTCCCTCTTCGGCTTCTTAGGTCCTGTGGCGACTTCTGAAGAACCAGTCCCAAAAACCCTGCTTTTATGCAGCAAACCCCCATTCATACAGCCTAGCTGTCACTCAAACATGCTAAGTGGTGAGCGGGGTGGCTCACCACTTGGGCCAATCACACTAGAGTGCGACATGAGTTGGCAAGGCAACTCAGTCCAGGGTGCCTAAACCCCCTCCCACACCCCTTGTGGTACCCAGACAGAATGGCACCACTTTGGAGGACTTCTGTGCAGAAGCCCGCCAAAAGTGGAACAAAGGCTCGACTCGGGTTCAGGGTTACTGAAGTGAACCTAGATGCCATTTTGGCGGCGAGTTCCGGCAAAAGATCCCAACCGGTGAATTTATATTAATTAAATAAACCGGCGGTATCTTTAACATTGCACCAAAAAGTGGTGCATCAAAAAAACAATGGGAAATCCCATTGGGAAATATTCCGGTGGACTATTTCCGTGGTATCCACTGCCACCAGCCAGAACTCGGCGAGGGGGGACGGGACAGTACCCCCTCGACAACAGACCCAGGGGCAATCTAATTGCCCCTACCAGTACTTCCACAGTAAGATGGTTTGTACTGGTTAAGTTCCTAAGTTAAGACTAGTAAAGTCAATGGTAACTTTACAGACCCAGGGAGACAGTAGTCAGTCCCAGGGTGTGGAGTCTATGTTTGGGGGTCTCTAGGACACCCCTGTGCTACTGCACTGAGGGTGCTGTGTAACACACATTCAAAAACCAATGATGGCCTATGGGGAAAATTACCCCCTAGCCCATAAGCACATAGCAAGTCACAGAAAAACTCTCTCAAGTCATGCCCAAGAGTGAGGGTAAAAGAGTCTCACTCTTGGCAGGAGAAAAAAATAAACCCCAGAAAATCCAGCAAAGCTGCTGGGGGACTCACTAGGTTAGGAAATTCAGCCTAAACAGAGAATTCTTCCTAACAGGGATGCTACCCTTGGCTTCTTTAGCCAAAATTGATTACCCGCTAACGCAAGTATGTGCCCTTTATGCAAGGAGGGTATTGAAACAGTTTTGCATTTCCTGGTGTTTGTACTAGAGCATTTAAGTTGACAAGAATGTATTTGATGCCAATGTTGAGAGAGGCTGGGGTATGAGATTCCGATAGTGCTGTAAGATTTCTGAGCTGGAGTATAGATCTACATGCTGCGCGCACAGCGGCATATTATATATGTAGAGCCTGGCTACTCAGGGTGTAAACCTGAGCGTAGTTATAATGTGCCAAATTAGAGGCTGCGAGCCAATGACTCTCTTCTTCTGTTTATATTAGATCTGACCCAATGGATTTCGCTAATCTTACAGCACTCAGCTTATGTTTTTTTAACATGTATAATTACTGTGGGTTATCCCTCAACTTAATTTGAAACTCATTACAAACCAATCCCAAATTCTGTTTTATCTATGTAAAGCACTTGCACCTAGTAGTGAATATTCGCTCTTGATTTCATATGTGTTTTTTTTATTTAGTCGTCGAGAATGTCAAATTGGTTATGCTGATTTAAATCATGAATTCATTGTATTTTATGAATATGTACTTTTAGGGTTGATAAACCCAAATAAAGTTTATGATTATTATATTTACCCTCCGAGTCCACCTCCACCCTGTCCAGAGCAAACCTCAAATCCTTCTTGAGTAAGATGACCACACGTCTAGAATGACTTGCAAACGTACTTGAGAATTCTTTCTTGCAAGCATTGTTCAGTATGTAATCTGCGCGTTCAAACTGCAGATGTGACACCTGCAGCAATACAAAGTCCGGCTTTTTCTTATTTAAGAAGGTACATATTTTTCTCCTTTTTACAGGGGTATATACACCTTTGACATTCCAACATAAGAATTCTAAGCTGTCAGACATTCAGCTTGGGACAGTGAAAATATGCTTGCCACCATCTTATGAAATATAAAAGAGGGTAACCCACAGACATGATCAAAGGTCCACCCATGCAACGTACATAAGCCCACAGCCCACAGGATGAGAAACAGGAAACCAGCAAAGTAAAAAAACAAATTAGAAAACATAAATAAGTAAAACACGAGGGAATCACACACACAAACAAACACACACACACACAGAAACTGGAACATGGTGTAAGAAGGGCCAAGAAGCAGCAAACTACCACCCATATCTTAAAAATAAAACATTGACACAAAAATGCATGCTAAACAGCAGAAATATTAGTAAAATTAAAAACCATGGAGCAAAGGACCCCAGAAACAGCATAAATCCCCTCCCTTTTGCTCTAACATATGCATAAACAGTGACCCAAAAAGGTATAAGTGAGGCCGGAATGAGGACTGGCAGGGGACCATTCCGGTGGTGATAGTGTGCTGTGCAAATATCCTTTAACATTAAAATTAACCTCTCCAACCTGAGCATACATGTAACATTAAAATCAGGAAGAGAGTGAACTAAACCTCTGAGTAGACACAAACAAAGAAGACCTGCAGGTTAAAGGAAAGTGGGAAATCGCTGTAAGTGGCATGAGTAGGAAAGGAAGCTAAAGGCTATGACTAGAGGCACGAGTTAGCAAAGGTAGGAAATGATAAAGACAACCCAGAAGAGCATGAGACACAAGGGATCGCAGAAAACATATACCTGCAGGCTAAAACAGAAACATAAGTCATGAAAAGCACTGAGGCCACAAGCACGGTATAGATTGAAGACACCTGCCGAAAAGTGTGCAATTCAAAGTCCATCATCTTGAAGATCCATGCCGTGAGGAGAAATCTTGCACTGAAACCTCCAGTACAGAAGTCTCCACAGGGTTTTTTCCACAAGCCAACAGATCTCCTGGGTGTTCCACGCAACCCACAGAGCCAGCATACTTGTGTGGAGTGCCTTAACAGGGACTAAAAAATGAGCCGGGGCTCATCAAGTGGGCCCCGCTCAATTGGCTACAGGCACCCCTCCCAGCAGCCTTTTGAGTGGGGAAGAGGTTGCTAATCTCTGCATTTATTTTTTATAGGCTTTCCTGGCAGGGGGCAGCGCCTTGTCTTGTCTTTTCTGACTTAATTGTGGCGCTGCCCCTCGCCAGCTGAGGAGGGGCAGCGTCACCATTAAGGATAAGAATGTGAGGCCGCTGGAAGCAGAGGCCTTTTTTTCAAAATCTTTAAGCTCCTGCTCATTCGCTGGAGCTTTAGTATTTTGAAAAAAAAGGCTGGTCTGTCCAGCGGCCTCCTGCTTCTCTCCATAATGGTGGCGCCGGCCCATGGGCAGCTCTTGCTTAAGGGATGCCTCGCAGGTATGGATGAAAAGCAAAAGAGCTTCAGGCTTTGGAAAAAAAGCTTTGTCCTCTAGTGGCTGGGGCTGCCAGGGGATATTAGTGAGCCCCAGCAGGGCGCACCTCAGAACGAGATTTCTGAGCCTGCTCCGGCTGGCCCCGGACCACTTAAAGTCCTGTATGTGAGGAGAACAAGGATAGAATGCCAGATTTCCAGGCGAGGGACGGCATGAACTCCATACTAACATCCATAATCCGGAATATCATCATGGGTCAAGGAAGACAGATAAGAAATGGACCCACTGCACACCGAGCGTGAAGGCTCATAAGCAAAATAGTTGAGGAGAAGCAATGAAAAATGTGCAGATTGAAAAGAAACTGCAATTTTCTGTGAAGGATTACAAACAGAGCACTAAACAGAGTACAAATGAAGGACACACAAAGTAAAACACATACAAGGAGGCCAATAATACAAAATAAAAACAAACGCATCTTCTAATAAAGTTCAGAACTTGGCCCTCCATGAAAGAACACCTTTAGCAATCTCTAACTGAAAGTCTGTCCGAAAGGATAAAGCTTTTAGATGATCCATAGAGGAGTGTGTTGAGCAATCCACCCCGATCGTGAATACACCAGGGTATACCAACTAGTGAGGCTCTTTGACTAGCCACACCAATTGAATCGGAAAATAATTTCCTTTGGGCAATAACTTCTCTGCTGTAGTCATTAAACCGAATAATCTTCCAATTGCCACCCCACTTTAGCTTATCCAAATCCCTGGCCTTTTTCAACAGCATTTCTTTCACAGGGAACCATAAACTCTTTACCAGGAAGTGTAAGGAACTCATGATGGCAACAGTAAAGACAGACACAAGTGATCACAGTTCAAAGGGGTTTATTAAACTTTATAAATGAGTGAGAAAAACGCCTAATCTAAACCTAACTCTAAAATGGGAGCAAGCTAAAACCATCAAATAATAATAAGGCAGTCCTAGTGGGGTCTGGTCAAATACAAGGGCCTATACTAATAAAAACCTATTGCCAATCTTTACAACTAATATCAAAAAGAGTGTGGGATAGTGTACACAAGAAAGAAAGAAGTGTTCACAAATGATAAGTCAGGATGGGGTAGCCTGGGGTCTCCCTTCCCCACATTTTGAGCACGGGACAAGGCGGGACTCCGAGGCACAGCACACACTCCAGCTTACCCAGCACAAGACTACACTTCTGCTCTCAAGTATCAGGACCTTCAGTGGTCAAGTCTTTTTTCTACAAAAAGTCTCTTGCCTCCGAGGGACTGATATGTTGAAAATCATTACCCAAAAGAATTCCTTTCCATATGTACGTTCGGTGATGACTTTTCACTCGTGGATCCCCCTCTTCCGGGCTCACATCCTTCTCGAATGTTGGTTTCCCTCTGTCGAGTTCACTATGGCCTTTTCTTTTACAATTTCACCTGTTGCATTCACAATTCTTAATGTCTTTTTAAACAATTCACTGTCAGCATCCCCCCGTCGGGTTCACTCTTGCCAACCACACAGTTCCTTCTCCTTTTCCACTATGCAGGATTCATCTCCCTTAGCTTTCCAATTACGTGCCAGTCAAAGACTTTCAACTGCACATGGGATTTTGCTAGAACCCTTTATGACCACTTTGACCGTTTCCTGTCGGCTCTCCCAAGGTCTTCTGTTATTGGTAGTTCAAGAGTAGGGGAATTAACCAGAGCGTCTCGAGTATGCACCCATGTGGTGCCAGACCGCTCTGCAGCTGGTCTTCCCATAAAACGTTAACAGTTCTTTGAAATATTCCTTATTTTATCCTTTGCAACTTTCGTTCAACAGAGTTCTATTTCTTATCAGTTTCTCTCCTCGGCTGTGAAGGACCGCTTGGCTTTTATTGCTTCTGGAGTCAAGGACGTACCACACTAGCAATCGTCTCTCCCTGTCCTGCTTATCAGTGTAGGAGGGCGTTGTGTACGGTTGACATCTGGTGCAACACACGATGGCTATTGTTCGCGGTCTTAAGTTTACTTTCACAGTGGTTCCGCTAGTCCGGGTTGGAAAGAGCAAGGTCGCTGTTATCCTTGTCGCCCCTTCGGTTCTCGCTGCCTTTGGCCTCCTCTTGAACTGCCGAGCTTGGATAGCTCGTTGTGTGGTCTGCCTTGGTTGTAGTGTGCTCTTGTGCTCCATCTTTTATCCCTTTGGGGAAGGGAAAGGGCTGTCAGGTGTGTGTGATTCTGGTCAGTTGCCTGACTTTGCCTGACCCTTGAGTTGGGACATGTCAGGTAAACGGCTCTGGTGTTAGTCTGCTGTCTTTTGTGGTGTGCAAAAGTGTTGGTGTCAGAAAAGGGGGGTAGAGCTTCAGGTTATCCTATGTGGTAGGATGTGGAAAAGATGTTATAAGAAGGGGGATACCACGTTGTGGAAATCGATATAATATTGTGACCCCAATTGCATTGTTTGAATGTATGTTGGCCTACGCCAAGCTGTCTAAAGAATACCATGTACATAGGTTCCGCGGCAAGGTTTTGACCTTAATGTATTGTGTAAGCCGCCATCTTGGATCTAGCCGCCATTTTAGGTACTCTTGCAGTGTGGAAGTCACCCTGAATCATAAAATGGAGGCCGAATGACATTTCGAGTAAGACTCCGGCCATGGTGACCTCCGCACACGTGAATAAATAATATGTCCGCAGGCCACTTGTTAGGGTCACGAACTAAGACCTTGTCCTCTCTCTAACCTATGTGTAAATATGTAACTGTATCAGCGGAACTGATCAAATTATGTAAATTGTATGTTCGACCTGGCTACGAACCCTAGCCACGGTTCCAAGAATGGTTAACTTGCGAGAGGGCTGGCCAATGCAGGACAAAACGTATAAAAACCCAAGCATCCCGATGATCGGTCTCTCCCACTTTCAGTGCGAACCTTACGTTGAAGGTTCGCGTGTTAGTCAGAGGGCCGAATAGCTATCCGTATGTCAATTGACTTTGGTAACTTTGTAACTTTGAAATAAAGCGCTTTGTATGTCCTTTGTAACCTGTGTTGGTGTGTTTCCTTTTGGGCTTCCCGGCCTCATATCAATTTCTCTGTTTCTACAGTTGGCGCCCGAATAGGGACCCTCAAGATTGATGCCGGATCATTGAAGGTTGACGCAGACTATTGAATCGGGATCGGACGGTGTGATTCTGCGGGCCCGACCGATCGAGACGCGATACCTCGGCAGCGCTGCACAATCCGATCCTTGGGCGATAGTCGTGCGGTCTGACACGGCATCTTGACGAGGGTCCAAATCCGAGGCGGGCAGATTTGCCGAAACCACCGAACGCAGGTAAAAATTCGTTAGTTGAAGTCCTTTGTAAACCGTACGGTCCTCCTTAGGTTTGGTCAGGTGCAGTCGTGACCCGGCTCTTAATTTAACCCTGACAATTTGAATTTGGCGTATTGTATCTGCAGACACAATTATTGGACCAGGTAACACCAATTCTTTGAGAAATGCCTGGGAAATTGTCTAGCTGCTTTAGGGCTCTGTTCCGCAGCGATCGACAATCTTTGGAATTTAGCCATCCGGCACCACAGGAGGGGTCGCCGGCGTGTACTATGTACTGTAAGTATGGCATTGGTAGTATTGTATTTAATGACATTTGGCACAGACAGACCAGAAATGCCTCCGAATTTCAGTGGCCAATCAATGGTAGTTTTGAGATCCCCCGTATTGAATACTGAGAATCGATCTTGCTTAAGAAAAAGGCTAGGCCAGCAGCCTTTGATGTGTTACAAAATTGGAAAAAGGAAGCATTGCAGCAGCTTAAAAGTAGGGATAAACATGCACGTCGTCATAAAACGAATGCCGAAAAGGCATTGTTGGTTGACAAGGAAAAACGATTAGAAGAAGCCCAGAAAATGGATAGAGCTTTCTCGCTCGAGGTCCAGAAAATGTACCCCTCTAAAGATTTCCATATTTCCGAGGAGTTTATTGAGAAAATATTGAACGAACGGAGGCCTGATTCTTCAGCGCCACCTCCGTATGCTCCTGTTGTGGGCACCTTGCCCGTTCCTGCTATTGTTCCCGTTGCTATCCCTACTCCCCCTGCACAGCCTACTGCTCCTAGTTCTTTGGTAGTCGCTCCTCTGTCTATTACACTGCCTCTCTCCCCTGCACCCTTGTTAAGTCCACCTACACTTTCGATTCCGGGGAGTCCCGTGCTCGTTAAAACAGATCCCGGTGCAGGGTCAACAATTGTGACTCGTAGTACTGTTCCTGCGGGCAGGAAACAGGAACTATTTGCTTGGGCTAAGCATTGCATGGAAAAAGGTGATCAAACTGATGCATTTTCAACATTATCTAATTTGCTCGATTTTCCCGAGAAAAATGTTTTTATTGAAGGACTGGGGATTCACTTAGGGGTAATGTGGGGTAGATTGCAGACTTAGGATCTCCCACAAGGGGTGAGAGATCTGAATGCTTTGGCACTTTCGAGGGATACAGAGCAGAAAGTATATGGACATGTTGATAGGTTGTTTGAGTTTAGGAGGGATTTTGAAAAGCTACAAAACGACGATGATGAGGACGATAGGATATATGTACAGAAACGGTTCCTTTCGTGCCGGAGATCAGCACCTGAGGAAGTACGAATTTGTACCAAAGACGCGATTCGATGGATCTCAGATTCATCGATACCGCCAGATGAGGTGTATGACACATATAGTCAATACACGGTAGAGATGCAAAGAAAGGTAATCCAAGTGATGGTACAGCACTTACAGGAGGAATGTATAAGGAAGAAGGTTGGTTGCCCCATAGAGTTATTGGGTATTTGTAAAAGAGCTTTTTCGCCCGACACTTCTACAGCTGCTTTAGCGCTCGATTTGGCCCTATTACTCAGTAAGCGGTCGGAGGTCCCTATATCTCAGTTGCCTATGAGAGAGGTCCCTCCGACCCTTGTCCCAAAAGTAGAAATCCCCGCCGACGCGGCGACTGGTACTCCCGCGACGGATATCCCTGCACATTACGTATCGCAGTTTGTTCACGTCCCGTTCTCTCGACAGGAAGTGAACACGATTAGACAATCAGTCCCTGATATTAGGAAAAACCCGACAGGGTTTTATAAAGAGATAGAATCCGTCTTACAGTCTTCTGTGTTCACCTTAAGTGACATGGACTTATTGTTTCCAGTGCTTTTGCCAGTTGATGTATGGAAACAGATACGGACAGTAGATGATGTGCCGGGGCTAGGGGATACATGGGTAAATCTGATTAGAATAGATGGGGAACGACCAGCTGGTGAGAAACCACCCCAGGTAATACTTACCTTACCCGATAGAATAGTTGCTAAACTAAAAACTATAATCCCAGAAAAAAGGATTATTTGGGACAAGCTTACGGCCTGCGTCCAAGGGAAAACTGAAGGTACTACTGAATTCTTTAATAGATTTGAACAGGTGTTCTCTGACTTCAGTGGACAGGATTTAGGCACAGAGTCGGGGAAGAGGTTGTTTGTTGACAAATTTGTACGTGGATTGTTGCCCGACATCCAGTCACAAATTATGTCCTCAGAGAGCGCTTGGCAGGCAAAATCTCAGTCAGAGGTTTTGCATATGGCTCAGTATTATGAGAATCGGGTTAATAATGAAAAAGAGAAAGTCGAAAAAAGAAGGGGCGACTTGAAGACTAAGGTATTGTTGCAGCAAATTGTCAGAAACCCCAGAGGAGGTACGACACAGACTAGAGGTCAGTACATTCCAAGAGGAAATACTCCTCTGAATTCTATAAATATTAATCAGTGTGCTTATTGCCGCCAGGAAGGTCACTGGCGAGCACAGTGCCCTGCCCTTCGTCAGAGGTCAGGAGGCACATTTGGAGGTATGGGTAGGCGACCAAGGGGCCGCCCCGGAGCAGGGGGCCCTGATAGGGGTCAGCTTCTACAAGATCCACAACAACCTTTTTCACGGGAAAATCAGACTCCGAGTATGGACTCGAGAAATATATTTGATCACCCTTCTGCTGCCTATCTTTCTGAAGAACTTCCCTTTGACGAAGTTCTGCCTTACTAGGATTGCCCGAAGCAGCGTTTGGAACCTTTACCTATTCCCGTTATTCAGAAGGGCCCCTACGTTGAATTATTGGTGGGGAATAGGAAACACCAGTTCTTGATTGACACTGGAGCACAAAAGTGCTCCATTGACCATTCTAGGGTTCCAAACATCCCACTGTCAGGGCAAACACACGTTTCTATAGGGTTCTCTGGTATACCAACTGTTTGTCCGGTTTCTGCGCCGGTATCTGTTTCTTTGGGTCCTTTCACAGACCAGAGCCCTTTTCTTCGTACTTCAAACTGCGGAGAAATTTTGCTATGGTTGAATTTGTTAAAGAAACTGAATGCAGTGATTCATTGTTCCCCTGACGGAATAAGATTAACAGTTTCACCACAGCAACCCTTTAACTCCCAGTACTTGACCCGGCCTCTACCTCCCGAGTTTGACATTGTCCCCGAATGTTTGTGGGAATAGACGACAATGATGTCGGGATATTGCACATCGAGCCTGTTAAGATAGTCTTGAAACATGGGGTTAAGCTACCGCGCATTCCGCAATATAAAATTTCAATTGAAGGTGAGCGTGCTCTGAAATGCATTGTCTCCGATTTTGTACATCGTGGAGTGATCGAAGAGATAAAAGGTAGCTTATGTAATAGCCCGATCTTGCCAGTATATAAGAAAGGCGACAATGCAATTCCGTACCGGTTTATAATAGATCTTCGTGCTATTAACCGGGTGGTAGCCCCACAATTTCCAATCGTGCCTGACAACGTGCCTAACAACGATCTTAACAATGATCCCTGCTACGGCTACACACTTTAGTGTCGTAGATTTGAAAAACGCCTTCTTTAGTATTCCGATACATGAGGAGAGCAGGTATTTGTTCGCGTTCACCTTGGGGGGACGCTCGTTTACATTCACAAGGGCACCTCAAGGGTATACTGAAAGTCCTAGTATCTATAGTAGAGCCTTAAAGGAGCAGCTCGACACCCTTGAATTGCCACCTACTTGCACGCTGCTTCAATATGTAGACGATTTGCTCTTGGCTGCAGACTCTGAGAAAGCTTGTAAGGAAGGCACTATATTGTTGCTTGTTCATTTAGCTGAAAATGGTCACAAAGCTTCACTTAAAAAATTTCAATATTGTTGCCAGGAGGTTGCCTATTTAGGCTACCTCCTGTCAAAGGAGGGGAGAAGATTGACACCTGAACGAATAAAACACATTTCTGGCATGTCTGTCCCAAAAACACAGAAGGAAGTCAGAGCCCTGATAGGGATGGCGTCCTACTGTAGACTGTGGATCCCGAATTTTGCCCTAGTGGTAAAACCGATGTTGGCTTTGACGAAGAAGGGCATTTCTCTGCCACTGCCATGGGAATCGGAACATCAACGATCATTTGAGCTTCTCAAAACCGTGCTATGTTCAGCACCGGTTCTGGGTACACCAAATTACGATAAGGCCTTTGTGTTGTTTGTGCATGAATGTGATGGATGTGCTTTGTCTGTGTTAACACAGGAACATGGAGGGAAGAATAGGCCGTGCGGCTATTATTCCTCCGCCCTCGATCCTGTTGCATGCGCTTTGCCGCGATGTCTGCGCGCTGTTGCTGCTGCCGCTGCGTCTGTAAAACAGAGTGAGGGGATGGTCCTAGGCCACGATTTAATTCTGATGGTACCTCACTCTGTTGATATTCTATTGAATAAAACTCAAACGCAACACGTTACCTCTGCCCGGTTGACAAGGTACAAATTAGTCCTATTTGCTCCTCATATCCAAATTAAAAGGTGTTGTGTTCTCAATCCGGCTGAACTCTTACCTCTCCCGCAAAATATTGTTTGCGGTGATGAAGGATCACATGACTGCCTGTATGCCACCGAACAAGAAACAAAGGGCAGGATAGACCTCTCAGATACTCCTTTGGAGAATGCGGAAGGGGAGCTGTTTTGCGATGGCTCCTGCTTCAAACTTCCGAATGGCACATCTACAGCTGCTTATGCAGTTACTACTTTGAACAAGATTGTTGAAACTAAAAGGATTCCGCATAACTCCGCGCAGGCCGCGGAGATTATAGCGTTGACCCGCGCTTGTGAGCTCTCCCAAGGGCATAGAGTCAATATTTATACGGATAGCCAGTACGCCTTTGGGGTGGCTCACAACTTTGGAAAACTGTGGTCGGAAAGAGGGTTTCTGACCTCACATGGGACCAAGATTCAGCATGGTCCCTTAATGGTACAACTACTTTCAGCGCTCTCACTCCCTGAACAATTAGCGATCATGAAATGTGCAGCACATCGCAAGGTCATAGACAATGTGGGCAGAGGAAATGCTTTTGCAGATTTGATAGCTAGACAAACAGCCACAGACCTTAGCACAGACATGTACACCTCGAGGGAAGTGAGAGATGTTTGTATAATAGATGAAGGCATTGGGTCTGTGCGAGACATGCAGACTGATGCCTCAGTTGAAGAGTCTAGGAAGTGGGCTGAAGGCATGGGAAAATTGGATGATGAAGGGTGTTGGGTGGACGCATCCAACGGGAAATGGTTGCTTCCTGATTCTTATGTGTTAGCAATGGTTACAATGGCACACGGTCCAACGCATGTGTGTGCCCAGCAAATTACGAAGATATTACAGCAGGTTTGGGTGAATGATAAAATTTTGGAAAATGCAAAGAGACATGTTCAGAATTGCATGATTTGCCTGCAGCACAATGTGGGTAAAGGGACAGTGACTCCAAGGGGAAGTTTCGGGCCCCCCTCTGTCCCCTTTGAAACCATTCACCTTGATTTTATTGAAATGGAGCGATGTAATAACTTGAAATATGTTCTTGTCATCATTTGTGCTTTTAGCAAATGGGTCGAGGCTTTCCCTGTCAAAGATGCTACCGCCATGACCACCGCAAAGATCCTGGTGAAAGAGTACTTCCCTCGATTTGGGCTCCCGAGGATAATTTGGTCGGACAACGGCCCCCATTTCATCGCAGCCTTAATGTTGCAAATATGTGTTGCTCTAGGGATTGAGAAACGTTTTCATTCAGCTAGGCACCCTCAAAGTGCGGGGTTGGTAGAGAGACACAACGGTATTCTGAAAAACAAACTTGCAAAAACATGTGCCGACACTAAGCTAAAATGGCCCGACGCTTTACCTATTGTGTTGTTAGCTATGCGCACCACACCCCAGACTAGAACTGGGCTCTCTCCGTTCGAGGTGGTAATGGGAAGGCCTGCTAATATCTGGGGTCTCCCTAAACCTAAAGCCCTGAGGGATGTGGATAATGTATTGCTCATAGATTACTGTAATCAATTTACAAAAAATCTGTATTTCATTTACCACCAGGTGAATGCTGCCTTACCTGTATGGTTTACGGGCCCAGGACACGATATACTGCCCGGTAGCTGGATCCTGGTGAAGGCCTACGAGAGGTCTTCCTGTCTTGCGCCTCGCTGGCGCGGACCCTACCAGGTATTATTGGTCACCAGGACGGCAGTGCGGGTGGCAGGAAAGAAGAACTGGATACATGCAACACACGTTAAGAAGATCCCTCACCCGACGCCACACGCTACAGAAGAAACAGAACCCCTCGCTGGTGCTACAATCTCTGATCTCGGAGTAGCAGGCAGCATTGTGAGTGCGTCGGAGAAGTTCTCTGAGCCTGAGGAGCTCGGGGAGCCGTCCATTTTGTCTCCGCACTCCCTTGATCAATCACTTCCGGAAAATCTTGTTTCGTGCTCTGCGACTTCCGTCGCCATCGACACGACGCTCCCCTCAGGGAGCGACGATACTTTGCTTTTGGATTCAACAAACTTGGGTACCATCAGGTACAACCTTCGACCACGGAAATAGAACTACCGCACGAGTGTCGTGCATCTGGAAGGAAAAGAGTGATTGAAGTACTGTTGTCTTTCTTTTTTTCGAACAAAGAAAAGGAGGGTTCTGTTGGCTAGGGTTGGAAAGGACTAAGAAATCGCGCGGCCGAAGTGCCGCCAGCAACGAACATTGGGGCCATCGATCGGGATGACCATGATGCCTGCCGCCTTCACCGCTGCTCCCCGTATTGAACTATTAGATAAGGAGGTGACCAAATCGAACAATGAACAAGGTGCCTGGGCCCCGAAAACGTACTGTTGTGTTCTCGTTCTGATTATTGTTACTTTTGGAACTGCTGCCGTGGGACTTTGGTATTTTGAAGAAATGTATCCTTTGAAGCCTCTGTTACCGACCAAAATCGTACCAACTGTTTTGACTCCCTCTGTACACCTTCACACTCTGTCCCCTAGGGACTCTCGGCATAGACAGAAATATCATAATAACACTTTGATGATAGTGATGAATGCTACGCATGCTATTTTTTAATAAGAGTAATTGTTGGATCTGCACTCACTTACCACAACATGGGAACAAGGGACTGGGATGGTATATACATCCCTTACCTTTAACAACTTCTTGCTATGCCTCTCTTAGAGCACTCTTCTTTGGCCGATGGAATGATAGCATCTCAGGGAACTTCGATGGGACTAATTTGAATGAATTTGAAAAACGTGAATTGACTCCCCTGGGATGCTCGCTTTTCGCAAATAGAAGCAAACCTAACGTCGCTTCTATTAGGCCGTCTGATAAACTATCTTTTCCTTTCCAAAATCTAGTTTCTTTTAAGATGGCTCCGATAGGCAATAAGGATGCCATGCCTCCTTCTTATTCTGTGAATCATAGTCCTGATTCAGTTCCTTTCTGTGTACAAAGAAATGGCACTAGGCCAATGGGAGACTTCGAGCCTTGTGTAAATACTGTAAATTTGACTGGGGAAAATAGGCCTTTGTATGTAGGGGGACCCGTTTATTTTGTTTGTGGTAGTTTAGCTTTTCCCTGGTTGCCCAAGGATTGGCAGGGGACTTGTTATTTAGGGATATTGTTACGAGGTGTATTTATAGCCAGTACCTTAGAGGTATCTAAGGCTCGCCCGCGACGGGATAGTAATGGAGACACCCCTGGACAAGTGTTCGGGGATATAGCCAAATCCGTAGTGCCCTTTTGGGGACAAATAGCAAATTCAGAAAACATTAGGGGATTAGCGAGGGTGTTGGAGTAAACGATCAACCGGACCACGGACATACTTTACAATATGACCTTAGAGCAAAAGGCGATAAGATTGGTAGCACTTCAAAATCGAATGGCATTAGATGTCATTTTAGCCGAACGAGGTGGAGTATGTAAATTAGTGGGGTCCGCTTGTTGTGTCTTCGCACCAGATTCTTCGCCAACAATTTTTAAAGCAATTCAGAATTTACACACTCTCAGTTCTGAAGTTCATATCCCTGTAGGAGACTGGAACCTTAGTACTTGGTTTTGGGATTCTTTACGATCTTGGGGGTGGAAGGTGCTTTCTGTCATTTTAGGTATTTTAGGGATTCTGTTAGTTCTTTGCTGTTGTTTTCAATGCCTCCCGAGTATATGTGGAATGATGGGGGGATGTTGTGCTCAGGTAATGAGCGCAATAGGCCATAAGATATACACCCCGAAGAAAGCATCTAAAGAGTTCATGTTGCAAGAAGTTCTTATGAACAACTTTATGGCTATTGACATTTCGGACAATGATGCGGAACCTATGGATGATAATGCCTTCAGTTATCTTCGAAAGTATTAGGAAATGATGTATTAGCACTTGGCATAGGCCAAAAAGGAGGGTCTGTGGAAATCGATATAATATTGTGACCCCAATCGCATTGTTTGAATGTATGTTGGCCTACGCCAAGCTGTCTAAAGAATACCATGTACATAGGTTCCGCGGCAAGGTTTTGACCTTAATGTATTGTGTAAGCCGCCATCTTGGATCTAGCCGCCATTTTAGGTACTCTTGCAGTGTGGAAGTCACCCTGAATCATAAAAAGGAGGCCGAATGACATTTCGAGTAAGACTCCGGCCATGGTGACCTGCGCACACGTGAATAAATAATATGTCCGCCGGCCACTTGTTAGGGTCACAAACTAAGACCTTGTCCTCTCTCTAACCTATGTGTAAATATGTAACTGTATCAGCGGAACTGATCAAATTATGTAAATTGTGTGTTCGACCTGGCTACGAACCCTAGCCACGGTTCCAAGAATGGTTAACTTGCGAGAGGGCTGGCCAATGCAGGACAAAACGTATATAAAAAACCCAAGCATCCCGATGATCGGTCTCTCCCACTTTCAGTGCGAACCTTACGTTGAAGGTTTGCGTGTTAGTCAGAGGGCCGAATAGCTATCCGTATGTCAATTGACTTTGGTAACTTTGTAACTTTGAAATAAAGCGCTTTGTATGTCCTTTGTAACCTGTGTTGGTGTGTTTCCTTTTGGGCTTCCCGGCCTCATATCAATTTCTCTGTTTCCACAACGTCTCATCCGTCAGTCTCCTATTTCCACTCCCCGAGGAGCCCCCCTCCATGTGATCCTCCTGCACTGGTCCACCCCCACTTACTAGATCCAATAGCGATGGCCATTTCCTGGGCACCGGGATGACTGATCCCCGGTGAATAGACAGGGAGACACCTTCAGGTTTGTCACAGAAGGCACTGGGGGGGGTTGACCAGCAGCATTCTTTGGGGCTAGCATAAATGAGCCCTCCCAATCTCAAACAACTTCCATGGTGACAAATCTAGCAATTTTGGAATTTTTTGTTGTTGTTGAAAGTTTATTGGGTGGCTATTTTCACTACCCTCTGTAAAGCCAGTTATCCTAAAATTGAAGTGTGACAAGGAGTTTTTGTGTTTAGAGATCCTTTTATGGGCGGCATACAACATTATGGACAAATGTGAGACTTTATCCTCCATGTCTCTCAGCTGGTTTTCAGAGCCCGCGACCCTAGATTCCAACGTATCTGTTCACTTTTTCACCTTAACCTGGTCCTCTTTCATTTCCAAAACTGTCTCCTTGATCTTTCAAATGGAGAGCACAACTCCGTCCATAATCTCAGTCAAGTAGTACTTAGCAAATTAACCCTCAGCCCGTGAGACAACCAATCCATTTTATCTAAACCTCTTGCATAGCTGGGTTTCACCTTTCAAATTCCCAGCAGGCTCATTGTCCCGCAGCCTTGATTTTCTTGAAGAAGTGGGTACTGGCATGTTGATTAGATTTCCTATTGAAAATATGTATGTATATATAACATGATCTCCAGGGGAGGAGCTTGGTCCTCAAGCAGCCATCTCTCCAACCGCCAGTTCTAGAACCTTCTAAGGACAAAACCTGTTCTCAAGACGTGGGATCTGTCAATTCTAGCGAATTGGGGAGGGTGTTACCACTTCTCTGTCATTGACAGAGCTGTAGTTCACAAGTGTGTGTTCAAGGAAATACTTTAGACAGGGGACTTCCCACAACCAGCAATTGTCATCTTTTATTCAGGTATGGTTGAGTTGTTACCAGGTGGCAGTAGTGGCCAGCCACCATGGGCATGTGGCGCTTCCCCCCTCACCTGAGTGGCAGGCCGCCACATCACCTGAGTCACAGGAAGCACAATCCCCAATGTCCTTTATTTTTAAGGGGGTATGTGCTGCCTGCCTCTCTGCAGGGGCACGTCCACAGCTATGTTCTTCTTTGGGCATTGCATTCTTTCTGCTTTACCATTAATGGACAGTAACTGTGCATCATGGGTAAAGCAAAGATAAGTGCTATTACGTGGATAATAGGCTGGCCTACATTGAACGTAGGCCAGTCAGTCCATGTAATAACAATTATATTTGCTTTACCCATGACGCACAGTTACTGTCCAACAAGGGTAAAACAAACATGATTTACCTCCATTGAGGGCCAGCCTTAGGCATGGGCACCCTAGGGCGGCATAGCCTCTACCATGCCAGCATGGATGAGCCTTTTAAAAAGCTCCTTTGTGCTGGCATGGCAGCAGTGGTGGCGTGCTATGTAAAATAAAAGCTCCCCAATGCTGGCGCTCCTGTTGCGCCCTACGTAGGTGAAAAGCCCCCATCCCGCCGCAGGAGCTTTTCACTTGCTTTAAGCACCCCAGCTGTCCCAGCATGGGGGGTGGATTTTCTATTACAAAGGGCACCACTGCCACGCCATCTATGTGGAGCGTTTCAGGGGCTTCCCCGAGCTGGTGTGTTAGAGGCACCCTAGTTAAATGAAAAGTGCCCGCTCTTGTGCTGGCGCTGTGCGTTACAGAATTGGACCTGGGAACTTTTCATTTGAATAGGGCACTTCTGCCATGCCAGCACAGGGCAGCCTTTGAAAGGCGCCCCAAGCTGGCATGGTGGTGGCACCCTGTTTATGTGAAAAGCATCCCCCTCCAGTGCTGGAGTGGCAGTTTTTCACTTTAATAGGGGCCCGCTGCTACGCAAGGATGGGGCAGCCATAGAAAGGCACCTGTGAGCTGGCAAGGTGGCAGACTCCTATTTAAGTGTAAAGCACCCTGCTCCAGTGCTGAAGTAGAAGCTTTCACTTTAAAAGGGGTCCGCTTGCACAACAGCAGACAGCAGACTTTGAAAGGTTTCCCTGAGCTGGCGTGGTGGCGGCACCCTATTTAAGTGAATCGCTCCCTGCTTCTGTGTTGGAGAGGGGAGCTTTTCACTGAAATAGGGTGCCACTGCCCAAATATAAAATACTCTGGGCTCCCTCTTCTCATTGGGGGAGGGGAGAGAGCTGGGCTGATGGTCGTGGCCAAACCTGGCATTTTGCATAAAACAAATAGCATTTTGGAAACAAACACATTTCTTATGTTCCCAAAATGCTCTTTGCGTCTGTACAAAATGCATGTTTCAAATTTGAAATTGCCCATAATTTTAAATTTGAAACTTCTCTGTGATAGCGATTCAGCAAGAAATCCTTTTGAGTGAGTAATGGAAGATGGACTCTGCTGTTTTCATGTGGCTCAATACTCACCCTAACAAAACAATGGCCCTCATTTCGAGTAGGGTGGTAAGGGATACCAGGTACCGGTAAGGAGACCGGTGCCGGTAATCCCTTACCGCCCTAATACGAGGTCTCTTAGCGGGTCCCTTCCTTAACACCTGGTCTGACCAGGTGTTAAGGACGGGACCCGTTAAGGGACCTGGGCGCAAATAACGGGCTTGGCATACGCCGGCCTGTTATTTGTGCCCTCCCCATTCCCATTGAGCCCTATGGGGGCTTAAATGGGATTGGGGAATGGTTTGGTGAATGGGGATTTACCGGTCCCGCCAAGGTCTGACTAGACCGGTAAGTCCCCATTGCAGCAAACCGGACACGGTACCGTTATTGGTGGAAGTCATGGCGCAAATTGCGCCATGACTACCACCAACCTCGGAATGAGGGCCAGTATCTGCAAATTACAAGACATATATTCCAACTTGGACATCTTTTGAACAGGATGTGAAGCTGGCTGTTTTTGCATTCAGTCTCATACCAAGTCTTTTGAAGCAGATCTGTGAGTTTCCAGGGTCATTCCTGGTCCACATGATAAAAAAGCCTCCTGCGCTGTTACTAGTAGCATTTCTTTTACATAGGGCGCCTCCCTGATCTTCTGCGGTGGTAAAGGCAGCCTCAATATTGATATCGCCTGTGCAGGCTTTTGTTCTCTGCCACTGTATGTTTGCTGCTGCTGCCATGTTCATGAATGTTTAAATTTAAATACTCTGCTGTTCCAGGTGAAAAATCTGACAGGATCTTGGTAGCACCACTTTCCCATTAGAGCCCAGGGCATAGCACTCAGGCATAACACTCAGACATCAAGGCAGAATGCCTCCTTCTTCCTGTAAACCTCCTCAATGTGGGAGGTTTAAGACCTCCCAAAGCACGGGGTGACACCACCCTATTAAAGTGAAAAGACACATCTCCTGAGCTCTTTGTTTTGCCTGAGCTAAGGCCTTGCCTACCTATATGGAATGCATGGCAGCCTTTCCACGTAATAGCACTTCTCTTTACTTTGCACTTGATACACAGATAGTTACTGTGCATTAAAGGTAAAGCAAACATGGCAAGTGTTATTACCTAGAGATGACAACTTTTCAGAGTGGACTCGAGGGTCACTTATGCGTTGCCCACACTCACATGGCTAGTACTCCACACGTTTGCATAATTTGAAGATCTCTGCCCACTTCACTAAATGGACACAATGCATGTTAACCCACAACTTTCCATTAGAATTAGGAATAAGCAGTTCCCTTTTATTTACATTTTTGTAATAGTGTTTAATGGCATAGATAACTGTGTTTGCCTCAATAGAGCTGACAATTAGATATGGTTTGTTATTAGTTTGAAAAACAAGTATGTCATCCTATTTGCATCACTCAGCTAAAATATGGACTGCATTGTACTTTTGAGTTACCCTTTAATAGTTAATTGGAAGTGATGGGATTGCACTGGAGTGCCTTGTGATATTGGGCAAAACTGTCTGGGAATGTGCCAACCTTGGGAGATCACGGTACGTGAAAGGTCTGTCACTGGCAGAAGCAGACCTCAGTAAAGCCATTGTATGGAGATGAAAGGCTTGCTTTGCATATAAAAAAGTGATCACTGTTCAAGGGTTTTCTGACATGTTTGTGGCCTCGAGGGGTTGTTGGTTTTTTGCAGGACAAACCTGTGATTGGCGGGTCGGTGGGCAGCACTGGTTATTACTTGGCTAGACTTGTCCTACATTGAATGTAGGCCAGTCTACCCACAACATAACACTTGACTTTGCTTTACCGTTTATGCACAGTTGCTGTGCATCTTAACTGTGCATCAAGGGTAAAGCAACCATGACAAGTGTTGTCACTGGCCTACATGGAATGTAGGTCAGTCTAGCCAGCTTTCTTCTGTGGCATGTCATTTGTTTTACTGGCTGGGAGCCCTCATATGGCAGTACAAACACATTGGTGCATTATGCATGGACATGTATAGGCACAGCCAGCACGTAAATATTGTATATACTAGCATATGTTGTGGTCAAAGACATAGTGAACATTTATTAGGAAATGTCCCTTTGCACTGTTGGTAACTTGGCATCATTTGAGTTTATCATGTACTACCGTCTAAAACTGATTGCAAACGGTGTGGTTTTTATCCAATATTTCACAGAAAGTGCTGTAAAATGCACCATTTTAACCCATTATTTAAAAAAAAAAAAGTCTTGGGGGAAACTCCCCCGCCCCGAAAACATTTTAGGCACATTTGTGTTCATCAGACAGAGAAACATGATCAGTCAAAAACAGTGGTGGGAACATTTTTATCCAGAAAGTGAAGTGCAAATTATGACGAATAACATTTTTTTTTCACCTTAAAGCCTGATGGTTGATGTTTTAGAAAGTTCCTGCATTTGTAGATCGCAAATGTAGAAAACCCCGTTGCATTTTTCCATTTTCTTCCATCAGATTCTCAAAGTGCATGACCTTTGATGTGTTTTTCATTTATAAGATGGTAGACTGAATATTTGAATGAGGAAACTTCAATCAATAATAGCTATTCTGTTCGGCCATGAAATATTTTTGCAATTTTACAGGTACCTGTGCAACTCTACATCGCTACTGAAAATATAGCAACATGGATCTCTGTAATGTAATTTTTGCCTTCTAAGCACCGTTTTGACTCCTGGTTCGCAAGGCAATTTTGATAATCTTAGTCCATGGTTTTATTGCATGGAGGTTTGATAGAGGTTTTGGCAGAAGGAACCAAAGGGTGTATAGCCAATGACTGGAGAGAGAGAGAGAGAGAGAGAATGAGAAAGAGAGAGAGAGAGAGAGAGAGAGAGAGAGAGAGGCAGATGGAGAGAGAGAGACCCCTTCTTTGAATGACCAGGATATCAATCAATATCATTTTCATCAGCAACTTGAGATCTCTGCTGTCCACAGGAATCCCTATTCGCAATTGCGAACAACAGACCTTGTTGTGTGTGTCCCCCATAGTTAATAAAGTAATTGAAATCTATTCCTTAATGAGCAATTGGAACTGGGGTGTTGTGAGGGTGAAGCTGATTCCTTGAGAATAGTGAGATAGTTAGGCGCTGTTGTCCATGCATTCAAAAAGAAACAGAATTTCTGAACCCCAGCCTTTAAAACAATTGTATTAAATTAAACACCACAAAGTTAGACATGTGGATCTATGGCTAAGCTAGAAACCAATCGTTTGGTACAGATAGTGTCCAACATTTTAAATTAGAATTAGCCCAAGAATCAGAGAATCATATATTACAGCAAATTTGTTTCTCTGATGCCAACACTCGTCAGTGGTATCAGAGAAAACTAAGCATACTGTTTTGTTCCAAACATTATTCAAATAACTGTTTTACCTTTTGGAATTTATGGAGTATTTTATTCTGTTGCCTTGGATGGTAATTTCTTTTTTTTATATGTTTGTATTGATGTTTCTGTGAAGTGGAAAGGATGTCCTTAAAATGATCGGAATAAAAAGACCTACTGGAAAATGACCACATTCTTAAAAATCGAATTTATTTATAATAATGTGGGGGAGAGCCCTTGCACACCCGCCACTTCCCCCTACCTTAACCTATACGCCAGCCCCCCATCTATTTTAAATAAAATTAAACCAAAATCCCTAACAAATTCGACCAAAGCAATTCAGTCATTTCTCATTAGGTATTTTTGTATTCTATCATTTCCGTAGATACCGAATTAAAATACTATCAAGGGAATAGCATTCATGTTGTGTTTTCGTTTCTGTAACAATGTGCCTGTATTTGATATATTTTGGGTGATTTATCCAGGTGTTGCTTCCTTCATGTATTATTTTATATAATTTTATATACAAAATAAATATTCAGATTAAAACAACCTGCTTTTTCTTCCAGATTGTGGGCTAGGATTGTGCAATTTGTGGTATGGGTGTGTGGGTGACATTACATTGGTGCCATACAACATCCTTAGAAAACTAAATTTCTTTCAGACAAATGTCAATACATGTGAGATTTCATGTTTGATGTAGGGCACACTAGACAATGTCACGTTGTTGGGAGATGAACTGTTGTTTGCGTTTGTGAATGAGTATCTCAGGGGAAAATCAGATTCCTAAAGTCAATGTCAAAAGGAGGAAGAAACACAAAAGGGCGCACCATTACATCTAATCTGCCACCATGCGGGGGGCCTGTGTCAATGGGCTTGTGTTGTCATTTAAGGGGGACATCCCAAAGCTAGAGAGTGTGTTGCAAGCAGATGCAAGCATCTGCCTTTTCATTGGTTTCGGGTGCAGTGTCCTTCTGGCACTCCCTGCCCAGGGAGCTTGCTGCATAGCCTAGCAGGGCACGATGTGTGCGGGCTGAGTACCGCTTCCGGGTACCGCTTCTGAGATCCTTTCTCCCTACGTACCTTGGGAGAAATTAAGGGGAGGGATCCTGATTCCCTCTTTGGATATTCCTCTCCTTCCTTCACTGGTGGATGCTGTAAGGCACACTGTACTTTCAGTCAGGCTCCACAAATGGCTTCTTCTTGCTACCTCTTGTGAAGTCTTCATATGATCTGCCTAAATAGTCAAGTGTTCCACAGCGATTGGTGTAGGCTGAGCCTACTTTAGTAAACCAATCCTGGAGTCCCTACCAACAATCTTCTGTGTGTGTGAGGTCATAACCAGTGTGCTTTCCAACAGGAAAAGATAAAGGGGTGAAACAGGAACACAGGGTGTCCCCGAACTAACATGGCAGAACCCCTTCTCTCAATAGAAAAAGCTCTAGGCTCACTCCCTTGTGCTACTTAGTGCTACTAAGTCCCACCCATCTTATTGTCTGCTGTGATCAAAATGTCTCTCTGGGTAATGGTCCTCCCTTGAAGATGCTGAGAGACCAGACTCTCTGGGTTCTGCAAACCACATTCTCTTACATATGAATGGGATCCCCCAAGTGGGGGTGGCCTACTGCAATAGGCCCAGACATGTCAATTCACTGTCATTGATACTGAGGGCAGGAGCTTGCTTCAGGTTGACACAGTTACATATGAAAGGTTGTTTGGTTTCCTGTCTCCTTTGTTATCCTCTGCAGCCAGGCCCCATGTGGGCCTTTTTGAATTACCCCCTGTTGGTATGTTAATCTCTGCTAACAGCTGCAGGACCTAGCAAAAGAGCAGGGTGGTTCCATGGATATTTTGTCAGTTAATCAGGCTGAACATTGTAGGGGGAAGCTTGTTCTCCCCCTCCTTGGCAGTCACATTCCAACTAAATATTACAGCGGCAGACTGTGCCTGTAGGGTGTGTCCATGCCAAACTACACTGGTCTATCTGTTTGTTGTGGTGTGAGCATAGGAAAATGTGTGTGGAGTAGCCCAGACATTTTCCTGAGGTAGGTCTACCATCATCCATTTAAAAAAAGCCCAGGCGAGCCTACGCCCACCATGCATATGAACAAATTACTCACTCCAGAATCCAGGGATTTCCCAAAAAGAGTAAGGCAAGAATTTGCTGTCTTTCCTGTGATGTCCTGTGATGTCCTTTCACTGTCCTGACATCATGGGGGATCCTTGCTATGTCAATGTGGAGTATGGGGGCAGGGGGAGAAATGCTTGGTTTCCCAAGCAATGACACAGATACAGTATTTTCAGAGGGAATTGTGTGGACTGGTGCTGGTGTGATGGTATACTGCTTGCCTGATGGTATGTGGAGGCCTCCACTTCAGATACTTTTACTTATTCCATTGTCATCTAATGGCACTGCAACATATGAGCCCGCATAGATGTGGTAACCAAGTTCATCCCTGTCTTATTTCCAGCAGATTGTGCAGAGCCTGTCTGATATTCAACAAATTGGAGAGCAGTTGTTCATCCCTGTTCAGTTAAATGATGGGAAGGACTCTGTTCTCGCTCGAGTGTGTGTGAACAACGGTAAGAGCTTCATCAGCGAAGCCATGTTCCGCCAACTCACAAAAAATCCAGCCATTCCCACATTCAAACTGATAGACAAATGGGAAATGGATCTGGAAACACCCAATTCCAAACATCTCCTGCCAAACAGGTGTATGCTCAAAATCTCAACAAGAGCATAGTCCATAATTGTTGGGTCGTGCGAGACGTCACTGCCGCCTTTTACTTAGGCAGTGACATTCTGAATCGCTTTGCCATTAGTTTGGACCTAATAAACTTCAAAGCTTGGTCCCAATTAGCAGATAATCCCATGGGCTTTGATGATCCAGAAAAAGCATTTAGGTCAGCTCAATTGCCACCTTATGCAGTTGAAATTCAGATTAAAGAGGAAGTCACCACCCCAGAAAGGTCCCGACAATTCTCAGTGGAAGTGAAAGTTAAAAGAGGACAACAATTGAAATACCCTGATGCTTATATTCATCTAAATGCTTCTCTCCAACAACAAGGGTTAGGGGTAAACCCAACACCATCAGTCAACATAGAACATGACACCATTCCAATAGAGGTGGATAACAGCGATTTACAGAGTAACACTCTAGCCGCAGGCACCATCATTGGAATGGCGGTTGATGACCGACATTTCTCCATTGATTTAGGAAATTAACTATTAGGACAAATCCCCAAGGACTGTTTTGACAGTGACAGTGATGACAATACAACACCAGACAGGATTTTCACCCGGCATGGGGGGAATTTCCTGGTGTACACTTCTTGCCCTTATGGTAAGGAAGATGTGACTTGTGACTTCAGGAGGGATGAGGTGATTTTCCAGGTCCATGAGGGCTGCCTTTCCCACCTGAAGCCTCCAGTCCAAATCAGCACTCTGACCAGGGACTTCTCCACCCAGCTGGAGGAGGCTGCTGAGATAGCCAAACCAGAAGTCTTTCCAGGCTTCAGGCAGATGGTGGAAGAGAGAGTCAACCTAGCTGATGGCTGTGTGACTCTGGAACAGAAGCAAAAGTTGAAACAAGCTTTCGTGGATTTCCAAGATCTCTTTGCGGTAGACTCATATGACTGTGGTCGCACCGACATCCACACGACAACAATTCCCACGGAACCTGGCATGACTCCAGTGTTTGTGAAGCAATATCGCTTGCCTCTCGCATCCATGGAGTCCCTTACTGAAATAATTAAGAACCATGAGTCCCGGGGAATAATCCGTCCAGTCTACAGCACTTTCAATAATCCGGTGCTGGGAATATTGAAGCCAAACGGCCAGTGGAGACTCTGCACCGACCTTAGGGAGCTCAACAAATGGGTCTATACTTCCCGATGGCCTCTGCCCTACATTGACCAAGGGCTGGCCCAGATCCAGGGGTCACAGGTATTCACTGCAATAGACCTGACCAATGGATACTGGACTGTGCCTGTCAGTAGGGAGGACCAATAAAAACTGGCTTTTACCTTTGGGGGCAAGCAGTACACATGGACCCGGACTCCCTTCGGATACCTCAACTCCGGCAATGAATTCAACATTTTCCTACATAAGGCCATGCCCGACCTGGGTGCGAGGGGTGACCTGGCTTATGTAGATGATGTCCTCATCAAAAACTCATCTGTGGAGGAACACATAGCGGAGATCCGTTATGTTCTGACACAGTTGAGGGCCGCCGGAGCAAAACTTTCCTTTCAGAAAGCACAGTGGTGTAGACCCCGTGTTAATTTCTTAGGGCGTGAGATTACTCCTCAGGGTGTCTGTCCCATGGAAAAGAAAGTGGAAACACTTCAGAAACTGAAGGATCCCACAACTCTGCGGGAACTAAGGAGCCTCCTTGGACTGAGTAATTACAGCAGAAAGTTCATTGAGTTCATTGAGGGCTACGCAGAGATCACTAGACCCCTGATTTATCTCTTGATGGGGGGGTCAAGTGGGAATGGGGTCCAGAACAATCCGAGGCAGTAAGACAACTCAAGAGAAGCCTCCCACAAGCGCCTTGCCTAGCTTACCCTGTCAGAAACAAGGAGTTCTTCCTGGAGACAGGGTTTTCTAATACGTGCTTGACGGCAGTATTATACCAAAAGCATGACAAGGTCAATAAAGTAATCTCCTACACGAGCAAAACTTTATATCTGTGGAGGAAGAATTCAACGATTGTGAGAAGGCACTCCTGGCAACGGTGTGGGCATTGAAGAATTAGTGGACTCCACACCAGCCTCTGCAATATCTCCAAAGTGACAGAATCCGGGCCGGAAATGTGAGTAATTCCCGAATTACTTCCTGGATTCTGTCAATGCAAGGCTTTCCTGTGGAGGTCAGATATGGCCAAAACAAGAAGAGTCCCCTCGCGCAAGGTCTGGCTGACTTGCATGATTGTCCCAGAGAAAACTGTCTCGAGGACGAAAGTCTAAAAATCAAGCACAACATGGAGGCATACGTTAATTCCCCACACAAAGTCTTTGAAGAAGGCAAGTGTGAGGGAATGCCCACTGTCTATGTGGATGGATGCTCTTACCATGTCGACAACAGCGGGGAGAAAGAACTGGTGGCCGGCATAGGGAATGCATGGGTGAAGGAGTTTCCAGAACCCTCCGCTGGGTACAAAATTGGTCCCCGAAGTAGTCAGGTAGCAGAGCTGATGGCTGTGCATCAGGCCATCCTCACTGCTGTCCAACATAAACTCCATGATCATAATCACAGATTTGGATTATGTACGGAACGGGTTCGTGGAGCACCTGGTTAACTGGAAAACCAGAGGCATGTTATGTGCTAATAACAAACCCTTGAAACATGGGAAGTTAATTCAAAACATTGATGATCTGGTCACATCGAATGGGATGACCATCTACTAGAAAAAGATCAAGGGTCATTCCAAACTAGAGGGACCAGACAAAACTGGAAATGACTTAGCTGATCAGCTGGCCAAAACCGGGGCCATCCAAGGGGATCTAAAAGAAATAGAGTGCCTGTTGGGGGAAATCCAGGTCACTGCTATCACTAGGTCCCAGACAAATGCTCACAATGATCTTTCAACTGCACAATGGAGTAAGGAGACCCCTGATGCTGATTTGATTACAGCTCAGAAGGGGGATCCAATAATTGGTAAGTTTTACCAACACATTGAGGACCCTGAGAAGTTTACCCTGATGGATACCGATTACATTGGGAAAGAGGACCTAAGAGTGTTGATGAAATGTCCAAATATGTTCCGAATCCAAGACGGTTTGTTGGTAAGGAAATCCCAAGCTGGCCATGATCAGTGGGTGGTTCCTACCTCATTCCGAAGCCTGATGTTAAGTCACGCCCATGATGCGGCCACCGCCGGTCATAGGGGGTTTCATACAACACTTGAAATCTTAAGAGAGGTTGCATACTGGCCACACATGGGGCAGGACCTCGACCAATACTTGAAGGGGTGTCTTGTGTGTTCACAATTTCAGCCATCATCCCTCACGCACCGTGCACCTCTCCAAAAGAAGGGGATGACAATGCCATGGTCAGATTTGCAAATCGACTTTGTAGGCCCTGTAATTCGTTCGTCTAGAGGAAACAAGTACATGTTGACCGTTACATGCTTGTTTACCAAGTGGGTGGAATGTCTCCCGGCACCAAACTGCAAGGCAGAAACAGCAGCTGCCCTGATGATTAACCACATCTTTTCCCATTTTGGTCTACCTCAAAGGATTGAGTCAGACAGAGGTAGCCATTTCACCAGCGAGGTAATGACAAAGATGTGGGAGATACTGGGGGTTAAAAGGAAGCTACATATTGCTTACCGGCCAGCTTCTTCTGGAGCAGTAGAGAGATACAACTGAACCATTGTGAGCATATGAAAAAAGTTTGTGGCAGATTCTGGGCCAAGTTGGGATATCCGATTACCTCTGGTCCTAATGGGCATCAGATCTATCCCTTCATCTGCAACTAAAATGTCACCATTTGAGTTGATGACCGGACGCAAGATGATGCTTCCCCAGCATCTGCTCTTCAGGACCCAAGAGCAGACACTGATAAATGCCTCCACAACTCATGAGTATGTGGAGAATTTAAGGAAACACCTTCGGCATGCTTTTGCCTATGCTCAGCGGAATCTAGAAAGATCAGCTGATAGCATGAAAACCCACTACGACCTGAAGACCACCAGGAAGGAATATACTGTGGGGGACTGGGTCTATCTATACAATTTCCAAACGAACCAGGCCAAACAGCGAAAATTTTTGCCTACATGGAAGCGAATGTTTGAAATTATAGACAAGATCTCCCCTGTAGCGTATAAGATCCGCATCCCCAAAGGTAGTCTGGCGGAAGGGGAAGACAAGTGGGTACATATAAATCAGCTAAAGTGTTGCCATCCCAGGCACACTCTGCAGCAACTGGAGGAGTCCTCTGCAATACCAGAGGGGACCGCTCCAGATTAATTCAGTTCCAACCCTTAAATATCCCACATATATCTCTAAAATATTATGATGCTTGTAACCACTGTCTTTGAATTATATCTTGTTTTTCAAAATTGGAATGCTATGTCTATTAAAGTATAAAATGTATATGTCGCCCCACTATATCAATAGTGGGGGAGAAATGTCTATGAATAGGTATTGCGCTTTCCTTTGTCGTCGTAGGAGAAAGAAAACCTGGAGACTTGCCAAGGATGATGCCCAGGGACAGGGAGCAAAGATCCGAGGGGCCCGGGGTACCACCCAATAGTCCCATCAGGACCGGCGAGGAGGACAGATCGATCCAACTGGGTGGAGGAAAAGATGCTGAACTGTGCCATCTACAGAATTGGAAGAAGATAATGTGGACATACCAGCGCAAGGGCTCCAAACCTCCTTTGCACCCGACTTCCCCTCGACTTGAATCAAAGCGTAGTCGGGCGGGGGGGTTTGTGAAGGGTTTTGACCCATGCTGAATCAATACACTGGGTAGATGTGGGGATGAGCTGCCTCCGCCCATCATTCCATCCCAGAGTCCAGGAGAACCGCGCAGTTGTGCGCATACCAAAAGCGCCAGGGGTGAAAGGTGGTACCAAAGGAAAAATAGCAGCATCTGTCAGAGCAAAAGCGCTTTTAAATCACCTCTGTTTCTTTGAGGGCAAGCACCAAATGTCAAGTACAAACATTGCAAGGTAGCTAATACCGGAGACCTTTGTTCAAAAATCTGTTTTACTGATGTCAAAAAGTTGCTGAAATCATGGGCACAAGACCAACCTAAAGATTCAACCTTCTTGTGGGGGGTTCCACATAAACACTCTAATGTAAGGATGCCTATCAAAACAATAGCAAAAATCTCCTGTCAAATTCAAGACAACTCCTAAATGGATGCAGTACCGACAAATTCCACAAGGTGGCACTAGCGGTCTAAACTCTGACAGGAGAACTGAGTTCAATAGCTGACAAAGGGACCTGAGTCAGCTGGACTTCAAAGCCTGTTGGTTAATTAAACAATCTTAGCCACCTTCTGTTCCCAGAGACCAAGAGGCTGGGAAACCTTCTCACCTCAGAGATTCCCACACCAGGAGGCAGGATATCACATGGCCCTTCTGAGTGAGAAGGAGGGGTTTTCCTTCAGCTTGCTGGAGCTCACACAAAAGACTCTTTCCCTTGAATGGGGTATGTTAATTTTGAGTGTTTCCTGTCAACAGCCTTCTGCCAGCAAGGAGAGACATGTGATCACTGACCCACCCAGACTTCTGGAGGCGGACCCAAACACTTTGGGGAGTTGAATTGAAGGCAAATATATGTTTCATAAAAACACTGATAACTCTTTGTAACCAGATGACAGAAATGTGAAATTTGGGGATCCTTAAAATGAAAACTGTGCCCACAATTCAAGACCAAACTTCAATTTGTGTGATGTTCTTGGGCAAAACCCCGCTAATTATGAATATTGTAGACACTGTATTTAAGCTAGAGACCTGGAAATTTACTGGGATATTTGGAGAAGGGGGGTGTACCTTTGTATAATTTTTGATGAAAAACCAATGTTGCAAAACCCACTAAAATCAAAAATAAGTTGCCATTTCTTAACCCAAGCTCCTAGAAACGCCAGAGTTGGAACAGGGACTACCTTAAGCAATGTGTAATATGTGCATGTAATGTCAACCACTTGTGTACCTGGGAAATATGTATTTGGATCAGAAATAGATTTGTGTGCACATTGACCAGGGGAGTGTCATTTCTGCAGGTCATAAAAATGACATCACTCTGACACACTATCCCTTCCCAAATCAGGGACCAAAGAATCTATTGACCTATCAAATTAAGAGAGGGGCAGGCTTAGTGAAGCTAGCCTCTCCACCCACTTTCTAAACACATAAAAGCAGACAGTGCAGGACAGATAGGGCATTCAATTCCATTTTTTGCGGGACGCTCTGCCGGGAGACTCCAGACTTCACATCCATCAATCTCCAGAGACCAGAACTTTACTTCAGAACTTAAAGCAAGGGCCTAAACCCACAAACTGAGAACTCTTCTCAGCAGGCCTCAGAATCCTTAAAATCATTGCAAACTATTCCACAGCCGGGCGAGCTGTCTGAATTCTTTGCCAAGAACTTTTGCCAGTACCCAGAAAGCAGTGTTACATCCAGAATCCACTTGATCCGGACCGGAAAGCAGAGCAGTATCCAGAACCAGAGGCCGCTGTATCCAGAGATGCTAAACCAGCAGAGCAGAGCTGACCCAGACGCTGTGACCAGAACCGCCCGAAGTCCAGTCCAGTCGACCAGATCCGTGACGAGGCCCATTAATTTCAAAATTAGGAGTGAGTATCCGCCAGAACTGTGCAGAACCCAATCTCTTAGTTAAAATAATCTAATCCAAACTATTCTAACCTAAGTAGAACTGCTTCCTAGAAATCGTGTCATCTGTCATTCTAAAGCTGCAAGCTGTCATCTGTCATTCTAAAGCTGCAAACTGTCACCTGTCATTTTGAGTTTTACTTTAAATCCGAAAAACTACCTTTACTAAATCGTCCATACCTCTGGAACCGTTTGTCCTAGGAATGTGGTTTAACTTTCATTTAAAAGCTAAAATTCTAGGCCTTCCAACGAACCTAAAACCGACTTGCTCCTCCTTATACTCTTGCCGTACTCACGACTCACGCACTTGCGAATTTTACCGCGATTTGTAATTTGGCCTGATTTCTTCTCCAGTCAGCAGCTCCTTGCTTTCCTTTGCTAAAATTCGTTTAACCTGCTAGTTACTCATAGAGCATTGCTAAAGTGAGCCTGAACTAATATAAAGTAGCCATCACCTAACCTGAACCACTAGAGGGAATTAAAAGCAATTTTAGCACCTTTTCACTTCCTTGCAAACCACATTAAAGTAATTCGCCTGTGTTTCAAACTTCTACCTGTTTTCCTCTAAGCTTGCTGGGGGGAACTGAATTTCGTATTGTATTTGATTGCATTCCTGAGAACTGTGTGCTCCCCCTTCCATTTCTTACATTGCATGGGGGGGGTGAATTGCCAGAGAAAAAGTGATTATATTATCTTTTGCTAAAATCATATCAAGTTATTTCTGTACTGCATGTCATTCCTCATTGCTTTTCCCTTGAAACCATAAAAGTATTTTCACTGCCTTATCCATCCTATACCAACTCCTCAATGATTGTTAAGAGGTGTGCTAGTGTCAGATTACCCATTGTTGATCAACATTATATTCATAAGTGTGATATCAGTTATTAATTTATTATAAAAGTGTGATATATATATAGTGTTTAATTTTTCAAGTCCAGATTATAATTTGCCATAGAAATATATAAATGTAACGCTCACCTGGTTCCCACGGGGGCGCTGGTCTAGTCTGGATTGCTGTGGCCTCTTCTAGCGTGATGTGCAGGACCCAGAACACCCATTGGACAGGACCTCCAAATCGTGCTTGCCTGGCCCATAGGAATATCCTTCTGCAGATGAGAAAGGGGATTAACAGTCTGCAGAATAGTGTGCTAGCTCCCCCCTTTCCTCCTTCCCCCTTAGTTCCTCTCTAACTTCCTCCAAACCCCGGTTTAAGCTCACCTTATGGTTTGGAAGGATGAACTCTCCATCCTGCTTCTGGTGCAGGGGCGCGTGTTCGTCCAGTTACTTCACTGTTTTTCAGTATGGCGCTGGCAAAATCCACTTGACTTTCCTGAGAGATGCGCCGTAAGTATGAAAGTTCAAAGTTCAAGTGAGGCCCCCTTTATGTTGTCTTTCTAACCTGTGATCTGTCCTTTATTTCAGGTGCAGAATGAAGGCGATGCGTCGAGGGGTTAAACTGCCGAGGTGAGTAGTGATGAGGGCGATCCCTCTAAATGTCCTTATCATTCCCCAGAAATGTCTCTTGTCCTTTCCCCATAGGGGCCGGGGTACGGCACCTGCCAACGGGGCGGCGCCGACCCGAAATGTGGAAGAAAAGCCGGTAAGTATTAAGGCTGTTAATCAGGCTTTCCTTCTGTGTTCCTTCTGCTCACCTTTTGTTTCTTCCTCTCTCCCCTAGGTGCAGAGATGTGGCGTCCGATGCTGACAGCCGCGCTGGAGTCGGGAGATATCTCGAGGACAGGTGAGTGAAGCGTGGCGCTGCAGCGAGCAACGCAATGCTTTTAAATGGAAGTCTTTCTTCAGGGATGCTGGCGAGAAGATTCCGGATGCAGGTAAGAAGTTTGAAATAGTCCTTGGTTTTCACCTTTCTCTTCACTTCCTTCCTTGCAGGTCTTCCAGGTTCGAGGCGGGCGTGGCTGGAGTCCAGGAGCAGGAGCAGACATGGTGAGCGTTAAGCTGCAGGAAGCAGAACAACGCGAAGCATGAGCTGCTGTCTGGGCGTGGCTTAAATAGCCTCCAAAGAAGTCCCAGTTATGTATCCTTCCCCAACTAGGTATGTATCCTTCCCTGGCCACGCCCAAGTGAAAAAATAGTCCCTATGAAAAAATAGTCCCTTTCAGGTCTCAGGGAGGCCTGAAGCGTGCAGCATGCTCTGCATCAGGTAAGTGCACAAAACACCTCCCTTTATGAGCCTGGTGCCTATAGCGCCAGGACTGATGTCCAACATGAGCCTGGCGCCAAAGGCGCCAGGACTGAGTCCAAAGAGCCCCTATAAGGGGCCGCTGGGCTTTTACCCGAGGGCATGATGCCTGCTTCCGGGGGTGCTGGGCCTGGCCTGGTGCTCCGGGGGTAGGCATCATGACAATAAATAAGGGCTTCCCTTGGGCATCCCAGACAAGGCACTGACTTAGTGGGATTGCTTGATTGGAGTCACTTACAAAGTGGGGGCTCGTAGCCGGGATCTTCTGGGTTAGATTTAGCACTTGTGCAGCTTAATACAGTGTGCTAACTGACGGGATACATACATCCGGTCGGATCACCACACTGTGGTACGCTGTAAAGCACTCCTCAAAGGAACGCTCTAAGGAAACGGTCTGGTTTGCAAAATAAAATACAAACTTCTGTAAGTCAGGAAGGAACTCAAATTCCAGAATGACGACCTTGGTAGATATGAAGATAGCTAGGGAACACCTCTTACATAAACTGTTTGCGAGAGGTGAATGGTCTGAGCAGGACCAAAATGTATGGTTGCAGGCGATCACACAACAGGTCACTACAACTGGGTCAGATATGTGGAGAGATCAGGGTCCCTTACATGTGGCCCTGAGTGAACTATATATGGCTTCTAAGGCCAAAGATGAACACAATAAGATTGCCAGGATAGCAGCATATTTGTATCTATATATGGGAGCCATGCAGGACAAATGCGCTGAAGGCCAAGATCTGGCAAATAGGCAACAGATGGCGTTAGAAAAGGCCCAATCTGACCTGGACTCTTCTGAGCAGAGGCTGCACAGGAGCCAGGAGTCAGAAAATGATAGTAGACAGTACATCATTAAAATAAAGGAGGATATGGATATCCTGCAACAGGAAAAGGCTGACCAGGATACCAGAATTCTGGCCTTGCAGAAGGAGCACCAAGACAGTATGGACTCCCTACTGCAGAGCCAGAAAAAGCTGGAGCAACAATTACATTTTAATAGGGCATGTGCTGAGCGGGTAGTCACCCTGCAAAGCCACCTAGATAGGGAAAAGGCAGAGAGCAATAAACTGATCCTGAAAGACCTGGATACCCTGGCAGAGTTTGATCAAGAGCTCCAGAAAGCTGGTGCCCTTCAAAGGCAAAGGGGTGACCTGGCGGCACAGATGCAGACTCTTAGTCAGGAAAGGGACACCTTAGGCCAGGAAGCCTGCCAATTAAAAGAAAAAATTGAAGACAATCACCTGGCCCTCCAGGGGCTGGGTGACCTCCAAAAAGAGCATCACGACTTGCTAGAGCACACCAGGAGGGTGGAGGAGGCTCTGGCAAGAAAGGAGCAGGCCAGTAGGGATGGGACTCAGGAGGTAACCCTCCTGCAGCAGAGACTGGCCCAATACTCCAGGACCAATCAGGAGGCACAGAGAGAAAATGAGGCTCTCTGTCAGCACAATGATAGGCTCCAGCAACAGGTAGCCATGCAGGAGAGACTGATAGAGTCTAGTAAGAGATTAACTGAGGAACTGAAAGCACAGGCTCTTGCATTGCAACAGGGAGTAGGGGCTGACAGAGATGAGGTTCGCTGGGAAAAGGAAACGCCTGAGCATAACCTCATGAAACCTGGTACCAGAGGCCTTCATCTCTCCCACTCCCTGGACTCTGCCACCCCCATGTCCCCTGGCGCGCATGAGCACAGGGCCACAGGAATGGCAGATTACTATCCAGCCAAAAGTATGGGGCTCATAGGCCAGTACCACCCAGGAATGGAGGGGGGGCATCCGGGTATGGGCACCCAAGCACAGTGCAATTTAGTGGGGAACCCCAGGAGAGTAGACCCATTAAGAGCATCCTGAAAACCTCTGCCCAGTTAGGTCAGTGGGGGGGGTACCCATCAAATCCTGGCAGCAAGGAGGGATCTGAAGACTCCTCTGAGCATTACAGGACACAGGAGACCAGGTCCCCACATTCTGCCAGCCATTCCCAGGCTCGCAGAATCCGGGAAAACCTGGAAGATCAGACGGGCACCTCTGGGAGCAGTGCTTCGGAGTCAGAGGATGAATGGACCAGGGTGACCCGAACCAAAAAGGCCAATAAGGCAAAAAGGGCCTTGCTTAAGGACCCATTGAAACAAATAAAGGCAATAAGGAGTGTCATCACGCCTTATCATAAGAACGCCAAGTATTCTTTTTGGGAACACTAGGAGCTCTATGAGCAAATAATGGAGACTTTCCATTTGAAGGACATCAGTAGCTGCATCCAGTACGTCAAATGGACATTCTCCCCAGAATACTCCAGTTTATTTGCAGTGCTGGAGGACCAAAACCATTCAAGATGGTCCGCATATAGGGCGGCCATCTTGAAACATTTTTCTGTTTATAGAAATCCTCAAGAGGCTCGCAAGGCAGCCTACAATTTGCAATGTGGAAAGGATCAGGCCCCACAAGAATTCGTACAAGAATTGAAGCGTGCCTTTGCGCAGAAAACCAGAAGGGTGAGCACGGACAGCAGAGAATTTGTCAATACTTTTTTTCATGCCTTGCCCAAATACATCATGACCCAGCTAGTGAGAGATTTTCACGAGAAGAGGTCACTAGACTGGGTCATTGAACAGGCTACCCGGATCTATGAGGTGCAGAAGCCCATAGAAAATAAAAGTAATGCGCAGAAAAACCCCAAATCCAACATCACCCCTGCTGCTGCTAAGGTGGCAGAGGTAAAGGTTGCCCCCATTTTAGATTTGGAGATGGGGGGCCTAAAAACCTGCCTGCACCAAATAATTCACAGCCCAGAATGCCCTCGGGCCAGTCACAGACAGGGAGTCGAGGAGGTAGTCCCACAAATGGGGTCCCTCACTCCCCAGTTTATGTAAGTCCCCGCTACAAGGGAAACCGACCCATCCTGGGTTATGTGTGGACTCCTCCAGCCCAAGGGGGGGGAATCCAGCCAAGCACCTGACCCAGGGAACTTCCCTCCTAACGTCCCCCAGGAGGGCCGAAATCCACCAAATCCTGGGCAGAACTTTTTCCCCAGGTATCCACCCAATTTCCAGCCCCAAAATCATCCATCCTTCTTTCCCCAATTCCCTGAGCCCAGACAACCTAATCCTGGAGAGGGGAGGCCAAGGGTGTAGGGGTACCCGATCTTCCCAACCCAGGGTATTACCAGAGAAGGGATAGCTACCCTTCCCGGGATCAGCCCAGGGGAGAAAATAGAGCCCCGTATCAGCCTGAGCGGGTTTCCCAGTTAGAGCGGCAGGTCCAAAATATGGCACGGGATCTGGGTCACATACTGAGGGCTCAACAGAACCCTCAGATGAGCATGCCACCGCATAATGCCCCAAACTCTGGACCTGGTCCTCCAGAACAATGACGGGGGCAGCACCCAGATAACCCACCGGTTCCCAGGGAGGAGGGACAAGGGGAAGGGGGGAGCTTCCTTCCCAACTTGTAAACAGCCCCTGGAAAACCAGGAACCGAAAACAAAATCTTCTGCCCCTAAAAGCCTGCCTCCCAAGGAGCAGAGGGGGCGGGGGGGTTGGAGAAACAAAGGACCCAAACAGACCCACTTTGTGGAGGAGGTACAGGTCTTCCCTTTTGAGGTAGAGGGATCCTCAGAAGATCCTGGGAAAAGGATCTTCTCCTTCAGAGATGGGGGAACTCCTCCCAAGGAAAAATGGGTCCCAAGGGATGCCAATTCAGACTGGGGAGATGTGGAGACTGAGCTACCGCCACCCATCATCTCATCTCAGAACCGACAATACCAAAATCCCATGGGTCAAACCCATCCTGATGACTGCCTCCAAAAGGGGGGGGGGGCAGCCCAGAACCCGAAACCATTTCCAGTTGCCAACTTTTTCTTTCAGATTCCCCAGGCTCTCCACAGAATTCTGCCCAAATCTCTTTGCTAGCAATGTCCAAAACCAGAAAGTTAGCCCACCAGTTGTCCAAAAATGTGCATTATCTGTGCCCCCTTGAGGAGAAGGAGGGAAGATATGATGCCCCGGTACAAGTACAGGGGCAGGGTACAATTTCGGCACTGGTGGACACTGGATCCCAAGCTACCCTTCTGTCCAAAAGGGCCTTTGATGAACTAAATGCAGGCAGGGGGAGAATTACCATATTCCTCTCACCTCTCTTCCTGGACAACTGCAGAACTTTGACGGGAAGGAAATTCCTGTCGAGGGGACTGCAGATTTGGACATCAAAATTGGGCGACACAAGGTGAAACACCCAGTCATAGTAGTGACTCCAAAGGGCACCCCTTGTTTACTGGGGAATGACCTCCTGAGAAGGTTGTCACCTCTAATAGATTGCGTAAACAAGGTCCTCTGGACCCAGACTAGCCGACCAATGAAATTAAAACAGAGTGTCAACCATGTTAGTTTAAACGGCACCTGCAACATGTTTGAACACAAATCTGACCAAGTAGAATTTCACTTCCAGAACAACCAAATTCCAGACGTGACAGTAATAGCAGTAGGACAACAGACTGGTGATGGGGGGTCCTCTCTATTTCTGAAAATCAACCTTCCTTCCAGTTTAAGGTGGTATTCCACACTGGAAGGAAACACTCTAAAATTCTTTAACAATCCACAATCAGACACTCCCACTCCTATAGTCCAGAAAGATGTGAAATCAGCTCAGAGCCTGTCTGATATTCAACAAATTGGAGAGCAGTTGTTCATCCCTGTTCAGTTAAATGATGGGAAGGACTCTGTTCTCGCTCGAGTGTGTGTGAACAACGGTAAGAGCTTCATCAGCGAAGCCATGTTCCGCCAACTCCCAAAAAATCCAGCCATTCCCACATTCAAACTGATAGACAAATGGGAAATGGATCTGGAAACACCCAATTCCAAACATCTCCTGCCAAACAGGTGTATGCTCAAAATCTCAACAAGAGCATAGTCCATAATTGTTGGGTCGTGCGAGACGTCACTGCCGCCTTTTACTTAGGCAGTGACATTCTGAATCGCTTTGCCATTAGTTTGGACCTAATAAACTTCAAAGCTTGGTCCCAATTAGCGGATAATCCCATGGGCTTTGATGATCCAGAAAAAGCATTTAGGTCAGCTCAATTGCTACCTTATGCAGTTGAAATTCAGATTAAAGAGGAAGTCACCATCCCAGAAAGGACCCGACAATTCTCAGTGGAAGTGAAAGTTAAAAGAGGACAAAAATTGAAATACCCTGATGCTTATATTCATCTAAATGCTTCTCTCCAACAACAAGGGTTAGGGGTAAACCCAACACCATTAGTCAACATAGAACATGACACCATTCCAATAGAGGTGAATAACAGCGATTTACAGAGTAACACTCTAGCCGCAGGCACCATCATTGGAATGGCGGTTGATGACCGACATTTCTCCATTGATTTAGGAAATTAACTGTTAGGACAAATCCCCAAGGACTGTTTTGACAGTGACAGTGATGACAATACAACACCAGACAAGATTTTCACCCGGCATGGGGGGAATTTCCTGGTGTACACTTCTTGCCCTTATGGTAAGGAAGATGTGACTTGTGACTTCAGGAGGGATGAGGTGATTTTCCAGGTCCATGAGGGCTGCCTTTCCCACCTGAAGCCTCCAGTCCAAATCAGCACTCTGACCAGGGACTTCTCCACCCAGCTGGAGGAGGCTGCTGAGATAGCCAAACCAGAAGTCTTTCCAGGCTTCAGGCAGATGGTGGAAGAGAGAGTCAACCTAGCTGATGGCTGTGTGACTCTGGAACAGAAGCAAAAGTTGAAACAAGCTTTCGTGGATTTCCAAGATCTCTTTGCAGTAGACTCATATGACTGTGGTCGCACCGACATCCACACGACAACAATTCCCACGGAACCTGGCATGACTCCAGTGTTTGTGAAGCAATATCGCTTGCCTCTCGCATCCATGGAGTCCCTTACTGAAATAATTAAGAACCATGAGTCCCGGGGAATAATCCGTCCAGTCCACAGCACTTTCAATAATCCAGTGCTGGGAATATTGAAGCCAAACGGCCAGTGGAGACTCTGCACCGACCTTAGGGAGCTCAACAAATGGGTCCATACTTCCCGATGGCCTCTGCCCTACATTGACCAAGGGCTGGCCCAGATCCAGGGGTCACAGGTATTCACTGCAATAGACCTGACCAATGGATACTGGACTGTGCCTGTCAGTAGGGAGGACCAATAAAAACTGGCTTTTACCTTTGGGGGCAAGCAGTACACATGGACCCGGACTCCCTTCGGATACCTCAACTCCGGCAATTAATTCAACATTTTCCTACATAAGGCCATGCCCGACCTGGGTGCGAGGGGTGACCTGGCTTATTTAGATGATGTCCTCATCAAAAGCTCATCTGTGGAGGAACACATAGCGGAGATCCGTTATGTTCTGACACAGTTGAGGGCCGCCGGAGCAAAACTTTCCTTTCAGAAAGCACAGTGGTGTAGACCCCGTGTTAATTTCTTAGGGCGTGAGATTACTCCTCAGGGTCTCTGTCCCCAGGAAAAGAAAGTGGAAGCACTTTAGAAACTGAAGGATCCCACAACTCTGCGGGAACTAAGGAGCCTCCTTGGACTGAGTAATTACAGCAGAAAGTTCATTGAGTTCATTGAGGGCTACGCAGAGATCACTAGACCCCTGATTCATCTCTTGATGGGGGGGGGTCAAGTGGGAATGGGGTCCAGAACAATCCGAGGCAGTAAGACAACTCAAGAGAAGCCTCCCACAAGCGCCTTGCCTAGCTTACCCTGTCAGAAACAAGGAGTTCTTCCTGGAGACAGGGTTTTCTAATACGTGCTTGTCGGCAGTATTATACCAAAAGCATGACAAGGTCAATAAAGTAATCTCCTACACGAGCAAAACTTTATATCTGTGGAGGAAGAATTCAACGATTGTGAGAAGGCACTCCTGGCAACGGTGTGGGCATTGTAGAATTACCGCCCGTTTATCCAAGGGGAACACATCATAGTGGAGACTCCACACCAGCCTCTGCAATATCTCCAAAGTGACAGAATCCGGGCCGGAAATGTGAGTAATTCCCGAATTACTTCCTGGATTCTGTCAATGCAGGGCTTTCCTGTGGAGGTCAGATATGGCCAAAACAAGAAGAGTCCCCTCGCGCAAGGTCTGGCTGACTTGCATGATTGTGCCAGAGAAAACTGTCTCGAGGACGAAAGTCTAAAAATCAAGCACAACATGGAGGCATACCTTAATTCCCCACACACAGTCTTTGAAGAAGACAAGTGTGAGGGAATGCCCACTGTCTATGTGGATGGATGCTCTTACCATGTCGACAACAGCGGGGAGAAAGAACTGGTGGCCGGCGTAGGGAATGCATGGGTGAAGGAGTTTCCAGAACCCTCCGCTGGGTACAAAATTGGTCCCCGAAGTAGTCAGGTAGCAGAGCTGATGGCTGTGCATCAGGCCATCCTCACTGCTGTCCAACATAAACTCCATGATCATAATCACAGATTTGGATTATGTACGGAACGGGTTCGTGGAGCACCTGGTTAACTGGAAAACCAGAGGCATGTTATGTGCTAATAACAAACCCTTGAAACATGGGAAGTTAATTCAAAACATTGATGATCTGGTCACATCGAATGGGATGACCATCTACTAGAAAAAGATATAGGGTCATTCCAAACTAGAGGGACCAGACAAAACTGGAAATGACTTAGCTGATCAGCTGGCCAAAACCGGGGCCATCCAAGGGGATCTAATAGAAATAGAGTCCCTGTTGGGGGAAATCCAGGTCACTGCTATCACTAGGTCCCAGACAAATGCTCACAATGATCTTTCAACTGCACAATGGAGTAAGGAGACCCCTGATGCTGATTTGATTACAGCTCAGAAGGGGGATCCAATAATTGGTAAGTTTTACCAACACATTGAGGACCCTGAGAACTTTCCCCTGATGGATACCGATTACATTGGGAAAGAGGACCTAAGAGTGTTGATGAAATGTCCAAATATGTTCCGAATCCAAGACGGTTTGTTGGTAAGGAAATCCCAAGCTGGCCATGATCAGTGGGTGGTTCCTACCTCATTCCGAAGCCTGATGTTAAGTCACGCCCATGATGCGGCCACCGCCGGTCATAGGGGGTTTCTTACAACACTTGAAATCTTAAGAGAGGTTGCATACTGGCCACACATGGGGCAGGACCTCGACCAATACTTGAAGGGGTGTCTTGTGTGTTCACAATTTCAGCCATCATCCCTCACGCACCGTGCACCTCTCCAAAAGAAGGGGATGACAATGCCATGGTCAGATTTGCAAATCGACTTTGTAGGCCCTGTAATTCGCTCGTCTAGAGGAAACAAGTACATGTTGACCGTTACATGCTTGTTTACCAAGTGGGTGGAATGTCTCCCGGCACCAAACTGCAAGGCAGAAACAGCAGCTGCCCTGATGATTAAACACATCTTTTCCCGTTTTGGTCTACCTCAAAGGATTGAGTCAGACAGAGGTAGCCATTTCACCAGCGAGGTAATGACAAAGATGTGGGAGATACTGGGGGTTAAAAGGAAGCTACACATTGCTTACCGGCCAGCTTCTTCTGGAGCAGTAGGGAGATACAACTGAACCATTGTGAGCATATGAAAAAAGTTTGTGGCAGATTCTGGGCCAAGTTGGGATATCCGATTACCTCTGGTCCTAATGGGCATCAGATCTATCCCTTCATCTGCAACTAAAATGTCACCATTTGAGTTGATGACCGGACGCAAGATGGTGCTTCCCCAGCATCTACTCTTCAGGACCCAAGAGCAGACACTGATAAATGCCTCATCAACTCATGAGTATGTGGAGAATTTAAGGAAACACCTTCAGCATGCTTTTGCCTATGCTCAGCGGAATCTAGAAAGATCAGCTGATAGCATGAAAACCCACTACGACCTGAAGACCACCAGGAAGGAATATACTGTGGGGGACTGGGTCTATCTATACAATTTCCAAACGAACCAGGCCAAACAGCGAAAATTTTTGCCTACATGGAAGCGACTGTTTGAAATTATAGACAAGATCTCCCCTGTAGCGTATAAGATCCGCATCCCCAAAGGTAGTCTGGTGGAAGGGGAAGACAAGTGGGTACATATAAATCAGCTAAAGTGTTGCCATCCCAGGCACACTCTGCAGCAACTGGAGGAGTCCTCTGCAATACCAGAGGGGACCGCTCCAGATTAATTCAGTTCCAACCCTAAAATATCCCACATATAGTCTCTAAAATATCATGATGCTTGTAACCACTGTCTTTGAATTATATCTTGTTTTTCAAAATTGGAATGCTATGTCTATTAAAGTATAAAATGTATATGTCGCCCCACTATATCAATAGTGGGGGAGAAATGTCTATGAATAGGTATTGCGCTTTCCTTTGTCGTCGTAGGAGAAAGAAAACCTGGAGACTTGCCAAGGATGATGCCCAGGGACAGGGAGCAAAGATCCGAGGGGCCCGGGGTACCACCCAATAGTCCCATCAGGACCGGCGAGGAGGACAGATCGATCCAAATGGGTGGAGGAAAAGATGCTGAACTGTGCCATCTACAGAATTGGAAGAAGATAATGTGGACATACCAGCGCAAGGGCTCCAAACCTCCTTTGCACCCGACTTCCCCTCGACTTGAATCAAAGCGTAGTCGGGCGGGGGGGTTTGTGAAGGGTTTTGACCCATGCTGAATCAATACACTGGGTAGATGTGGGGATGAGCTGCCTCCGCCCATCATTCCATCCCAGAGTCCAGGAGAACCGCGCAGTTGTGCGCATACCAAAAGCGCCAGGGGTGAAAGGTGGTACCAAAGGAAAAATAGCAGCATCTGTCAGAGCAAAAGCGCTTTTAAATCACCTCTGTTTCTTTGAGGGCAAGCACCAAATGTCAAGTACAAACATTGCAAGGTAGCTAATACCGGAGACCTTTGTTCAAAAATCTGTTTTATTGATGTCAAAAAGTTGCTGAAATCATGGGCACAAGACCACTCTAAAGATTCAACCTTCTTGTGGGGGGGTTCCACATAAACACTCTAATGTAAGGATGCCTATCAAAACAATAGCAAAAATCTCCTGTCAAATTCAAGACAACTCCTAAATGGATGCAGTACCGACAAATTCCACAAGGTGGCACTAGCGGTCTAAACTCTGACAGGAGAACTGAGTTCAATAGCTGACAAAGGGACCTGAGTCAGCTGGACTTCAAAGCCTGTTGGTTAATTAAACAATCTCAGCCACCTTCTGTTCCCAGAGACCAAGAGGCTGGGAAACCTTCTCACCTCAGAGATTCCCACACCAGGAGGCAGGATATCACATGGCCCTTCTGAGTGAGAAGGAGGGGTTTTCCTTCAGCTTGCTGGAGCTCACACAAAAGACTCTTTCCCTTGAATGGGGTATGTTAATTTTGAGTGTTTCCTGTCAACAGCCTTCTGCCAGCAAGGAGAGACATGTGATCACTGACCCACCCAGACTTCTGGAGGCGGACCCAAACACTTTGGGGAGTTGAATTGAAGGCAAATATATGTTTCATAAAAACACTGATAACTCTTTGTAACCAGATGACAGAAATGTGAAATTTGGGGATCCTTAAAATGAAAACTGTGCCCACAATTCAAGACCAAACTTCAATTTGTGTGATGTTCTTGGGCAAAACCCCGCTAATTATGAATATTGTAGACACTGTATTTAAGCTAGAGACCTGGAAATTTACTGGGATATTTGGAGAAGGGGGGTGTACCTTTGTATAATTTTTGATGAAAAACCAATGTTGCAAAACCCACTAAAATCAAAAATAAGTTGCCATTTCTTAACCCAAGCTCCTAGAAACGCCAGAGTTGGAACAGGGACTACCTTAAGCAATGTGTAATATGTACATGTAATGTCAGCCACTTGTGTACCTGGGAAATATGTATTTGGGTCAGAAATAGATTTGTGTGCACATTGACCAGGGGAGTGTCATTTCTGCAGGTCATAAAAATGACATCACTCTGACACACTATCCCTTCCCAAATCAGGGACCAAAGAATCTATTGACCTATCAAATTAAGAGAGGGGCAGGCTTAGTGAAGCTAGCCTCTCCACCCACTTTCTAAACACATAAAAGCAGACAGTGCAGGACAGATAGGGCATTCAATTCCATTTTTTGCGGGACGCTCTGCCGGGAGACTCCAGACTTCACATCCATCAATCTCCAGAGACCAGAACTTTACTTCAGAACTTAAAGCAAGGGCCTAAACCCACAAACTGAGAACTCTTCTCAGCAGGCCTCAGAATCCTTAAAATCATTGCAAACTATTCCACAGCCGGGCGAGCTGTCTGAATTCTTTGCCAAGAACTTTTGCCAGTACCCAGAAAGCAGTGTTACATCCAGAATCCACTTGATCCGGACCGGAAAGCAGAGCAGTATCCAGAACCAGAGGCCGCTGTATCCAGAGATGCTAAACCAGCAGAGCAGAGCTGACCCAGACGCTGTGACCAGAACCGCCCGAAGTTCAGTCCAGTCGACCAGATCCGTGACGAGGCCCATTCATTTCAAAATTAGGAGTGAGTATCCGCCAGAACTGTGCAGAACCCAATCTCTTAGTTAAAATAATCTAATCCAAACTATTCTAACCTAAGTAGAACTGCTTCCTAGAAATCGTGTCATCTGTCATTCTAAAGCTGCAAGCTGTCATCTGTCATTCTAAAGCTGCAAACTGTCACCTGTCATTTTGAGTTTTACTTTAAATCCGAAAAACTACCTTTACTAAATCGTCCATACCTCTGGAACCGTTTGTCCTAGGAATGTGGTTTAACTTTCATTTAAAAGCTAAAATTCTAGGCCTTCCAACGAACCTAAAACCGATATAGGGCAGCCATCTTGAAACATTTTTCTGTTTATAGAAATCCTCAAGAGGCTCGCAAGGCAGCCTACTATTTGCAATGTGGGGAGGATCAGGCCCCACAAGAATTCGTACAAGAATTGAAGCGTGCCTTTGCGCAGACAACCAGAAGGGTGAGCACGGACAGCAGAGAATTTGTCAATACTTTTTTTCATGCCTTGCCCAAATACATCATGACCCAGCTTGTGAGAGATTTTCACGAGAAGAGGTCACTAGACTGGGTCATTGAACAGGCTACCCGGATCTATGAGGTGCAGAAGCCCATAGAAAATAAAAGTAATGCGCAGAAAAACCCCAAATCCAACAGCACCCCTGCTGCTGCTAAGGTGGCAGAGGTAAAGGTTGCCCCCATTTTAGATTTGGAGATGGGGGGCCTAAAAACCTGCCTGCACCAAATAATTCACAGCCCAGAATGCCCTCGGGCCAGTCACAGACAGGGAGTCGAGGAGGTAGTCCCACAAATGGGGTCCCTCACTCCCCAGTTTATGTAAGTCCCCGCTACAAGGGAAACCGACCCATCCTGGGTTATGTGTGGACTCCTCCAGCCCAAGGGGGGGGAATCCAGCCAAGCACCTGACCCAGGGAACTTCCCTCCTAACGTCCCCCAGGAGGGCCGAAATCCACCAAATCCTGGGCAGAACTTTTTCCCCAGGTATCCACCCAATTTCCAGCCCCAAAATCATCCATCCTTCTTTCCCCAATTCCCTGAGCCCAGACAACCTAATCCTGGAGAGGGGAGGCCAAGGGTGTAGGGGTACCCGAATCTTCCCAACCCAGGGTATTACCAGAGAAGGGATAGCTACCCTTCCCGGGATCAGCCCAGGGGAGAAAATAGAGCCCCGTATCAGCCTGAGCGGGTTTCCCAGTTAGAGCGGCAGGTCCAAAATATGGCACGGGATCTGGGTCACATACTGAGGGCTCAACAGAACCCTCAGATGAGCATGCCACCGCATAATGCCCCAAACTCTGGACCTGGTGCTCCAGAACAATGACGGGGGCAGCACCCCGATAACCCACCGGTTCCCAGGGAGGAGGGACAAGGGGGAGGGGGGAGCTTCCTTCCCAACTTGTAAACAGCCCCTGGAAAACCAGGAACCGAAAACAAAATCTTCTGCCCCTGAAAGCCTGCCTCCCAAGGAGCAGAGGGGGCGGGGGGGTTGGAGAAACAAAGGACCCAAACAGACCCACTTTGTGGAGGAGGTACAGGTCTTCCCTTTTGAGGTAGAGGGATCCTCAGAAGATCCTGGGAAAAGGATCTTCTCCTTCAGAGATGGGGGAACTCCTCCCAAGGAAAAATGGGTCCCAAGGGATGCCAATTCAGACTGGGGAGATGTGGAGACTGACCTACCGCCACCCATCATCTCATCTCAGAACCGACAATACCAAAATCCCATGGGTCAAACCCATCCTGATGACTGCCTCCAAAAGGGGGGGGGCAGCCCAGAACCCGAAACCATTTCCAGTTGCCAACTTTTTCTTTCAGATTCCCCAGGCTCTCCACAGAATTCTGCCCAAATCTCTTTGCTAGCAATGTCCAAAACCAGAAAGTTAGCCCACCAGTTGTCCAAAAATGTGCATTATCTGTGCCCCCTTGAGGAGAAGGAGGGAAGATATTATGCCCCGGTACAAGTACAGGGGCAGGGTACAATTTTGGCACTGGTGGACACTGGATCCCAAGCTACCCTTCTGTCCAAAAGGGCCTTTGATGAACTAAATGCAGGCAGGGGGAGAATTACCATATTCCTCTCACCTCTCTTCCTGGACAACTGCAGAACTTTGACGGGAAGGAAATTCCTGTCGAGGGGACTGCAGATTTGGACATCAAAATTGGGCGACACAAGGTGAAACACCCAGTCATAGTAGTGACTCCAAAGGGCACCCCTTGTTTACTGGGGAATGACCTCCTGAGAAGGTTGTCACCTCTAATAGATTGCGTAAACAAGGTCCTCTGGACCCAGACTAGCCGACCAATGAAATTAAAACAGAGTGTCAACCATGTTAGTTTAAACGGCACCTGCAACATGTTTGAACACAAATCTGACCAAGTAGAATTTCACTTCCAGAACAACCAAATTCCAGACGTGACAGTAATAGCAGTAGGACAACAGACTGGTGATGGGGGGTCCTCTCTATTTCTGAAAATCAACCTTCCTTCCAGTTTAAGGTGGTATTCCACACTGGAAGGAAACACTCTAAAATTCTTTAACAATCCACAATCAGACACTCCCACTCCTATAGTCCAGAAAGATGTGAAATCAGCTCAGAGCCTGTCTGATATTCAACAAATTGGAGAGCAGTTGTTCATCCCTGTTCAGTTAAATGATGGGAAGGACTCTGTTCTCGCTCGAGTGTGTGTGAACAACGGTAAGAGCTTCATCAGCGAACCATGTTCCGCCAACTCCCAAAAAATCCAGCCATTCCCACATTCAAACTGATAGACAAATGGGAAATGGATCTGGAAACACCCAATTCCAAACATCTCCTGCCAAACAGGTGTATGCACAAAATCTCAACAAGAGCATAGTCCATAATTGTTGGGTCGTGCGAGACGTCACTGCCGCCTTTTACTTAGGCAGTGACATTCTGAATCGCTTTGCCATTAGTTTGGACCTAATAAACTTCAAAGCTTGGTCCCAATTAGCGGATAATCCCATGGGCTTTGATGATCCAGAAAAAGCATTTAGGTCAGCTCAATTGCTACCTTATGCAGTTGAAATTCAGATTAAAGAGGAAGTCACCATCCCAGAAAGGACCCGACAATTCTCAGTGGAAGTGAAAGTTAAAAGAGGACAAAAATTGAAATACCCTGATGCTTATATTCATCTAAATGCTTCTCTCCAACAACAAGGGTTAGGGGTAAACCCAACACCATTAGTCAACATAGAACATGACACCATTCCAATAGAGGTGGATAACAGCGATTTACAGAGTAACACTCTAGCCGCAGGCACCATCATTGGAATGGCGGTTGATGACCGACATTTCTCCATTGATTTAGGAAATTAACTGTTAGGACAAATCCCCAAGGACTGTTTTGACAGTGACAGTGATGACAATACAACACCAGACAAGATTTTCACCCGGCATGGGGGGAATTTCCTGGTGTACACTTCTTGCCCTTATGGTAAGGAAGATGTGACTTGTGACTTCAGGAGGGATGAGGTGATTTTCCAGGTCCATGAGGGCTGCCTTTCCCACCTGAAGCCTCCAGTCCAAATCAGCACTCTGACCAGGGACTTCTCCACCCAGCTGGAGGAGGCTGCTGAGATAGCCAAACCAGAAGTCTTTCCAGGCTTCAGGCAGATGGTGGAAGAGAGAGTCAACCTAGCTGATGGCTGTGTGACTCTGGAACCGAAGCAAAAGTTGAAACAAGCTTTCGTGGATTTCCAAGATCTCTTTGCGGTAGACTCATATGACTGTGGTCGCACCGACATCCACACGACAACAATTCCCACGGAACCTGGCATGACTCCAGTGTTTGTGAAGCAATATCGCTTGCCTCTCGCATCCATGGAGTCCCTTACTGAAATAATTAAGAACCATGAGTCCCGGGGAATAATCCGTCCAGTCCACAGCACTTTCAATAATCCGGTGCTGGGAATATTGAAGCCAAACGGCCAGTGGAGACTCTGCACCGACCTTAGGGAGCTCAACAAATGGGTCCATACTTCCCGATGGCCTCTGCCCTACATTGACCAAGGGCTGGCCCAGATCCAGGGGTCACAGGTATTCACTGCAATAGACCTGACCAATGGATACTGGACTGTGCCTGTCAGTAGGGAGGACCAATAAAAACTGGCTTTTACCTTTGGGGGCAAGCAGTACACATGGACCCGGACTCCCTTCGGATACCTCAACTCCGGCAATTAATTCAACATTTTCCTACATAAGGCCATGCCCGACCTGGGTGCGAGGGGTGACCTGGCTTATGTAGATGATGTCCTCATCAAAAGCTCATCTGTGGAGGAACACATAGCGGAGATCCGTTATGTTCTGACACAGTTGAGGGCCGCCGGAGCAAAACTTTCCTTTCAGAAAGCACAGTGGTGTAGACCCCGTGTTAATTTCTTAGGGCGTGAGATTACTCCTCAGGGTCTCTGTCCCCAGGAAAAGAAAGTGGAAGCACTTCAGAAACTGAAGGATCCCACATCTCTGCGGGAACTAAGGAGCCTCCTTGGACTGAGTAATTACAGCAGAAAGTTCATTGAGTTCATTGAGGGCTACGCAGAGATCACTAGACCCCTGATTCATCTCTTGATGGGGGGGGGGGTCAAGTGGGAATGGGGTCCAGAACAATCCGAGGCAGTAAGACAACTCAAGAGAAGCCTCCCACAAGCGCCTTGCCTAGCTTACCCTGTCAGAAACAAGGAGTTCTTCCTGGAGACAGGGTTTTCTAATACGTGCTTGACGGCAGTATTATACCAAAAGCATGACAAGGTCAATAAAGTAATCTCCTACACGAGCAAAACTTTATATCTGTGGAGGAAGAATTCAACGATTGTGAGAAGGCACTCCTGGCAACGGTGTGGGCATTGTAGAATTACCGCCCGTTTATCCAAGGGGAACACATCATAGTGGAGACTCCACACCAGCCTCTGCAATATCTCCAAAGTGACAGAATCCGGGCCGGAAATGTGAGTAATTCCCGAATTACTTCCTGGATTCTGTCAATGCAAGGCTTTCCTGTGGAGGTCAGATATGGCCAAAACAAGAAGAGTCCCCTCGCGCAAGGTCTGGCTGACTTGCATGATTGTGCCAGAGAAAACTGTCTCGAGGACGAAAGTCTAAAAATCAAGCACAACATGGAGGCATACCTTAATTCCCCACACAAAGTCTTTGAAGAAGACAAGTGTGAGGGAATGCCCACTGTCTATGTGGATGGATGCTCTTACCATGTCGACAACAGCGGGGAGAAAGAACTGGTGGCCGGCGTAGGGAATGCATGGGTGAAGGAGTTTCCAGAACCCTCCGCTGGGTACAAAATTGGTCCACGAAGTAGTCAGGTAGCAGAGCTGATGGCTGTGCATCAGGCCATCCTCACTGCTGTCCAACATAAACTCCATGATCATAATCACAGATTTGGATTATGTACGGAACGGGTTCGTGGAGCACCTGGTTAACTGGAAAACCAGAGGCATGTTATGTGCTAATAACAAACCCTTGAAACATGGGAAGTTAATTCAAAACATTGATGATCTGGTCACATCGAATGGGATGACCATCTACTAGAAAAAGATCAAGGGTCATTCCAAACTAGAGGGACCAGACAAAACTGGAAATGACTTAGCTGATCAGCTGGCCAAAACCGGGGCCATCCAAGGGGATCTAATAGAAATAGAGTCCCTGTTGGGGGAAATCCAGGTCACTGCTATCACTAGGTCCCAGACAAATGCTCACAATGATCTTTCAACTGCACAATGGAGTAAGGAGACCCCTGATGCTGATTTGATTACAGCTCAGAAGGGGGATCCAATAATTGGTAAGTTTTACCAACACATTGAGGACCCTGAGAAGTTTCCCCTGATGGATACCGATTACATTGGGAAAGAGGACCTAAGAGTGTTGATGAAATGTCCAAATATGTTCCGAATCCAAGACGGTTTGTTGGTAAGGAAATCCCAAGCTGGCCATGATCAGTGGGTGGTTCCTACCTCATTCCGAAGCCTGATGTTAAGTCACGCCCATGATGCGGCCACCGCCGATCATAGGGGGTTTCTTACAACACTTGAAATCTTAAGAGAGGTTGCATACTGGCCACACATGGGGCAGGACCTCGACCAATACTTGAAGGGGTGTCTTGTGTGTTCACAATTTCAGCCATCATCCCTCACGCACCGTGCACCTCTCCAAAAGAAGGGGATGACAATGCCATGGTCAGATTTGCAAATCGACTTTGTAGGCCCTGTAATTCGCTCGTCTAGAGGAAACAAGTACATGTTGACCGTTACATGCTTGTTTACCAAGTGGGTGGAATGTCTCCCGGCACCAAACTGCAAGGCAGAAACAGCAGCTGCCCTGATGATTAACCACATCTTTTCCCGTTTTGGTCTACCTCAAAGGATTGAGTCAGACAGAGGTAGCCATTTCACCAGCGAGGTAATGACAAAGATGTGGGAGATACTGGGGGTTAAAAGGAAGCTACATATTGCTTACCGGCCAGCTTCTTCTGGAGCAGTAGAGAGATACAACTGAACCATTGTGAGCATATGAAAAAAGTTTGTGGCAGATTCTGGGCCAAGTTGGGATATCCGATTACCTCTGGTCCTAATGGGCATCAGATCTATCCCTTCATCTGCAACTAAAATGTCACCATTTGAGTTGATGACCGGACGCAAGATGGTGCTTCCCCAGCATCTGCTCTTCAGGACCCAAGAGCAGACACTGATAAATGCCTCATCAACTCATGAGTATGTGGAGAATTTAAGGAAACACCTTCAGCATGCTTTTGCCTATGCTCAGCGGAATCTAGAAAGATCAGCTGATAGCATGAAAACCCACTACGACCTGAAGACCACCAGGAAGGAATATACTGTGGGGGACTGGGTCTATCTATACAATTTCCAAACGAACCAGGCCAAACAGCGAAAATTTTTGCCTACATGGAAGCGACTGTTTGAAATTATAGACAAGATCTCCCCTGTAACGTATAAGATCCGCATCCCCAAAGGTAGTCTGGCGGAAGGGGAAGACAAGTGGGTACATATAAATCAGCTAAAGTATTGCCATCCCAGGCACACTCTGCAGTAACTGGAGGAGTCCTCTGCAATACCAGAGGGGACCGCTCCAGATTAATTCAGTTCCAACCCTAAAATATCCCACATATAGTCTCTAAAATATTATGATGCTTGTAACCACTGTCTTTGAATTATATCTTGTTTTTCAAAATTGGAATGCTATGTCTATTAAAGTATAAAATGTATATGTCGCCCCACTATATCAATAGTGGGGGAGAAATGTCTATGAATAGGTATTGCGCTTTCCTTTGTCGTCGTAGGAGAAAGAAAACCTGGAGACTTGCCAAGGATGATGCCAAGGGACAGGGAGCAAAGATCCGAGGGGCCCGGGGTACCACCCAATAGTCCCATCAGGACCGGCGAGGAGGACAGATCGATCCAAATGGGTGGAGGAAAAGATGCTGAACTGTGCCATCTACAGAATTGGAAGAAGATAATGTGGACATACCAGCGCAAGGGCTCCAAACCTCCTTTGCACCCGACTTCCCCTCGACTTGAATCAAAGCGTAGTCGGGCGGGGGGGTTTGTGAAGGGTTTTGACCCATGCTGAATCAATACACTGGGTAGATGTGGGGATGAGCTGCCTCCGCCCATCATTCCATCCCAGAGTCCAGGAGAACCGCGCAGTTGTGCGCATACCAAAAGCGCCAGGGGTGAAAGGTGGTACCAAAGGAAAAATAGCAGCATCTGTCAGAGCAAAAGCGCTTTTAAATCACCTCTGTTTCTTTGAGGGCAAGCACCAAATGTCAAGTACAAACATTGCAAGGTAGCTAATACCGGAGACCTTTGTTCAAAAATCTGTTCTACTGATGTCAACAAGTTGCTGAAATCATGGGCACAAGACCACTCTAAAGATTCAACCTTCTTGTGGGGGGGTTCCACATAAACACTCTAATGTAAGGATGCCTATCAAAACAATAGCAAAAATCTCCTGTCAAATTCAAGACAACTCCTAAATGGATGCAGTACCGACAAATTCCACAAGGTGGCACTAGCGGTCTAAACTCTGACAGGAGAACTGAGTTCAATAGCTGACAAAGGGACCTGAGTCAGCTGGACTTCAAAGCCTGTTGGTTAATTAAACAATCTTAGCCACCTTCTGTTCCCAGAGACCAAGAGGCTGGGAAACCTTCTCACCTCAGAGATTCCCACACCAGGAGGCAGGATATCACATGACCCTTCTGAGTGAGAAGGAGGGGTTTTCCTTCAGCTTGCTGGAGCTCACACAAAAGACTCTTTCCCTTGAATGGGGTATGTTAATTTTGAGTGTTTCCTGTCAACAGCCTTCTGCCAGCAAGGAGAGACATGTGATCACTGACCCACCCAGACTTCTGGAGGCGGACCCAAACACTTTGGGGAGTTGAATTGAAGGCAAATATATGTTTCATAAAAACACTGATAACTCTTTGTAACCAGATGACAGAAATGTGAAATTTGGGGATCCTTAAAATGAAAACTGTGCCCACAATTCAAGACCAAACTTCAATTTGTGTGATGTTCTTGGGCTAAACCCCGCTAATTATGAATATTGTAGACACTGTATTTAAGCTAGAGACCTGGAAATTTACTGGGATATTTGGAGAAGGGGGGTGTACCTTTGTATAATTTTTGATGAAAAACCAATGTTGCAAAACCCACTAAAATCAAAAATAAGTTGCCATTTCTTAACCCAAGCTCCTAGAAACGCCAGAGTTGGAACAGGGACTACCTTAAGCAATGTGTAATATGTGCATGTAATGTCAACCACTTGTGTACCTGGGAAATATGTATTTGGGTCAGAAATAGATTTGTGTGCACATTGACCAGGGGAGTGTCATTTCTGCAGGTCATAAAAATGACATCACTCTGACACACTATCCCTTCCCAAATCAGGGACCAAAGAATCTATTGACCTATCAAATTAAGAGAGGGGCAGGCTTAGTGAAGCTAGCCTCTCCACCCACTTTCTAAACACATAAAAGCAGACAGTGCAGGACAGATAGGGCATTCAATTCCATTTTTTGCGGGACGCTCTGCCGGGAGACTCCAGACTTCACATCCATCAATCTCCAGAGACCAGAACTTTACTTCAGAACTTAAAGCAAGGGCCTGAACCCACAAACTGAGAACTCTTCTCAGCAGGCCTCAGAATCCTTAAATCCTTAATCTCGAGCTGTCTGAATTCTTTGCCAAGTACTTTTGCCAGTACCCAGAAAGCAGTGTTACATCCAGAATCCACTTGATCCGGACCGGAAAGCAGAGCAGTATCCAGGACCAGAGGCTGCTGTATCCAGAGATGCTAAACCAGCAGAGCAGAGCTGACCCAGATGCTGTGACCAGAACCGCCCGAAGTTCAGTCCAGTCGACCAGATCCGTGACGAGGCCCATTCATTTCAAAATTAGGAGTGAGTATCCGCCAGAACTGTGCAGAACCCAATCTCTTAGTTAAAATAATCTAATCCAAACTATTCTAACCTAATGAGAACTGCTTCCTAGAAATCGTGTCATCTGTCATTCTAAAGCTGCAAGCTGTCATCTGTCATTCTAAAGCTGAAAACTGTCACCTGTCATTTTGAGTTTTACTTTAAATCCGAAAAACTACCTTTACTAAATCGTCCATACCTCTGGAACCGTTTGTCCTAGGAATGTGGTTTAACTTTCATTTAAAAGCTAAAATTCTAGGCCTTCCAACGAACCTAAAACCGATATAGGGCAGCCATCTTGAAACATTTTTCTGTTTATAGAAATCCTCAAGAGGCTCGCAAGGCAGCCTACAATTTGCAATGTGGGGAGGATCAGGCCCCACAAGAATTCGTACAAGAATTGAAGCGTGCCTTTGCGCAGACAACCAGAAGGGTGAGCACGGACAGCAGAGAATTTGTCAATACTTTTTTTCATGCCTTGCCCAAATACATCATGACCCAGCTAGTGAGAGATTTTCACGAGAAGAGGTCACTAGACTGGGTCATTGAACAGGCTACCCGGATCTATGAGGTGCAGAAGCCCATAGAAAATAAAAGTAATGCGCAGAAAAACCCCAAATCCAACAGCACCCCTGCTGCTGCTAAGGTGGCAGAGGTAAAGGTTGCCCCCATTTTAGATTTGGAGATGGGGGGCCTAAAAACCTGCCTGCACCAAATAATTCACAGCCCAGAATGCCCTCGGGCCAGTCACAGACAGGGAGTCGAGGAGGTAGTCCCACAAATGGGGTCCCTCACTCCCCAGTTTATGTAAGTCCCCGCTACAAGGGAAACCGACCCATCCTGGGTTATGTGTGGACTCCTCCAGCCCAAGGGGGGGGAATCCAGCCAAGCACCTGACCCAGGGAACTTCCCTCCTAACGTCCCCCAGGAGGGCCGAAATCCACCAAATCCTGGGCAGAACTTTTTCCCCAGGTATCCACCCAATTTCCAGCCCCAAAATCATCCATCCTTCTTTCCCCAATTCCCTGAGCCCAGACAACCTAATCCTGGAGAGGGGAGGCCAAGGGTGTAGGGGTACCCGAATCTTCCCAACCCAGGGTATTACCAGAGAAGGGATAGCTACCCTTCCCGGGATCAGCCCAGGGGAGAAAATAGAGCCCCGTATCAGCCTGAGCGGGTTTCCCAGTTAGAGCGGCAGGTCCAAAATATGGCACGGGATCTGGGTCACATACTGAGGGCTCAACAGAACCCTCAGATGAGCATGCCACCGCATAATGCCCCAAACTCTGGACCTGGTGCTCCAGAACAATGACGGGGGCAGCACCCCGATAACCCACCGGTTCCCAGGGAGGAGGGACAAGGGGAAGGGGGGAGCTTCCTTCCCAACTTGTAAACAGCCCCTGGAAAACCAGGAACCGAAAACAAAATCTTCTGCCCCTGAAAGCCTGCCTCCCAAGGAGCAGAGGGGGCGGGGGGGTTGGAGAAACAAAGGACCCAAACAGACCCACTTTGTGGAGGAGGTACAGGTCTTCCCTTTTGAGGTAGAGGGATCCTCAGAAGATCCTGGGAAAAGGATCTTCTCCTTCAGAGATGGGGGAACTCCTCCCAAGGAAAAATGGGTCCCAAGGGATGCCAATTCAGACTGGGGAGATGTGGAGACTGACCTACCGCCACCCATCATCTCATCTCAGAACCGACAATACCAAAATCCCATGGGTCAAACCCATCCTGATGACTGCCTCCAAAAGGGGGGGGGCAGCCCAGAACCCGAAACCATTTCCAGTTGCCAACTTTTTCTTTCAGATTCCCCAGGCTCTCCACAGAATTCTGCCCAAATCTCTTTGCTAGCAATGTCCAAAACCAGAAAGTTAGCCCACCAGTTGTCCAAAAATGTGCATTATCTGTGCCCCCTTGAGGAGAAGGAGGGAAGATATTATGCCCCGGTACAAGTACAGGGGCAGGGTACAATTTCGGCACTGGTGGACACTGGATCCCAAGCTACCCTTCTGTCCAAAAGGGCCTTTGATGAACTAAATGCAGGCAGGGGGAGAATTACCATATTCCTCTCACCTCTCTTCCTGGACAACTGCATAACTTTGACGGGAAGGAAATTCCTGTCGAGGGGACTGCAGATTTGGACATCAAAATTGGGCGACACAAGGTGAAACACCCAGTCATAGTAGTGACTCCAAAGGGCACCCCTTGTTTACTGGGGAATGACCTCCTGAGAAGGTTGTCACCTCTAATAGATTGCGTAAACAAGGTCCTCTGGACCCAGACTAGCCGACCAATGAAATTAAAACAGAGTGTCAACCATGTTAGTTTAAACGGCACCTGCAACATGTTTGAACACAAATCTGACCAAGTAGAATTTCACTTCCAGAACAACCAAATTCCAGACGTGACAGTAATAGCAGTAGGACAACAGACTGGTGATGGGGGGTCCTCTCTATTTCTGAAAATCAACCTTCCTTCCAGTTTAAGGTGGTATTCCACACTGGAAGGAAACACTCTAAAATTCTTTAACAATCCACAATCAGACACTCCCACTCCTATAGTCCAGAAAGATGTGAAATCAGCTCAGAGCCTGTCTGATATTCAACAAATTGGAGAGCAGTTGTTCATCCCTGTTCAGTTAAATGATGGGAAGGACTCTGTTCTCGCTCGAGTGTGTGTGAACAACGGTAAGAGCTTCATCAGCGAAGCCATGTTCCGCCAACTCCCAAAAAATCCAGCCATTCCCACATTCAAACTGATAGACAAATGGGAAATGGATCTGGAAACACCCAATTCCAAACATCTCCTGCCAAACAGGTGTATGCACAAAATCTCAACAAGAGCATAGTCCATAATTGTTGGGTCGTGCGAGACGTCACTGCCGCCTTTTACTTAGGCAGTGACATTCTGAATCGCTTTGCCATTAGTTTGGACCTAATAAACTTCAAAGCTTGGTCCCAATTAGCGGATAATCCCATGGGCTTTGATGATCCAGAAAAAGCATTTAGGTCAGCTCAATTGCTACCTTATGCAGTTGAAATTCAGATTAAAGAGGAAGTCACCATCCCAGAAAGGACCCGACAATTCTCAGTGGAAGTGAAAGTTAAAAGAGGACAAAAATTGAAATACCCTGATGCTTATATTCATCTAAATGCTTCTCTCCAACAACAAGGGTTAGGGGTAAACCCAACACCATTAGTCAACATAGAACATGACACCATTCCAATAGAGGTGGATAACAGCGATTTACAGAGTAACACTCTAGCCGCAGGCACCATCATTGGAATGGCGGTTGATGACCGACATTTCTCCATTGATTTAGGAAATTAACTGTTAGGACAAATCCCCAAGGACTGTTTTGACAGTGACAGTGATGACAATACAACACCAGACAGGATTTTCACCCGGCATGGGGGGAATTTCCTGGTGTACACTTCTTGCCCTTATGGTAAGGAAGATGTGACTTGTGACTTCAGGAGGGATGAGGTGATTTTCCAGGTCCATGAGGGCTGCCTTTCCCACCTGAAGCCTCCAGTCCAAATCAGCACTCTGACCAGGGACTTCTCCACCCATCTGGAGGAGGCTGCTGAGATAGCCAAACCAGAAGTCTTTCCAGGCTTCAGGCAGATGGTGGAAGAGAGAGTCAACCTAGCTGATGGCTGTGTGACTCTGGAACAGAAGCAAAAGTTGAAACAAGCTTTCGTGGATTTCCAAGATCTCTTTGCGGTAGACTCATATGACTGTGGTCGCACCGACATCCACACGACAACAATTCCCACGGAACCTGGCATGACTCCAGTGTTTGTGAAGCAATATCGCTTGCCTCTCGCATCCATGGAGTCCCTTACTGAAATAATTAAGAACCATGAGTCCCGGGGAATAATCCGTCCAGTCCACAGCACTTTCAATAATCCGGTGCTGGGAATATTGAAGCCAAACGGCCAGTGGAGACTCTGCACCGACCTTAGGGAGCTCAACAAATTGGTCCATACTTCCCGATGACCTCTGCCCTACATTGACCAAGGGCTGGCCGAGATCCAGGGGTCACAGGTATTCACTGCAATAGACCTGACCAATGGATACTGGACTGTGCCTGTCAGTAGGGAGGACCAATAAAAACTGGCTTTTACCTTTGGGGGCAAGCAGTACACATGGACCCGGACTCCCTTCGGATACCTCAACTCCGGCAATGAATTCAACATTTTCCTACATAAGGCCATGCCCGACCTGGGTGCGAGGGATGACCTGGCTTATGTAGATGATGTCCTCATCAAAAGCTCATCTGTGGAGGAACACATAGTGGAGATCCGTTATGTTCTGACACAGTTGAGGGCCGCCGGAGCAAAACTTTCCTTTCAGAAAGCACAGTGGTGTAGACCCCGTGTTAATTTCTTAGGGCGTGAGATTACTCCTCAGGGTCTCTGTCCCCAGGAAAAGAAAGTGGAAGCACTTCAGAAACTGAAGGATCCCACAACTCTGCGGGAACTAAGGAGCCTCCTTGGACTGAGTAATTACAGCAGAAGGTTCATTGAGTTCATTGAGGGCTACGCAGAGATCACTAGACCCCTGATTCATCTCTTGATGGGGGGGTCAAGTGGGAATGGGGTCCAGAACAATCCGAGGCAGTAAGACAACTCAAGAGAAGCCTCCCACAAGCGCCTTGCCTAGCTTACCCTGTCAGAAACAAGGAGTTCTTCCTGGAGACAGGGTTTTCTAATACGTGCTTGACGGCAGTATTATACCAAAAGCATGACAAGGTCAATAAAGTAATCTCCTACACGAGCAAAACTTTATATCTGTGGAGGAAGAATTCAACGATTGTGAGAAGGCACTCCTGGCAACGGTGTGGGCATTGAAGAATTACCGCCCGTTTATCCAAGGGGAACACATCATAGTGGAGACTCCACACCAGCCTCTGCAATATCTCCAAAGTGACAGAATCCGGGCCGGAAATGTGAGTAATTCCCGAATTACTTCCTGGATTCTGTCAATGCAAGGCTTTCCTGTGGAGGTCAGATATGGCCAAAACAAGAAGAGTCCCCTCGCGCAAGGTCTGGCTGACTTGCATGATTGTGCCAGAGAAAACTGTCTCGAGGACGAAAGTCTAAAAATCAAGCACAACATGGAGGCATACCTTAATTCCCCACACAAAGTCTTTGAAGAAGACAAGTGTGAGGGAATGCCCACTGTCTATGTGGATGGATGCTCTTACCATGTCGACAACAGCGGGGAGAAAGAACTGGTGGCCGGCGTAGGGAATGCATGGGTGAAGGAGTTTCCAGAACCCTCCGCTGGGTACAAAATTGGTCCCCGAAGTAGTCAGGTAGCAGAGCTGATGGCTGTGCATCAGGCCATCCTCACTGCTGTCCAACATAAACTCCATGATCATAATCACAGATTTGGATTATGTACGGAACGGGTTCGTGGAGCACCTGGTTAACTGGAAAACCAGAGGCATGTTATGTGCTAATAACAAACCCTTGAAACATGGGAAGTTAATTCAAAACATTGATGATCTGGTCACATCGAATGGGATGACCATCTACTAGAAAAAGATCAAGGGTCATTCCAAACTAGAGGGACCAGACAAAACTGGAAATGACTTAGCTGATCAGCTGGCCAAAACCGGGGCCATCCAAGGGGATCTAATAGAAATAGAGTCCCTGTTGGGGGAAATCCAGGTCACTGCTATCACTAGGTCCCAGACAAATGCTCACAATGATCTTTCAACTGCACAATGGAGTAAGGAGACCCCTGATGCTGATTTGATTACAGCTCAGAAGGGGGATCCAATAATTGGTAAGTTTTACCAACACATTGAGGACCCTGAGAAGTTTCCCCTGATGGATACCGATTACATTGGGAAAGAGGACCTAAGAGTGTTGATGAAATGTCCAAATATGTTCCGAATCCAAGACGGTTTGTTGGTAAGGAAATCCCAAGCTGGCCATGATCAGTGGGTGGTTCCTACCTCATTCCGAAGCCTGATGTTAAGTCACGCCCATGATGCGGCCACCGCCGGTCATAGGGGGTTTCATACAACACTTGAAATCTTAAGAGAGGTTGCATACTGGCCACACATGGGGCAGGACCTCGACCAATACTTGAAGGGGTGTCTTGTGTGTTCACAATTTCAGCCATCATCCCTCACGCACCGTGCACCTCTCCAAAAGAAGGGGATGACAATGCCATGGTCAGATTTGCAAATCGACTTTGTAGGCCCTGTAATTCGCTCGTCTAGAGGAAACAAGTACATGTTGACCGTTACATGCTTGTTTACCAAGTGGGTGGAATGACTCCCGGCACCAAACTGCAAGGCAGAAACAGCAGCTGCCCTGATGATTAACCACATCTTTTCCCGTTTTGGTCTACCTCAAAGGATTGAGTCAGACAGAGGTAGCCATTTCACCAGCGAGGTAATGACAAAGATGTGGGAGATACTGGGGGTTAAAAGGAAGCTACATATTGCTTACCGGCCAGCTTCTTCTGGAGCAGTAGAGAGATACAACTGAACCATTCTGAGCATATGAAAAAAGTTTGTGGCAGATTCTGGGCCAAGTTGGGCTATCCGATTACCTCTGGTCCTAATGGGCATCAGATCTATCCCTTCATCTGCAACTAAAATGTCACCATTTGAGTTGATGACCGGACGCAAGATGGTGCTTCCCCAGCATCTGCTCTTCAGGACCCAAGAGCAGACACTGATAAATGCCTCATCAACTCATGAGTATGTGGAGAATTTAAGGAAACACCTTCAGCATGCTTTTGCCTATGCTCAGCGGAATCTAGAAAGATCAGCTGATAGCATGAAAACCCACTACGACCTGAAGACCACCAGGAAGGAATATACTGTGGGGGACTGGGTCTATCTATACAATTTCCAAATGAACCAGGCCAAACAGCGAAAATGTTTGCCTACATGGAAGCGACTGTTTGAAATTATAGACAAGATCTCCCCTGTAGCGTATAAGATCCGCATCCCCAAAGGTAGTCTGGCGGAAGGGGAAGACAAGTGGGTACATATAAATCAGTTAAAGTGTTGCCATCCCAGGCACACTCTGCAGCAACTGGAGGAGTCCTCTGCAATACCAGAGGGGACCGCTCTAGATTAATTCAGTTCCAACCCTAAAATATCCCACATATAGTCTCTAAAATATTATGATGCTTGTAACCACTGTCTTTGAATTATATCTTGTTTTTCAAAATTGGAATGCTATGTCTATTAAAGTATAAAATGTATATGTCGCCCCACTATATCAATAGTGGGGGAGAAATGTCTATGAATAGGTATTGCGCTTTCCTTTGTCGTCGTAGGAGAAAGAAAACCTGGAGACTTGCCAAGGATGATGCCCAGGGACAGGGAGCAAAGATCCGAGGGGCCCGGGGTACCACCCAATAGTCCCATCAGGACCGGCGAGGAGGACAGATCGATCCAACTGGGTGGAGGAAAAGATGCTGAACTGTGCCATCTACAGAATTGGAAGAAGATAATGTGGACATACCAGCGCAAGGGCTCCAAACCTCCTTTGCACCCGACTTCCCCTCGACTTGAATCAAAGCGTAGTCGGGCAGGGGGGGTTTGTGAAGGGTTTTGACCCATGCTGAATCAATACACTGGGTAGATGTGGGGATGAGCTGCCTCCGCCCATCATTCCATCCCAGAGTCCAGGAGAACCGCGCAGTTGTGCGCATACCAAAAGCGCCAGGGGTGAAAGGTGGTACCAAAGGAAAAATAGCAGCATCTGTCAGAGCAAAAGCGCTTTTAAATCACCTCTGTTTCTTTGAGGGCAAGCACCAAATGTCAAGTACAAACATTGCAAGGTAGCTAATACCGGAGACCTTTGTTCAAAAATCTGTTTTACTGATGTCAAAAAGTTGCTGAAATCATGGGCACAAGACCACTCTAAAGATTCAACCTTCTTGTGGGGGGGTTCCACATAAACACTCTAATGTAAGGATGCCTATCAAAACAATAGCAAAAATCTCCTGTCAAATTCAAGACAACTCCTAAATGGATGCAGTACCGACAAATTCCACAAGGTGGCTCTAGCGGTCTAAACTCTGACAGGAGAACTGAGTTCAATAGCTGACAAAGGGACCTGAGTCAGCTGGACTTCAAAGCCTGTTGGTTAATTAAACAACCTTAGCCACCTTCTGTTCACAGAGACCAAGAGGCTGGGAAACCTTCTCACCTCAGAGATTCCCACACCAGGAGGCAGGATATCACATGGCCCTTCTGAGTGAGAAGGAGGGGTTTTCCTTCAGCTTGCTGGAGCTCACACAAAAGACTCTTTCCCTTGAATGGGGTATGTTAATTTTGAGTGTTTCCTGTCAACAGCCTTCTGCCAGCAAGGAGAGACATGTGATCACTGACCCACCCAGACTTCTGGAGGCGGACCCAAACACTTTGGGGAGTTGAAATGAAGGCAAATATATGTTTCATAAAAACACTGATAACTCTTTGTAACCAGATGACAGAAATGTGAAATTTGGGGATCCTTAAAATGAAAACTGTGCCCACAATTCAAGACCAAACTTCAATTTGTGTGATGTTCTTGGGCAAAACCCTGCTAATTATGAATATTGTAGACACTGTATTTAAGCTAGAGACCTGGAAATTTACTGGGATATTTGGAGAAGGGGGGTGTACCTTTGTATAATTTATGATGAAAAACCAATGTTGCAAAACCCACTAAAATCAAAAATAAGTTGCCATTTCTTAACCCAAGCTCCTAGAAACGCCAGAGTTGGAACAGGGACTACCTTAAGCAATGTGTAATATGTGCATGTAATGTCAACCACTTGTGTACCTGGGAAATATGTATTTGGGTCAGAAATAGATTTGTGTGCACATTGACCAGGGGAGTGTCATTTCTGCAGGTCATAAAAATGACATCACTCTGACACACTATCCCTTCCCAAATCAGGGACCAAAGAATCTATTGACCTATCAAATTAAGAGAGGGGCAGGCTTAGTGAAGCTAGCCTCTCCACCCACTTTCTAAACACATAAAAGCAGACAGTGCAGGACAGATAGGGCATTCAATTCCATTTTTTGCGGGACGCTCTGCCGGGAGAGTCCAGACTTCACATCCATCAATCTCCAGAGACCAGAACTTTACTTCAGAACTTAAAGCAAGGGCCTAAACCCACAAACTGAGAACTCTTCTCAGCAGGCCCTAGAATCCTTAAAATCATTGCAAACTATTCCACAGCCGGGCGAGCTGTCTGAATTCTTTGCCAAGAACTTTTGCCAGTACCCAGAAAGCAGTGTTACATCCAGAATCCACTTGATCCGGACCGGAAAGCAGAGCAGTATTCAGAACCAGAGGCCGCTGTATCCAGAGATGCTAAACCAGCAGAGCAGAGCTGACCCAGACGCTGTGACCAGAACCGCCCGAAGTTCAGTCCAGTCGACCAGATCCGTGACGAGGCCCATTCATTTCAAAATTAGGAGTGAGTATCCGCCAGAACTGTGCAGAACCCAATCTCTTAGTTAAAATAATCTAATCCAAACTATTCTAACCTAAGTAGAACTGCTTCCTAGAAATCGTGTCATCTGTCATTCTAAAGCTGCAAACTGTCACCTGTCATTTTGAGTTTTACTTTAAATCCGAAAAACTACCTTTACTAAATCGTCCATACCTCTGGAACCGTTTGTCCTAGGAATGTGGTTTAACTTTCATTTAAAAGCTAAAATTCTAGGCCTTCCAACGAACCTAAATCCGACTTGCTCCTCCTTATACTCTTGCCGTACTCACGACTCACGCACTTGCGAATTTTACCGCGATTTGTAATTTGGCCTGATTTCTTCTCCAGTCAGCAGCTCCTTGCTTTCCTTTGCTAAAATTTGTTTAACCTGCTAGTTACTCATAGAGCATTGCTAAAGTGAGCCTGAACTAATATAAAGTAGCCATCACCTACCCTGAACTTCTAGAGGGAATTAAAAGCAATTTTAGCACCTTTTCACTTCCTTGCAAACCACATTAAAGTAATTCGCCTGTGTTTCAAACTTCTACCTGTTTTCCTCTAAGCTTGCTGGGGGGGAACTGAATTTCGTATTGTATTTGATTGCATTCCTGAGAACTGTGTGCTCCTCCTTCCATTTCTTACATTGCATGGGGGGTGAATTGCCAGAGAAAAAGTGATTATATTATCTTTTGCTAAAATCATATCAAGTTATTTCTGTACTGCATGTCATTCCTCATTGCTTTTCCCTTGAAACCATAAAAGTATTTTCGCTGCCTTATCCATCCTATACTAACTCCTCATTGATTGTAAAGAGGTGTGCTAGTGTCAGATTACCCATTGTTGATCACCATTATATTCATAAGTGTGATATCAATTATTAATTTATTATAAAAGTGTGATATATATATATTGTTTAATTTTTCAAATAAACCTTTTAAATTTGCAAAACAAATCTACTTCTTGGCTCAGTGGGGTCAGGGGGATTCTAAGAGAGGGGTGTTATACAAGGGTTCATCATCCAGATTATAACTTGCCATACAAATATATGGCAAGGCACTGACAAGGCACTGACTTAGTGGGATTGCTTAATTGGAGTCACTTACACACCAAGGTCCTGCTTATTTGCTGCCAAATTGTACCCAGTATTTGACCAAATTACCAACTTTACAGCTGCTCCCTCGCAGCCTGCACATTGCCTCTGTCCGACCCCTATCTCCTGATTCCCTGGCCTTGGCTTGCCACCCTGCCTGCCCTGGATCTGTGATTGGTCCTAAAGTGCTTGGTGTCCAAACACCACTGCGCGTGTACCTTCGAGCAGGCCCTCAGCGCTGCATTTGATCTGCTGCGTCTGCTAAGAAAGGACCTGCTTATCGGCTGATAGATTGTGCCCAGTATTTGACCAAATTACTAATTTTACAGATGCCGCCTGGCAGCGTTCATATTGCCTCTGTCCAACACCTTTTCCTGCTTCCCTGGCCCTAGATCTCATCCCTGCCCACCCCTGATCCGTGATTGGTTGCTAGAGCTTGGTTTCCAAACACCACTGCGCGTGTAACTTCGAGCAGGCCCTCAGCACTGCATTTGATCTGCTGCATCTGCTAAGAAAGGTCCTGCTTATCGGCTGCTAAATTGTGCCCAGTTTTTGACTAAATTATTCATTTTACAGCTGCTACCTAGCAGCGTGCACATTTTCTCTGTCTGACCCCTTTTCCTGCTTCCCTGGCCCGAGCCCGTCTCACTGCCTACCCCGATCCGTGATTGGTACTAGTGCTTGGTTTCCAAACACCACTGAGGGTGTAGCATGGAGCGGGCCCTTGGCGCCACATTTGATTGGCTGCATCTGCCACCAAGGTCCTGCTTATCTGCTGCTAAATTGTGCCCAGTATTTGACCAAATTGCACATTTTACAGCTGCCACCTCGCAGCATGCACATTGCCTCTGATCGAACCGTTTTCCTGCTTCCCCGGCCCTATCCCACCTCTATGCCTGCCTCAATCTGTGATTAGTCCCTAGTGGTTGGTTTCCAAACAGCACTGTGGCTGTAACATTGAGCAGGCTCCCAGAGCTGCATTTGATCAGGTGCGTCTTCCAAGTAAGGTCCTGATTATCTGCTGCTAAATTTTGCCCAGTATTGGACCAAATTACTCATTTTAAAGCTGCCGCTTCTCAGCGTGCACATTGCTTCTGCCCAACACCTTTTCCTGCTTTCTCGGCCCTAGCCTGACTCCCTGCCCACCCCTAATACGTGATTTGTCCCTAATGCTTTCCTAATTCACTACGAGAGGGAAGCCCATCTGCCTGTGCAGCTCATTTGGCTAAGGGCCCCGAGGAAAAGGACAGTTCCAGAAGTGGTAGTTCCAGACCAAATGTTCCTGGGCATGCGGGTAACCGGCTGCATAGATGATCAGCGCTTCTCTAAATCTGAAGCCCAAGTTACAATCTGAAGCCATTGATCAAAGGTGAGAGCCACAGGTCATAGCCAAAGTAGCAATATAAAATGAACTATGAGCAGCATATGAAATCCAGCCAGTTTCCTGTAATTACGACAGGTATAGGGGAAATCATAGAACAAGCATGTCATTGGGGATGGTGCAATAGTGCAATCTAGCATCTGGGATACAGCATCACAGACCCCCTCCCAGAAAGCAGCAAGTTTTGGACAGGACCAGAGAATGTGGATATACCCAGCATTGTCAGTACTGCATCTAGGACACACAGAGATACTCTCCCCAGACATATGATGTAGCCTAGCTGGGGTGAAGTGGTACATGTGCAGCACTTTGAATTGAATTAACTGGAATACAGATTAAAAGAGACTTCCTGGGTTTGGGCGCACATGGATTCCCAGTTCTCATCAGTTATGTCACAACCTAGGTCTCTACTCCATGCTTCACGAAGCCTATCTAATGTACGCCCTGCCCTCTCCTGAAGTAGTCTGTACATCTTGGACACCCCTCTACGTATTAGGACACCACCCATACACTTGGCTAATAGTAAATCATCAGGGGGAAGCGTGGGGAATTCCCGACAATTGCCCTTGAGTGCTTGACGCAGGCCTGCATACTGCAGCCATCAGGAGGGACGTTGTCTCAAGGATTCTGGTAAATCCCACCATTTTGTAAAGGATCCCATAGCATACACATCTCATATAACACCAAAGCCAGCCGTCGCACAGTTGCGGACACTCGAACCATCCATGGGGGGAGTCCCGGGCAGTCAGTTCCACAGGGGGAAGTCACTGTGGAATGTATGCAGGGTGCCCATCAGTCTCCAGAGTCTATGCCACGCCGTCATCGTGACCCCAATATGATCAGTGGGTTCCAATTGCATGCTTGATGAGGGGAGAACCAAAGAGCGGATGTCTAGATCACTGGCCACCAGGCATCTACAGTGTAACGTGAGGATGAGATCCGACAGGATCAAACCAGTATGCTGAAAAGTGAGCTTGGGCAGCTATCCAGTAAAGCTCAAAATTAAGGGTTGCACCCCCCCGTGCGCATAAGGGGTGGCTAACGATCGAATGTCAAGTGGACCACACCAGAGTGCCACAGGAAACTAATGATTGCTCGAATAAGTGTCTTAAAGAATTCAATCCCTGGCCAAGCGGAACATTTTGAAATCTATAAAGAAGTTATGGGATTATCACCATTTTGGGAAGTGTTACCCTCCCGGCCAATGTTATCAGTAGTCTAGCAAAGCCTTTGACCTTCCGGACAAGAAAAGTGAGGTAATTCCCATAATTGTGATCATACAACAAGGTCTGGTGGTGCGTGGCTACCACCCCAAGATACTTTATCTCTGATTGAGACCAAGCGAATCCTAGAAGGTCACAGGGGGCTATGGTGGAATCTGTTAATAGGAACAGTGTCGACTTTGTACAATTCACTTTTAACCCAGAAAGTACACCGAAAAGGATAACATAATTTATGATCGGTGCCAGGTTCTCCTAAGGGGTACGAATATAGAGCAACGCATCATCTGCGTATAGCAAGATGATCTCTGGGTCCTCCGTGAGCGTTCTGCCCCTATGTGCATGCTTCTGGTGGATCTGGACCCTGTCCGCCAGAGGTTCAATGGCTAACGCAAAAATCGGGGGGAGAAAGGACAGCCCTGACTGGTGCCCCTAGCAATCAAAACTGGATGGAGCACCGGTCGCTGGTGTGGACCCTAGCAACAGGGGATGCACAAAGTAGTTTTACCCAGGAAAAGAACGAGAGGACCAAAATGACCCTTCTTTAGCACTGCCCACAGGAACCTCCAGGAAACAGAGTCGAATGCCTTCTGCATGTTCAATGTTGCTACGATAACCTGCGTCTCAGGGTCGTTCCGGACCAGGATGTTGAACAGTCGACGCAGCTTGAGGGTGGTGGTGTGCCCTGGGATAAATCCTGCTTGATCAGGGTGGATGATAAATGACATGTACAGGGCTAACCAGAGGGCCTGCACCTTGTCAAAGATCTTGACATCACTATTTATAAGGGAGAGAGGTCGGTATGAGCCGCATTGTGTAACTGGTTTGTCAGGCTTTAGCAATACAGAGAAAATCACCTTGCAGAGCGAGGGGGGAAGTTCACCAATAATGCCCGTCTCTTCCAACACGTCAGCTAGTTGGGATAGCAGATGCCCTTTGTAGCACTTATAAAACTTGGTAGTGAGGCCATCAACCCCAGTGGCCTTCTCAGTCGATAGCACCTAATTTTTCCTCGCTTGTCATTGGGTGGTCAAGCTCCTCCCTACTCTCTGTAGATAACACCTAGAGCGGGAGACTGTCAAGAAATGAATCAATATCTATGAGAGGGGCAGTGTCCACATTTGACTAGAGCGTTTCAGAAAAAGAGTGAAACGTCTTGTTAATTTCCTTGGTGGAGAGGGTACCGTCCACACTCTCAATTGCCGGAATATGAGGAGTACCCCCCTCTTGCCGAGTCAACCTAGCGAGTAGCCTGACGGGACGTTCTCCCTCACCATACTGTCTAGCGGTCTGGGGATCATCCAGGAACTTGCGTTCCCGGTCTGCATGGGCCCTCTTAGAGAGGCACAGCTACACCCTACTGATGAGGTTCAACCAGACCGAAATACGTGTCTTGGGTTGCTGTTGGTACTCTTGTTCAGAGGAGAATTGCCTAGTATTTCGGTGCTGGACTACCCCAGGGCAGGACAAAGACTGATATGTTTGGGATATTTCTTCTCTGTGACAGATAGTGAGCTAAAGACTCTGGGTAAGGCTTTTGTAACCAGGACTCATGTGTGGCAGAGAGTCTCCCAGGACGCTCCTTGTTATCTGCATGGGCCCTAAAGGTATCCAGTGCTGCCCCTATCTCACCAAGCATAGCAGTGGCCGGAGATTAGGCATATTGTATTTCAAGTCGGGCAAGCAGGAGCTTTTCTCCCTGATGGATCTACAAATCAATCTGAGGATCTGGTCTCCTTCGCCAGGGCTACTCTGCGTATGTAAGCTTTGAAAGCCTCCCAAAGGGTGGCCTCAGTATCTACCATCCTGGCATTAAACTCAAAATAGTTGTCAATACTCAAACCCAAGTCCGACTCAAACACTGGATCAAGCAGAGTGCTCGGCACATTCATGGAGACTCCAGTCTCCAGGAATGTGCCGTCCCAAACCATGACAATGAAATAGTGACCAGAGAGTGATACAAAAAAGTCCTAGGCAGGATGGATGCCTGCCCTATACATCTGACAAGCACATCCGCCACTATCCATCTATCAATGCGAGAATGTGAATCGTGCACCGATGAATAAAAGGGTAAATCATCGGAAGTAGGGTGTAGCAGTATTCCTGCGTCGACTAACCTCACCGAGGCCTGTGATTCTATGATGGTCTTGGCCGCCCTGGACAGCTGGCGTGCTCTGGTACCAGACCTATCCAGACCCATGTCCACTATGATGGTAGAATCACCACCCCACAATATAGGGATAAGAGTGAACCCAGTTAATAAAGAAGAGAGTCGGGAGTAGAATTCAGGATCATCAATATTTGGACCGTATACATTAAGCCATACAATAAAATATACCGACCATGGGGATCTATATATGTCACCCTGTGGGTAAACTTGGGGGACTTGTGAACCAGAATCATCACCCCATGGCTTTGAGCGGAGTTGTTGGTGTAATAGTGCTGGGGACCCCATGACTTGGCGAACCTGTTATATCCCCCAGCTAATGCGTGTGTCTTCTGCAAAAAAGAGAACCTTAACTTTATGTCCTTCCACATACAGTTACAATTTGCGCATCTTAACAGGATTGCCCAGTCCTCTGACATTCCAGCTCATGCATACTAGACCTTCACCCACCATCTAGTCGGTAGGCACCTGTCAACAGACTCCCAACCAGGGACAGGACGGAGTACATTGTAAAACCGGTTGAACCAAGTAAGGGGTTGTACCGTCGCACCAAGTGCAAGTCAAGTCACTTTTTAACTTTTTGCTCCACCGCACATCCCGCCGACCCCCACCCCCCTCCCAATCAGAGGAGTGACTCCCAACCTACCCATCAACCAATGGTAACAACAGTTGCAACCTTGCATGTGGGGCTGTGCGACGGTTGCTGGCCCGCATACTTCCCAACAGAGTGTAACTCTGTATAAGTAGTATTTAGTGCATTTACAGTATTATGATAATGGGCCGCATTACGAGTTTGGCGGTAGCCGTGCCTGTTTTACTGGCATGGATACCACCAACCTCGCTACCGGCATCGCCACCAGCGAATGGTCAATTACAGGACCATTAAAAGTTAAATGGGCTGGTAATTGCCCATTCGCGGGTGGCAGTATTGCTGGGCTCCCCAACCCCATTCTGCCCTGGGGGTGGGGAGCATGGATGCGCCAGCACCGTTGATAATGGTGCCGGTGCAATCACAAGTTATGCTTGCGGGGGCCGCACAGCCCGCCAGGTAGTTATCAGGCACCCGCGAGCAGAACTTGTAATTCATTGCTACTATATGAACGGTGCCGGTGCCTTAACGGCACCGTTCACACTATATCTGCCAACATTATAATGAGGCCCAATGTATTAAACCAGCCTGATTCAATAGTACATAGTGCGAGTAGGAGCACAAGAGAACCAGAACTAAGCCTTATCAGTGTAAACCTGGATTAACTTAGCGGGTATAACAATTTCGGGTCAGCCAGGGAAGTTTTCCTCTACAAATTTCACAGCCTCCTCAGGTATGGTGAAGAAAAATAATTTCCAATTATGCTTGACCCTAAGCTTGGCTGGGAAGATCATGGCATATTTCGCTCCCAAGTAACGGAGCCTATTCTTCACCATCAAGAAGGACTTGTGTTCGTTCTGCACCAATGTTGAAAAGTCTGGGTATAAATGGATCCTGCTGGAGCCCAGCATCAACTCCCCTTTGGCACTAGCCGCCTTGAGCAATTTATCCCTGTCCAGATAATTGAGAACACGGGTGATAATGGGGCGTGGGGGGCCCTGGCCTGGGCTTGGGCACCAGAGAGTGGTGATCCCACTTCGATAGCGAACTGTGGCAAATGTTTAGGGCCATCCAGCAGTGTTAACAACGTTTGTTCCAGAAAATCATCCATGGGACCGTCCTGGTTGATTTCAGGGACGCCTATGATGCGTATATAATTACGTCTTGAGTGAGACTCTAGGTCTTTATTTTTCCTGCTGATGGATAGCACCTGTCTAGTGAGTAAGGAAACACCCGCCCGCAATGACGTGATGTCATCTTCCGTTGTCCCCACTCTAATTTCGACCTCAGCAACCCGAGCATCGTTTTCTTCCATTCAAGACTTTATGGCGCTGATGGAGCCACTCATGTCATCTAGTTTGCAGTGCAGGGCTATAAATCCCTCACACATATAGTCCATCATGTGCTGCATTTCTGTTGGCTCCTCTAGTGCTGCAGGCTCGCCGCCGTCCCCTTCGGCCCATCCCTGGATCATGGGCGCAGCCGTAGGATAGATGTTGATTGAACTATGTTTCTTGCCCCCACCCTTAGCCAGGATAGCGAGGAAGTGTGCCAGGGGGGTTCCAGGAAATGCTCAAACGGAGGGTCACCTAGGTATCAACAGTCTGAGATTTCCCTCCCTCTCCCCCAGGGGTGTACGGAGTGAAGCAGCCACAGCGATTTCGCAGGACTACTCCAGTATGATGTGAGGTGGTCTTGTAAATGATCTCAGTAGCTACTGTGAGCACTGCCCGCCGCAGAGCTGATAGTATACAGCAGGAGCGGACCAACCCGGGACGTGGAAGAGTCAGGAGAGGGCCGGTGCACCAGCAGGGGATAAGGCTGAGACCAATGAAGAAGAAATGGTGTCAGGCAGTTTCCAAATCCCACTCAGTCAGGCTATCAAACTGCCACACCACCCCAAGGAAGTTCCAGCCACTAGTGAATGCCAGGTCATGAGCAAAAAAGCTTACACAGTGTACCAAGCAAGGGGCAGTCAGGGGGTAACCCCGGGAGGCAACTATGACATGCCCACAGCCCGCAGGGCAGTTACCCCGCATCAACCAAGTAGAAGAGAAGCCCCGCAGCTACCTAATTAGCTCATGGTTTAATAAGGCGCTGCAGCGTGAACCACGCTCACCGCAGTGGACATCGATGAAGGGAGCGCACAGGCGCCAAGGGGCTCAAAAGTAGGTCTGATGTCCATGCAGCTGAAGTGAAGGCAGTATATCCTTGGAGCCCAGGCACATATTCAAATTTCCACTGGAGGCAGCCACAGCTAGGAGGAAGGCGTTGGCACGGGCTAGGGAAAGCCAGACGATCCTTAATGCTTTATCCCTATGAGGGGACACTCCAGTGAGGGGGAGTAGCAACAATAGAACTTCAGGTGAGACCAGGTGTGCGCAGCACTCCCAAATGTCAATGAGGATACCAGCATGTGGGAGCCAAGAGGAGAATGGGAGCCCCCATGACCCCTAGGGAGGACCACATCAGTGCCTGCACCAGGCCGGAGCCACCAAGCACTGCTCTCCAAGCAGATGTCAGGTAGGGTGATTAAGCTTGAGAACCTTCTCCACGCGCTGCAGTAGTCCGTCCCCCGCACTGCATCACAGCAGGCCAGCACCGAGGTGCATCCATCCCCCCAGGCAACCATGGCCACTGTATCACACCATGCAGGGGTCAGCACGGTGCCAGGGGGGCAGACAAGTGGGAGTTAAAGGGTGGGCCAGGACTCAAGTAGCCCCGGTAGGAAGTCCACGTAGGTGGGGTCTCGGCTTCATGAGCCAGCAGGAGTCATCGGCTCCAATGGACTCAGTGTTTCAAGATAATCAAATCCCCTCCAAGGAGCGGCCAACTTCAGCCAGGATGCAGACCCGACCTGGGTTAAGCTCGTCACGGGATCCCCTGGTCTGCGCCTCAGCAGGGAGCCCTGCAGGGCAGGTTCCTACATTGCGCTCAGCCTCAGGTCCGGCCGCTGCAGCACTCTGCTAGAGAGACAGTGGCAGCAGGTAACCAGCTCACTGGGCTCCAGTAATCCAACCCCAGGATAGTCCCGGCAGGGACAGTGCCAGCAGGGGTGCCCCAACAACAGTAATCACAGTAACAGCCCCAGGCACAGTCGGCATATGAAGGAAACAGGGTGGGCTCAGCGACGTTATTGCATTTGCTGTTGTACCCCAAATTTGGGTGCTTTCTCCCTGTATCCACATGTCCTGAATCTAAGTGTTATTGCTTATTTACTTTTGTGCCCCCATTTTAGTTGCTTTCTCCCACTATCCTGGTGTCCTGAATCTAGGCCCTATTGCTTTTACTGTTGTGCCACCATTTTAGGCACTTTCCCCCACTTTCCTGGTGACTCGAATCTAGGTGCTATTACATTTACTGTTGTGCCTCTTAAGCGCTCTCTCTGAGTAGCCCAAATCTGGGTATTGTTGCATGAACTGTTGTGCCCCCATTTTAGGTGCTTCTCCCACTCCCCAGATATCCCAAAACGACATATAATTGGATTTACTGGTTTGCTCCCATTTTAGGTGCTTCGCCAACCATCCTGGAGTCCCAAATCTAGGTTTACTGCTGTACCCCATTTTCAGGCGTTCTCAGGCATCTCGCACCCAGTGGCCTTTCCTCTGCCAACATGGTCTCAAACTGGGGCATATCCCCATTGATCTGGTGTCTCACATCTAGCAACTGCCACCCCTGTCCAACCGTATGAATATATATATCACATCCAGAGGCTCATCCTCTGAAACCACTGTATCTAAGCTAAGTGTTTCCTCTTGTAACCAAGATATCTGACATCTAGCTAGTTGCTGCCAGTTACCTCTGTCCCATATTTGATATCTTCACACGCTACTCAGGTGCCACACTTCTAGCTGCCTGATTTCTGCTGTAACTACCTCTGAACTGGGCCTCATCTCCGAATACTGAGGTACCTCATATCTAGTTGCCCAGTAATTGTCACTGTGTGCCGTCCATCGTTAAGGTATCTCACATACGTCAAATTACTACCGCATGCCATAGTCTCAAGTGTAGACATTTCTTTAGTCTCGAGTGCCTCCCCCTCGACTCAGGTCCATAAGCATGCTCTACCTGCAACTACTCACTCAGGCCTCCTTGTGAACACAAATGCTGGAACATGGTCACGGTTCTACCAGACCTGGCTGAAGCCCTGCGATTTTTGCTCCTGGCTATCCAGACCACAGAGCGACCCCTACCTATCAAATCCTTTGAGTCATGCCTTACCGATTCACTTTTCCCTCTCACGCACTCATGCCCCACTACCACCCACAAAGGACCTACCCCTAAATGATTTGCGCCCCACCTAAAGACATTCAAAACCCCACATAGCAAATCTGGGTTTACCCACCATCACTGTAACTACATATCTGAGATCAGAAAGGCCAAAAAGCATACTGCAATAAAGGAATGGGAGGTCAGAGCGCCCCAATGCATGAAAGAACATGGAATGATAACCTGTTCTGTGGGAATGTAGCCACTCAGAGTCCACAGCCACATGTTTTAGCTCACTGTACCTTTCACAATCCTCCTTTGAACAAGAGTAGCAACAGCAACCCCAGACACGTGCTTCGTACGTGTCGAGCCTCATCAGTGAGGTGGAGTTGTGCCTCTCGGAGCATAGTGAGCAAGGTGTCTACGTCTGGATAACCCTAGGTAACGTAGGATGACCAACCCCAAGTTATTTTCAAATATAAAAAGCGTTCAGGGCACCCCTCTGCAAGAAAGAACACGCATGATAACGGCATGCTAACCTGTTCTGTGGGAATGTACCGACTCAGAGACCACAGCCTTTCTTGCAGCAAAACAATCCTGGACTGCTGCTGCAAAAAGCTCCACAGGATCATCTCAGAATTCGTGAAACCCTCCTGTGCCACTGCCCTGACCATGTCCATGCAAACGCTCTGCAACTCCCTCCCCCAAAACACTTCCTCAACACAGCAATGGACAGGACAGCCACCCTTATTGCCAAACTTTCAAAACTCCACCCCTGCCACTCCTGCTCCTCGAGACTCCGTAGCACTTTGGTTCAACTCTTTCAACCCCATTTCAAGCGAGGAGTTCCTTGACTACTGTCCGGCAGAAGACTCTCTGGGTTTTGCCTTGACCCTTGTCCTGCCTCTTTCCTCAAAGAAATCGCCACCTCCACCTGTGCAGGAGAACGGGCGAGGTCCATACTCAATGACCCCCTCACCCGTGGCAATTTACCAGAACCCTTCAAAGTAGTGCATGTCAAAACCCTTCTGAAAAAGGGTAGTCTCAACCTTCTCCAGCCAATCAATTATAGGCTCATCTCCACACCCAATTCTTGGCGAAACTCACCGACCGCTCGGCATACACTCAGCTCAACCTTTTCACAGAAACCAACACCCAACTAGAGCCAGATCAATCAGGCTTCTGGCCACGACACAGAACAGAAAGCACTGTTCTCGATCTGTGATAAACTATAAATCACAGCAGACTCTGAAGGATGCCCTGCACAGGTTTTCCTTGAACTCTCAGCAGCTTTTGACACCATTAACCACTCAATCCTCCTTGACCGACTCTACGCCCTAGGAATCTTAGACTTGGCACTCAACTGGATTGCCTCGTTCCTCAACAACAGGAAACAAATCACTTTACTTCCCCCTTTCCTCCCTTAGCTTGCCCAGTGAACACTTGTGTATCCTAAGGTGCTTACCTTTCACCTTTCCTTTTCAACCTTTACATTACCCCTCTGGCAGGGATCATCTGCTCGCATAGCCTCACTTACTATAATCACACACACGACACACAAATTATCCTGAGAATCCCCAAAATGTGCTACAATCCATGACCTGACCTAACAGCTTGCCTCATAGATATAGACCTATGGATGACTTGAAACCACCTCCTTCTGGGCCCAGGGAAAACAGAAATAATTGTGTGCGGCAACATAGCTCTAGTCCCACAACCACTCCCAAGGCCCCCGCTCCCTCTGCACCCTCCCGCCTACCTCCAACACAATAAATAATCTTGGCTGTACAATGGACTTGGGCCTAGCCCTGTCCCGCCAGATCAATAAGAATGTATCACAAATCCTGTCACTATCACCTCAGGCTTCTGAGACACATCTTTCTGTACTTCACCTACCCCAACAGACTGGCTGCTGTTATGCCCATTGTCATATCCAGACTGGACTATGCGAACTACATCTACTTGGGTGAACTGGCCTACCAACTTAAACTCTGAAGAGTCCAAAACGCAGTCGACAGACTCCTTCTTGCACTAGGACATAGGATCACATCTCGCCTGCTCTCCGCACCCTTAACTGGCTCCGTATTGGAGGAAGAGCCACTTTCAAAATGCTTTGCATCACCCATCGAGCAGTGCAGAAGGCCAGCACGGCATACCTACAAGAGAAGATTTTGCCCTACCTTCCAACACGCACCCTCAGGTCATGCATGGCCCTCCTGCGAGTGATTACAGCCTCCAAGTCAGCCAGGACTGGAGGGTCCATCTACTCTATCTTGGGACTGATACTGTGGAACTCCCTGCCACCCAACATTTGGCACAACCAGGACTACATGGCCTTCAGGAAAAGCAATGAAAACCTGGCTTTTTCCCTAAACCATGTAATGGACCACCTAGAGCAGGAACAGTCGGCCACAGAAGTTGGCTAATAAGGCATCACCAAGGGAACTAGGAACAGTCAAGGCACAAAAGACAGCCTAGGAGACCTGCTGGCTATGGGCTAAGCAACTGTGGGCTCTCCCCACCCTGGTTCGACGACAATGGCCTAGCAACCCCCTGTACCAAGATGTTGGCAATGCCACCCAGCCCACCATACTTCCCTGCCCACGACCCAAGAGACGATATTCATATGCAATGACAAGGGGAGCTCACTGCGATCCGACCAGACATGCCCCACACTCTTAAAACCAGGAAATGTTTGTCTGTATTCACCAACCTGAAAATTAGTGCACAACAGTACCCATAACTGAGCGTAATTAATCTATCTTCCCATAAGGAAGCACAGTTCCATCACTCCAGGAGATGCCAACCACCGTCACACAGGCCTATCCGGAGACCCCTACGCACCATCTCGCTCCCAGAGCATAATTAGCCCCTCAGACAGCTAAATACAATTGGACCTGCTCCAGTCAGACTTTACCCATCTGGGGATTAGCATGCACAGTCACTGTTATGGACCCCTCTAAGCCAACTATGTTTGACCCTAGTCCTTTTAACCATGTACCAAACTTTGCTGATCTGGGAATTGACAAGCAGAGCTACTGCTGCAGATACTGGTAGCACTTATGTTCCGGATACCTTGTTGGGTCACTTCTTGTCACCTATCGGGTACATGAGGCGGTATATGCTCAGGTCGGGCAACCCTGCACCACTAGCAGTGAAACATGGAACCCCCACCCGCAAGGTGAAATAGCGACTAAACCTGGTTGGACTCCCCAGAGAATTACGCAATAACCATAGACATATCAGGAACTACCCAGCCACCTGCCATGGTCTATGACCAAGGGCCGGGAAAATGGGCCCTCTGACATCTACAATAGAGTCTCTGGAAGAGGGAACGACCAACTGGGCAACCACAACACACTCCACACCAGCCAAGAATCTCTCTCGGAGATGCACTACCAGGAACCATTAGGACAGACACCGTCAGCTCATTGGCTTCCGGAAAGCAGACAGGAACAGGGGCCTACTACCAGTAAGCACACACACTCACTCCTACCAATATGCTCACTGTCCACTTTACTCCAACAAACAATAGAATGTAGATATACCCCTCGATCAATTTCAGCCTAGCTGCACACAACCCTACACTGTTCCCTGAACACCTAAACAGTCTATACCCCACGAAAATATCGGCCCAGCTGCACTCGTAATCTCTTACACAGGCCCCACAGCAGCCAGAATGCAAACTCGGTGGCCAACTACCTTGCTGCACGCATTCCACTAACCTTTCACAACCACTGCACCGCAACTAGTATTAGAATGCTGCCACATCTGCGCAAACCACACTGGCAGCACACATACCGAGCACACCCTATTTGCTACTCTACTCTCTCCATTGACCTGTACTATGGTCCCCAAGGGCATTCAACCCACATCGCTTTGAGATCATACCAATTTTATATAAGGCGCTCTACAAATACACAATAACATAACATACAATAGCAGAGGAGCTAGTAGGCCATCGATAGACGGAGCATCTCGGGAGGGTGCCCTTACTTTGTTGATCACAGCATTGACATAAGGACTGTAGTTCAGTGGGGCGAGAAAAGAGCATGGTTTCACACTTCTGCCAATGTCAGACTCTTTTGTCAGTATTCCCAGGAGCACAAGTCATGCTTTGGAGGAGTTATTGGAATATAGTAGCACAGTCATATGTAATAAAACCCCTCTTATTGCATGCTTGCTAGATTTTACCAGAGTTTACCCTTGTCCTCTAGATAATAGCCAGATGAAAAGTCCAGAAATGCAGCATAGAAAACAAGTTCTTTGCAGGCGAGAATTTTGATCTATGACGTTTACCAGCACGGGAAATGTACCACATTTGTGTGCCATTTTCATAGGGATCAAGTCCCCATACATTCTCACATCCCTTACCCTTCCAAGCCCCCATCTCAGTGGAGGGGACACAGGACAGGGCAGAGGGTTGGTCCCCCCACTGGTTCCTCCCCTGGTGCCCAGTGTACAGCATAGCCTCCAAAAGATCCCTCCACTACTGCCCCATCTACTTTTTTTATCCACTCCCTAACCCTGCAACCCCCTCAAAATGCTACTAAAAGGCATGGTGAAATATCCTGCAGCAAAGGACAGTGAAAAGGCTTAGAGAAAATGGAGGGATATCAAAAATGTGTGGATGATATGTTGCCATACAAAGATTTTGATGGATCCTTGATAATCCATGACTGTACACTCTCATACCAGGATCAGTACAACGTTTTCTGTGATCTAATTATTTAGAAGCGCCCAGATGCCTAACGGCCCGGTGCGCTCTATAAATAAATAAACAAACAAACAAACAAACAACCTTCAGGAAAATCTGGATGACATTTTTTGCAATCGAAGTCTGTAAGACTGATTTGTCTGGGTGCTGTTGTTTTTGTGGCAGGACCCAAATATGTTAAGAAATATTTGCCTCAATTGCTTTAATTCAACTTTTTAGGGGTTCTATGTGTCAGAAAAGATTTCCCTTGGAGGCCACATCAGCAAGTGCATCCTTGTGAAGACTAGCACATGCCTATTATTGTTGGAGGGTTTAAGTGGCACATTTTGGATTAGGTTGCACCTCATAGAAGGTGTGTGGAGATGCCTATCTTGAAGAAGACTGAATGACTTACTAGAAGATGATGTCCAGTACCTGAGTCTAGAGCATGGGACGCCAAGTATGCTCCCCACGGCCCAATTTAAAAATATATTTTCAGAATATATTTTCAGGATAGTCACACAAAATATATCTATATGGGTTGAATCATGCCAGAATGTTTTACGTAGTCAGTGGTCATCTGGAAATCTAAGTGTCGTTGGTAATCTAAAAAGCCACACTTCGCAACCCCTGAGGATCTCAGATAGAGTCTAGGGTTGAAGCATTTTGAACATATCAGCCCAAACTGTAAAACAATGGGTTGGTTACACCATGATATCCTAGCTTGAAGGAGGAGCTGATTCCCGCTAGTTCTATTTCTAAAGGACCGGTTCAAATTTGCAACACTGCTGCACAATGCCTGAGGGTCTTTCCTATTGGATTCAGAAGAAAGACTAACATGTGCTACATTGCTCTTGATCCCATTCTGAAAATACAGCAACATCCAGCGCAAGGGAAGTACATCCAAATGAATGCCATTAAGGAGAGAAGGGGCAGGGATGTAATTTGGGGGTGACTAGGGGTCGCAACTGCCACACCTGCGGTCTCCCTTGCAACAAGCTCCTGGGCAGTGGCCAGTGCCATATGACTCTTTGCTTCTGGAGTGGCTGGCATTCTTGTTCAGGCCTCTCAGAAAAACAGGGGGGTCCACAAGTGTTACTCTTTGAACATTGACCCTAAATAAGAAAGAATAGGAATAACAAATAATTTGTCTTTCTGAAATTCTATACAATAATTGCTAGACTCATTTAAGGTTTATTTCAGGCACACTTTAGGGAGTGAGTAACTGATTTGATCTGTTCTTAAACACCTCAAATTCACAATGCAGACAAAAAACGTCCAAAAAGCAATTAGAGTAGAATAAGCATCCATTTCGGACTATATATTTTGCTTTTTCGCAAGTTGCAGTTATAGCATGTTTTTTTTCTGCTGTTCTCTCTGTTACGATCATCACAAGACATCTTGGTGTCCTCGATCACTTGACAGAATCCTTGTGCCTAAAATCTTGTATACAGTGTAGAAATACTTGACCATAGCACATCAAGTGGCCATTGATTTAATTATGCCACAATTATTTTTTTTATTTTAATGTGCCTATCTTTCCCATCTCCCTGGCATGCTGTTCAGGATGTTTGTTTGCATGTATGAGGTAACGAGTGCCCAGAGTATGGGATGCCGTGTGAGTGTACTGCTTATCCTATTTTGCCAAGCTCTGAAGCCTGAAAGATCCATGCAGGCTTGACATGCGGCCAACTTTGTACTAGACCTGCAGCTGAACTGGCCTGCTGTTAAATATCAGTTACCAGGTTAATGGTATCCACTACAGAGTGTAATTTGCTTTCTGACTTTGAGAACATTCACACATGTAATTGATCATTTGACTATAGCCGGTAAGGTAGCTCAGTAGGTTGAGTGCTCGCTGCTGCGAGCAATGTGTGTGTGATCTGCAGGTTAAAAGTTCAAATCCCAGCAAGGCCAACTCAGCCTTTCATCCTTCTGAGGTTGATAAATAAGTACCAACACAGGTTGAGTGATATTGTATGTATATGTGTTCTAAATAAAGCTCTTGAGCGTAAGTGCTACATAGTAACATATCATTTTGCCTTTGACGTCTGCTTGCATTCACAGTAATTTGGTAATATGGGCCTATACACTCTGATATTAACGATGCATATAGTGGTCGATTCTTGTATGAAATGTATATCACATTAGTGATATCGCAACCATATGTTTCTTAGTTTACTTAGAAACAATGCTATGTGGTGCCACTTCCTGTTTTGTCAAGTGGTGAAAGGTCATGTTTCATCGCTTCCTGTGATGTCCCTTCAGGGTGGGGTCAAATTACATTACTTCCTGTGATGTCATCAGCGATCAAGGTACATGTGATGTCATTAACGCTACCCCTGGCATTTTGGTGAAATGACATCCCTGACAAGGGGAGCCCCTCCTCGAAGGCATGATGTTTCAGCAGCTTTTTGGCAGCTTTTAGGCTCCCACTTATCTTCAGTGGGGTTGAAATAAATAATAAATAAATAATGACATGGTAAAAGAGAAGGTGTCATCAGGGAACTCTAAGACCTCTTTTAGACATTCCCTATGTGTTCTTTGGGGACATTTCTGTGCTAAAGGGTAATGATCATTACAATTGGATCAACCTGAAGTGTGTATATAAATGTTGTGCTGCTTTTATAATGGCATAATGAAAAATAAATATTTGGTCTCTACCCACTTAAGCCCTTTCCAGGGATTGTCCATGTAGGGTTCACATGCAGAATGCGCACTTAAGATCTTGTAAGACCAGAAACAAGGCAAATTACTTCACCCCATATGTGGAGCCAGGAAAATAAGTTCTTCCATATGTAACAGTGGGCCTCATTACAACCCTGGCGGTAGCCATGCCTGTAAAAGAGGCACGGCTGCCGCTGGAGTTGCATTTTTTCCGGCACCCGTCAATGAGGAATTATTGGGTAATTCCAACATTGTCGGACTTGGTAATTCCTGCATTGCCAGGTGCCGGTGCCTGTCAATCTCCATTCCCATTTGAGTCCCATGGGGCTCAATGGGAATGGAGACGTCAGATGCACCGGCACCGTCAACGACGGTGCCGGTGCATCCGACATGCTGCGCTTGCGGGTGCTGCTCTGCCCGCCAGGCCAGACTTGGCAGGCTGACAGCGCCCGCGAGCACAGCTCATAGTATGGCGGTCCGGGAACTACGGTATCGGTATGCCATGCTTATAATGAGGCCCAGTGTCTTTAGAATATTTCTTCCAGATACGAAGACTATCATGAGTTGGTTATAGACAATTACGTAGTATGGATATCTCTCTGAGATTCTGAGCATGATTCATTTTCAGGTTATGCACCATTACTTATTGAGTTTGTATTGTTGGTGCCTCTTGTGCTAATATGTTACGTTTATGAGGAGTTTATTTGCAAATGCATTAAATCGGTGCATTTCACTTTCCGCCTTACCTGACCATTGTTGGCCTTTTTCTTTTGTTCCAGAAGTATTTTACTCTAACCAATGATAAGAGTAAGTATTTCAAATGCCCAAAATGTCAATGGGCTTTATTTCGAGTACAGCAGTGCGGTAAAAATGGCAATAATGCAGCAATAATTCTGTTAACACTGGATTACTGCACGGCCATACTACAGGTTTAGCAGTAAAGTGGGGGATTCACCTCCAGCAGAAAGCTGGAGCTACTCTGTCACCTTTCTGCCAGAAATCAGCAAAATTGGCAGAATTACAGACAGCAGAATTACTGCTGGAAGAACTTGTGCCAAAATCCCCATAGTGTCCTTTGGACTCCAAAAATGGGGACTAACACCCTAAAACCACTTGTAATCCCTGAGCATTGTAGAATCAGGATCCTGCTCACTGGAAGTAGCACTTCCTGCAGGTGCTCTATAGTAGCCTTCCTGGCATTTAAATGCAGAACAAGGACTAACCTTGCCCCTGGATTCCTCGGAAACAAGGCCTTCTAGCAGCCCAAAGTCAAGGAAGAGCTCTAGGCCCTGATTCCCATATTGCACCACTTGATATCTCCACCAACGAGGACATAGTGTGTCCGTCACAAGCTTCTTCATGCTGCGTGCTTGTGAACTGCACTGTATGATGGACCCAGTAGCTCATATCACCAACCTGATGCTGAATCACCGACTCTGAAATCCCCTTGAATCCTGTCTAAGCCTAAAAGGTATCTGCTTTGTTCCAATTCCCTTGCCCGCCTGCATGGGCCCGACTGACTTGTGAGATCCGACTATCTATTTTTCCGAAGAGAGATTCTTCATTCAGACATTGCTGTTGAACTGATTGCCTGTTGAATCCTGTCTCCAAGACCCAGAGAGACCTTTCACTACAAAAGTCTGCATTCTCTGTGCTGTTCCCCAAAGGGGTGCAGTGGGGTGTTTGTGTTTTTATTAGTTTTAATTATAGGTCCGATTTTTATAGAAATGGGATTGGACATTTTTTAATTTTTGTTATTATTATTTATTATTTATTTTGATATGGTGCATCACGCCCAGAGGCCTTAGTGCGCAATTGGATTCACTGCACTAATGCTGTTTAGGCCGATTCTGTAACCAACTCACAAACCCTTCTAAGAGTGGAGCCTCCCCTCTGCCCACATTATCAAAAGCGGCGAGGGAGATATACTATTAAGTTATGCCTTCTTTATCTTTATGATTGAGATCTCTGTGGGTTTAGTAGAAGTTTGGGGCTGAATAGGTGTTTTAGTCACTACTCATCCCTCGTTCTCCTGCAGAGCAGCAATCATTTTATCACCTCTACTTCATTTAAAGGGCCGATGGACCCAGCAATGTTACGTTGGATTATTCCCTCCAGTCCCGGTATTTGAGGTTTGTAAATTCTTGACTCCAAGCAATGGATCAAAGGGGCTGCTACCAGGTGCTTAGACACTGTAATTCAAGAGTTACAGGAGTTTAAATAGGAACCAATTGGTTTTCCTCTTGAAATGAGTATACAACTGTAGTAGCAGATTGGGAGCGCCAAGGATAACGTCCACCTTCAATTAAGGCATCTTGTGCAGCTCACTCGTTCCTTCCATGCCACATTACTGGAGCAGATCGCTCCCCCATCCCTGAGGAATATCGCTTATCCCTTCCAGGGAGACAGGCCCTATTTCATTAGAGCTCCCTTCCAATGGTGCAGTCTTTTGATGTCACTCATCCCTTCAATGAGGGACACGGTAGACATGGTCCAGAAACATCATGATTGCATTACACAGAGGCCGTCAAGCACTTGTCAGTCATACCAACCCGCACACAGCCATGTAACATTATCAGCCACACGTTCTTCCATCACTTACGCTTCTCCATTCCTTAGGATAGCCCTTCTAGCCCTTCCCCCATATCTTCCAGCGCAACAACTGCATGATGTGAGGCATGCGTTGCAACGAGACCAAGGAACGGAGCAAGGAGCTCTGTTTGTTCTGTTTGTAAATGTTATCAATCAATTTACTCCCAGTTTCCACGCTCCTGCTCCTCAAGCAAGCTTCGGCCCACAGCACAATGAGGATGTCGATCCATATCATTATCAATTACTACTATTATTGTTATCACCACCATCATCAATTCTCTCCCACTCAGGAGTAATTTTACGGTATTTCTGGAAAGTGATAATACAATTGAGATTATTGGAGCAACAGCATAATTGTTCTTTCCCAGGTCCCAACGATTAGAGTGTCTTCATCAGGTCCTAGACAGAGAAAGGGATTTTATTAGGCAGAAAATCTCTCCTCAGCCCTGAAAGGAGAAGGCCTTGCCTTTTCCTGAGCTGCTTTTTCTAATCACTTAATTATAGAACGATTCTTTCTTCAATCACTGAATAATCAGTTTTATCTTCAGAGGAGAAGCAGGGATCAAAATAATGCAAATGCATTGTGCCGAAACATATCTGTCTGTTCAATTCTCTCCACAGCATTTGACCGTTATTTTCTCAGGCTCGGGGGAAGGGGAGGAGTGATACATTTTTAAACGTCTCGGAAAGTCTCTGTTTGGCTTCTCGAAACAGAACTGGGAATTTCAAGCAGGTTGTAGAAACGATTTTTTTCTCAGTGTTTTCCCTGTCCAATATTGTCTGTGGAGCAGGGTCCTTGGTAAATCATATCTGGCAGTCCAAACATTGTCACACTTTAACATTTATTTTTGCTGTTTGTGCTCTGCACCCAATTCGTTGCTCACGGTTCATCCGCGCTTGCAGAAAGGACGCCATCTTTTTGAAATAGTTTTTACCTTGGTAATAGCTCCGGATTAAAAACTCTGAAAGGGTTTATTGAGTTCGGTCAATGCGGAATGTGATGCGAGGTCCTCCATATGTCGTTCTTTGGCTATGGGCCGGGTTGCTATAACATCCAACCGCTTGAGCACCTAATACGCTATACACAGAAAATAGACATACGCATATCTCGACGGACAAAGACGTGACTGACTGCTCGATAGGCCGCCATCTTAAGTAGAGTGAATACGATGCTGACTGGCATCCTGTGCGTGAGTGGCCTATGTTACCTATCATGGCTTATTCATGTAGCTCTCGCTATGCATCCTTCATTTTTCTGCTGAGGCTGAGGCTCGAGACTCAATCAGTTCAATTGTTATGTTATACTGGATTTAAAACACATCTGCATGTCGTGATTTGGGTGTAGGACCCAATAGTGATCAGTATTTGCATTTGGGGCTTTAGCACGGTCAGAGACTTGATTTATGGGTTTATTTATTTGTTTATGTATGTATGTTGAGCTATGCGAGTTTGGAATGGTGTGTGTGTGTGTGTGTGTGTGTGTGTGTGTGTGTGTGTGTGTGTGTGAGTTTGTGTTACTATCCTTGTGGGGACTTGGGTGTGTAAACATGCACACGCTGTGGGGACTTGATTTCACTGTGGGGACCTAAACCCAAGTCCCCACATGGTAATGCCTTCCAAATGACTTAAAACAACTTAAAAGACATCTGTGCCAATTTTTAGAACTTTTTAAAAAATGGCTTTGTGGGGACCTGTGTTTATTTTGGTGTGTTGATTTTTTACTCAGCTCTGCCCCCGCAGGGTGGGTGTGGTATTGCAGTCATCAACACACGGACAGGAATTTAAACACACTTGATAAATCAGATGCCCTACATGCTTAGGCAGCAGACAGCAGATTCATGGGAACCATTTATACACAAATACAATTGTGTTTTAAATGGCCTGAACTCTGCGTTTAAATGTAAAATAATGAAATTAAGCTGTTTTTTGTGTATTTTGTATGTTTACAGAATTGTTTATAATTGATATGCAATGTAAATCTTTCCTCATTGATTGCACAACACACTTCCAGATTCATTTCAAGCATTGACTACTTTTGTAATAAACGAATCACAATATGACTTACTTTACTTTCTTATTTTTCTGTGATTTTGTTGAAGTCCCCATAGGGGTGGTGTGTGATGAAATTGAATTCTACACTGTCAAGACAACACATTATGTGCACGGATGTCATCTTGTCTATAGTCTGATATGTGAATTAATTGAATGTTGGCATCACATTTTGTCTGATTATTCAAAAAATATTCACAAAGTTGATGTTTAATTGATACTCATTTGGTTTCCTTACAAGTTGATCTCTAAGGGAAAAAGGTGGCAGTAATGGAATTAGCGCCACTTTGATCAATCTGCTGATATAAGGGTTATTGAAAATGGACACTAATTCCTCTGGTGAAATTAACCCAGAAGAAATGAGCGCTGGAGGAATAAGTAATGAAAACCAGTGATAATTCCCCCGGGGCTAAATCCTCCAGTGGAATTAGAGCTGGAAATAAAAATGCTAATTCCATCCTATCTTCAGGTAAAAATACCGAACGAAACACTGCCAAAAATAGTGGCCAATTCAACCAAAGATACCCAAATGGTGAAGGAAAATGCATTCAGGTGATGCAAATGAAGCCACAGATGCACCCAATTGGCCATACAAGGGTATGTGAATACGAATAGTATGTAATGATGCTGAAGTCCCAATAGAGCTGATATGATGGTACTGAGTCCACCAAAAGGATGGTGTGTGGTCATGTTGAGGTCTCCGTTGGGATGTTGTTTGATGACATAGAGGTCCTCACAGGGATGGTGTGTCATTGTATAGAAGGCCATATAAGAATAGTGTGTATTTATGCTCAAGGTCCCATAGAAATGGAATGCAATGATATTGAATCCTCCAACTGAATGGTGTGTGCTGATGTTGAGGTCCCCACAGGGTTGATATGTGATGATATTGAAGTCCTCACATGGATGGTGTGCGCTGATGGTGAGGTCCCCAAAGGTATGATATGTGATGATATTGAAGTCCTCACATGGATGGTGTGTGCTGATGGTGAGGTCCCCACAGGGATGATATGTGATGATATTGGAGTCCTCACATAGATGGTGTGTGCTGATGGTGAGGTCCCCACAGGCATGATATGTGATGATATTTAAGTCCTCAAATGGACAGTGTGTGCTGATGTTGAGTTCCCCACAGGGTTGATATGTGATGATATTGAAGTCCTCACATGGATGGTGTGCGCTGATGGTGAGGTCCCCAAAGGTATGATATGTGATGATATTGAAGTCCTCACATGGATGGTGTGTGCTGATGGTGAGGTCCCCACAGGGTACACACAGTGGTGTGTGCTGATGTTGAGGTCCCCACAGGGTTGATATGTGATGATATTTAAGTCCTCAAATGGGTGGTGTGTGCTGATGTTGAGGTCCCCACAGGGTTGATATGTGATGATATTGAAGTCCTCACATGGATGGTGTGTGATGATGTTGAAGTCTCCTTAATGAAGATGTATTATGATATTAAACATTTTGTATGTGGGCTCTTTGACATTAAATGCCTTACAGATATGTAATGCTTCAAGGAAGTAAAAGAGAGGTTTTGTGAAGATGTTGAAATCATTTAAGAAAGTATTTATAGGCCTGAGTGTGTTTTATGTTAACATGAACTCATGTAATGGTAATGTTACATCATGCTCTGCTTAGTACATGGCCAAATCAGAAATTGAACGAAATCTCACCTGACAATGGGGGTGATTACGAGTTGGGCAGTATTCTGTCTGTAAATCCACTGGACTTACCGTTGTCACCACTTAGTTTGGCAGATTTACAGGTGGATTACACGTGGTGGTGGCGGAGTATGATCCCTTTTTTTCATTGGACTCTATGGGGCATTTTTGGCAGAATTACTGCCTAAGGGAGCAAGGGCTAAAGGTCAGTGTGAACAAGTGCCAGTTTTGCTGGACAAGCAGCAAATACAGCAGAAACATCATCTCTGCAGACATCATTCCTGTAGATCCCGCAAAGACGGAAGCCTTCCTCACCTGGTCAAGACCTCAGAACTTGAAGGAGTTACAGAGTTTCCTTTCTTTAACAGCTACTGGAGATTTGTTGTGGGATATGCCAACATCGTGCAACCGCTTGTGGACCTCATCAAAGGATACCTGCCTAACTAGAGGAGCGGCAGGACTACTCTGCAGACCATTTACACCATCCACATGAGCCCTTTGATGATAGGTGGACCGACTAATGCCAGGAGGCATTCAAGGAGCTGAGGCAGATCCTCACTACTTGAGCTCCTCGAATACTCAAACCAATTCTGGGCTACACAGATCCTCAGTTGCCTTGCATCTTGCACATTGATGCAAGTCTTCCACCTGGTGATTGTGTTTTGATCCACAGCCTGGAAAAAGAGTGGACAGAACAAGCTGAGTAACAAGTGGGAGTCTCAACCATTCAACATTGAGCATCAATTAGTAGTGCTGCCTGTCTACTGACTATGGGTATGAGGACAGCCAAGAAACATCAAGACCTTGCAATGGAACCATCTGCTCCAAGTCCAGGATGAGTTTGAGCTGACACTGGCAGTGAGAGAAGAGGACGTGAACCCGACTCTGAGAGTGTTCTTTCGAGACTAATCCTGATCCCATTGCTCCTGGTAAATTGGATGTGGCAGGTTACCCTTACCCATTCCTCCACTGGAATATAGGGAGCCTGACTTGGTACAGGGTTGATCGCTGGGTCAGGAATAAACCCTAGATGAGGCCCCGGCTGATCTTCATCCTGCAACCAGGGAGAGCACGACTGTCATGAAACTAACATAGGATTCACCGGGGGTCCAATGTGAGTTTCCCATTGCCTGATCCAAAGTTTTCCATTCTTTCTTCTTTAGTGCAGGTGCCTGCGAGTTCAGGGATACTTTGGCAGGGCGCAGGGCATGAGAGGGGGTTGGGGGTAACAGGAGAGAGACACGGGGCATGAGCGAGGGGTGGGGGGCAACAGCAGGGAGACACGGGGCATGACCGGGGGTGCGGGGCAACAGGAGAGAGACACGGGGCATGAGCAGGGGGTGGGGGGGTAACAGGAGAGAGACACGGGGCATGAGTGGGGGGTTGGGGGTAACAGGAGAGAGACACGGGGCATGAGAGGGGGGTGAGGGGTAACAGGAGAGAGACACGGAGCATGAGCGGGGGGTGGGGGGCAACAGGAGAGAGACACGGGGCATGAGAGGGGGGTGGGGGTAACAGGAGAGAGACACGTGGCATGAGCGGGGGGTGGGGGTAACATCAGGGAGACACGGGGCATGATCGGGGATGGGGGGCAACAGGACAGAGATACGGGGCATGAGAGGGGGGTGGGGGTAACAGGAGAGAGACACGTGGCATGAGCGGGGAGTGGGGGTAACATCAGGGAGACACGGGGCATGACCAGGGGTGGGGGGCAACAGCAGGGAGACACGGGGCATGAGCGGGGGTGGGGGGAACACGAGGGAGACACGGGGCATGAGAGGGGGGTGGGAGGTAACAGGAGACAGACACGGGGCATGAGCGGGGGGTTGGGAGCAACAGCAGAGAGACATGGGGCATGACTGGGGGTGGGGGGCAACAGAAGGGAGACACAGGGCATGACCGGGGGGTGGGAGGAAACATGAGAGAGACACAGGGCATGAGAGGGGGATGAGGGGTAACAGGAGAGAGACACGGGGCACGAGAGGGGGGTAACAGCAGAGAGACACGGGGCATGAGCGGGGGTTGGGGGGCAACAGGAGGGAGACACGGGGCATGAGAGGGGGGTGGGGGGTTAACAGGAGAGACATGGGGCATGAGTGGGGGTTGGGGGCAACAGCAGGGAGACACGGGGCATGACCGGGGTGTGAGGGGCAACAGGTGAGAGACACAGGGCATGAGAGGGGGTGGGGGTAACAGGAGAGAGACACGGAGCATGAGCGGGGGGTGGGGGGTAACAGGAGAGAGACACGGAGCATGAGCGGGGGGTGGGGGGTAACAGGAGACAGACACGGGGCATGAGTGGGGGTGGGGGCAACAGCAGGGAGACACGGGGCATGAGCGGGGGGAAAACGAGGGAGACACGGGGCATGAGAGGGGGGTGGGGGTAACAGAAGAGAGACACGGGACATGAGTGGGGGGTGGGGGGCAACGGGAGGGAGACGCAGGGCTTGACGGGGGTGGGGGGCAGCAGGAGAGAGACACGGGGCAAGAGAGGGGGGTGGGGGGCAAACAGGAGAGAGACACGGGGCATGAGCGGGAGTGGGGGGCAACATGAGAGAGACACGGGGCAGGAGCGGGGTGGGGGGCAAGAGCAGAGAGACACGGGGCATGAGCGGGGGGTGGGGGGTAACAGGAGAGACATGAGGCATAAGCGAGGGGTGGGGGAACAGGAGAGAGACACGGGGCATGAACGGGGGTGGGGGGCAACAGCAGGGAGACAGGGGGCATGACCAGGGTGGTGGGGGGCAACAGGAGAGAGACACGGGGCATGAGAGGGGGTTGGGGGGTAACAGGAGAGAGACACGGGGCATGAGAGGGGGGTGGTGGGGTAACAGGAGAGAGACACGGGGCATGAGCGGGGGTGGGGGGCAACAGCAGGGAGACATGGGGCATGAGCAGAGGGTGGGGGGCAACAGCAGGGAGACACGGGGCATGAGCGGGGGGTGGGGGGAACACGAGGGATACACGGGGCATGAGCGGGGGGTCGGGGTTAACAGGAGAGAGACACGGGGCATGACCGGGGGGTGGGGGGTAACAGGAGAGAGACATGGGGCATGAGAGGGGGGTGGGGGGTAACAGGAGAGAGACACGGGGCATGAGCAGGGGGTAGGGGTAAGAGGAGAGAGACTCGGGGCATGAGCGGGGGTGGGGGGCAACAGCAGGGAGACACGGGGCATGACCGGGGGTGGGGGTCAACAGGAGAGAGACACGGTGCATGAGAGGGGGGTGGGGGTAACAGGAGAGAGAAAAGGGGCATGAGCGAGGGTGGGGGGCAACATGAGAGAGACACAGGGCATGAGCGGGGGTGGGGGGCAACAGCAGGGAGACACGGGCCACGAGCGGGGGTGGGGGGAACACGAGGGAGACACGGGGCATGAGAGGGGGTGGGAGGTAACAGGAGAGAGACACGGGGCATGAGCGGGGGGTTGGGGGCAACAGCAGGGAGACACGGGGCATGACTGGGGGGTGGGGGGCAACAGGAGAGAGACACGGGGCATGAGCGGGGGGTGGGGAGTAACAGGAGAGACATGAGGCATAAGCGAGGGGTGGGGGAACAGGAGAGAGACACGGGGCATGAGTGGGGTGTTGGGGCAACAGCAGGGAGACACGGGGCATGACCGGGGTGGTGGGGGGCAACAGGAGAGAGACACGGGGCATGAGAGGGGGGTGGGGGGTAACAGGAGAGAGACACGGGGCATGAGCGGGGGTGGGGGGCAACAGCAGGGAGATACGGGGCATGAGCGGGGGGTGGGGGAACACGAGGGAGACACGGGGCATGAGCGGGGGGTCGGAGTTAACAGGAGAGAGACATGGGGCATGAGCGGGGGGTAGGGGGCAACAGGAGAGAGACACGGGGCATGAGCGGGCAGTGGGGGGCAACAGCAGGGAGACACGGGGCATGACCAGGGGGTAGGGGGCAACATGAGAGAGACACGGGGCATGAGGGGGTGTGGGGGGTAACAGGAGAGAGACACGGGGCATGAGCGGGGGTATGGGTAACAGGAGAGAGACTCGGGCATGAGCGGGGATGGGGGGCAACAGGAGAGAGACACGGGGCATGAGCGGAGGGTGGGGGGCAACAGCAGGGAGATACGGGGCATGAGTGGGGGGTGGGGGAACACGAGGGAGACACGGGGCATGAGCGGGGGGTCGGAGTTAACAGGAGAGAGACATGGGGCATGAGCGGGGGGTAGGGGGCAACAGGAGAGAGACACGGGGCATGAGCGGGCAGTGGGGGGCAACAGCAGGGAGACACGGGGCATGACCAGGGGGTAGGGGGCAACATGAGAGAGACACGGGGCATGAGGGGGTGTGGGGGGTAACAGGAGAGAGACACGGGGCATGAGCGGGGGTATGGGTAACAGGAGAGAGACTCGGGCATGAGCGGGGGTGGGGGGCAACAGCAGGGAGACACGGAGCATGACCGGGGGTGGGGGTCAACAGGAGGGAGACACGGGGCATGACCGGGGGGTGGGGGCGACACGAGAGAGACACGGGACATGAGTGAGGGGTGGGGGGTAACAGGAGACAGACACGGGGCATGAGCGGGGGTGGGAGGCAACAGCAGGGAGACACGGGGCATGAGTGGGGGGAAAACGAGGGAGACACGGGCATGAGCGGGGGGTGGGGGGTAACAGAAGAGAGACACGGGACATGAGCGGAGGGCAAAAGGAGGGAGACACAGGGCATGACCGGGGGGTGGGGGGCAACAGGGAGACACAGGGCATGGCTGGGGGGTCGGGGCAACAGGAGAGGGACTCAGGGCTTGACCTTGGGGTGGGGGGCAACAGGAGAGAGACACGGGGCATGAGAGGGGTGGGGGTAACAGGAGAGAGACAGGGGGCATAAGCAAGGGGTGGGGGAACAGGAGAGAGACACGGGGCATGAGCGGGGTGTTGGGGCAACAGCAGGGAGACACGGGGCATGACCGGGGTGGTGGGGGGCAACAGGAGAGAGACACGGGGCATGAGAGGGGGGTGGGGGGTAACAGGAGAGAGACACGGGGCATGAGCGGGGGTGGGGGGCAACAGCAGGGAGACACGGGGCATGAGCGGAGGGTGGGGGAACACGAGGGAGACACGGGGCATGAGCGGGGGGTCGGAGTTAACAGGAGAGAGACATGGGGCATGAGCGGGGGGTAGGGGGCAACAGGAGAGAGACACGGGGCATGAGCGGGCAGTGGGGGGCAACAGCAGGGAGACACAGGGCATGACCAGGGGGTGGGGGGCAACAGGAGAGAGACACGGGGCATGAGGGGGTGTGGGGGGTAACAGGAGAGAGACACGGGGCATGAGCGGGGGTATGGGTAACAGGAGAGAGACTCGGGGCATGAGCGGGGGTGGGGGGCAACAGCAGGGAGACACGGAGCATGACCGGGGGTGGGGGTCAACAGGAGGGAGACACGGGGCATGACCGGGGGGTGGGGGCGACACGAGAGAGACACGGGACATGAGTGAGGGGTGGGGGGTAACAGGAGACAGACACGGGGCATGAGCGGGGGTGGGAGGCAACAGCAGGGAGACACGGGGCATGAGTGGGGGGAAAACGAGGGAGACACGGGGCATGAGCGGGGGATGGGGGGTAACAGAAGAGAGACACGGGACATGAGCGGAGGGCAAAAGGAGGGAGACACAGGGCATGACCGGGGGGTGGGGGGCAACAGGGAGACACAGGGCATGGCTGGGGGGTCGGGGCAACAGGAGAGGGACTCAGGGCTTGACCTTGGGGTGGGGGGCAACAGGAGAGAGACACGGGGCATGAGAGGGGTGGGGGTAACAGGAGAGAGACAGGGGGCATGAGCGGGGGGTGGGGGGCAACAGCAGGGAGACACGGGGCATGACCGGGGGTGGGGGTCAACAGGAGAGAGACACGGGGCATGAGAGGGGGGTGGGGGTAACAGGAGAGAGAAAAGGGGCATGAGCGAGGGTGGGGGGCAACATGAGAGAGACACAAAGCATGAGCGGGGGTGGGGGGCAACAGCAGGGAGACACGGGGCACGAGCGGGGGTGGGGGGAACACGAGGGAGACACGGGGCATGAGAGGGGGTGGGAGGTAACAGGAGAGAGACACGGGGCATGAGCGGGGGGTTGGGGGCAACAGCAGGGAGACACGGGGCATGACTGGGGGTGGGGGGCAACAGGAGAGAGACACGGGGTATGAGCGGGGGGTGGGGAGTAACAGGAGAGACATGAGGCATAAGCGAGGGGTGGGGGAACAGGAGAGAGACACGGGGCATGAGCGGGGTGTTGGGGCAACAGCAGGGAGACACGGGGCATGACCGGGGTGGTGGGGGGCAACAGGAGAGAGACATGGGGCATGAGAGGGGGTGGGGGGTAACAGGAGAGAGACACGGGGCATGAGCGGGGGTGGGGGCAACAGCAGGGAGACACGGGGCATGAGCGGAGGGTGGGGGCAACAGCAGGGAGATACGGGGCATGAGCGGGCGGTGGGGGAACACGAGGGAGACACGGGGCATGAGCGGGGGGTCGGAGTTAACAGGAGAGAGACATGGGGCATGAGCGGGCGGTAGGGGGCAACAGGATAGAGACACGGGGCATGAGCGGGCAGTGGGGGGCAACAGCAGGGAGACACGGGGCATGACCAGGGGGTGGGGGGCAACAGGAGAGAGACACGGGGCATGAGGGGGTGTGGGGGGTAACAGGAGAGAGACACGGGGCATGAGCGGGGGTATGGGTAACAGGAGAGAGACTCGGGGCATGAGCGGGGGGTGGGGGGCAACAGCAGGGAGACACGGAGCATGACCGGGGGTGGGGGTCAACAGGAGAGAGACACGGGGCATGAGAGGGGGGTGGGGGTAACAGGAGAGAGACACGGGGCATGAGCGATGGTGGGGGGCAACATGAGAGAGACACAGGGCATGAGCGGGGGTGGGGGGCAACAGCAGGGAGACACGGGGCATGAGCGGGGGGAACACGAGGGAGACACGGGGCATGAGAGGGGGGTGGGAGGTAACAGGAGACAGACACGGGGCATGAGCGGGGGGTTGGGAGCAACAGCAGAGAGACAACGGGCATGACTGGGGGTGGGGGGCAACAGAAGGGAGACACGGGGCATGACCGGGGGGTGGGAGGTAACATGAGAGAGACACGGGGCATGAGAGGGGGATGAGGGGTAACAGGAGAGAGACACGGGGCACGAGAGGGGGGTGGGGGTAACAGCAGAGAGACACGGGGCATGAGCGGGAGTTGGGGGGCAACAGGAGGGAGACACGGGGCATGACCGGGGGGTGGGGGCGACACGAGAGAGACACGGGACATGAGTGAGGGGTGGGGGGTAACAGGAGACAGACACGGGGCATGAGCGGGGGTGGGAGGCAACAGCAGGGAGACACGGGGCATGAGTGGGGGGAAAACGAGGGAGGCACGGGGCATGAGCGGGGGGTGGGGGGTAACAGAAGAGAGACACGGGACATGAGCGGGGGGCAAAAGGAGGGAGACACAGGGCATGACCGGGAGGTGGGGGGCAACAGGGAGACACAGGGCATGGCTGGGGGGTCGGGGCAACAGGAGAGGGACTCAGGGCTTGACCTTGGGGTGGGGGGCAACACGGGGCATGAGAGGGGTGGGGGGTAACAGGAGAGAGACAGGGGGCATGAGCGGGGGTCGGGGGCAACAGCAGGGAGACACGGGGCATGAGCGGGGGGAGGGGGAACACAAGGGAGACACGGGGACTGAGCAGGGGTGTGGGGGTAACAGGAGAGAGACACGGGGTTGTGAGGGGCAACAGCAGGGAGACACGGGGCATGAGTGGAGGTGGGGGGTGACAGGAGAGACACGAGGCATGAACGGGGGGTGGGGGGCAACAGCAGGGAGACACGGGGCATGACTGGGGGTGGGGGGTAAAAGGAAAGAGACACAGGGCATGAGAGGGGGGCGGGGGGGTAACAAGAGAGAGACACAGGGCATGAGTGGGGGGTGGGAGGCAACAGCAGGGAGACAAGGGGAATGAGCAGGGGGTGGGGGTTAACAGGAGAGACACACGGGGCCTGAGCGGGGGTGGGGAGCAACAGGAGGGAGACACAGGGCATGACCGGGGGGTGGGGGGCAACAGGGAGACACAGGGCATGGTTGGGGCGGTCGGGGCAACAGGAGAGGGACTCAGGGCTTGACCTTGGGGTGGGGGGCAATAGGAGAGAGACACGGGGCATGAAAGGGGGGTGGGGGGTAACAGGAGAGAGACAGGGGGCATGAGCGGGGGTCGGGGGCAACAGCAGGGAGACACGGGGCATGAGCGGGGGGTGGGGGGAACACAAGGGAGACACGGGGCATGAGCAGGGGTGTGGGGGTAACAGGAGAGAGACACGGGGCATGAACGGGTTGTGAGGGGCAACAGCAGGGAGACACGGGGCATGAGTGGGGGTGGGGGGTAACAGGAGAGACACGAGGCATGAACGGGGGGTGGGGGGCAACAACAGGGAGACACGGGGCATGACTGGGGGGTGGGGGGTAAAAGGAAAGAGACACAGGGCATGAGAGGGGGGTGGGGGGGTAACAAGAGAGAGACACGGGGCATGAGTGAGGGGTGGGGGGCAACAGCAGGGAGACACGGGCATGAGTGGAGGGTGGGAGGCAACAGCAGGGAGACACGGGGCATGATCAGGGGGTGGGGGTTAACAGGAGAGAGACACGGGGCATGAGCGGGGTTGGGGGGCAACAGCAGGAAGACACGGGGCATGAGCGGGGGGTGGGGGGCAACAGGAGAGAGACACGGGGCATGAGCGGGGTTGGGGGGCAACAGCAGGAAGACACGGGGCATGAGCGGGGGGTGGGGGGGAACAGGAGAGAGACACGGGGCATGAGCGGGGGGTGGGGGGTAACAGGAGAGAGACACGGGGAATGAAAGGGGGGTGGGGGGTTAACAGGAGAGAGACACGGGGCATGAGTGGGGTTGAGGGTAACAGGAGAGAGACTCGGGCATGAGCAGGGGGTGGGGGGCAACAGCAGGGAGAGACGGGGCATGACCGGGGGTGGGGGGGCAACATGAGAGAGACACTGGGCATGAGAGGGGGGTGAGGGTAACAGGAGAGAGACACGGGGCATGAGCCGGGGGTGGGGGGCAACATGAGAGAGACACGGGGCATGAGCAGGGTGTGGGGGGCAACAGCAGGGAGACACGGGGCATGAGGGGGGGTGGGGGGAACACGAGGGAGACACGGGGCATGAGCGGGGGGTCGGAGTTATCAGGAGAGAGACATGGGGCATGAGCGGGGGGTAGGGGGCAACAGGAGAGAGACACGGGGCATGAGCGGGCAGTGGGGGGCAACAGCAGGGAGACACGGGGCATGACCAGGGGGTGGGGGCAACAGGAGAGAGACACGGGGCATGAGGGGGGGTGGGGGGTAACAGGAGAGAGACACGGGGCATGAGCGGGGGTATGGGTAACAGGAGAGAGACTCGGGGCATGAGCGGGGGGTGGGGGGCAACAGCAGGGAGACACGGAGCATGACCGGGGGTGGGGGTCAACAGGAGAGAGACACGGGGCATGAGAGGGGGGTGGGGGTAACAGGAGAGAGACACGGGGCATGAGCGAGGGTGGGGGGCAACATGAGAGAGACACAGGGCAAGAGCGGGTGTGGGGGGCAACAGCAGGGAGACACGGGGCATGAGCGGGGGTGGGGGGAACACGAGGGAGACACGGGGCATGAGAGGGGGGTGGGAGGTAACAGGAGACAGACACGGGGCATGAGCGGGGGGTTGGGAGCAATAGCAGGGAGACATGGGGCATGACTGGGGGTGGGGGGCAACAGAAGGGAGACACGGGGCATGACCGGGGGGTAGGAGGTAACATGAGAGAGACACGGGGCATGAGAGGGGGGTGAGGGGTAACAGGAGAGAGACACAGGGCACGAGAGGGGGGTGGGGGTAACAGCAGAGAGACACGGGGCATGAGCAGGGGTTGGGGGCAACAGGAGGGAGACACGGGGCATGACCGGGGGGTGGGGGCGACACAAGAGAGACACGGGGCATGAGTGAGGGGTGGGGGGTAACAGGAGACAGACACGGGGCATGAGCGGGGGTGGGAGGCAACAGCAGGGAGACACGGGGCATGAGTGGGGGGAAAACGAGGGAGACACGGGGCATGAGCGGGGGGTGGGGGGTAACAGAAGAGAGACACGGGACATGAGCGGGGGTGGGGGGCAAAAGGAGGGCGACACAGGGCATGACCGGGGGGTGGGGGACAACAGGGAGACACAGGGCATGGCTGGGGGGTCGGGGCAACAGGAGAGGGACTCAGGCCTTGACCTTGGGGTGGGGGGCAACAGGAGGGAGACACGGGGCATGAGAGGGGGGCGGGGGGTAACAGGAGAGAGACAGGGGGCATGAGCGGGGGACGGGGGCAACAGCAGGGAGACACGGGGCATGAGCGGGGGGTGGGGAACACAAGGGAGACACGGGGCATGAGCAGGGGTGTGGGGGTAACAGGAGAGAGACACGGGGCATGAGCGGGTTGTGAGGGGCAACAGCAGGGAGACACGGGGCATGAGTGGGGTGGGGGGTAACAGGAGAGACACGAGGCATGAACGGGGGGTGGGGGGCAACAGCAGGGAGACACGGGGCATGACTGGGGGGTGGGGGGTAAAAGGAAAGAGACACAGGGCATGAGAGGGGGGCAGGGGGGTAACAAGAGAGAGACACGGGGCATGAGTGGGGGGTGGGGGGGCAACAGCAGGGAGACGCGGGCATGAGTGGGGGGTGGGAGGCAACAGCAGGGAGACACGGGGCAAGAGCAGGGGGTGGGGGTTAACAGGAGAGAGACACGGGGCCTCAGCGGGGGTGGGGGGCAACAGGAGGGAGACACAGGGCATGACCGGGGGTTGGGGGGCAACAGGGAGACACAGGGCATGGCTGGGGGGTCGGGGCAACAGGAGAGGGACTCAGGGCTTGACCTTGGGGTGGGGGGCAATAGGAGAGAGACACGGGGCATGAGAGGGGGGTGGGGGGTAACAGGAGAGAGACAGGGGGCATGAGCGGGGGTCGGGGGCAACAGCAGGGAGACACGGGACATGAGCGGGGGTGGGGGGAACACAAGGGAGACACGGGGCATGAGCAGGGGTGTGGGGGTAACAGGAGAGAGACACGGGGCATGAGCGGGTTGTGAGGGGCAACAGCAGGGAGACACGGGGCATGAGTGGGGGTGGGGGGTAACAGGAGAGACACGAGGCATGAACGGGGGGTGGGGGGCAACAGCAGGGAGACACGGGGCATGACTGGGGGGTGGGGGGTAAAAGGAAAGAGACACAGGGCATGAGAGGGGGGTGGGGGGTAACAAGAGAGAGACACGGGGCATGAGTGGGGGGTGGGGGGGCAATAGCAGGGAGACACGGGCATGAGTGGGGGGTGGGAGGCAACAGCAGGGAGACACGGGGCATGAGCAGGGGGTGGGGGTTAACAGGAGAGAGACATGGGGCATGAGCGGGGGTAGGGGGCAACAGCAGGAAGACATGGGGCATGAGCGGGGGTGGGGGGCAACAGGAGAGAGACACGGGACATGAGCGGGGCGTGGGGGGTAACAGGAGAGAGACACGGGGAATGAAAGGGGGGTGGGGGGTTAACAGGAGAGAGACACGGGGCATGAGCGGGGTTGAGGGTAACAGGAGAGAGACTCGGGCATGAGCAGGGGGTGGGGGGCAACAGCAGGGAGAGACGGGGCATGACCGGGGGTGGGGGGCAACATGAGAGAGACACTGGGCATGAGAGTAGGGTCAGGGTAACAGGAGAGAGACACGGGGCATGAGCCGGGGGTGGGGGGCAACATGAGAGAGACACGGGGCATGAGCGGCGGGTGGGGGGCAACAGCAGGGAGACACGGGGCATGAGCGGGGGTGGGGGGAACACGAGGGAGACACGGGGCATGAGAGGGGGTGGGGGGCAACAGCAGGGAGACATGTGGCATGAGCGGAGGGTGGGGGGCAACAGCAGGGAGACACGAGGCATGAGCGGGGGGTGGGGGGAACAAGAGGGAGACACGGGGCATGAGCGGGGGTGGGGGTTAACAGGAGAGAGACACGGGGCGTGAGCAGGGGGTGGGGGGCAACAGGAGAGAGACACGGGGCATGAGCGGGGGTTGGGGGGCAACAGCAGGAAGACACGGGGCATGACCGGGGGGTGGGGCAACAGGAGAGAGACACGGGGCATGAAAGGGGGGTGGGGAGTAACAGGAGAGAGACACGGGGCATGAGCAGAGGGTGGGGGGCAACAGCAGGGAGACACGGGGCATGACCGGGGGGGTGGGGGGCAACATGAGAGAGACACGGGGCATGAGCAGAGGATAGGGGAAACAGGCGAGAGACACGGGGCATGAGAGGGGGTGGGGGTAACAGGAGAGAGACACGGGGCATGAGCGGGGGGTGGGGGGCAACAGGAGGGAGACACGGGGCATGACCGGGGGTGGGGGCGACAGGAGAGAGACACGGGGCATGAGAGAGGGGTGGGGGGTAACAGGAGAGAGACACGGGGCTTGAGCGGGGGTGGGGGGCAACATGAGAGAGACACAGGGCATGAGCGGGGGGTGGGGGGCAACAGCAGGGAGACACAGGGCATGAGCAGGGGTGGGGGGAACACGAGGGAGACATGGGGCATGAGAGGGTGGTGGGGGTAACAGGAGAGAGACACAGGGCATGAGCGGGGGTGGAGGGGCAACAGCAGGGAGACACAGGGCATGACTGGGGCGTGGGGGGCAACATAAGGGAGACACGGGGCATGACCGGGGGTGGGGGCAACAGGAGAGAGACACAGGGCATGAGGGGGGGTGAGGGGTAACAGGAGAGAGACACGGGGCATGAGAGGGGGGTGGGGGGTAACAGGAGAGAGACACGGGGCATGAGCGGGGGGTGGGGGGCAACAGGTGGGAGACACGGGGCATGACCGGGGGGTCAGGGCAACAGGAGAGAGACACGGGGCATGAGAGGGGGGTGGGAGGCAACAGCAGGGAGACACGGGGTATGAGTGGGGGGAAAACGAGGGAGACACGGGGCATGAGAGGGGGGTGGGGGTAACAGAAGAGAGACACGGGACATGAGCGGGGGGTGGGGGGCAAAAGCAGGGAGACACGGGGCATGACCGGGGGGTGGGAGGCAACAGAGAGACACAGGGCATGGCTGGGGGGTCGGGGGCAACAGGAGAGAGACACAGGGCTTGACCTGGGGGTGGGGGGCAACAGGAGAGAGACACGGTGCATGAGAGGGGGGTGGGGGGTAACAGGAGAGAGACACGTGGCATGAGCAGGGGTCTGGGGCAACAGCAGGGAGACACGGGGCATGAGCGCGGGGTGGGGGAACATGAGGGAGACATGGGGCATGAGCAGGGGTGTAACTGTAATTCCCAATTTTCCGCGCAAATAGCGCAGCGCTAAATGTGCCTGAAATAGGAATTTATTGGGCGCATTTACCCCCAGCTTATTGCTGGGGGTAAAAGCTGCCAGACTCATGTTTGGGCGGACCCTTAAATGCAGCGGTAATAGCATTACCGCAGCATTTAAGGGCTACCCCCAACTCATGATGTTTATGCCTAGTTATTTATTTATTTATTTATCATTTCACCACTGGATTGGATTAGAACTTTAATGCTGCTGCTGGGAGATGATTATCTCTGAAAAGATGCAAAAAGATCAATTTCTTTTGCGTACCATAATGTATGTTATGTGAAATGTGGTTTTGTTTTGAATACTTTAAATACTGTACTTGACTTTTAATTAAATCATTGTTTTTAAACTCATGCCGTACATTGCAATAGTTTTACATCCTTTTCATGAAGTTCATTCATGGCGCTTTCTGGCTTGCAGAATCAGGAGAAGCTGAGGGTGGGTGATGGGGCCGTGATATGCGCAAAGCTCAAAGCCTTTGTCATGTAGAACTTGACCAGCTACCATTCGCACCTCTCTGCCTGGTAACCATGACAATTTGAGTTTGTCTGCTGCCACGGAGGCACACCCAGCAGATCAATCAAGGGCAGGAAGGGTCACTCTGAAGTGGCCTGCCAGTTTCAGTACTTGCAGATTTTACTAGACGTGAGGCATCTTGCTTTTGTTTGAAAACGGCCAATGTTTTCATTAGGTTTTCCGAAGTTTCAGAAGAGCATTTCTGAAATCTGACCTGCTTCAAAGGAAAAGCGCTGATTCGTAATGACACGCTTTTAGTTGCAGGCAGTAATCACACACAACTCTTTAGTTGTCATTTTTGTTTGTCTATTTGAAAACATTATACAAATGTATCTGGCATAGACTCCTTTCAGCATGCGTGGGATATCAGGAAGGGGAACACTGTATGACGAGCAGCGTGCGTTGTTAGAGCTGTGTTTGTGTGTGCTCTCAGTGTCAAAATGTACAGATGCTGTAGGTAACAAACAGGACAAGTAGAAAAGATATGTTTTCAGAGAATTAGATGGCAAAGCTTTTCAAGGTTGAGGTGCATTGAAAGAGATGTGTGTGGTCCAAGCAATGGAATACATGAGTGCTGCCTGTCAGAACAGAGCTACATTGTTACATTGGTGTGTGCATTTGTTGACTGCTTTGGTTACTTTGCCTTGTGACGATTGGACACATAGGGCCTCATTACGACCCCTGCGCTAAACCATGGTGCTATTAGCACCATGGTCCATGCCGGGGTCCGCCATGGTGAATGGCGGAATTACCGCCTCATTCCAAGGTTGGCTGGGCGGTAATTCCCCATTCACCATGGGCCCTTCCCCATTCCCATTTTTGCCCCATAGGGCTCAATGGGAATGGGGAAGGCGCTAAGTACGGTGCCGCAAATTGCGGCACCATACTTAGCACTAAGGTCCCTTTGCGGCACCCTACTTTAACGGCTGGTAAAACCAGCCATTAAGGTCGGGTCCCGCAAAGGGACCTCGTAATTAGGCGCTAAGTGTTTAACGCCGCCGCAGCCTTTTACGGCGCCGTTAAACACTTAGGGCCTCATTACGACCCTGGCGGTAAGTGAAAAACTATGGCGGTAAATGGTTACCGCCATCGTTTTCCGCCAGGTCCGATCATGACTCCTGACCATAAACTACGATGCCAATAGCGGCATCGTAGTTAACGCTGCCGCTAACTGCGCTAAGGGTGCGCGCACGCGACCGCCCACACCGTACTTAGCGCCATGGCGGAAAGGTACGCAAATGCCGACCCAAGCGGACATGCACCTAACGCCATCACCGAGGCCGCTAAGTACCTTACCGCCATGGTGCAAATAACGCCATCGCGAACCAACCGTAAAGGGCCAATTCAAGTGAATGCAGCTGCCACAGGTGCACAGAAACAGCACAGGTGAAGGCAATACAGACTCAGGGGAGTACAAAAAGAGCACACCCCACCCCTACCCACACCCAGTCACACTCCACAATGATGGCAATACGACTAGCAATGTTGGGGCTGGAGGACCTGATAGCAATGCATGTGCTACTACAACAGCAACAACAACAACAACAACAGGCAGCACAGAGGAGACGCAGGAGGAGAAGGAGGGCAAGGCAGGCCCAGCAAGCCCCACCAGCACAGCCAGTGCCACCACGCAGGCAGCCTCCAATCCCACGCATCAGAGCCAATCCAAACAACCTCACTGCTGAGCAGATCCACACCCTGTACCGTTTGGACCGGGACACCATCACCGCCATCGTAGACATGACACACGACGACATCGTCAGCATGATAGAAAGTCCAACCGCCATCCCCCCCCCTACTGAAGGTAGTGGCTGTACTCCACTTCCTGGCCACAGGCACCTACCAGCACACAGTGGGGCACCTGCATGGCATTTCACAACCATTATTCTCACGAACACTCATCCAAGTGCTCGATGCCCTCCTCAAGCACACAGACGACCACATCTCATTACCACGGACTGCCCAGGAGATTGCAAACACCAAAGTGGGTTTCCATGCACTAGCCAGCATACCCGGTTGCATTGGTGCCATCGACTGCACCCATGTGGAATTGGTGGTTCCACGTGCCATGGAGGTACCGTACCGCAACCGGAAACAGTTCCACTCTATCAACGTGCAAATGGTCTGTGACTCCAACAAGATCATCACACATTGTTGTGCCCGATTCCCCGGATCAACCCATGATTCAATGGTCCTGAGGAACTCCACAATACCACGCTACATGGAGCGACATGCAGGCCCAAGATCCTGGCTACTCGGTGAGTGCAATGTCATGGAAGTGGGCATGGGAATGACGTACCAGTGCATACTCCACCTGGCAGAAAGGGGGGGGGGAAGATGCATACTCCACCTGGCAGAAAGGGGGGGGGGGGAAGATGCATACTCCACCTGGCTGTGAGTAACACAGAGAACGGATACAGAGGAAGGGCACTCACAATGCACAAAACCCCTCTGCATACATAGGGTGATGGCATGCAAAACAGGCCATGGCAGCAATGAGCATATACTGGTTGCATAGTGTGAATCAATTAGTGCATGTAGAAGTGAGCCAAGGTAACAGTTCCATGCCAGCCATGGTGGAACATCATGTTCCTGATCAGACAACATGACTGACACATACATTCTCGCCTACATACAGGTGATGCAGCCTATCCCCTGAAGAGGTGGCTCCTCACGCCAGTCCGGAACCCGCAGAACCAGCACGAGGAGGACTTCAACCGTGCACATACACGTACTCGTGTGGTCATAGAGCAGACATTCGGCCTCCTGAAGGCACGGTTCCGAAGCCTCAGCAGGTCTGGTGGGGCACTCCTGTATGGCCATGAGAAGGTGGCAAAGATCGTCATGGCATGTGTCATGCTGCACAATATGTGCGTCAGACGGAATGTGCCCCTGCCCCCTGACGCAGAACTGCAACCACCTGACGATGAGGATGAGGAGGGTGCAGATGGGGCGCCACCACATGGAGGAGGCGATGCACAGGAGGGGCGTGCCATGCGCCAAAGTATCATCGACCACTGCTTCTAGCACACACGGCTGGTGTTTATCGCATGGAGACTGCACTTGGGGCACTGTGTGTCTCTGGGACATGCACACTGTGGACTGTACACCAATAAAGCACACATTCGCAATGAAAATGTCCACACATTTCTTTTTTTGAAAGAAAAAAGTGTATTGGAACTATGAACTGTCGTGTCACACCCCCTCCCACCTCCCCCCTGCACACCCCAACACACCCCCTCCCACCTCCCACCTCCCCCCTGCACACCCCAACACACCCCCTCCCACCTCCCACCTCCCCCCTGCACACCCCAACACACCCCCTCCCACCTCCCACCTCCCCCCTGCACACCCCAACACACCCCCTCCCACCTCCCACCTCCCCCCTGCACACCCCAACACACCCCATGTAGCTGTCAACAGATGCCTGTGACCGTGTCCACAGGCCGTCACAAGCCCCCTCTCCCGGCCCCCGGGGCACCCCTGGCTGTGGAGCGCAGGTTGCGTCCAGAACGGCGCACGGGGCTGCTCTGCGCAGAACTGGCAGTGGAGGATGTCCCTGGCTGCCCCTGTGCATGCAGCTCCTGTCGTGTGTGGGTGAGGTCAGTGACCGCACGACGCAAGCCCACAAGTTCGGCACAGATGTCCCTGGACATGGCCTGCATGGCATCCCTCAGGGTGGCAGTGCTCTGCGCCACTTCCGCCCTTAGTGTCTCCGTGGCCTGTTCAATGCTGAACCTAGCCCCCACACATTCCGCGGCATGCTCATCCAGCATTGCGGACTGTTGATGCTGCCGCTGAGTGATGTCCTCGAGGGACGGCTGGCCGTGCTGGCCCATGGCCAGTGCAGGTGGAGTGATGGAGGGGCTGGTCCCCTCCTGTGGAGTGTGGACAGGGCATGGGGTGGAAGGCCACTCCTCTGCCTCAGGGGGTAACAGGAGAGAGAAACGGGGCATGAGAGGGGGGTGGGGGGTAACAGGAGAGAGACACAGGGCATGAGAGGGGGGTGGAGGGGCAACAGCAGGGAGACACGGGGCATGAGCGGGGGGTGGGGGGCAACAGCAGGGAGACACGGGGCATGAGCAGGGGGTGGGGGTTAACAGGAGAGAGACACGGGGCATGAGCGGGGGGTGGGGGGCAACAGGTGGGAGACATGGGGCATGACCGGGGGGTCGGGGCAACAGGAGAGAGACACGGGGCATGAGAGGGGGGTGGGGGGGTAAAAGGAGACAGACACAGGGCATGAGCGGGGGGTGGGAGGCAACAGCAGGGAGACACGGGTTATGAGCGGGGGGAAAACGAGGGAGACACAAGGCATGAGAGGGGGGTGGGGGGTAACAGAAGAGAGACACGGGACATGAGCGGGGGGTGGGGGGCAAAAGCAGGGAGACACGGGGCATGACCGGGGGGTGGGGGGCAACAGAGAGACACGGGGCATGGCTGGGGGGTCGGGGGCAACAGGAGAGAGACACAGGGCTTGACCTGGGGGTGGGGGGCAACAGGAGAGAGACACGGGGCATGAGAGGGGGGTGGGGGTAACAGGAGAGAGACACGTGGCATGAGCGGGGGTCTGGGGCAACAGCAGGGAGACACGGGACATGAGCGGGGGGTGGGGGAACATGAGCGAGACACGGGGCATGAGCGGGTTGTGAGGGGCAACAGCAGGGAGACACGGGGCATGAGCGGGGGTGGGGGGTAACAGGATTGACACGAGGCATGAGCGGGGCGTGGGGGGCACAGTAGAGACACGGGGCATGAGCAGGGTGTGGGGGGCAACAGCAGGGAGACACGGGGCATGACCCGGGGGTGGGGGGCCACAGGAGAGAGACACGGGGCATGAGAGGGGGTGGGGGGTAACAGGAGAGAGACTCAGGGCATGAGAGGGGGTGGAGGGGTAACAGGAGAGAGAAACGGGGCATGAGCGGGGGGTGGGGGGCAACAGCAGGGAGACACGGGGCATGACCGGGGGGTGGGGGACAACAGCAGGGAGACACGGGGCATGAGCAGGGGGTGGGGGTTAACAGGAGAGAGACACGGGCCTGAGTGGGGGGTGGGGGGCAACTGCAGGGAGACACGGGGCATGACTGGGGGGTGGGGGGCAACAGGAGAGAGACACGGCATGAGCGGGTGGGGGGCAACATGAGAGAGACACAAGGCATGAGCGGGGGTGGGGGGCAACAGCAGGGAGACACGGGGCATGACTGGGGGATGGGGGGCAACAAGAGGGAGACACGGGGCATGACTGGGGGATGGGGGCAACAGGAGAGAGACACAGGGCTTGACCGGGGGGTGGGGGGCAACAGGAGAGAGACACGGGGCAAGAGAGGGGGGTGGGGGTAACAGGAGAGAGACCTGGGGCATGAGCGAGGGGGTGGGGGGTAACAGGAGAGAGACACGGGGCATGAGAGGGGTGTGGGGGGGTAACAGGAGAGAGACACGGGGCATGAGCGGGGATGGGGGCAACAGCAGGGAGACATGGGGCATGAGCGGAGGGTGGGGGGCAACAGCAGAGAGACACGGGGCATGAGCGGGGGGTGGGGGGAACAAGAGGGAGACACGGGGCATGAGCGGGGGTGGGGGTTAACAGGAGAGAGACACGGGGCGTGAGCGGGGGGTGGGGGGCAACAGGAGAGAGACACGGGGCATGAGCGGGGGTTGGGGGGCAACAGCAGGAAGACACGGGGCATGACCGGGGGTGGAGGCAACAGGAGAGAGACACGGGGCATGAGAGGGGGGTGGGGAGTAACAGGAGAGAGACACGGGGCATGAGCAGAGGGTTGCGGGCAACAGCAGGGAGACACGGGGCATGACCGGAGGGTGGGGGGCAACAGGAGAGAGACACAGGGCATGTGCAGGGGGAGGGGGCAACATGAGAGAGGCACAGGGCATGAGCGGTGGGTGGGGGGCAACAGCAGGGAGACACGGGGCATGAGAGGGTGGTGGGGAGTAACAGGAGAGAGACACGGGGCATGAGCAGAGGGAAGGGGTAACAGGAGAGAGACACGGGGCATGAGCGGGGGGTGGGGGCAACAGGAGGGAGACACGGGGCATGACCGGGGGTGGCGGCAACAGGAGAGAGACACGGGGCATGAGAGAGGGGTGGGGGGTAACAGGAGAGAGACACGGGGCATGAGCGGGGGTGGGGGGCAACATGAGAGAGACACAGGGCATGAGCGGGGGTGGGGGGCAACAGCAGGGAGACACGGGGCATGAGCAGGGGTGGGGGGAACACGAGGGAGACACGGAGCATGAGAGGGTGGTGGGTGGTAACAGGAGAGAGACACAGGGCATGAGCGGGGGGTGGGGGGCAACAGCAGGGAGACACAGGGCATGACTGGGGTGTGGGGGGCAACATAAGGGAGACACGGGGCATGAGAGGGGGTGAGGGGTAACAGGAGAGAGACACGGGGCATGAGAGGGGGGTGGGGGGTAACAGGAGAGAGACACGGGGCATGAGCGGGGGGTGGGGGGCAACAGGAGAGAGACACGGGGCATGAGCGGGGGTGGGGGGCAACATGAGAGAGACACAGGGCATGAGCGGGGGGTGGGGGGCAACAGCAGGGAGACACGGGGCATGAGCAGGGGTGGGGGGAACACGAGGGAGACACGGAGCATGAGAGGTGGTGGGGGTTAACAGGAGAGAGACACAGGGCATGAGCGGGGGGTGGGGGGGCAACAGCAGGGAGACACAGGGCATGACTGGGGTGTGGTGGGCAACATAAGGGCGACACGGGGCATGAGAGGGGGGTGAGGGGTAACAGGAGAGAGACATGGGGCATGAGAGGGGGGTGGGGGGTATCAGGAGAGAGACACGGGGCATGAGCGGGGGGTGGGGGGCAACAGGAGAGAGACACGGGGCATGAGCGGGGGTGGGGGGCAACATGAGAGAGACACAGGGCATGAGCGGGGGGTGGGGGGCAACAGCAGGGAGACACGGGGCATGAGCAGGGGTGGGGGGAACACGAGGGAGACACGGAGCATGAGAGGGTGGTGGGGGGTAACAGGAGAGAGACACAGGGCATGAGCGGGGGGTGGGGGGGCAACAGCAGGGAGACACAGGGCATGACTGGGGTGTGGGGGGCAACATAAGGGAGACACGGGGCATGAGAGGGGGGTGGGGGGTAACAGGAGAGAGACATGGGGCATGAGAGGGGGGTGGGGGGTAACAGGAGAGAGACACGGGGCATGAGCGGGGGGTGGGGGGCAACAGGTGGGAGACACGGGGCATGACCGGGGGGTCGGGGCAACAGGAGAGAGACACGGGGCATATATTTGAGAACAAAAGCCACTCAGTTGCAGAAAAAGACTAAAAATATGAAAGTGTGCCCTGGGAATAAAATCATAGGAACACAGCAATTCACACAAAAATTAGCTTTGACAATAACGGCAGCTGGCCTGGCATTGCCATTGCTAATAAATATCGTAAATCTCATCTGCAGAAGACTATGTACATTTAGAGATCAATTGCAGAAGCAGGTTTTACCATATGCGCCTTTGGACACTTTGGTACTCCTGAGCGAACAGCAAAAGGTAATACAGCAACCGGCTGCTGTCCCCCATTCTTTTAAAAGTGTGAATTAACTTTAAAAAATGCAGTGCAGCTTTTTAATAATGTTCATTTGTTAAATTAAACACAAACTCTTTCTGTATTTCACATTTGTAAACGTGCTGGATTTCCAAGTTCATGTTACATGCACTCTCTGCCCTGCTATTCATGTCGTGTTTTCTAGGGAGCGGTCACTGCCAGCCTGGGAAGAGCTATTGTCATTGAGATGCTTCTGGGCTCAGAGGAATTTAGCACCTAATTACCACACCCTTTTCATTGATTCTTTACTGGTGTGGAGGAGGGGAAAGCTTACTGCAGTCAGAGCCCTAGTTCAATCATTTGCAAGCCTGCCAGCGTTCTGCCAAATTTCAGGAAAGAAAGCACTTTTGAGGTGCGCCTAAGTTTTGATGTAATCTAAAACTGTGCTGCCATGACTGATAGCAGCGCTCCCGAGTATTACTCTTTTAAGGAGCCCAGAACATTTCCAGATTGTTTCGCTTGATGCATGCAATTTCTGCCTGATGGCTCTGCTGGGTGTGCCACTAATTTATCAAATCGTCACCCACATTATTATATGTTAGTAAAAAAAAATAACATATTTTCTCAGTTTATGAATATTACACAAATTATAGTTTTAGTTTATATAACTGCTGGCACTTAATGTGATGTCATCAAGGGGGCCAAAATAAAAGCAATATCGCATCCTATGACATTTTTAGTGTGAAAAGGTTTTGTGATGCTCTTTCTTGTGATGTCATCTGGCATGTGATATGAATTCCTCCAAGCCTAGTATTTTGAGGATTTAAGGTTGCTGTGGACTGCACCAGGTCTCCAGCACTGGAAACTTTGTTACCAATGTATTGCATGTCTAGAGAGGACCTGAGAGTGCATAAGGGATAAAGAATGAGACTTTATTAAGAGAACTGATAAAATGTGCATGTGGTTCTGTGCAGAGAACATGTGCATTGTTACATGTACACAGCCCATGTGCATGTGCAGCCTGTTATCCGAACATCAGAACATTTAGGATGTCACTATCCTCTCTTAGAATATAGGTTTGATGATTTTCCAGTGCACATAATGTGTCCACATACTTTTCACTATCATGTACAAGTGCAGGTGCTCAGTGGGTTAATGTGCCTACTGCGAAGAGCTGCATCTACATGATTGAATGTCATGAGTAGACCCGTTGAGATTGTTATACTTCATCTATCAATAAAATGATTAATAGTGCATATGGTAAAGCGTTGGCGCTCTGCTAATTTCAGGCTGGATCTTAACTTAGACAAACCACAAGACCTAACCTTTCTGACTGTGTTATAGCTGCTGACTGACATTGGGTTTATACATAAAAGAGGGACCTTTAGTCGATGCTTATCCTCTAAGGCAGATACAGGCCTGGATTGGCCCACCGGGACACCAGGACTTTCCCTGGTTCCCCGGTAGACCTCAGGGGAGCATAGGGCCTCTTTTTTGGGGGAACTGGTGATGGAAACATACCTTAAACGGGAACAAGGAACATCATGATCATCCATCCATGAGCCAGCCTGGGTGGTTCGCTGCCTTCATGATGCTGCCCGTGCGGGTTAGTGGGTTTGCAGGTACAGATGAAGCACAGGCCGCCCCTGCCAGTGCTTCTGCGACGACCAGGTGAGCTCAGCTGCCGCATACATCTGTTCTGTTACAGATCCAGACAACTCAAAAAGGAATGTGTATGTGCTACAGCTGCCACCAGTCTGTCTGCCCCCTGTGTAATGTGTTGTGGCAGCATTATTTTCATCAGACCGCACAGGTCCCCCCAGGACCTGTTACCTCGGGTGCTGCAGCACCTCTGATGCTCCCACCTCTTTGCCACCGACAGAGTGGTCGCCGTTTGGAAATGACACACCCTCCACAAAGAAGACAAGTGACCATCTTGCAATGCTGCCTGTGCTGTGGCTGTTAGGGTTGTGGGGTTCTGGATTCAAGCTGACGCTGCCTGTAGTTTGGAATCTACACGTGGCAAAACTGCAGATATGTGCGTGTCACTACTCTGGACAGTCCACGTCTGCAAAGGTCCTACTTGCTCGGTTCCCTGAGATTATAGGAGGTGACGAGTCTCCGATGCAGGATTCCCAAGAGCATACACAATCTGTCTGTGGCTCCGCCTCTTCCCTGCAGATAGGGTTTTACAGTTCATGTGTCCTAGTCTGGGGCAGGTATGACGTCAGTGCTTCCATCTGCGTCCATTCAGGCGCATGCACAGCCAAGTTTCTAGACCAGTATGACTGTGCATGCACAACTGCATTTTTGCTTGTGCAAATGCAGTAAAAAGTCATTTGTACTAATACAAATGCAATTGCACATGTGCAAACTCCTTTCTGCATGCAAAAAATACATTTACCTTTCGTCACACAAGGCCAGATTACCGTTAAGTGTGGATGCATAGTTTGCAATTGTGTTTGTGCACTTGTGTATTATGGAAAGACATTGCAGGGTAGCAGCTGCACAGTAGAGCAGCCCACCTGTTTATGCTACACATGGGATGATGATTTGCGGTGGGCTATCCGAATGTGTGCATGAGCAACATTTGCCGAGTATACTCTGACAGAGAAAGGGGAGTACTAGGGCCAGTGCCACATGTGACATGGTGCAATGTATTGGAAGTGTTATGTAAAGGAGGAACTTCATAGTTCCTTTTACATGGCAATTTTGGCGGACTTGCGAAACCTGTGAGAACAAAGTATGTATTTCAAAAAACATTAGTGTTGTCAAGATGGGGGTTGGGATACATTCCTATACATACTAAGGGGGTAATTCATAGATTTCAGTGCAGAGGCAGCGCACGCGAGCAGCGCAGATAAGGAGCGTGCGCCAGCGTGCGCCAGCCGTGTGCGCTAAACAGCATTCTGGCACACCGCATATTCATGGAATTTCCAAGCCATTTTCAGCGCTGGCGCAGCGAACATCCCGCAGCGCTAGTTACGCCCCCAAGAACGCCCATTGCGCAATGAAAAGCCATTGAAATCCCCAATGCAGCGCAAAGGGCCGTGCACGAGCTTACAGGGCCGCTACACTGTAATCGCGTGAAAATACTACGCGTACCCCGCTCACGGCAGACAAAATGCGTGAAAATGTACTTGCGCAACCCTCCGAATACACGTACCCAGCTCGCGCCACGTAAGTTGCATAGGAAAAACACCCCCTGTGGTGTGGGCTGCCTGTGGGGCATGCCCAGGGTGGATGGCCTGCCTGCGGGGCATGGGGAGGGTGAGTGGGCTGCCTGTGGGACATGCCCAGGGTGGCTGGGGTGCCTGCGTGTATTTCGGGGGTGCGCAGGAAGTTTCACACGCGACAGGCCTTGTGCGAGCGGGGTACATGTATTTCGGGGGTGCGCGGGGAGTTTCACATGCGATAGGCCTTGTATGAGCGGGGTACATGTATTGAGGGGGTGCGCGCGAAGTTTCACAGGCGATAGGCCTTGTGCGAGTGGGGTATGTGTATTTCGGGGGTGCGCGGGAAGTTTCACATGCGATAGGCCTTGTGCGAGCGGTGTACGTGTATTTCAGGGGTGCACAGGGAGTTTCACACGTGATAGGTCTTGTGTTAGCGGGGTACGTGTATTTCGGGGGTACGTGGGAAGTTTTACACGCGATTCTGCATTTTGGCCCCTCCCAGGTGTGGCCTTACCCCCTCCCCATGCCCTGCAGGCAGCCCACACCACAGGGGACTACCCTACAACCCTCACCATGCCCTGCAGGCAGCCCACACCACAGGGGACTACCCTACAACCCTCACCATGCCCTGCAGGCAGCCCACATGGCACCATGCACTTGTGAGCGCACTTGTGAGCCCCGACTCATGTCCCCCACCCACTCACCCACCCACCATTGACGGGCACCTGCCAGCAGGCCCCGACTCATGTCCCCCAACTCCAGTGACGGGCACCTGCCAGCAGGCCCCGACTCATGTCCCCAAGCTTCCCACACACCCACCATTGATGGGCACCTGCCAGCAGGCCCCGACTCATGTCCCCCACCCACCCCCAGTGACAGGCACCTGCCAGCAGGCCCCGACTCATGTCCCCCGAAAACCCACCCAAATTGGCGGGCACCTGCCAGCAGGCCCCGACTCATGTCCCCCACCCACCCCCAGTGACGGGCACCTGCCAGCAGGCCCCGACTCATGTCCCCCACCCACCCCCAGTGACGGGCACCTGCCAGCAGGCCCTGACTCATGTCCCCCACCCACCCCCAGTGACGGGCACCTGCCAGCTGGCCCGGACTTATGTCCCCCACCCAACATGTCATCACTATCCAGATCCATGGCCCTTATGGCCACCTAAATCCCACCCCATGCCACCCCAGTCCAAACACCCAACCAAGCATTCCATCCACTCCAAATTTAAATTCCCATGTCACGATAGATCCCAAATAACCAGTATGCGCATGAGTACAAGTCCATCAGACCCACACAATGGCGACACATGACTGAGAAAACCCACATTGTGACATGCACGAAACCAATGAGAGAAGACCACACAAATGAAGTAAACCATTTAAATGTATTATATACAAAAATAAATGAATGAAACAAAATTACACAAGAATAAAATGATAAATAAAAGGATGTCCGAAATCAAGGAAAAATTATTAATGGTGAAATGAATAAAATGCAAACAAAAATGCCTCCAAAGTGTCCGTCCATAACACTAAATCCAAAGTCAATATAAAGACAAAACCATTCCTCCATGGTAAACAAAAATATGTAAAATCAGGTCCATAACTATATACAATGTAAAAATCAAGGGTCCATGTGCCTAACAATCCAAAGGAAACCTAACAAAAAACCTACCTAATGAATAACTATTAACAAAAAGGCGGGGCATAGTCCATGCGCCCCAAAGGAAAAAAAAATAAACAACTACAACTACATAACTATTTACAAAGGCGGCGGGCTAGTCCCACGGCTCACTGTTTGATGTTCCGGGCCAGAGCATCATTGAACTCCATGTCGATGTTCCGGAGGTGGGCCTGTTCCCTGGACTCGAGGTCTCGCAGGGATGCAGCCATGGAATCCCTCAACTCCCTGCGAGTTTCCACGAGGCCCTCCGCCCGCCTCAAAGCCCGGTGCATGGAGTTCTCCGCCCTGACCATCCTGAGCCGTGCCCTCTCTGCCCGCTGTCACTCCGCATCTATTTGCCGTGCCAGCCGCTGCCACACGGAAGACACTCCCAGTCAGGGGTCCTCCTGCCCCTCGGCCGATGCCTGCCCCCGGGGTGTTGATGGCCCAGAGCCATGATGCCTCCCACGATGAGCCTGCTGCTGCCTCTGACGCAACTGCCTCCGCCACCACGACGGCATCCGGGCTGATGGAATCCCCCGGTGCCGTCGTGCACATGCGCTGCCCGATGATGCCGGCACATTCTCCATCCGCTGGGGTCAAGTTGGTGGGGTGGCCACCACTGCTGGTCCTCAGACTACTGACTGCGGCAGGGATGGGATCTCCACCTGGCTGGCTGCGTTGGTTGGGGCAGATGCACAGGGGGCCCTGGTGGTATCTGGGCAGGAAGACGGCAGGGAGAATGACTGGCATATAGTGTGCACAGAGGAGGAGAGGGCCGCAAGACTGGCCGACACATGGAGGAAACCCCCGACCATGGCCCCTCCCAACTGGGTCACGTTGGGACACACCTCTTCGTGATGCTGTGTGTGGTCCCCACAGGAAGCACGCACGTCATCACGAATGACACGTGTGCGCAATGCGACACCAATCAGGACGGTCTCCATTCAGTCAGGGGTCCCCTCGTCCGCAGGTAGAGGATGTGGACTTCCCCCCTACCTGCGGACGGGCCTGGGATGGGGCATCCCTGCTGGTGCATGGTGATGCAGACACAGTGTCAGGGATAGAGACCTGCACAGGCACCTCCGCGGCAACCTGTGCTGCCTCCTGCCCCTGCCCCTGGACTGCACCACTTGCACCAGTGGTACCAACCCCACCAGGCCCCATTTGCGGCTCTGTAGTGGCCTCCTCCTCCTCTATACCTCTCTCGGACATCATAGGAATCGATTATTCAATATGATTTTATAGCAAAAACCAGAAAACAGATGTCGCTACCTGGTTATATCATGAAAACATCTGTCAAATGACGGGAGTAATTTTATATAAGTCTCTGTCTGCCCATCTCTCTCCTGGCTTGACTTTGCATGTTGTGTGTCTTGCCCCTGTTTTGTGTGTGCTCTGAGGCCTGCGGCGCGATATAAAAATTAAAATAAATATATATACTACAACACCTGGCATGAGTAATAGGACAAACAATATCAATACCTAGCAAAAGGCACAAGTACCTGGGCATCTGATGCAAATATTCAGAGATATTGTGAGCACATACACATATATTTGCAATACTTCCATTCTGATGTGCACCTCAAGTGCAACCTTTTCTCCACTTTTTAGTAACCATACATATTTAATAAGAATGTTTGAATTTGTTTCACAATAATATTGATTGATTGATGAAATAGCCACTGATGCTTTTTTCACTCTGCCAATTTGTTCACTCAACTCTTTTTCAAACTTCATGCTGACACTCTTGCTCCTTCCATCATCTCAGACTGCCATCTGCCATCCAGTCCTGATGCTCTTCCAAGCATCTCTGCCTCAATGCCAGCAAGACTGAGATCCTTCCTCTTAGGACCCCTGCTCGCTCTTTCTTCCTCTCACTCTGGGCATCCTGTATGGGCTCTCCCCCCCCCTCCTTCATCCGAAGCCAAAAACCTTGGCGTCATCTTCATCACCCCTCTCTCCTTCCTGCCTCAAATCCATTGACAACCAGTCGAACTTTCAACTCTTCCACCTCAAAGGAATTCTCCCTTTTCTCACTTTCCCTCAGAAGCTCAATTTTACAAGAGCTCTGGTTCCCTCTAGGCTTGACTACTGCAACAGCCTACTCTTGAATCTATTTTCTTCCTCTCTACGACCCCTGCAGCTAAACCAGAATAGGGCAGCAAGACTTATCCTTGGCCTCAAGCCCAGGGATTGCATCTCTTCTGCCCTGAAAATCTTTGATTGGCTCCCGGTTGCTGCACAAACTAAATTCAAATCCATCTGCATCATCCACAAGGATGTCTGGGGCCCGGGACCACGGTATCTGCATCTTGCTATTACGAAATATTCTCCATCTAGACTGCTACGCTCCCCTGGTACCAACTCTCTGTGTGTGAAGCAGTTCGCTAAACAGTGGGCCGGAGGCCGATCTCTTGCTTCAGCACACTCCCGCCTGTGGAACAGCCTTCCTCTTTGTCTTGAGCCGGACCTCCTCAAATTCCGGATGCTCCTCAAGACTTTCCTTTTCTCTTCCTCTTCCCCTTCCTCTCTTCTCTCTAACTTCACAGTTGCTACAATTGGTGTCCAGGGCCCTTATGAGTCCTCGGGGCCCTTGCCTCCCACACCCAATCGCCTCATCTTCTGACTACACACAGCACTTGCCTCAGTATTCACTGGCCTACACCAATATAGGCCGGCACTTACCCACTTCCAGCAGCTGAATGCTTCCTAGCACTTACTGTACCTGGCACTTACATCTGCTGCTCAACCACGAGCACGACATTCCAACACCTACCACCCCGCACCTACCAACGCGCTCCCCCCCCTCTTCTCTCTCTGTACTTGCATGCTCTGAATACTCACAAGGCCCAGAAGGTTCGTCTTTTTCCTCCATTGTATATATTGTTTCAATCCCATGTTCCCTCCCATGCCATCGGAGCGCTTCAAAACACAATTTGCTTGTTGAATAAGCACCTAATAAATGCACAATAAATAAATAAATAAATAGGATCTCTTTTTTTGTGTTGCAACCTTTACTCCACTGCTGGCATTCACACAGCTCTGTCACTGACGCACTCACCAACCCTTTTACCACAGTTTCCTAGTGTGAAGAAGACCGGTGGGGGGTGTCTGTACTTCTGCTCTCTATATGGTAGAAGAGAGGCACAGAGGACCCCAGCCAAGATTCTCTAGTACGGTAGCAATGGACGAGCAATCAAGGCCTAGCTTCTCAGGAGGTGATGCAGGCTGGTTCTTAAGTACAGTGTAGTCCCCAAGCCCCCACAAAGGAATGTCCACACACTGTATTGTTTAGAACACAGTCTTTATATAATCAATATTCAAGGTTATGTACACTTATCATAATAACTCACTTTGTACTTAGGAAAATCAACAATGGCAAATATATACAATTCTAAAGTGGTACCACCCTTTGTATTAGATCTCATTAAAGTGCATCAACAATACTGTAACAATGTCACACAGATCAATAGAGTGAAACCAGCAATAGAGAGAGGAGAGAAAATAAGATGGTTGAGCAATAGGCCGAATACTGGCCCCTACCACTAGACACAGTTCTGTGTGGAGATCCCCCCACCTGGGCAACCTGTAAAATAAAGATATAGCACAAGCCCAGTCCATATATTGTTCTGCAAGTCTTATTCCCTCCTATAATGCTTTTACTCCCCCAATGTACCTGGTGGAGTCGAGTTCTTCGAAGAGGCGTCGACAGATCCTTCTTGAGCGACCCCCTTTCAAGCGGGAGTCACGGATCGTCGAGAGGCGCCGAGAAGCGTCGAGGAACTCGGTGTTCGGCGACGGGGAATCGACAGCCCTTCTTGAATGCCTTCCCTTTCAAGCGGGAGACACGGGGCGTCGAACGTCCGTCGACAAACAGGGTAGACCGGCGTCGATGAGGCGGCAGCTTCGTCCGAGCGGTGCTCGTCAGCGTCGGAGCGTCGGCGTCCTGCAAGGCAGAGGCGTGCGGGGCACCTCGGTGACAATAGTTCTGGACCGCAAAGATTGTGGAGACGGAGGCCCAGCAAGGGTGTCGAGTCGTTCGAGTCTTTGTGGTCTTCGGGTGGCGGGAAACCCACCGGCAGGTTTCTCCTCGGCACGTTGGTCGTCCTCGACTTTCTCCGGCAGGATAAAGCGGTCGACGGTGCGGACGAGGGAGTCCTTCGATTCGAATGTTCTTAGGCAAAGGAGCGGACGGCTCCGGTCGTCGGCGGCACGGCGTCAAGTGGTTCCCACGGCTGGGCAACAGAACTTCGACGGGCCTCCAGCGGTTACACAGACCTGCGAACCCTGGTCGACGGCAATGGACTTCGACGGCGGCGATGTCCGGGTGCTTCACTTCGATCTCCTCGGCGGTCCCGTCTTGGGTCGGCAGCCTTTCGAGGGTCTGTCTTCCAGGGCGCTTCGGCGAAGATGGAGCGGTGCTCGATGGTCCCTCGGAGCACGGGAAGAGGGCGCCTTACCAGATCCTCTCTCGGGTCAGTCTTCGACCATTTCGGCAGCCTTCGGATCGGTCGAAGCAAATGCCACAGCAAGTCTTCTTCTTCCAGCTGGACGTCGAGGATCAGCAGTTCCAGTTACTCTTAGAGTGGAGACTCAGCTCCAGAACGCTTCTGAATGCTTCTGAACGTTCCCTGAACCTCCTACCAGTGGTGAGAGGTCCCCAGATATACTATTCCGTCTCTCATCCACACTGCTGGCACACACTCAGCAGCCAATCATACAGAAGGGCATTCATGCAGTCAGTCAGCCAATCAGGCACACAGTGCATTCAGGCCACACTCCTCCCTTTCAGACACTCACAACAAGGAATGTGGATTGGGACAAGTACCCAGCCATTCAACACTACACACTGCATTCAGGCCAGTTTCGGGCAGGGCTGTCTCAGTCTTTGTCTCTCATGCCAGAAACCAGACAACCACAACAAGGAGTGTATATTGGTCACACACTCCATTCACCCAGGTCCCACCCACAGGAGGTACCCACAACATACAGTCACTGGGAAGGCTCCAGTCAGTCTAGCTGGGCCTTCACAACAACACCATATATGGAACTTCCACCCAACAGCCAGTCAGGGGGAAGGGACAGGGCTTCCCAGGACTTTGGGAAAACAAGGTAACAGGCAATAGAGAGCAAGAGGCCACAGGGGCCATCTTGTTTCCTATCAGGAATCAACTGATCCCAATGGCAGGGCCTGGGTATCCCAAAATGGAGGACACCCAGAACACCTGTCAAATTCAGCATGGAGCTGCCACCAGCCCATACCCTGCTCTGTGGGCCACCCACAGGTGCCCAAAAACATACACTAGGGGTACAGGGTTGTACCCCTACCCATGGGTGCCATAAGGGTATCCCAGGGGTCTGTTCACCAAACCAAAAGAGAGAGCTGCACTGCCAGGAGTCCCACATGGACTCCTGGGCAGAAAACATGACAGAACACACGATAAAAAGCAGTAAAGGACAAGGATTCAGAGGCCCTGTCCCTCTGATGCATTTCCAGCATCATACCTAGTACTGGCCATTCAAATGTAATTCAGCCCTTCTGAAAAATGCTGGTAGAGCCGCCTAAAAGTACAGAGGATCTGATGATAAGTCCTTGTGCTGTTCCTTTAAAGTATGGCATGGCTATGGAGAAGTGCTATCAACAATACAACACTTTATTATAAACCCCTATTAGAAATGCAGGTACTATGACAAAAAGAAAATATCAGGCCTTCTGAAAAGTGTTGTCCCATGAAAGCTAAAAAAAACTTAAAACAGAACTAATGTGGTTGTGATATGATGACTGCCTGAAATGCATTTCACCAAGGTTGACTAACATCTACCTGTCACCATGACATCCCTGGTACTAGTCTCCTGCCTCACCGCATACCTCCCTAATCCCACCCCTCAAAAGTCCAGCATACATTTGTTTGATTCTAAACACTGAGTTGTGGGATTCACAGACAGTTCAGCTAGTGTACCGCAGTTCTAAAGTCTGTCCAAACCGTTTACTTTATTCCTTGGTGCCCGCAGCTCTGCCTAAGAACATTTCTCATGTGCATCCTTCACCGTTACTTCTGTACTGTGCTATTAATAATATCAGATTTTGATATAGCATTTCATTCTGATGTGTTGTATTTCTATACTACGTAATATGAGCTGTTATTGTAACCCGATCTAAAGATAATTCATGTATTCACAGCAAATGGATAAAAGTCTGTGTCACCCATGCAGGAATCGTATCTGTGATTTCAGGTTGTACACTATTGCCTAAAACGAGCACTTGACTGATTGAGCATAACCTTGTTCCATGTTGTAAACACAGCCTTGTCTGGACCACAGCACCCTTGTTTATTCCATTGCTTGAACTCCATAAACCATGTCAGTCCTGGTGATGTGCATCCTGTTTTTTTCTTATGTTCAGCCGTACAGATCACTATGCGACTGCTGCTATTCCATACTTACAGCAGCACTACATTCCAGCGCTAAGAGTACACATGAACATTGCACTACCAATGTATCGCTACTTTTCGCTGAAACATTATCCTTCCTAATGACACAATGCATAGAAAAATGCTTTGAGTATTTTGTTTTTGCATTTTTGTTCTGACAAGCAAGAATCAAATGGCTTTTAAGGGCCCTTCTATGTACACTGCTTCAACCTAGTATCCTAAAGCCGTTTCCCTGAAGCATGTGCTTTTTAGGGTCCCTGCTTAAAAATCATTCAGAAATGTACTCGGGCTTAGGTGTAGGTTTAAAAAATAGACCATTGCCCCAAAAACGTGGCCTTGTAAATTAACAGACTTTAACATATATTTTCTGAAGTAGCAAAGTGCCTAACCTGAGAGCTGAGAATTACACTCAGTGTGCCCCTTCCCCCTTCCTGTCCTTGACCTGTGTGCCAGTCACACCTTCTTCTTTGCAGAGGAACTCCCATCGCCATGGATACCAGGCAGAGAGGTGTTAATCTTAGCCGTCAAGTTCTACATAACAAAGGCTTTGCACAAGTGACTGCTTTGCATGAATCTCAGCCACATCACCCAGCCCACAACTCCTCACTATTAAGCAGTCAAGCACAGTAAGTGGGTAAATGTGAATCTAGAAACAAACAATTGGTGTTTACTGCATGAATCCCCAAACAAACAGTACATTATTTAAAAGTCGTACACAGTGGTGAATTTATGTCCCCTCTCCCATATGCTAAATCAAAAAAACTGTTTAATTTAGAGCAGGGTGCCTGTCCAAAAAGGATTGCTGTTTATGACATCTTAAACAAATAGTTGTATTATAGCAACATTTACAGGGTAATCAAGCAGTACATCTAAAAATGTTGCGAAAAAAAGGACAAACGCACCTGCAGTTTTTCTTATTATTAAGCATGATATTGCTTTCCGTTTGAGAAGCAGCTGATCATGAGGCCTCTTGTCCTGATGTTGTTGACGGGTGATCGCAGTTGTATTTGGAGAGTGAACCCATTGAAATCAAAGGGGTAAACTGTTTTTTGAAGGATGGGGAATGTTTGCTGGGAGTTCGTAGACACTGAACTCTATGACTAGGGGCTTGCGATGAGGGTGAAAATGAGCCCAATAGGGGAATATTCCAAATGAGGGCGAGTTGAGAGAGGTATGTTCAATCATCCTTTTTGGTTTACTTGGCACAGTGTAAGCTGCGCACCATGCTGGGCATTCTCTGACTCTTAAGAGCCATCTCACAGAAGATGAAACAGCCAGAGTGGCACGTAACGTTTCTCATCCATCTGTGTCTGGGACTCTGCCTAGGGTGGTGGGCCGTCCCATATTTAGCAGGACTGTCCCGTTTTTAAGTACTGTGTTCCTTACAATGCCTGAGCATGATGGACAAAATCCTTATGTAGTTACCATTACCTTTTTACGTGACCATTTGCAAGACAGCATCTCGCCTCTGTTTACTTTTTTGTAGTACTACGCCATCCTTGCTAGCTTGACCCTCTGCTCCTCTCATCATTCCTGTATATGTGCAGTGCTGTTGTTTCTCTGAACTGATTTAGGGCACTGCTGCTGTTGTTCCTGCAAATGCTAATATAGTATGTATGCTTTCACTATGACTCTTGACTTAGGCTGGTAATGCTTATTTATTTATTTTGTCATTTATATAGCGCACATAACCCAGAGACATCTAGGGCGCTTTTGCTTAAGTGGATTGGTTACAATGGTTGTTTGCACAGGTACTGGGTTACAGACAGTACCTGACTGTGTTATTTGGGTAGTCAGTTAGGTACAACATGGTTACTGGCAGGTTGACAAGAGATTGAGAAGTTAGTTACATGGGATACATCCTGATATTGCAGTGGACAACCAAGTTAAGTGGCAGGTATTAGGTTGAAGCATTGTAAAAGTTGCTCCTCATGGTACGGGGGGCTTCATCAACTAGAGAGGGACAAATTAGGTAAGGTCCATCACATTGCCAGAAGCTGCGCCACATGTTGCGGGGACTTTATCAAGTAAACAGGGTTCATTATATTGCAAGACACTGCGCCTCATGTTACAGGGGGCTTCAACAAATACAACAGGGAAAGTCAAGTGGGTTCATCACATTGCAAAAGCTGCGCCTCATGGTACAAGGGGCTTCATCAACTAGACAGGGACAAATCAGACAAGGTCCGTTACATTGCAGGAAGCCGTGACTCATGTTGCGGAGGGCTTCATCAAGTAAGCAAGGAAAGTCAGGTGGGTTCATCGCATTGCAAAAGTCGTTCCTCATGGTGCGGTGGGCTTCGTCAAATAAGCAGGGACAAGACCGAGTAGGTCAATAATAGCAAGTAATGAGCAACGCTCCGAGAGCGGGACAAAGGGCTAGAAGCAAAGGTCACTAAGTCAATTGCGGGGCAGATATGGATGACCGCAATGGTTGAGGAGGCATAATTGGATATGCACTGACTACTGGAGCGGGATTAGCACCCGATGAAACAGGGAAGATGAGCAGCACAAAATCATTGTGAATGACAACAAGAAGCTTGTTAGGACCATATGCAGATCGGGGTGTCTGCGAGATGCGAAATACAGCAGTTGAAGTAGGTCTGAGTGTAGAGCGGCTATAAGCGGTCTGAAAGAAAGAGCCACACCTCGTCAGGCAGAGGGTGGGAGTCTTTGGAATCCTGGTGCCATTTAGTAAAGACAATATTTAGCAGGGTGAGCAGAGACTTACTTGGCGAGTGCAGTTACTGGTGGAGAATGATGGGGCTTCTGTTTTATGTAGAGGACTGTTGATGATGATTGGGTAGTTATAGGGGTAACGTTTCATGAGTATGTTATAATATTAATTGGACACCATCCAATGCCGGACAGAGCCAGACAGAGCCAGACAGAGATTGATGGCCTTAAAAGTGGCCCTTGCATGGGGGCTGGCGTCGCCTGCCGGCGCCCAGTAATAGGGGCATTTTGTATCGACGGGAGCCAACCCAGGGCATGCAGAGGGAGGTCGGGTGTTCAAGGCAACACAGGCAAGGCTGAGTTAAATCAGGTTGCCATCTTGGAATGGAGCAGGCGCTCCCAATTAACATTAGCACTCATAGGCAGTAGTGCTTACCCATAGCCAGTTTTCTTCATCCACGATGGACTGCAGGTAGTATGGCATCCATCAGGATCTGGTTCTTGTTCTGCTGCACGTCTTACATCTTGCCTCTGTACCAGTTTCTGGAAAAGACCCACCCCAGTTCTCGCAAAATCAAAGGTTCTGTGCACTAAATACCTAGTTCCATCTTCTGAACAAAAGTAAATGTACATTTAAGTAATGCTACCCACGGGGACAGGATGGATTGACCAGTAACAACTTGGGGTCCAAGTTATAGGCCTGAGAGAAGTCGGTGCCAATAATTGCTGATGCAGCTTGCCAAGGTGTGTATTATTACTATTAGCATTCCAGGGATAAGCCCTCAGGTGCTAACAGTGATTAAAAATAAAAAGTGAAGCACTCTTGATGTGTGGGTAAAGAACAACTACAGTACTTTAAAGTAAAAAGCCAATCTTCCATTTCTATTTTTCATTGGCAGTGTACTTCAGGTGGGGGCGAGTTGTGAGCCAATCAGACAACTAGCTAGTTGGTGGGGAAGCAGTGGGCTGCACAGCCCACAGGTGCAGTGGGCAGGACCGGAGAGGTGATCTGAGAGGCAGAGCAGAGTCAGGGATGGCAGGAAGGCAAAGTACCCGAGACGCAGCACAGGACGGAAGTGTGGAACAAGGGCATGGATCAGTGGTTTCAACTGTGCTACCTGATTTGCCACCCATTTTCTAGAGAGTGCTAATTTACTGAGAATGCTTTAAAAGTGGGCATGCAAAGTGCAACACGATCTCTTAATAACCAATACATTTATTGTCAGTACAACAGCTATTCTATCATGCAGAAAACGTCTCTTTGAACAATCCAACAGAATGCACAGAATATGTTTGTGCTCAGTGGCCAACTGTGGTAAAATGAGCTTGGCAGATTGACTTAGAGACTGATTCTTTTCTCTATTAGTGGCAATATTAATGGTCTGTAGATATGGTTCCCAGAAATGTTGAGCAATGTTTTCTTGCCATCATTCATACACACCGGCATCAGTACCAATAAGGCCTGTGCAGGTGTTTGCGTCCACCTAGAGAAGAGACTGTGCGAAACAGCGGACTGTAGAGGTAGACATTGTGAGAGAAAGAGAGGCATGACACTGAATTCTGAGAACCATAGTACATGTAACAATGTGTCCACAAAACAATGTAAAGTTGAATGTGTGAACCGAGCCACAAGCCAAAGTGTGTGAACTGAAGAAATCAACCCACAACATTCACAGAAGAACTGTGTGTGAAAGAAGACAACTGTTTCATACTCGGTAATGGACTAGAAACAACTCTCACATGGCAGTTGACTACTGATGATCAATATAATAGAGTTTTAAAAAAAAGGGTTTGTTTCCATTCCAATGCTTTATGATGAGCCATCACATATGCATGGTATTTCCATGACATTACTCAGAACTCACAGTATATTTGAGGATGTGCTATAACGTAAAGAGAATCGATAAGCTTACAGCATTGGCCAGGTATTGGTATCTAATGCATACGTTTTCACGTCATTTGCCAGCTATTGCTAGCTTTGTTATCTTTATGCTCCTTTGCTCAAAAGTTCAGCCACAACATATAGCTTTTTGTTTAACCATCTTCCACTCAGAAAGGTACTCATCAAATGATGAGGCATTTCCTAATTTGCAAATGTGGGATTCTTGCCATTACAGATCTATTTTTTAACCGTGTGGGGAGTGTTAATAGGCCTCAGGTGCAGGCAATCACGGTCAAGTGGCTGACATGGCCTGACAGTATTAGTGCGACATGTCCAATGCAATGTATAGGCATATTTGCTCTTAGCTCTCCTCTACCTCGGCTCAGTGTTCATGTAGGAAATGGGGGGGGGTGGGTTGGGTGTAGGGGGAAGGCATGGTATCAAGATAAGACAGACACAAGTGATCACAGTTCAAGGGTGTTTATTAAACTGTACAAATGGGTGAGATAAACACCTAATCTAAACCTAAATCTAAGATGGGAGCAAGCTACGACCATCAAATAATAGTAATACTGTCCTAGTGGTGTCTTAATCAAAGAAAAAGGGCCTATGCTAAAAAATAAAAACTATTTCCAATCCTTACCGCTCTGCTACAAAAGAGTGTGGGACAGTGTTCACAAGAAAAGAAATTGTTCTCAAAATGATAAGTCAGGATGGTATAGCCGGAGTCTCCCTTCCCCACTTTTTTAGCACTGGACAAGGCGGGACTCTTCAGCACAGCACACTGCTGGGCTTCTCCAGCATGAGCTTAACGTTTGTTTCCAAATTATTAGAGCCTTCTGTGGGCAAGTCTCTTTCACACAGTCTCTTGCCTCAGAGGACCCGATGAGCCATAAACAACAAAAACAAAAGCTATTTTAGTAAATCTTCACGTTGGGTGATTACTCTTCGCCTTTGGATCTCCCTCAACCATGCTTCGATCCCTCTTTGTGTTAGCCTCTCTCCTTCGAGTTCACTACGGCCTTTCATTCAAACATAACATTCAAGAATCTCAATGTATTTTTAAACAGTCATTCACTGTGGACAAGTTCACTCTTGTCAACACAATGTTCACGGGGTAGCACTGTTTACCCCAATTCGCAGGCATCCTTCAGCCGGGTTCACGTTTGCCAATATCACAGTTCACTTTGCTTTATCACAATGCAGGATTTACTTCCCTCAGTTTTCTCCTGGAATCCCTCCTCCGTCGGGTTCACATACCCATTCGAACACAATTCTATTAACACAATTCACTTGCCTTCTCCACGTGTCAATGACTTTCGAGTGTACAAGGGGTTTTGCTTAACCCTTGTATGACCAGCTTGACACCTCACGCCAGCCTTTCCCAATGCCTCTTGGTATTTGTAGTTTCAACACAAAAAGGTCCCAGCCAGAGTCCTTCGAATGGGCGCCCACATAGCGCCGGACCACTCTGTATCTGGACCTTTACTGGGTTTTCTCTAAAGTTCATAAACACAAGTTCTTTGTTCACACAGTGTTGCTGCTTGGGCCCCGCACAGTTTGGTTTATTATTACTTTTGTTTGACTCACCGGCTTCTCTGAATTTGCTTCAGTTTCTGATTTCGGGAGTCAAGGACAGCACCACGGTAGCCTGCGCTGCTCCCCGCTTTCGCTATCAACGCGGGAGGGTCTTGTGTGCCATTGACACCTGTCACCACACTTCAGCTGGACTTCCCAGTCTTATGATTGTCCTTTCAGAGGTTTTGCATGGCTAAGTTGAAAAGGACATGGGCAAGTCCTTCCTCGTCCTCCTTTCAGGTCTCGCCGCCTTTCTTCTCCGTTTGAACTGCCAGTCGGGAATAGCTGCGTCCTTGTGCGTTCTGCCTTGCTCCAAAGTATGTTCTTGTGCTCTGTCTTTTATCCCTGTGGGGAAGGGAAGGGGCAGTCAGGTGTGTGTGATTAGTGGCAATGGCCTGACTTTGCCTGACCATTGTGTTGGGACATGTCAGTTAAACGGGTCTGGTTTTAGTCTGTTGTTTGTCACAGTGTAAGAAAGTGTTTGTGTTGTAAAGGGGGGTAGAGCTTCTAAGTATCCTACGTAGTAGGATGGGGAAAAGGTATAAGGAAGGCATACCATGTCTCACCCTGTTATGGTGTAGCTTTTATGAGGCATATATATATATATATATATATATATATATATAAGGAAAACACACAGGCCCCTGAACGGTTGTAGCACTTCAAAAAACCGCTCTGGTAGGCATATGTAAAAAATAATATTCCAGCACACAAGACTTTAGCTATTCTAAAATGACAATTTATTTAGGCATAAAACAGCACAAATACAAAAACAGGGAGTAAGTAGTACATCCCTGTGACAGACACAAGGTGCTGCAAAGCACTCACCCCATGGGTGGATGTAAAGTCACGCGTTCCGCCTGAATGCTCAGGCTTCCTCAGACCTTCTAAAATCCAAATTCGGCTAACACATCTTAAAATAAAAAACCACTAGGCCATTCCAGAGCAACTCCGTGCGTCAAGCATCACGTGCCATTTGAGTCATATGACTACTAATCGAATAGAAGGGGTAGTCTCTTTGACACAATGACCTCCATGTTGGAATGGTCAAGCGTCTATACGGTCAATGTATAAAGGCATAATTACCATAGCATATCTAAATAGACATACTAGGACCAATGATAGGCTACTGCAGTGCAAGTCGCATAGAGGAGGTGCCCGGAACCGCTACTGGTCAAAACATTGTCAATGTAATCAGATGTGTAAAATCTACGCACAAGTGTGCTATGTATCATTCAGATGACTAACAGTGGCTCAAAAATGGCCACTCCCAGACATCCGCCCCCCCAATGGGGTGAGTGTTCCTCAGCCTAGAGACTGCGAACCAAGCATCAAAAATATCCTAAATATTAGAGTAAATACCCTATTGCGTTATGTATATACATCAAATTGTAGTTATCATCGTGTATCAGGCAAGTGCCTGTAGTCTAAATAAAGACCAGCTACAACTGAATAAGACATATATTCATATCTAACAAAGTGCAAGTGAACAATCAACCTTTCCTATGTCAGTGCCTCAATATAAACAGCAACAATTCTATTTAGACTGCTATGAAGCCGATATTTTGGATGTTCCTGTTTCGAAAAAACTTCTAGCAAAGAATAAAGCATGTAAACATTTGTTATAAAGCGCAAATTAGCAAACAACATTAATTGTTTCGGAACCCCTATATAAAACTCTAACTGCGCAATTTAGACACTTCTTACATAGTGCAAAAAAGCCAACAGTATTTCCTATATCAGTACCTCAGTGCAAATCGATAGCAGCTCAAAATAGATGAGAAACTATAAAGTGGCGAATATAAATGTACCCATTCATATCCCTATCAACAAGTGAATAACAATTATTCCATATAATCACAGTAGAATAAAGTGCAGTGCAATGAGTGAAACCACTACTGTTCCTGATATAGACACAAAAAGTCTTCTGTAGAAATTTCATAACTCATACAAGGAGTATGTCCATCACGACTATCCCTCCTCCTTTATCTGAGGGTCGTATGACTATGGAAGAATCTTCTTTTAGTGTCTGAAGAGCCTGAAATTGCATATAGTTCAAGTTCCTATTTTTAGGGGAGAGATTGCTAGATAACTTCTTTAGATCTTTAATCACCAACTCTTCAAAGATATCTATGGGTCCACAAGTGATGTTAGGGCAGAAAATGGACTGAGGTCGAAATTTAGTCGGACAGTTTAGATCAGTAGGGATCCCAAATGTGGTTTCAAACACTGAATTCTCTAACCTAATATCGTCCTCTATATTTGTTTCGCCCAATTCTTCCATGTCAGTTAAACATAAGAGGCTAGCCAAGTCTCTTTCCGATAGTATAGAAACCTCTTTGGTTGCCTCTTTCTTTTTAGAACCTGGATTGGCCTCAATTTTGGTTGCATGAAATTTAGTTAACTTCAACTTGCGGGTAAATTTATATAAGTCTACCCTAGTGGTGGTATAGTCAAATGCATGCGAGGGACTGAAAGAGAGACCAAGGGAGAGAACTGAGGTTTCATGATATGTTAGGCTTCTTTTAGAGATATTGAAGATTTTTAATTGGAGGTCTTGTTGCCTCTGCTTTTCCCCTTCTGTTTCACTCCAGATCTCGTTGCCATCGGCGATTGATTGTCTGTGTTGAATCCCCCGCCTCGTCTTCCTCTGCCGCCTCTTATTGCTGCCCCTCTTCCTGGTCCTTTGTATTGGCCACGTCCTCTTTTCTCCGACTTGCTGTCCAAATGCATTAGTTTGAACTCCTCTAAAAAGTTTAATTTTTTTGAATATATCCCTTCTGTTTCCGATGAACTCAATTCAGAACTGCTAGGTTCTTCACTTAATGCAGCTAATACTGGCACATTGTTGGTTTCCATTTGTTGCAGCCTGATTTTGATGGGGTTATCAAATTTCTTGGCAAAAGTATAGATCCTCCCTTGTTCATAATCAATACGGTCTCGTTTGAATTTGTGTTGTTTCCTTGTTCTGATCTCTCCCTCATATCTTTCCAGATTTTCTTCCAAGCGCGACATTCGCCGCTTACATTCGTCACCATCTTCTGAAGAAAATAGTTGTTGTTCCATTATTTCGATATCTTTAAGAAGAGAGATTCTGTCTATTTTTGCATATTTCACCAAGCTCTCTATCATTTTAAAAGAGCAAGTGTTAGTATGGTCAGTCCATTCCTTAATCAATTCAGGATTCATGTCTTCGAACGTGGGGATCGTAAGGATTCTCAGTCCTCTTGGAATTCTTTGCACATCGAGATATGTTTGTAAAGTCATTGCCTCCCACCATTTCGATATTTCTTTTTTCTTTATTCTTTCAAGCTTGTCTAATTTCTGCTGTACTGTAAGACTGGCTGGAAGGCTGCTGTCCACCTCTGCTTCTGTTGTTATTGTTTCTTGGTTAAACATGATGCTGGCCGCAGCTCTCCTCTTGGCTTCGACCTGGTCTGTCATGGCAACGGGTTAAGCAAAGTTCTGACCCGTGCTAATCTAATGAAAGTGTGCTGTATGCCAGAAGTAGCTAAATAACCAAGCTAAATACTGCCAGACAGATCGACTAGCGTATTAATCCTCTCACTCCACTCGATCGTGGCTAAGAGGTGCTCGGTACGTCTCCCCCTGGTTAAAAAATTATGTATCGGTTGTGAGTCTTCCGTGTGTTAACCGTGTAAGGAAAACACTGAAACCCTCTTTTAGAGACGGGGGGCCACACCTTGACTAGTATAGGGTGCCAAACAAGGCATCTCCAAGAATCACCTTACTGATGTAAAAAGTCAAGGGAGGTGGCAGCCATAAACCAAAGATTGAGAAACCAATTTGGCTAAAAGATGGCGCTCTCCCTCATTCGGTGGCTGGTGCTAGAAAAACGAATTTAGCCAAATCCGTATATGTAAGGAAAACACACAGGCCCCTGAACGGTTGTAGCACTTCAAAAAACCGCTCTGGTAGGCATATGTAAAAAATAATATTCCAGCACACAAGACTTTAGCTATTCTAAAATGACAATTTATTTAGGCATAAAACAGCACAAATACAAAAACAGGGAGTAAGTAGTACATCCCTGTGACAGACACAAGGTGCTGCAAAGCACTCACCCCATGGGTGGATGTAAAGTCACGCGTTCCGCCTGAATGCTCAGGCTTCCTCAGACCTTCTAAAATCCAAATTCGGCTAACACATCTTAAAATAAAAAACCACTAGGCCATTCCAGAGCAACTCCGTGCGTCAAGCATCACGTGCCATTTGAGTCATATGACTACTAATCGAATAGAAGGGGTAGTCTCTTTGACACAATGACCTCCATGTTGGAATGGTCAAGCGTCTATACGGTCAATGTATAAAGGCATAATTACCATAGCATATCTAAATAGACATACTAGGACCAATGATAGGCTACTGCAGTGCAAGTCGCATAGAGGAGGTGCCCGGAACCGCTACTGGTCAAAACATTGTCAATGTAATCAGATGTGTAAAATCTACGCACAAGTGTGCTATGTATCATTCAGATGACTAACAGTGGCTCAAAAATGGCCACTCCCAGACATCCGCCCCCCCAATGGGGTGAGTGTTCCTCAGCCTAGAGACTGCGAACCAAGCATCAAAAATATCCTAAATATTAGAGTAAATACCCTATTGCGTTATGTATATACATCAAATTGTAGTTATCATCGTGTATCAGGCAAGTGCCTGTAGTCTAAATAAAGACCAGCTACAACTGAATAAGACATTTGAGACGGTTGGAAGCCACACTCATATGCAAATTTGACACCTTGAAACCTAAAGGATTGAATGTGGATGCTGAACTTTATGTGTTTTTGCAATCTTGAATGGGTTAACAAGAAGTAGATACTTTATATTGTCTCATACTCTCATCTGTTTTACAACATCATTATACTCCTTGTATGAGTTATGAAATTTCTACAGAAGACTTTTTGTGTCTATATCAGGAACAGTAGTGGTTTCACTCATTGCACTGCACTTTATTCTACTGTGATTATATGGAATAATTGTTATTCACTTGTTGATAGGGATATGAATGGGTACATTTATATTCGCCACTTTATAGTTTCTCATCTATTTTGAGCTGCTATCGATTTGCACTGAGGTACTGATATAGGAAATACTGTTGGCTTTTTTGCACTATGTAAGAAGTGTCTAAATTGCGCAGTTAGAGTTTTATATAGGGGTTCCGAAACAATTAATGTTGTTTGCTAATTTGCGCTTTATAACAAATGTTTACATGCTTTATTCTTTGCTAGAAGTTTTTTCGAAACAGGAACATCCAAAATATCGGCTTCATAGCAGTCTAAATAGAATTGTTGCTGTTTATATTGAGGCACTGACATAGGAAAGGTTGATTGTTCACTTGCACTTTGTTAGATATGAATATATGTCTTATTCAGTTGTAGCTGGTCTTTATTTAGACTACAGGCACTTGCCTGATACACGATGATAACTACAATTTGATGTATATACATAACGCAATAGGGTATTTACTCTAATATTTAGGATATTTTTGATGCTTGGTTCGCAGTCTCTAGGCTGAGGAACACTCACCCCATTGGGGGGGCGGATGTCTGGGAGTGGCCATTTTTGAGCCACTGTTAGTCATCTGAATGATACATAGCACACTTGTGCGTAGATTTTACACATCTGATTACATTGACAATGTTTTGACCAGTAGCGGTTCCGGGCACCTCCTCTATGCGACTTGCACTGCAGTAGCCTATCATTGGTCCTAGTATGTCTATTTAGATATGCTATGGTAATTATGCCTTTATACATTGACCGTATAGACGCTTGACCATTCCAACATGGAGGTCATTGTGTCAAAGAGACTACCCCTTCTATTCGATTAGTAGTCATATGACTCAAATGGCACGTGATGCTTGACGCACGGAGTTGCTCTGGAATGGCCTAGTGGTTTTTTATTTTAAGATGTGTTAGCCGAATTTGGATTTTAGAAGGTCTGAGGAAGCCTGAGCATTCAGGCGGAACGCGTGACTTTACATCCACCCATGGGGTGAGTGCTTTGCAGCACCTTGTGTCTGTCACAGGGATGTACTACTTACTCCCTGTTTTTGTATTTGTGCTGTTTTATGCCTAAATAAATTGTCATTTTAGAATAGCTAAAGTCTTGTGTGCTGGAATATTATTTTTTACATATGCCTACCAGAGCGGTTTTTTGAAGTGCTACAACCGTTCAGGGGCCTGTGTGTTTTCCTTACATATACGGATTTGGCTAAATTCGTTTTTCTAGCACCAGCCACCGAATGAGGGAGAGCGCCATCTTTTAGCCAAATTGGTTTCTCAATATATATATATATATATATATATATATGTCAATTAAGATGTAGGTTCAAGATATAGAAATATATGCAAGTTAAATGTTATGTTCAATAACAATGGAAAGCAAGTATTACCATGGAAAGAATACAGCCCTATCTATTCAATGTAGCCTGGAATGGAGGTATGTCATACTGTAAGAGAACATTCCATTTTGGATCAACACACTCAAGAAAAAGTCCTCTATGTTACTGAGGATGAGGGACAGAAGTCTTCTGATGATGAGAATGAACTTCCAGTGGAAAATGTTATTGTTAACACCATCGCTGATACCATTAATGCAGTTGATGATGTGGATAATGAAGATGATGAATGTGAGCGCCCTTATGCAAATGTTAAAGTGGATGGTAAAGAAGTATGGATGATGGCAGATTCAGGATCAAAAATAACACTCTTGTCCAAGGAAGTGTTTGAAAGAGTAGTGAAAGGGGATGTACGAGGACTTTTTAAACCTGATATTAGGCCTGGTGGCTACAATCAGGACCCCATTGATCTCTTGGGGTATAGTAAGAATCACTTTCAATTTAAAGACAGGGAATGTGAAGGGAACATGTATGTAACCAAAAGAGGTCTTACTCTACTGTGGTGGAGGGAACAAAAGAAATTGAAGATCAAGTTAGATCCCAATAGTCCTGAACAAGTGTTGCAAGTGAATGAATCAATCATCAGTAAACACCCCAAAGTATTTAAAGAGGGCATTGGAAAGATTAAAGGTATACAGCATCAAATCTTGTTAAGGAAAGGGAGTATCCCTGTGGTTGCAAAATTGAGGCCAGTACCTTTGGCAATTAGAGAAGGAGTTAAAGAGGAGCTGGCGAAATTGTTGATACTATATGTTATTGAAAGAACAGGAGGGGTAGACTGGACTTCTCCACTAGTGGTAGTTAAGAAGAGCTCAGGTGAGCTCCGCTTCTGTGTGGACGTACGTCAACTCAATAAGTGTGTGTTGGTAGATCGCCATCCTCTACCTAATCTGTCAGAGATGCTTTCGAGAATTGGGCAAGGAAAGGTATTCTCAAAATTAGACATGGCTTCCGCTTACCATCAAGTAGAATTGGAAGAACGATGCAGAAAGCTCACAGCATTTGTCACTCATGAGGGAGTTTTCCAGTTCAAACGCATGCCTTTTGGACTTGTATCTGCTGCTGCAGTTTTTCAAAAGGTCATGGACAGATTGGTTGGAAAAATCAGAGGTGTATATTGTTTTCAGGATGATGTGTTGATTTGTGGGAAGAGTGAAGAGGAACACAATAACACACTCCATAGAGTTTTGGAGATATTTGAAAAGAATGGCATAGTGTTAAGGGAAGGAAAATGTAAATTTGGTGTTTCTAAAGTTGAATATTTAGGCCATGAAATATCGGCAGATGGTTTAAAGCCAAAAGAGAGTTTGGTAAGTGCCATAAAAGATATCAGAAGCCCAGAGGACAAAGCACACTTGAGATCATTCCTAGGGATGACTGAATTTTATCAGAAGTTTGTACACAACTATGCTAGTAAGGTGACTGAATTGAGAAAACTGCTGAAGAAAGGAAGTGAGTTTGTCTGGTCGTCCAAATGTGAGAGTGAATTTGTCAGATTGAAGAAGGAAATAGATTTAGCACAACCATTAGGACAGTTTGATACGTACCGCCAGAGTAAAGTCACTGTTGATGCATCCGAAATGTGGATTGGTGCAGTGTTGTCTCAAGTGGATGATAAGGGAAAGGAAGAGATTATAGCACATGCATCTCGAGGATTAAGAGGAGCTGAATTTATGTATTCTGTCCTTGAAAAAGAGGCTTCAGCCTGTTATTGGGCCATGGAGAAATTCAGAAATTTTATATGGGGAACATGTTTTATGTTGTGCACTGATCATAAACCACTTAAAGAAATTTTAGAGAATAAAGGCCTAGATAAGGTGTCCAGGAGGGTTGCCGGATGGATTACCCGTATGCAATGTCACAGTTTTGTGGTTAAAGTAATTCCGGGTAAAGAAAACATACTAGCAGATAGTTTGTCAAGGTTAAGGAAACAAGAGAATGAAAATGATTCATATGGTGAGAATGTGGAAATGGAAATGGTTTTCATTAATACTGAGGGCATAGTGTTCAAGGAAGAATGGTTGGAGGAAATGGACAAGGACGAGTGTTTAAAGTTGGTTATTACATATGTGGATTTGGGTGATTGGCCCAAGAAAACAGAATTGAAAGAAGATACCGTCCCATTTTGGGAGGTCAGGAATGAACTAAGTGTGGTAGGTGGTATTTTATTCAGATGGGAGCGTGCTGTGGTTCCCAGAATGTTACGAAACAGAATTACTGATTTAGCTCATGTAGGACACATTGGCATTAGCAGAACAAAAAGTGTTTTATGTAACAAGTATTGGTGGCCTGGATTTGATAGGGACATAGGACACTCAGCCAGTCCTCTTTCTATATGTACTAAGATTGGAAAAGGAGAAGTGGCTAGACAACAACCCCTGGTAGAGGTAGAAGTACCAGGTGGAGTTTGGAGAGATGTGGCAGTGGATATCCTGGGCCCAGTTGATTTAGGGTATGGAAGAGGAAAATTTATCTTTGTTCTAGTTGATCTATTTTCGCACTGGTGTGAGTTTAGTATAGTAAGGGAGACCACCGGAGAGGCCTTAGTAAAGGAGTTACAACAGATATTTGCTAGGGAAGGTGTCCCTGAAAGCATTCTGACTGACAATGGTCCTCAATTTGTTGGTGGATGTTTTGCAAAATATGTCAAAGAGGCTGGAATCAAACACAAGAGGACTGCGTTATATCACCCGGAGACGAATGGGTGTGTAGAAAGAATGAATAGATGTATCATGGAAAGAATTAGGATGGCAACTGAAACAGGATGTGATAAAAAAGTTGCAATCCAGGACAGGATTTTTGGTCTGCGCATGTCACCTCATTCATTTACGGGAATAACCCCTTTCAAGTTAATGAGAGGACGTAAACCAAACACGGTGGTCAGTCCTCCATGGTTGGGAAGAAGAAGAGAAAGTGATTATGTGGTAGATGGTGTGAGCAAAGATTTGAAAAAGAAAAAGAAGGAATGGAGAGCGCGTGAGTATGCAAGGAGAGGGAAGAAAACTGAGAATTGAATGTGGAGACATGGTGAGGATAAAGAAAGGGGTGTTGAAGAAGAAAGGAGAAGCACTATATTCCGATCCTGTAAAGGGAATTGCTGTGCTGCGTGGAGCGATTCGGGTAGTGGGAGGACAAGTGTGGAACTTGAATCGTGTTGCTTTTGTGAAAAGGGGTGGATGATGTTTTTGGAATAAAATAAAGGAGGGAGATGTGTTATGGTGTAGCTTTTAATAGGCATATATATATGTCAATTAAGATGTAGGTTCAAGATATAGAAATATAAGCAAGATAAATGTTGTGTTCAATAACAATGGAAAGCAAGTATTGCCATGGAAAGAATACAGCCCTGTCTATTCAATGTAGCCTGGAATGGAGGTATGTCATACTGTAAGAGAACATTCCATTTGGCTATGATGCTGCTGTTTACTTTTGTTGGCATTCCAAGTGAATCTGTTGCTGCTTTCCTGTGTGCCTGGTTGTAGTGTTATGCAGCTGGAGGCCCTTTCATTATAAATATAACTTAAAATAAGCAGTTCCTTTAACTTGCGGTTGTCCGGATGTTCATACTTAACATGTCCCACTTCCACTCTCTGAACATCCCTCATCGAGGTGATCCTCCCCCAATGGTCCACCCCCAGGCACTGGATTCAATAGCCATGGCAATGTCCTGGTCACCTGGGTGACAGATCTCTGGGGACTAGAGGGTGAGACACCATCAGGTTTATCACATGGGAGGTGGGCATATCCTATGACATAGGATTGGGTAGTGGTAAAGGAAAAAGTGGGATACCGCTTATCCCCGTCAGATGTCTCACCCCCACTCCCTGAGGACCCCTCACCCAGGTGATCCTCCTGCACCCCCAGGGTCTGGACCCAAAGGTGATGTCTGTGATCTGGCCACCTGAGCAAGAGACCCGCAGGGTTTAGAAAGTGAGACACCCTTTGGTTTCTCACAATGAAAAGACACAGAAAAGCAGTTCATCCCAGTTTCAGGGGCTGAAATGCTAGTGTGAATGCAGCGGTTTAACCCGCGATTGTCACACTTCTAAAGAAAAATTATGACAGGGTACGAAATTACCCTACATGATTATTGCCTCCACCTGCACCTGTTTCAGATGGCACAGTGGGAACGCCTTTGTTTCAGGGTATTTAAAAGCATGTGAATTCAGAAAGGGGTACAAAAAGAGCATCTGAATGAGCACATTTAAGATGCGTTAATTCCGATGCCCTTTGTGAATTGGGCTGCTTCTTTATTCAGTGTATGTGAGGAGGTGTGCTGTTGACATTTCAAAATGTTTTGTAGCGTTCACGATGTTAAAGTCTGATGAGGAATAGATTGTGATGATACAGAAGGTGTATGATTATACTGAAGGTATCCTCGCAACATTGAAAAATAAATTGAGAATATATTGAAATGTCTTATCTTGCTTGTGTGGGATGATACTAAATTCAACAGAAGGCTAATGCTAGTTTATACTCAAGCTGCCACCGGCATGGTGTGGGATGGTATGAAGTACCCGGAGGGATAGTGTGTGATGATTTTGAAGTCCCCACAGTAGTGGTGTGTCATCAAATTGAGGTCCGCACAGCAATGGTATGTCATAAAATTGAAGTCCCCGCCCCACAGGAATAATGTGTGATTACACTGAAGTCCCCAGAGGAATGGTGTGTGAACGTTCTCACAGAGATAGCGAGTGTAACAATGATGTCTCTGCAGTGTAAATCGTTGGGGAGTTTTAAGTCCATCACAGGACAGCGGGCCTCATTACGATTTGGGTGGTAAGTGATAAAATTGTCAGTAACTGAGTTATCCCCAATTTTACTACTATGCCAAATTATGACTTTCAGCTTTCAATGGAGGTTTTATCTCCAGCAAAACCCTGGAGCAAAATCTTCCCACTCAACGCCAAAAAATCAGCAGATTTGGCAGATCTCTGCCACGGTAATTCCACAAAGAAAGCCCCATTACATCCAATGAATGGGGAATTACACCACCACCACTTGTAATCAGGCTGAAATTCTTCCTGATCAAGTGGCGGTAACACTAATTCATTTTCCACTAATTTATCGTAGAATTACTGCCTAACTCGTATTGTGGCTCAGTGTGTAATCACATCTACTACTTCACAGTGAAGCTCTGTGATAGAATTGAAATTCCCCAAGCGAACAGCATATGGCAGTGTTCAACTGGTCGACCCCTCCTATGCTTACATCCTATATTTTACTCTCATAATAGGAGTGACTCTGGAGAAAAGGTGTGACTATTCTCTTGCAGGTATTTGACTATGCTGTCCTGGTTGATTTATAGCTTAATATTTTGAAACAATAAAAGTAAGGTATCCAATTATGAAACTGTCATAATGTAACATTTTTAAAGGCTTTTGAGCAATCTTAATTCTTGTGTCTGAACCATTAAAGAGGTTGAAAGAAAGCCGAGGCCGATTGATGAGCATGTTTAAGTGGGAGGCAGTAAATGGAAGGGGGCACATTAACATAGACATGGCACAGACCTATGGAATAGCAGTAGTTACTGGGGAGAGGCATGATAAGTGTACAGAGCATGAAGGCTTGGATAATAACGTCTGGTTCTTCATGTTGTTGCAACAGTAATGAGCTGAGACAACTAGTTATCCTCACTTTCTTGCCAGTATAATAGTGTTGTGCAAAGGAAGGTCGTTGAAGACGCCCTTAAGAGTGCTAAGGACGAATACGACGCTCAAATCCCTTGGCCAATTGACAAACAAGCCCTATGTTCAACGGGGTTCCTCAAACTCTAGAAGGTTTTGGGTTCAGGGTGCTCAACATTCCATGGGCTACACTCAAGGTGAACAGTCCTTGTCTTGGGGCCAATCGCAAGGTCAAGGTTCTGCTCCCAATTTTAAATGAGGAAATAGAAGGGAAGAACCTTACCTGGGAGAGGCTCCACCTCTCCCAAATAATGATGCCCCGCTTCAGGTCCCCTCCCATGCCACTCCAGTAGGAGGCAGAATTTCACACTTCTCCCACGCATGGGAGGGGATAACGTCAGATAAGTGGGTGTTGTCCACCGTGACAGGTGGGAATTGAGCTGTTACAAAAACCACCCTACCACCCGCCGAGACAAAGGAAAATGACAACAGAAGAAAAACAAATACTGTTGGAAGAAGTAAAGGCACTGCTGGAAAAGGACGCATATAGATCGTTCCAGCAAATCAGGTAAACAAGGGTATTTATTCAACGTACTGTGCCAAAGAATGACCTTTCCATGCGCCCAGTACTAGATCTGTGGCCTGTGAACAAATATGTCAAACCCCAAAGGTCACAGAAAATATCTGTGCTTCAAGATAGTGCGAGTTCACTACCAGTTCAAGGTACTCCCCTTCGGCATTGCCTCAGCACCAAGAGTATTCACCAAGGTACTGGTGGTGGTGGAAGCACACCTGCGCAGAAAGTCCATCCCAGTATACCCTTATGTGGATGACTAATTAACAGGGAATCTCCTCAAATTTGCCAACAAAATACTCAAAAGACAATAGACCTTCTTTTCAATCTGGGCTTTTCCATCAACAAAAAGATATCAAGCTAAGTCCCTAGACAAATAAAACAATTTCTATGGGCTATTCTAAAGACAAAAGAGGAACTGAATTTCCCCTAAAACGAGAGAGTACAAAACATGCTGCTGCGAGTACCTCACTACAAAGTCGGTCGCCAAATAACTGTACGCAAAGCAATGTACTTGCTCGGGATGAGGGCCTCATGCATTCACTTGCGCATGTGTCCAATGCAGGAATGGTTAGCAAAACAATGGACTCAGGCAAGCAGTCAGGGGATGATCTAGTGGTTGTTTCGCTAACCTTGGTACAGGCTCTTTGTTGGTGGTCCAGGGACAACCTACTCGAAGGAAAACCCTTTCGCGTTCCACCACCACAAGCGATCCTCACTACAAATGGATCACTCGCCGGATGGGGGGGGGGCTCACTTCTTCCACCACACATCCCATGGCCAATGGACATGCACTACAGCACAGAAACATATCTACTTCCTGTAACTATTGTCAGTCCTCAAGGCTCTTCAAGCCTTTCAGCAACATCTGGCAGGTCAAACAGTGCAGGTCCTCACAGACAGCACAACTGCCATGTTCTACCTAAACAAGCAAAGAGACAAAGTCTGTCCAAGCTAGCCTCAAGAATACAGAAGTGGGCACTCAAGCAGAATATTTTCCTAACATCTGAGCATGTTCCAGGGGAACTCAATTCTCTGGCAGACATTCTAAGCAGATACCCTCTACCAGAAGAACACGAGTGCCAACTCGACAGAGATATCCTTTCGAGACAGAATATTCTCACAATGGGGTCACCCCCCATTAGACTTGTTTGCCACAAGCCTAAACGCACAATGCCCAGACTTCGCATCCAGGTTTCCCCAACCAGGGTCCAAGGGGAACGCCCTGTGGATAAACTGGTCAGGGAAATGTGCTTGGGCAACACCCCCCCCCATCCCCTGACACCGCTCCTGAGCAAAATAGTGCACAAGATGCACCAGGAACAGGTAACTCTAATTGTGGTTGCTCCCATGTTTGCCAGACAACCTTAGATTCCACATCTGCTCAAACTGGGGATGTGCGACCCAATCAAGCTCCCGTGCCCATACAACAAGCTAACACATACAAGGGAGCATCCCTCCACCCGCACCCTAAATCTATGAACTTGGCAGCTTGGCTCCTGAAGTCATAGAATTTGGCCACTTGAATCTTCCAGAAAGGTGTATGGATATCCTAAAGGAGGCACAAAAACTCAACACCAGACACTGCTATTTCAATAAGTGGAAGAGATTTGTGATATGGTGCATGTCACAAACACTAAACCCAACATTGTTCCCCAGCTAACATTCTACATTATGGCCTAGTATTTAATTCCATCAAAGTGCATCTGGCAGCTCTGTCAGCTTACACCACTTTACAGAACAAGGTGTCCTGGTGGAAAGTTCCAGTCATTAAGGCATTCATTGAAGGGATAAAGGGGCTGTAACCTCAATTTCCAACCCTCCTCAGGGTTGGGATCTCAGTGCTATGCTCTCCAAGCTCATGGGTCCACCCTTTGAGCCTATGCGCAATGCCAGCCTAAAACATCTGACTTACAAGATTGCATTCCTGGTAGACATCATCTCTATAAAATGAGTCAGCGAGCTACAGGATTTTTCCGCACAAGACCATTTCTTCATAATACACAAGGACAAGGTTGTCCTCAGAACACATCCATCTAACTGAGCAGAAAGAAGCCTCCGTACACTTGATGTACGGAGGGTGGTCTTGTACTATGTGAACAAAACTAAACCTTTAAGGAAAACAGACCAACTCTTTGTTTCCATAGCACCTGGAAGAGAAGGTGATCACATGTCAAAGAACGCCATCTCCAGATGGATTGTCAAGTGCATACAGCTCTGCTATTCCCTATCCAGGAAAGTCTTACCTTTCACACCAAGGGCTCAATCTACCAGAGGTATAGTAGCTACCCTAGCTTTCATTGCAAACATCCCTCTAGACGCCATTTGCAAAGCTGCTACATTGAGTTCCATCCATACGTTCCCACAGCATTATTGCATTAACACACACTCTAAAGCAGATTTACAGGTGGGATAAGGTGTCCGAAAACATCTCTTTGCTGCTGTACCTTCTCACTTCCCACCTCTTTCTCCAGATACTGCTCGGTAATCTATGCAGAACATGTGATCTAAGCAGATCCACAAGCTCCAGAAGGGATACATTAATCACTGTAATTGTATTTCTGTGCTTTTATCTGCTTAGATGAACGTGCCCACCCTTCCTCCCCTTCTGGAGTAGAAGACACACAGATGTTTTCTGGGCTATCACTGTTTCTGCTTCATTACATCTGTACTCACGCTACACTTCATGCAACCTCATGTCAGAAATAAACAATCTGAGGGACATCGACGCGTGAAGGACCATGTGTACAGTACAGGTCACACTAGGGATAGTATTATTAACACAGCCTGTCAACGTACATTTTTGAGTTTTGAAAACAAATCTTGTGATACTCTGCAACTTCCACTAGATGTTGGACTATGCAGAGCATGTGAATCTAAGCAGATACAAGCACCAGAAATACGATTACGGTGAGTAATGTATCCCATATTCCCATATATATAAAATGGAAGTTTGTGGATATGTATGTGTGTCTGTTTGAAATGTTCAGCATACTTCCCAACATGCTACCAACCTGAAATTTGGCATGTGGGAAGGGTTCCATGGTGTAGACAATGTAACACATATAAAATAGACCTTTTTCAGATTTTTTTAAGCAATGTGCAATGCTTTCCCCCCATCATATAGCTCTCTGCACCATAGTTCCGCTGTAGTTCTACGTTCATTGTTGCTAAAGTTCAGCAGTTCATGAAAACTTCAGCAGTTCATTGTTCCAAACTTTCCACACTATCAGCATTCTAGCTGACATTAGCGGCACTCACTTTTGAAGTCATGCGGTTGACACAAAACAGTGCTTTTGTAGTAATGCGGGTGACAGGAAATGGTGCATGACTCTTCTATAGTGTCCCCAATGACATTGTCAGTCACATCATGGCAAATCTATCATGATAATTACAGGAACTTCATTTCGCATGGAAGCTGATGAATGTATGCCATCTCAACAGTACAAAGCGTACATGTTTCAGTCGTACACGTACAGGTACAGCACTTCAATCTTACACACTTCAGCCCTAAACGGGGACAGCACTTATGTTGAGGTCGCTGCTGCCTCGGCTGTAGATCAGGACACCAATAATGTTGCTGTGCAATCTCAATGCTCCAACTCAAAGTAGCTGGAATCGATTTATGTGACTCATGCTGTTTTAATGGTCAGCTTTATGTGGCTTGGTCCAGAGTTGGAAACAAAGACAAATTGTTCACACTAGCTCCTACAGGAAACACTAGCAATTTTGTCTTCAAAGAAGCATTGGTTTAGTTTATTAAATAAACTTCAAACTAGGACTTAAGTAGGATTTACTGTGCGAAGCACGGGTACACCTGCTAGTAGTATATAATACAACACACCTGGGCGCATATGTCTACGCAAGACCCATGTATCCATTTCACAACCTCACTTCACAACCTCACAGTAAACCGATGTATCCAAATCTGTACTAATCACACTTAAGAATCTGCAGCTCACCTTTTACTCTGCTGCCACCAACCCCCACCTTCTTCTATTGCAGAGCATAATGCCAAGAAGCCACGAAAATAGCATAAGCCAGGTTATACAATTTTCAATTATATATATATTTATGCTGGTGCATATCATCACTGACTTTAACATCACAATTGTCACACATCTCTGTGTGGAAGGTAGCATCATCATTATGACACTATCTCTGAGACTTTAACACCACCCCTATCAAACACAATCTGTGTAGGGCCTTCAGCCTTATTTTTATGGCAGAGTATCTCTGTGGGGACCTTTACATCATTATAATCACAAACCATCTCTATGGGGACATACTCATCCATCATGCACCATCTCTGTGGGGACATTAACATCATTATATTCAAACACCATCTCTGTGGGGTCTTCAGCTTCATTTTTATCACACAGCATCTCTGTAGGGACTTTTACATCATTATAATCACACACCATCTCTATGGAGACATAATCGTTATCACACACCAGCTCTGTGGGGACATACTCATCCATCATGCACCATCTCTGTGGGGACATTAACATCATTATATTCAAACACCATCTCTGTGGGGTCTTCAGCTTCATTTTTATCACACAGCATCTCTGTAGGGACTTTTACATCATTATAATCACACACCATCTCTATGGAGACATAATCGTTATCACACACCAGCTCTGTGGGGACATACTCATCCATCATGCACCATCTCTGTGGGGACATTAACATCATTATATTCAAACACCATCTCTGTGGGGTCTTCAGCTTCATTTTTATCACACAGCATCTCTGTGGGGACTTTTACATCATTATAACCACACACCATCTCTATGGGGACATAATCATTGTTATCACACACCAGCTCTGTGGGGACTTTAACATTGTTATCTTCAAACACCATCTCTGTGGGGTATTCAGCCTCATTTTAATCATACACCATCTCTGTCTGGACTTTAACATCATTATAATAACACCCCATATCCATGGGGACTTTAACATCAAAATAATCACACACGTCTGTGGGGACTTTAACATCAGTATATTCAAACACCATCTCTGTGGGGACTTCAACCTATTTTTTAATCGCACACTATCTTTGTGGGGACTTAATCATTACCATTATTACACACCATCTCTGTGGGGTCTTCACCCTCCTTTATGACACACACTATCTCTCTGGGGACTTAATCATCACCGTTATCACACATCTCTGTAACAAACTTAAAATCATTATACCCACATGCCATCTCCATGGGGACATAATCATCACTATTATCATATGCCATCTCTATAAAGGACATTAATGTTTTTATCATCGTACACCATCTTTGTGGGGACTTAAAAATCTGAATATACATACACCATCTGTGTGGAGCCATTCTAATCATCAAAATCAAACACCATCTCTGTGAGGATTTTAACATCATTATATTCAAACACCATCTCTGTGGGGGTCTTCAGCCTCATTTTTATCACACAACATCATTGTGGGGACTTTTCCATCATTATAATCACACACCATCTCTATGGGGACATAATCATCATCGTTATCACACACCATCTCTGTGGGGACTTTAACATCATTATCTTCAAACACCATCTCTGTGGGGTCTTCATCCTCATTGTAATCATACACCATCTCTGTGGGGACTTTAACATCGTTATAATAACACACCAGAGTGCTCTATATATTTATGTCCCGTTTGTATAGTGTTATTCTTGTATCGTATGTATCTATGCTTCTGCTATATCGTGTACATTATGCATCTGTATATTCTGACCTGTATTTTATATGCCACTATGTAACCTAAGCTGAAAGTCTTCTTGCTTCTTCTGTGCCCTGATACCTTCGGGTCTGGCACACATTATAAATAAATTTTAAAAAAACACACCATCTCTATGGGGACTTAATCATTACCATTATCACGCACCATCTCCATGGGAACTTTAACTCTAACATCACAATAATCACACATCATCTCTGTGGGGACTTCAACCTATTTTTAATCGCACACCATCTTTGTGGAGATTTAATCATTACCATTATCACACACCATCTCTGTGGGGTCTTCACCCTCCTTTATGGCACACACTATCTCTGTGGGGACTTAATCATCACCGTTATCACACATCTCTGTAACAAACTTAAAATCATTATAGCAACATGCCATTTCCATGGGGACATAATCATCACTGTTATCATATACCATCTCTGTAAAGGATGTTAATGTTATTATCATCGTACACCGTCTTTGTGGGGACTTAAAAATCTGAATATGCATACACCATCTTTGTGGGGCCATTGAAATCATTATATTCAAACACCATCTCTTTGAGGACTTCAACATCATTATCACACACAACCAATAAAATGAAATGTCTTTAATAGAGAAGCTTCGACATTTTGGGGGTTTTATTGCACATGGTTCTACTAGAGGAAACTGGTGTTGGGGTCTTAGTGGGTTAGATGGGGAGTCGTCTGAAAAGCCTGCAGTGTTGACAAGTGGAGGCCGTACCTACTTCAGTGCCCAATGCTGGTATGGTTCAGTATGGTTTGTGAAAGTGGCACTTGGATTTCTCATTTATATGGAGATGAGGGCCCAAGGTCTATTAAATGAGTGTGCTAGTATGCCGAATTAGCCACTGGATTAGGGGATGGTAAAATGGATAGAGGTTAGAACTTTGGCATGCCTCTATCTGGTTCATGTGGTATTAATATGCATAAGGCTGTCATGTGTGAGATGGATATATTTGTGTAGTGTAAAGCAGTAGGCAAAGGATAGGTAAGTCATTTAGGTGGGCAATAGGAGATGAGAAATGAGGACAAACGGGAAGTTTAACACTGGACAGAAATGATTGAGTTCCCATCTTTTGTTGACCTCTGCATGGCCTCTGTGTGTCTTTAATAACATTCTTTCTTATCACACACCATCTTTGTGGGGACATTAACATCATTGTAATCACACACCATCTCTGTGGGGACTTTGGTGTTATCATAATCACACACCATCTCTGTGGGGACCATACCATTGTCATAATTGAACACCATCTCTGTGGGGACCTTATCATGATTATCACTTAGAATTGCTTTGGAGAATTTAAATTGACCATAATCAAACATGATCTCTATTGGAAAGGTAACTTCACTAATATTAAACATGATCCAAAAGTAGATAACAACACCTCATCATTCCTAAAGAGGAGATGTGTAAATAGGGAAGATGGTGCCTGTGGAAGAATGAAACTTGAATTTGAAATCCTGCTTCCTTTTTTATCACAAAGTGTAATCCTGGGTCAATCATGGTATCTCCTGTGCCACAGTTCTCTTTCCTGGAAGTTTTTTTAGTGTTTATAATAGTGTTTACTGCCAGAACAAACTGCCTTTAAGTTTCACATGCAAATTAAACATCTTGCACATTCAAAAACATCCTAATCCATCTGTTGTGGTGCCTAGATATCAGGAATGTACTTGTATATAAAATATATTGCATACTAAGTACTATAAAGTAAGCATTTTTTCATTTGCTCATTATACATTCCATCCCAAATAAGAATAATGTGGTAAGTCCCCATAAGGATGGTAACACACGTTCAAGTCCCCGCAAAGATGGTACCAAACACGCGACTAAAAATAAGTATTTTTGCAAATTTGAAGTTGGATCCTGTATTATGAATTTTTTCTGAATATATTTCTGCTATTAACACATTTCCAGAACATTGGGAAAGGTTAGTCCCCACAAGGCTGGTTTCCACACATAGTCCCCACAAGGTAGGTAAAACGTGTATGTGTGTGTGTGTGTGTGTGTGTGTGTGTGTGTGTGTGTGTGTGTGTGTGTGTGTGTGTGTGTGTGTGTGTGTGTGTGTGTGTGTGTGTGTGTGTGTGTGTGTGTGTGTGTGTGTGTGTGTGTGTGTGTGTGTGTGTGTGTGTGTGTGTGTGTGTGTGTGTGTGTGTGTGTGTGTGTGTGTGTGTGTGTGTGTGTGTGTGTGTGTGTGTGTGTGTGTGTGTGTGTGTGTGTGTGTGTGTGTGTGTGTGTGTGTGTGTGTGTGTGTGTGTGCGCCCTTGCTACTCGTTGGCCGTCGTGTATATGGAACATTCTCTACAGTGGATTCCGCACAACCAACCAGGGACCAGATTATCTAACATTTGCACCAGTGCTAAAAAGTGCTAAAAAGTGAGCAACGACTTTGATAATAAGGAATAAAGCAAACAGTGTATGTCATAGTCTGTATAATCTAAAAACCTTTGCACTAGTGCAAGCACAGTCCAGACTTATTTTTGTACCATGTTGGTGGCATAACATGAAAAGAAATATGCTTAGTAAATTATCTTTCATGCTACTCCGCAAACATAGTTAACAAAGCAATCTGTTTAATGTTTACAGTTATGAACATATTTTTGTCAAAGCTTTGATAATCTTGCCCCTGGAGTGGATTTCTGCTGGGTGGTTGCGGGCCACGACAAGGTTCAGAATTTCCCAGATTGACTCGCATAACAGCTAATCATAGTGGCCAGGGTTCAAGCGCCCTGATTGCTTGGAATGCAGGGCATGACTGGCCAATGAGGACATTCAGAACTTTCTTACACTCGAGATGATTCGCCAGCCATTTTGTCCAAATTGAAAAAAGACAGTTTTCATATTGCTTGCGCAGAATATTGCCAGGCCCCATTAGCCATCTGTCTCTCTAGTTTGTCAGTCCGTTGTTCTGTGCACATATTTTACAAATCCATGTGCATTGAGCTCTACACACAACCTATCCAAGTGATACAGGTTTCTACCGCTGGAGGTAGTCGCACTGAAAATTCCCCATTGGTCCCAATGGGGAATGGGAAATTCCCAAATGGGCCCAATGGGGAATTCCTGTTCCGCCAAACCCGTGATCCAGTGCTAATAGTGCCAGGGGGTTTGGCAGTAACGCTATTAGCGCTGGTGATACCACCCAACTCGTTATGAGGCCGATAGTCTTTCCATGTGCTGTAATGAATCCTGATGTGCAGTAAGGCGTGTCCCTCTACATCAGCGGTCTGCAACCTGCGGGTCTCCAAATGCTTTGGACTACATATTCCATAACCTCTTACCATTGACTATGCTGGTTAGGACTGGTTTGGTATGTAGTAAAACATCTGGAGAGAGAAAGATTGTAGACCTCTGCTCTACGTAAACACTTGTGTGCAGTAGGGTCAGTCTTTCAACCTCCAAGGACTCCAATGTGCGGTATGGTGTCCCAGACTATATTCCGGTTTGCTTTAGGGAGAGCCATTCTTCATTCACAGACTGAAGAGTGAAGTAGGGGCAGCCCCTCTGTGTTCACAGATGCTTTGTGTGCAGTTGGTTAGTCCTTCTATAGCCAAGGATTTCTAATAAATCATAAGGTGAATTCCCCTAAATAAATTCACAAAAACTTGCTATGCAACATGGTGAGTCCTCTGCATCGGGAGGCACCGGGGTTCCAGCAGCAGACTTTGGGAGTTTGGTGGAGGCATCCACACCACATATGAGCATGCTGGGTGAGGAGCAAGCGTAACCAATCAACATCACTCACAGATTTTGGGCATGCAGAAAGGGAACGCCTTCAAGATACAAAGGCTCTGGGTGTGCAACAGGTACACACAAAACGCTACACTCTGCAACCAGTTCATATACCACTGCCGAGGCAAATGCATCATAACACTACGGACATGCGATGGCTACCCTCTGGGTGCAAACGCCTATGTTCTTGACGCAGAGCACCTAGAAACAGATCTGTATGTAGAGTTCAGGGTACATTCAGTCGACAAGCATCAGCACAACAGAAAATCTATCTTGCATTTTTCCCTCTTTCACCCCCTAATGCATCCCACCCGCCTCTCTTTCAGAAACACTAGAGCCCTTGAAGGACATGCAAATGGTAGTGCTGCATGCAGTAAATCCCAGTGGCATAACATTACATCAATGGACACCTGATGTGAAGAAGTGAGAGACCCTCTGCATCCACAGACTTCACACGCTCTGGGCGTGCAATACGGCAAGGTTTCGACACCCACAGACCCCTTGATTGGATCTAGGTGAGCTGCCCTCCAACCATAACTCTATGGTGCGTAGCACGCCCCACTACTGGTCTTCTGAACATCCCTAAGGTCTGTGTGCACAGAGGCATGTACACTACGGTCGATAAACGGCATGCAGTGTTTTGAGCGCTGGAAACAAACATCGTTGGCTAAATGCTGTTACTTTTCAGCCACTATCCAACACGTCCCCCCATATTCTAGGACTGGAGGTTGACTACGTAATTGCACCAGTTCTCAAATAGGTGCAGAAGGGTGTTTAGTGAGCTGAGTGAAAACAAATATCGTTTACCCCACAATGTTTGTTTTCAGCAGTCAAAACATGTAGATCCCAAGAAGCAGGTTCTGTATGTGCAGTAAAGGCAGTTCCTCTGCATTCACAAAGCTCTGCTATAAAGAAGTAAAGATTGCAATATGACCACATATTGTTGCTGTGCAGTAAAGTCAGTTCTATATACAGGGCTCCTGGTGTGTTAAAGGGTCAGCTGGACTTCTACATCCCCAGACTTCCTAGACTATGCTGGTAGCCTCTAGGATGAGCCCCTCCACATACAAAGACCCTTAGTACCCTGTAGAGTCCGTACCTCTACAATCAGAGACTCCCAAGACTTTTTGTAGTCTGTAGGGTCAGCACTTCTTTGTGAAAAGATTCCAAAGACTCTTTGTAACATGTAGGTCAGCCCCCTACATTCACAGACTCCACAGACTTGTGTCTGCCTGTAGGGCCACCCTTCTACAAAGGAAGAATCCTGGTGAGAATTGCTGTCAGCCGCTAACCATTCACAAACTCTTTTTTGGTTTGTTTCGAGGACCTATAAACATTTTCAAAACTGCTGCATGAAATCATGCATATGTGCCTTAAACAAAGCAAAATACAATGTGTGTATCACATGGGATAAATCTACAGTTATATATAACTGTGTAAGGAGTGTGAGGTTACACTAGAATGTACACGTTTCATTTTTGACAGACAATAATCACTAACAGACAATACAACATACACATATCAGTAATTTATAGAACACACATAGACTGCTCTAAAACATCATACAAAATGCAAGAAAACATCAACCATTTTATTATTGATCAAGATATAAACCACATTACAATATAATTTCCATATACGTGGATTAAACAAATCGGTCTCGATCTCGTGACCTTTGCACCTTAACCCTTTTAGCCATTCCTTATTTCAGGATTTCAGACAGTATACATCAAGATTCCTTATATTCTTGCTGCCTGATAATCGTGCAAAGGCCTATTTCTTTGTTTGCCCACATCCAATATTTTGTGACTAGTTTGTATTATTCTTTCTTATAGTCAGAGTTGCGTCTTCTTCAGAACATATTTGTGAAATATAAAAAAAAAGCATACAATGTCCCAAACTATTTACACAAAATGGTGTAATATTAAAAACAAATTTACAATGTGTGCTTCATACCTTTACAATTTGTGTGGGCTACTATACATTGTAGACCCTCATGCGAGCATGCAGTGTCATGTTAAAAGATTGCCTTGTGCATGCTATTAGTATTTCCCAACATGACAAACCTTGCTGTGTTGGGAAAGACTAATAGCATAGGGTCTACAATGCATAGTCTCCCACAAAAATACTCATTTTTTGAGGACCTTAGATTTACTAAATCCATCAGTAACTGGTGACCATATTTTACATCTAAAAAAAAGCAATTTCAGACTGAATTGCATAGTCTTCTCTTCGAGAGTATTTCAGAGGCAATATCATAAGGTTGGGGTTACAGATAAAAAATTAACCATGTCCATTTTTAGATATACCAGAATATAATAATGTATTCTCCCAAGTAGCAATTAAGAGTGCAGTCATAACTGGATGATTTTAACTATCACACTGCACAAAAAGTTAGCACAAAAATCACAGAAGAAATTGAAGTGGCAGAAACACGGTTGGGAAAACTAAAGAAAAATGTGAAGAAATCAAAAAATTATAGGAGTTTGTCGCGGTTTATTACGTGGTTACACTCAACTCAGGGCGTTCCTTTCCCCACAATGAATGTGGCGCAACAATAAAGCACTTTGGATTTTTGTTGAGGTTCAATGTGGTAAGGCCTCCAACCCATCTCGCACCAAACCCCCAACAAGTACCCGGTGCCACAATGGACTAGGAAACAGGCTGGTGTGTATTAAGAATATAGATTTATTAATTTATTCAAACCAAATTTCACAAAAAAAAAAAATCAACCATCAATGCTGTGGCAACAAAAGAACAAAATGACTTCCATAAAGGCACCAACAAAGAGATATGCAGTCACAATTATTTATTTTTAAATCACCCACCAACACGGAAAATAACAATTCAAGACACACAGTAATTGCTGATTTGGTTATACTTTTTTCCCAGCAAACCTCACCATCGAAACATCAATTAGACTTTACTCCTCTGAATGGAAGTCAGTGGCAGAGAGTGGGAACACAATGGGAAAAATCGGTTTTGGGATTTTAAGCACAGCTGCAAAGTGAAAGTAAGAAAGGCAATGGAAAATTAATTTTGCCAAATCGTTATGTCAATACCGGCTCAAAACATACTGGGAAAAGATTGTTGGTTTCAGATGCCAACAAACCCATGCTGTGATCAATATAGGGGAATTAATTGATTTACTTTAATTAAATATGCTGGGGATTTACATAGACAAACAGGATATATGTCTATGGGGAAATAACTAGAACAATACTTGAAAAATATCGGGCCAACACCATCTATGGTTTTGGGGTAGTTTTACTTATAGGAGAGGCCTTGAAATGTGCATCAGGGAACTGCAGGGCATGGCTGGGACATAAAGGGGGCCAGTGAAGGATCTCCTCTGAATCCTCCAAGGGGTCTCAGTCAGCTTGTATGTCTCCTGGTTCCTGTCTCCATTGCCAGATATAGGCCTCTCTGCTGGGATGTTTCTTGCCAGATTTCAGCAGCAGGTTGCCTCTCGGAATTAGTGGAAGAAGTCCAGTTCTAATGCAAACTGATCTACTGTTAGGGCAAATGACATCAGAAACTTGTCATGATTCCCATGAAAGGGATAGGTTGATTTTCACTGCCCACCTTCCACCTGTGTGCTAACAGGATAAGGGGATAGGGGAGTGATTTGGGATAGCTGTGGGAGGCGAAATCTTCATTATCCCACTTTGACAGGTGGGCTCGGCCTGATTTAAACGAAATAATCTATCAACGTGGCAAGTACCCTACATTTTTAAATCTTTACATGTATGAATATATTTTTAAGAACAACATATTAAGGTGAATCGGATAAGGCTAGTCTGAAATTAGCACACCATTCCGATGCAGAGATACCATTTTTCTTAATTTACTCAGAACCATAATCAGTGAAAAATATGCCACTTCACACATTTCATGTTGCTTATCTCCCTCACGCTCATACCAACTTTCGCATCGCTCGGAATCAAAGGAAGGCCCAAATCACGTTTTCCTTAATAACGTTAGTTATGCTTATCACACCAAAATCGTTTTATCATGGTTAAAAGGGGGTGACTGTCACTTTTAATACAAGTCTGGAATGACTGTTGTGACATGTATGCTGCCCTTTTTATGTAATTACATTTATTTTTCCATTAATCAAATGCAGTTTCACAGGCCTCTTTCACTTCAGCCCCCACACTTGCTCCTAAATTTCATTTCTCCTTAGACATGTGACTAGGCAGAGAGGCTCATGATTAGGTTTGCCTCCCCCTTCAAGGCCTGATAGCAACACTAATGGACTTTTTACGGGACTTGTGACCTCAAGGTCACTCCAACTGCAAGAACAGACATGTCTTTATCAGTTCTCCACCGTATTTTTGATCTAAACCTATGTATTTCTTTCTATATTTTGAAGTAATGGCTCTGATTGATGATGAAAACCAAGCCTGTGTCTTCAGGGCAGTAGAGGGAAGGTCCTGGAGGTTAGTTTCATGAATGGAGAAATGACAGTTCATGTACTCTGCAGCAAATGTCCTTTTAAACTCACCCATGACTGCCATTTTATACAGCATCTTATCAGGCTTTCACAGTTTCAAATACGTGAGTATCACTTCTGGAATTTTCATATGTAAAAGGCTAATATATGAGAACACCATGTTAAAGCTTTGAAAGTGTAGCATTTATCTTAATATACTGTCAATTTGGATGAGGGAAAAACGAAAATCACACTCTTTTATTTATTTTACATGCAATGAGCTTGGTTTCACTTCAGCTCCTTGGAGCACAATCTGGTATTCCATTGAAGATACTGTATGCAGTGCTGTTTCTTTATAGATAAGTGCAGCCCTCCATGGATTGAATAACATGGCATTATCAGCCATATGCCTTTCTTTTCCTTGCTGAAATGCATTGCGCATATCTTCGCGCTTTTGACTTAGGCCCATTTTCTTTCCTTTAGATGTTAGACCTGTGTTTGGTTCAATAGGCCTTATACTTCTGTGGGCTTTTACAAATTAATCTGGCCTCTTGATTTCTAGGATTTAGGTGCTATATTTCACACCACAAGTTTATTAAACTCACTATGACCAAAAAACTGAAAAGGTTGAAAAAGATATTGAAGTTTTTTAAAAAGGGAAATCCATATCTTGCTGATGATTACATTAATAAGAATTATGTAAGGGGACCTAAAGAGCCCTTTAAAAAAAAGTGGGTCACATTTTAGTATACCACTTTGAGTGAGTCTGATACCGAAATTACACATGTAGTAGAAGAATTATCGACAAACAATTGCCCTTTTTTAGGATGAGGGAACACACGGGGCAGACATCGAGTTCAAGGTCAACAACAGGATGACCGCGAGTTTGCAGAACAACATAGTCCATTCAGAACCAGGAGTTGGGCCTTTTCGGAGACAACAGACATGTATATTCCAATCTTTAACCTATCTAAAAAAGCTCTTAGCAAAACAGAATTTGATGTAGTCAGTAAACGACTTTTGTTAGTTCCAGCCACTATCACACTGGAAACAGAGTTAAGACAATTCCTATGCAAATATGGTTATATACATGTTTGCCAATTCAGATCATCATTAGCACAGTGACTCAGTAGCCTCTTTTTGAACCACATCCACTTTTGTTCACCCAATGAATAGAATGCTGAAGAAGTAATGAATAGAATGCTGAAGAAGTACTCACTTTTGAAAATGTAGTCTTAAAAGGGTTTAGATCAATCTGCAAAAGAAGAGCATATGTGCCATCCAATATATCACCAGAGGAAAAACAAGCATTACATCATCTCAAGCAATAGGGAGACATAATTATCAAAAGTGCAGACACTGTTGGAGGGATTGAAGTCATGGATTGTGAGCAGTACGGCACAAAAGTAATGTGGCTATTGAATAATAATAAACAATATCAGCCATTACCAGAAGATCCATTGAAATACTTTGCTCGTAAGATATTGAGAATAACTACTGAAAGCTTACAAGAAGGGATAATAAATAAACATGAACTAGAGTTAGATAGATCCCCAAATTCCAGTTATATACATATTAATGAAAATGCATAAAGACCGAATTAATCCTCTAGGTAGGATGATCATTTCAGCCTGCGGCTCACTTTTTGAGCCAATCACTAAGTATATTGATTTTGTCATCAAGCCCCACACTTTAACATCATACTCCGGTCTGGCAGATTCCAGAGATTTTATCAATATAATTGAGGGGATGATCTTTGATAAAGAAACTGAACTCATAGTGATACTTGACATAGAATTGTTTTACACAAATATTTAAAATGAACAAGCAGTGCTAGTATTAAAAGAAACATTGGACCACTGTCCTCCACCATGTCCCTGCTGAATTTATACTCAAATTAGCAGAGTTGGTTCTTACAAAGAATTTTGTCTTGTTTAAAAAACAATGTTTTCTCCACATCAAAGGTACATCCATGTGTTGTGTATCCGCTCCAAATCTAGCCAATGTATATATGTCCCATTTTGAGAAAACATTTGTTTTACATGAATCCAATCAATTTCTGACCATCTGAAATTGTACAAAAGTTGCATCAATGACATTTTAATAATATGGCGAGGGAGCAGACTTGCACTAGATGCTTTCCAATTAATGAATGGTTCAGATCCTAATTTAAAGTTTATGATGCCCTTTAGCCAAACCACAATACTTTTTCCAGATTTTAATGTAGAGGAAGGCAATTAGCAACGACACTGTTCTGCAAAGCCACAGATGAGAATACGATTTGGCATTATTCCAGTTTCCACCTTGCAGCACTCAAACAGAATATGTCACATGGACAGTTTCTTAGATTACAAAAGAATTGCACTTTGCTGATTTTAAACAGCGAATTCATTTAATAACATAACAAGTGCATTTATAGAGCACACGTCCGCCCCCATTTGGCGCTATTGACAGATAACAGATGTTTATTGTTACCCAATGTAATGGTACTCTTTTTATCAACCTCGGAAGGATGAAGCACTGAGTGGACCTGCCAGGATTTGAACCTGTGACCTTGAGGTCAAACACAGGCACCTGTAGTGGATGCATCAGTCCACTGAGAAACATACCCGGTTAATGACCAACAAATTATTAGCAAGAGTCAATCCGAAGAAACTGCTTAAGAAATCTTATAAAAGACAGAGCAACATTATTGGAGCAAATCAGACACAGATATAGCAAACACAGAATTGTCTGCACAACCACATTTTGCACCAAAACTACTGCCATTAAAAAATCGATCATGAAAAATTGCCCTATTCTACAGTTAGAAGATCACAGTCTGCAACATCCGCTCTTTGCTCTAAAGAAGCGTACCAGCTTACCGCAATCTCTTTCACATGTAGCCAGAGAAAAAAAGCCCAATGAGAACATGCTGGCAGAATTATGGAGTTTACCTCAAGTACAGGGACACTAGGCTTGTGGTAATTGCAGTGTATGCACCTTTACTATGAAGCCTACTGTTTTCAGACAAATGCATTTTGAAAAACACACTAATTGCAAATCAACAGGAGTAATATATGCAATTATGTGTCACTGCAACAAGATATACGTAGGTAGAACTACACAATGTAACACCAGAATCATTGAACACAGGTTGAGAATCTGTTCCAGCAATTTCCTTGCCCAATTAGTACCACATTTTCGATACAAGCAACACACAGAGGACAAAATAAAATGGTGAGTCATAGGGAAAGTGAATAGAGAGCCAAGAAGCGGATTGATTGATGCAAAACTAGTGAAAAGAAAACACCTATGGATGTACCTTTTACAATCATACAAGACTGGTTTGATTGACAAGGAAAAGTGGCACAGCTGGATATGTGTGCAAAGTGTTCTCCAAGTAGTCGCCGAGTAGGTTTATGCATAATATTTATAGATCAATTTTATATAAAATTCTACATAATAATATCTTTGCAACAACCAACCTACGAAACAAATTGTGTAAGCACATTGTTTATATACATTTGTGCAGTTGTACTTAGCAAGCACATAATTGATTTAAATACAAACTACATAATGTGACATTCTCCATAGAGGTGTTCTTGAATGTAACTTTTATTTATAACACAACATGAAACAAACCTATCAAAAGGTTTCACCAACTATAAGAGAGTGGGTGTGAGCCAAAGTTTATATGCAAAACGATGTACATTTTAAAATGGCCCACCTAGTTTGACAAACGTTGGAGAGGTAAAATAACCAGTCCTATGTCTATTTCTGCACATGACATAATATGTAGTCAGGTTACACCAATGAAAGAAAACATTCCAATTGGAAGCACCTGAATGACCGAGACGCGATAAGTCAAGGATTGAGGCATATAAAACATTACAAATGAGCTGCGTGCCATGTGACTTAAGTAAGTACATATCTCCCCAAATAGGATAGACAAATGAAATATTAAGTGCAAAACACAATGATACAATAGATGTTGTTTTTCTAAAAAAAAATCAGTGTTAGGGTGAAAACGATATGGATTGACGTAAACTAACCTGGTAGTGCCACAAGGCACAAAAGTGTGGTACGATTGTCCACAATACATTTTGAGTTGATTACACATCAGATGGGCAGCAGGATGGTATTAAATCCTCTTTACAAAAATGTTCCTTTTAGGATGAATGAATATTCATTAGCCTGATGTTTGAGACATCTAATGAAAAGAATTTCAAGGTGCCTAATATTATTTTTATCAAACACCTGAGGCGAACTGTATTTGTTCTTGAGGGTGATGACCACTTGCTCGATCGAGTTGCTTGAGGCACAGGCTTGTTGTGTTGGGAAAGACTAATATCATGCACACCATGATTTTTTAATATGGCAGTGCATGCTTGCATGCCGATCTACAATGCATAATCTGACACAAGAGTTGGAAAAAACACTCTTCACACAGTGTGAATATGATTGCTCAGTACACTGTTTTGTGTAAAGTGTCTCAGATATAGTATTTTTTTAAAATTTTTGACAGCAAGTATGCCCTGAAGAAGACGCAAACTCTGACCACATGAAACAATGGTTGAAAACTAGTCACAAAATGTTAAGCGTGGCCAAACAAAGAAATAGGCCTCAGTCAGAATTAATAAGCATCGATATATGATACATATAGGCAACAGTGTATGATATGTACAGGGCATTTGCATTATTATCAGGCAGCAATGCAGCAAGAATATAAGGTACTATCTGTTCACGGTGTAACATAGGCCATTCTAGCATATATTAAAGGTCAATATTGGTTCATAATTCATAGGGTCACTTCTGTCCACCATCTTAAATATCAGAATTACCACTGATCGCTTCCACGAAGGGGGCGTAAGTCCCTGTGACTTATTAATGGTCATTGAAAAGGCTAAACACATAGGAAACTGTTTTCTTTTGAATTTGAAAGGCATATTTATATCAGATGGAATGAAAGGTATGCACAGTTTAAGAACAGTATCTTTGTTTAAACCATTGATTACACAGGCCTCTATGATGTGTCTTTGTAGACGCGTAATTGTCAACCTTTTTCCATTGCAGAGTCCCCCAATGGCATAAGAATAACTGCACCTACTTTCAGTTTTAGCTCGTGAGAAGGCATACATCCTACAGAGATTTCTCTCTTTAGAGACTGAAACATTGAGCCAGTAATTAAGTGTCCATTGAAACTGGAACCACTTTATCCTGTTTAAAGAGAAGTGAGGTTCGAAAGAAGTAACTTGAAATTATTCAGAATGTTTGCGATAGTAGAAAGTGTGAATGTTTGTGATTGTGGAAGGTGAAGATGACCATGTAGAACCGTGCTCATTCTGTTTGTTGAAATCATAGCTGTTTTTGAAGTGGAAGGGAACATAGATGTGTACTTTGCCATTTGGACCGCAGAGGGCAACCTAACAGTGATAAATTGCATCAGCTGACCACATTATGATAAGATTTCCATACACGTGGATTAAAAAAAAACATTCTTGATCTCTTTCATTTTTGACATACAATATTCACTAACAGACAAGAAAAACATACACATATCTGTCAAATATAGAGCACATATAGGCCGCTCTAAAATGTCAAACAAAATGCAAGACAAAGTCAACCATTTTGTTACTGAGAAAAACCTGAACCACATTAAGATTGGATTTCCATATACGTGGATTATGACGTATACTGTCTGAAACCCTAAAATAAGAAATGGCTATAAGTGTCAATGCGCACATGTCAAGAGATCAATAATTATCTACTTAATTCACGTATATGGAAATCGTATCATAATGTAGTTTAGGTTTTCTCAGTAAAACAATGGTTGATGTATTGCATTTTGTATGACATTTTAGAGCAGTCTATGTGTGTTTTATATTTCAAAGATTTTTACTTTTTTTTTGTCTGTTAGTGAATATTGCATGTCAAAAATGAAATGTGCACATAATACAGCAGTATATTCTTTTGATTATTTTTCTAATATTTACACATGATTGTCATGCATAATAAAATGGGAATGAAAATCCAATCTACTATGGTCACAGACTTCTTATACAATTATATATAGATACATATTATATAGATAATATATATAGAGGCGTTCTATATTTTAAATGTAAAATAACTGTAGATGTATCTCATGTGACAAAACCCTTTTATTTTGCTTTGCATATACCCAATAGTCAAATGAGTTAAAGAGTAACCCAATAGTTTCATGTATGTGCCTTAAACATGCAGGCATCAGTCTTTTAACCGAGGGCCTCAACCATGTGCTAATGTTGATCTGCTACACTGCTCCTCTGATGCTGAGAGAGACTCAACAGTGGAAAATGGCACGGAAATATGACTGTGCTGTCACAGCATGTTATTTGTTGCTTGTTCTTCTGCTTCCTGACTGATGGGGCCAAAGGAAAGGTGAATTGAATTCTCACTGCACTTATTTCATAGCAAGTAAGAGTAACAGAATATAAAACAAATCTGCTAAAGACATATCAGAGAAATAACAGAATAGCAAGCAAGTGTAAAGCTGGAGAGCATTCAGGGTCTGTCAGCCAACCGATGAAGACAATGACCCACTGGATGGGCATAGATACCGTAGACTGTCACCAGCCTTAGAAAAGTTGAATCTGGGTGTTTTGCATTCCTGCATTGTTTAAAAACTAGGCCTTTTCCCCGCATTTTAGGAAAGTTGAATCTGGTTTTGCTTTGTGGTAACTGTGGTATTGTTAACTGTGTCTCAGGTTTCAACCGCTCCCCTGGTACCCTCCATGCTGGGAGATCCTTTGTACTGTTGAGTGTACCTGCCTGCCCCTTCTGTGTGTTCCTTACTGTGTCTCCTCCCCCTCTGTGCATCATATGCTGTGTGGCATTGGGCTGTGTATTCCTCCTATCTACTCCCTCCTGCTCCCACTTCCTCCCCACACCCTCTATGGGGCTCTCTGTTTCCCCTATCTTCTCTAACTGCTACTGTACCTCCTTTCCTATCCCTCTCACTAAGTCGGGAAGGAAGTAGTGCAAGAGGGACATCCTGGTCTCCATCCCAGGCCTCCCTATCGCTGATACCCATATCAGTGCTTCCTCCAGACAGACTCTTACTGACATCCTCTTTGTCGTTCCATCCCCAGACCTATCAACCCCTCATATGGTCTCTGTTCTCTCCTTTTTCCTCCTCTACCATTAATGGTGGCACTCGGAGGGAGGTCCTCCATTAATGTCTATCTGAATGGCACTGTCTTGGTCCAGGGCCCTCAGCCCAACCTCCCCCATTTCTATAGATGTCTCCCGCGTCTTATCAACTTCCTTCCTTCTCCTGCTACTCCTACCAGCACCTCTCTGGCTCCTCCGCCACCTCCTTATTCCGCTACCTCTCTGGCACCCTCCTCATCATCTCTGGCTACTATGCCATCTCCTTTTTCCTCCTCTGCCTACTCTAAGGCCTCTCTAACACATCCGAAGGGTGTACCTCAAGCCTCTACTCCTCGACAGAAGTCTTTTAAATGTGGCGACTTGTTCCACATCGCTACTCTCAACTCTCGTACTGCTGTCAAACACTCCTCGGATATCTGCCACCTCCTTGAAGAACTGGACCTGGATGTCCTCACTCTCACTGAGACATGGTTCATGGCCTGCTCTGTCACAAGTTTTGACACTCTCCTCTCTGACGGCTACAAGATCCTCTCCGAACTTAGAACCATTCGTCCCGGTGGTAGAGTACCTCTGATTTTCCAGAGTGGATCCTTGCTTCTTTCATTCCTGCGCAGGCCTACTCCTCCTTTGAATGCCTCGCCTGTAGGCTGTCTATCTCTTCTGGCCCCCCTCTGGCTGTGGCTATCATCTAGAGGCCACCGGGCCAGGTCGCACTCTTCCTATCAAATTTGGCTGACCTCTCCTCTTCTGTCTTTGCCTCTACCTCCCAACTCTCAACTTGTCCTCCACTGAGACATCAACATCCACCTGGAGGCATCTAATCCCCTTCCTGGGGCTGTTCCGCAATCCCTGCCGGGCACACCTTGGATGTTCTCATCACCTCAAACATCCCCCTCTCTAATCCTCTCACCACTCCTCTCTCTTGGACTGACCAATTTCTGCTCTCCTCCCACCTGAAGCTCTCTGTCCCCCAGGTGAAGCCAACCAAAGCATTGCCACCTACCTTCTCAGTCATCCGGACAATGAAGCATGTGTCAATGGAGGCCTTTGCTGCTAATTTCACCTCCTCCTATGCCTGTGGCTGACCCACACTGTGACACAGCCCTGACCAACCTTCACCTTTCTCTAAAACTCTGGATGTCTTTGCCCCTGTCATGAGAATTCACCTGAAGCCTACCTCCAAGTGCAACTCTTGGTATGACTCCGACATCACCAACATGAAATGCAAGTGTAGGGTAGCTGAGAAGAAATGGAGGGCATCGGGCGCATCCTCTGACAAACTGGCCTGCCGCCTGTTCCAAAGGCAATACTCTCTGTCATGTCCAAGAAGAGAGCCCCCATCCAAACTGGCGTCTCTGCAGTCTCTAACAACAAGATCAAACTCTTCAAAATCTGCAAGGAGCTTGTCAATCCCACTGCAGTCTCCACCTCTCCTATTCCCTCCCAGACCCTCTGAACGGCTCTGGCTTCTTACTTCACCACTAAAACTCAGGACATCCTGTCCTCTCTCTCCTCTTCCTCTCCCCCGACCTCTCTCGCCCCCCTCTGGCTGCCTCTCCCTCTCACCCTCCTTTCTCCCCTTTCTTTTCGATCACACCTGACAATGTTTCTAGACAAATCCAATCTATGAATGTGTCACACAAGCAGGTGCTCCCCTGCTCCTCCAGAACCATCAAGGACCACATTGTCACCCTTGCTCCAGCTTTGACCGATTTCTGCAATCTTTCTTTTTCCACTGGAACTTTCCCCTCCCCCTAAAGCACTCCCATGTCCACACTCTCCTGAAAAAACCTTCCGCCGACCCTACCTGTCAGGCAAACCATCGCCCAATCTCTATCATTCTTTTCCTGGGCAAACTCTTGGTAAAACCGACCATCTCCCAGTTTACTCTACACACTGAATCCATTGGTTGACTCCACGACCATCATTCTGGCTTCAGAGCAGCCGAGGCACAGAAACAGCTCTCCTGAACACCTGTTAAGATCTGCTCACTAAAGTCTTCCTTCTGTCCTCATCCTCTTTGATCATTCCTCTGCTTTCATCACAGTCAATCATGCCATCCCGATTATTCGTCTCGGTGAGAACCTGGGTATCATGGATCAGGCCCTGGTTTAGTTGAACTCCTTCCTCTTGGACGACCCTCCCAGGTCCAACTTGGGTCCTTTCTCTCCACCACCTCTCTCTCCTCATGTGGGGTTCCCCAGGGCTCTAACCTGTCACCCTGGCTTATCAATGTCTACTTGGCACCTTCGGCCCACCTCATCTCTACCTTCTATTCTAACTTTCACGTATATGCAAATGACACTCAGCTCTCCTTTAGGCTCCCCTCAGCCTCTTCTCCTCTCTCGCTCATTCCTTGCTGTCTATCAGCAGTCTTGGAGAGGTGTGCTTCCAAGGATCACTGCCATAAAGCCAGTAAGACTGAGATCCTTCTTATTGGGACCCCTCCTTCACTCTGGGCACCCTCCTTGGGCGGTCTTCCTGCAACCTTCCTGTGAGGAAAAAAACCTTGGTGTCATCTTCGACTCTCCTTCTCTCCTCACATGATGGGCCTCGCTTAGAAGTCCCACTACCAGCTTCACCTCCTCAGAGGTGTTCTTCCTTTTCTCACTTTCCCCCAGAAGCTCACTGTCTCCAGTGCCCTGGTTCTCTCCAGGCTGGGCTACTGCAACAACCTCTTTCTCATTCTGCCTTCCTCTACACTCCACCCTATGCAACTAATCCAGAACAGGACTGCAAGACTTGTCCTTGGCCTCAAGTCGAGGGATCGTATTTCTCCATCCCTGACATCTCTCCACTGGCTCCCAGTGTCTGCAAAGATCAAGTTCAAGACCCTCTGTATCGTCCACAAGGGACTCTGGGGCTGGGGCCCGCACTACATCCAACTCTCTCTTCCTAAACAGTTTCTTTCTTGAGCCCTTTGCTCAGGCACCTCCAACTCCCTGATGGTCAGACGTGTCTCCAGGCAGAGAGTAAGTGGTAGGTCTCTCTCCTCTGAAGGTGCCTCCCACTGGAATGGCCTCCCTGCCCCTCTCAAACTTGAGCCGGAGCACAAGAGGTTCCGGAAGCAGTCCGGAACCTTCCACTTTCTCTGTCTTTTTCTCCCCTGCTGACCTACCTGTTGCTGCAGTGACTGGCACCCTGAGAATCTCTAGGGCACCTGGCTCCTCCACGTCCAGTAGCCCCTGCACTGCCTCCGGGCTTACCGCGTACTTGGGACTGTATCTGGAACCATACAGTCCTCTTCCTTCTTGCACTTAACCAGAGTCACCCTGTCCTGACTGCACTTACTTGGAGCAATGCTGCCCTGATTGCACTTCCCCCTTCCCTCCCCCTAGCACTTCCCCTCTACCTCTCCCCCTGCACTTGCATGATCTGAATCACACAAGGACTAGTTAGATCGTTTGTTGGTCCACCCTCTGTCTTCCCTACCTTGCTTACTTGTGTACAGGCGCGTTATAGATGACTCATCATTTCGTCATATCATTCAGATTCCATCATCATTAACTTTATTTCAGCTGAGCGCCATAAAAGTTGCACAACACAATTTATACATCACAAAACAGAACTCAAGACAGTCATTGACTACTAAGAGTTCCCACTTCCAGTCCATAACCCCTCGGATGTTTGCCCCAGTTCAACTATGTTGGATCCGGTAAGCGTGAACGGCTTCGGTCCAGCTCCCAATGCAGGAAGAATTATCATAAGGTCGGTGCCTTTCCAAGATGGGAGGCACTAATGACTATAGAGGCGTTGACGTTTGGGCCCCACCGGATATCAATTCCCAAGAGACCACTAGCGAAGTTAGCGTCCCTTAATTCTATACAGATAGAGTCATAGGGCTGTTCAGTAGTCTTTTGCACCCAAGAATATCCTCCCTGATCAATGACCAGCACCCATGCACTGTCCACAACCAGTGGATGCACATGTTTGCAATAGAGGATCTTGATTCACGCTTGGTGGCAGAGCATTTGGGGACCCTGTGTATGTAGACCGCCCCTGATCTTTGTGGCCTCCCTGGACTTCTGTACTCGGGGTCTTGGGACTGAGGGACTTGTGGATTCGGGGCCTGTGGTTTTGATGCATTACAGCGTGTGTGTACAGTTGCCATTTTATTAGCCACTTCAAATACTCCTCCCACCCGTACTTTGCCACCTTGCAGGACATTCAAGCACCTGGATTGCCCCACAAGGAGGTTTTGGAAAGGTCTATGAGACCATTGCTGGGCATACGGCTGGTGCTAATATCGGATTGGACCTCAGGCTCTTTAGCCTGTAGCACCCAAGTGGGCGCCATGAGGCCACATGGGGCGGGATAGGTCGCGGCCATTAGGGGGATTGTACAAAGTTTCTGTGCTCCACGTACAAACTCCTTGGTGTGGAGCTGGTTGCTTAACTGGTGGGCCCCTGAATTGCCTCTTCCAATGCCTCCGACCGATCAAATTCTGTGTTTCCATGTGGCTCTGTCATCAAATAAATAATGGCATCTCTGAGAGGGAAGTTGCCATTTAAATCCCCTCATGTGGGCGGGATCCAGAGACAATCGCGTTATTTCATGCTAAATTGGCAGCGTGATTTAGGAAAGGGAAAACCAGTGTTCCACTATTAATGCAATTTAAGATTCTGCCGAATTAGTCATTTTCAATTGTAGTTCCTTCGTGTCATCTTGTATTAGAAGTCATTTGCGATAATGCAGCGTGTAATGGTCTAATATAATTCTGTATATTATGAGCATAGCAGGATATTTATCCCCTCCACATGGCCTCAGCCCACCCCCTCCAGGGCTCTGCCATCTGAACATGGTGTTTGGGCTTAAGCTCAGCGAAAACATGTTGTAGAGTGTAGAGTAAGAGGGAGCTGCCTACTCTTAATACAAACAACCTCTGCTTTGTGCATCCAGGACATTCCTGCCTCCTTCCATGTGTGAAGGTGAGCAAGGACTCGGGAAATGTTCGTGCCTGAAACATTTTAGAATTTTCAGATACATTCTTTTTTTGTTGTTGTTGCTGTCTTATATAGCACTGACTTGCTGCTGCATGCTGTAGCGCCAGAAAAATGTAAGTGTCAGGGAGCTGCTAACATCATCAATGCACCACAGAGTCCATGCTGGGGCGCCCATGGCCTAGGCTCCCTAGCGGGCCCTCAATTACTTGCTCTATAGCGGGAATACCTGGGTGAATTCGAGGACACTCTAAAGCATTGCTACTCATTGTGAGGCCCTACAGATGTGTTATGCTATTTATTTATTTTTGTATTTTATTTAAATTTTTACATTTGCATAGCGCCCAGACCCGGAGGTATCATGGCGCTTGCAATAACAATAGGCAACATTGAAGAATAAACATTGTTGTCAAGGGACTAATACATTGTCATCCAAAGTCAAAAACATAGTCATCAAGAGCCAGTTAAACACATTTGTCGAAAAGCCAGGGTTTTAAGAGTTTTTTAAATTCTGATAACGAGAGTTTTTTTCTAATGTGATCAGGGAGAATGTGGGGGCAGTAACACAGAAACTGCCCCCCCCTGTGCATTTGTGGTTGAATCTGGGTGTGAAAAGCGATTGACTGGATGAATACCGGAGGCATCAGGTCCCTGGTTTAGGTGTGATGCGGGTGTTATGATAGGAGTGGGCGTTTTGGTTGGGGACATCGGTGGATTAGGACAAGTGTTTTGAAGACGATTCTTGCATTTATGGGAAGCCAGTGAGCATCTCTTCTTGCTGCAGTGATGCGGTTGGAAAGTTTAAGGACTAGTGCAGGTCTCATTGCCTTGTTTTGGAGGAGTTGAAGCTTAGCAATGTTACTTGAAGAGGTGCCGGAGAACAAAACATTACAGTAGTCAAGCTTGCTACTGATGATGGCCCGAGATACGGTCAGGCAGTTGGAGGGAGAGGTGCATTTCCTGATCAAAATGAGGAGATTAGCTGTGTAGGCTGTTCAGGAGGCTAGAAAATTTATGTGGTGGGACATGTTAAGTTCTGCATTGAGGTAAACACCCAGTGTCATGACGTGTTTGGATACCTGAATGATGGTTCCATCAATGGAGAAGGAGGAGGATGAAGGTTCAAGGGAGCTTAGATGGTGAGGCGTGCCCACAATGAGTAGCTTGGTCTTTTCGTCATTTAGGCAGAGATTGTGGGTTGCTATCCGGTTCTGTATGACACTGTGTGTCTGGTTAATGAGATCGACATGTTGGGTGTAGTTTCCTGTGATCGGCAGGAGGACTTGCATATCATACGCAAAGTTTGTTTCTGGGATTCCCAGGGCATTGAGGTGATCAAAGAGGGGTTTGGTGTAGGTATTACACAGTGCAGGGTAGATGCAAGAGCCTAGCTGCATGGGACTGGGATGGGGTCGGCAGAGTGGTCGCCTATGAAGACCTTGGATGTACCTTCACTCAGGAAGGATTTGATCCAGTGAACTGCCTCGTTGGAGGAGTGGAAGTTTGTAAGCAGGTGTTGGCAAAGGACATCATGGTCTACAAGATCGAATGCAGCTGACAGGTCTAGGAGAAGAAGAACGGCGAAGTTGCCTAAGTCTCAGGTGATGTCAAGTTGGATTTTTAGGTCCAGAAGGGATGTTTCTATGCTGGGGTGTGGTCTGAATCCGGATTGTCTGGTGCCTAGAAGTTGTTGTTCGAGGTAGTTTTGAATTTGGGAGTATGCAACATGGTCGAGGATTTTGAAGGAGTAAGAGAACAGTGGTGATGGGGTGGTAGTTGGTGGGGAGGGTGGGGTCAAGAGAGGGTTTATTGATGAGGGGGAGACACATGCCGTTTTGAGTCAGGGCGGAACGTGATTGGAGGAGGATGCATTGACAAAGTCCGCTAGGGCTGGAGCGAGAGTGGCTGCACAGAGCTTGATGATGTGTGCTGGGCAGGCGTCGCCTTTGCAGTTGGAGTGTTTGAGGTGTTGGACTGTGGTAGTGATGGCCTGCACAGGGATGTTTGAGAAGTGGAATTGAGGATGTGGTGTTTTTGGGGAAGCGCTTAGGTAGCAGTGTGGAGGGAGAAGCTTTGGCGAGAAGAGTTTCTTGCTTAGATCGGATTTAGTCTTGTAGTTTGTCACTTTTATTGGAAAGTGCTGCTTGAACGGTGGAGCACCAATCGTTGTCGGCTTGGATTAGCGAGGGAGTTGGGGCTGGGTGCTGGAGTTATTTGAGAATGGAGAATAGTTCTTGGGAGCTAGGGCTAGCTTTTGCGATCCTTGTTTTGAAGGAGTTGGCTTTATTTGAGATGAGGGTATTTTAGAAAGTTTTAGCAGCAGTGCAGTATGACTTAAGGTTGTGAGGAGTGGGGTAATTTCTCCAGGAGTGTTCTTAGGTGTGCATGAGACGGTGCAAGGAGGTGAGATTTTTGTAAACCAGATGTTGGCTTTTCTGCTAGGTTTGGGCATTCTAAGTTTGAGTGGGGCATTTTGGTTGATGGTGAGTGAGAGGGCCGTGAGGATTTTTGAGGCCAAGGCTTGTGGGTCATCACATCTGGCATTGTCCAAAGAAAGGGGTCTCTCCAGTGTAGGGGCTAGACCGGCTTCTGTGAGTTTGCGGGTGCTGCAGGTGAGGGTGGGCTGGAGTCTGGTCTCTGGTGTGCATGGAGTGGGGGCGTGGTTGAGGCAGAAATCAATGACTGAGTGGTCAGACCCAGGGTACTGGTAGTATAGTGGTGATGGAGATGGTAGTTTTCATCAGAAGGACCCAGTCAGGGTTCGACCTTTAGAGTGGATAGGAAAGTGAACAAATTGCGTGAAGTTAAATTCAGTGAGTGATATCAGTAGGTCATTGGCTTTAATTTCTGAGATGTCATTGAAACCAAGGTTGAAATGCCCTAGTACAAGGAATTTGGTGATGACAGGAGTAAGGGAATGTCAAGTTCAGGGCAGGACTGATGGTTAGGTTGGCGGTAGATAACATGGATGTTGATGTTAGTTTGTGGGTTGATCAGGAGCTTGGAGAGGAGAAATGTGTATCCTGGTATGGAGGGTGAAGGAATCTCCCTAAAGGTGAGTGCGGTTATGCTGATAAGCACAATGCCTCCTCCTAGTGTGTCTGTCCTGTCCATTCTTATGATGGAGTAGTTGGGCGGAAGGGCAAGGGAGAGAGTAGGGCCTGCTGCACTGTGATGCCAGGTTTCCGATACTAGCAGAAAGTCAAGTTGGTGATCTTCGATGAGGTTGTGGATATTGGTGGCATGGGCACAGAGGGAAATTGCATTAATCCGGGTTCCATTAAGGGATGGATTGTTGGCCAGATGGGCTGTGCTCTGTTGGAGTTTCGGTTGGAGAGGGCGGCTCTGAGCGCCTTGCTGAAGACTGGGGTATGTGGTAAGAGCTGAGAAGCGCCCAGTTCTGTCTGACCCTGAGGTGACATAAGTAGTAAGAGCTTTGGAGGGTTTCTGGGTTAGATTTCTAGATCTGAGTCTTACTTTTCTCAAGGCATTGGGACAGGGCAGAGAGTGCAGAGCTAGGGTGGCCGGCTGCAGTGTAGGATGAGTGGAGGCATGATGGCGCTGGCAAGAGGATTGAGTGGGTGAGGTTACAATATTGGATCTACAGTAAATGCGGTCAGCGATTTGTGTGAGGGGCTATTTCTTTTGGGATGTGACTAGTGGCTCAGGATTGGATGTGAGCGTTGTTAGGGTCATTTTGGGCAAGGGAGTGGAGGAAGAGTGGAGTGGTGGGAGAAAGGTTGTAGGGGCGGGTGCATCTGCTGCCGGGTTGCTAGCGTTGTTGGAAAGCAGGCCCTGGGGTGGTTTGCAACAACCCCATGACTATTCACCATTGATTATGCAGGGTAGGGATCATCAGAGTTGGAGCCCAAAAAATCTGGAGGGCCACATAATGAGCACCCATGCTCCAAAGTGAGCTATGGCTCAAGAAAAAAAAAACTCCTCTTAACCTAGTGCTGGGCTCTACTGGAATAACCTGTATATACCAATACTCCTCAAACGCAGTTCCTGTGCTGCCCTTACCACCATACATTTAAATGTGGTAGCAGGATTAACTCCTAATCCATGATTAAGATTTAGGGCCTAATTTATATAATTTATTGCACAGTGAAATGTGACTTACCACACTTTTCAGTGCACAAACTCAATTCAGCAATTCATGGAACAGACTTTGCATGCATTTCTTTGGGCCTGTCACGTCTTTGTGTGCAGTCGTGCGCTGTGCACACCACTCCATGCAAAGTGTAGGCTAGGCCTATGCAATTAAATAAACAGGGGGTGGAACATGCATGTTCCCCATTCCCCTCGCAAAATGAGGAAGAACAAGGAATAACATGTGTGTGTTGAGGGACGGGCCATGCAAAGAAACCACACGCCCATCCAAGCTCAAACATAAGCATATGTCACCTTGGGAAAAGTCACGTGCAAACCTTGTTATCTCAATGCCACATGATAGTACATGCAAAGACAATGCTCAAAGGAAATTACGCGTATAAAGCACGTAATGCACATAATTCCAATGTCGGTCAGCCCGATGAATGCCGGAATACTGGGAGCCATCATACATGGACACAGAAGGAGGAGGATGCAGAGACCCCAGATTTTAATAACACGCACCACACTGTTTGGGATGCCAGATGACCAGGTGTATGCAAGGTAGTGGTTCCCACCCCATGTCATATTAGACCTGGTCAGGGAGTGGGAACAATAACGTACACCCCCCACCATCTGCTCCCATACCCTCACCCCCTGACAGCATTCAATTTTATAGCCACAGTCTCCTTTCAGCGCACCACAGCCATTGCCAGTGGCTTATCTCAGGGCAAACAATCCTGCTGTCTTCACCCGGTGTTTGACTGCATAACATCATGTGCATAGGAACCTATGCATGCTGTGCACCCTGCATGAAAGGCAGAGAGAGTGGCAGTTGTTCTATGCAGTTGCACACTTCCCACATGTACTTGGAGCTATTGATTGTGCACATATTGCATTACGCCCCCCCGATTGACAGAGCACATTTACCGCAACCAAAAGCATTGACATTCCATCAATGTGCAGGTCATCTGTGATGCAAATTGAGTCATCATGGATGTCAATGCCAATTTTCCTGGTAGCACACATGACAGCTACATTTAGCACCAGTCACCACTCTACTGGGCCCTGGCAACACCTGTCTCATCGGTGAGTATCAACTGTCGGCGCATATGCATGCCTTCACGTGACACACTGAACAACAGACCATTATAATAAATGACAATAACAACCATTTACATTTGCAGGGGACAGTGCCTACCCACTTTCAAGATTCCTGCTCACACCATTCAGGAATTCTGCCACAGCAGCCGAGGTAAGGTGCAATGCAGCACATATAGTCACAATGGGCATACTGGGTCACTCATTCGGGATGCTCAAGTCACGTTTCCGTTTCCATGACAACTCCGGTGGGGGTATTGCTATATGCCCCACCAGTAGTATGTAAAATCATTGTGGCTGCATGTGTGCTGCACAATGTTGCCACATGGTGTGGAACACCAGTCAGTATGCAGGAGGGTCATCACCCTTAGCCACAGGCAGCACCCTTGCCCTTGGTTGGCCAAAGGGCACAGGGAGATGCTGCATGCAATTAGCTTGGGCAAACATACTTCTCATGGAAATCAGCCCCTGTGGTGCACACACAGTGAAGTCACATCTCTGGTGCCATTCTATGATGAATTGGGGCCAATCCTACATGCCCATAACAACACTCTGAAAATGTGTGGCAAACTCTGTGTGACCAAGAAATCAACTGCAACAAACACTGACACAGTCACAGCAACTATAAACAACAGTGTCCATATTGCACAAACAAAGGCACTGTACAGCCTTGACAACGCCCGTATGAAACAAGGCAACATGACCGCCGTGGACCACCCAGTATCAACATCCGGAAGTTCAAATAACAGAGTGTGAGCAACTATCAATCCTACAACATCAAAACTCATTGACAGAGCAATCACTGGCAGTGAAGCAAACAGATTTAAAGCACAGAATGACGTGCACTCTGGAAATAGGTGTCAGTCATCCCCAGTAGACAGACACAAGTCGGGCCATTGATTGCAGACATATAAGTTCTGCACAACCACTATCATGTGTGCCTTTGGGTCACCTGTGGATGCAGGGGAGTAAAAGGACACCAAGTGAGGAGGTGAAGGTTTGGAGAGTGGACAAACAAGTTTGGCAGCTGGCTGATGTGAAGGAAGAAAGAGAGTAAGAGGGAAACAGGACACAGGGGGATGAAAGTGTACCAGCAGAGTAGAGAGAGAGAGGGAAAGGGGAATTATGGTACAAGCAGAGTGTGGCTGGTGGAGAGATGAGGAGAGAGATGGTGGTCATTACAGTGTGTAAGGGCATGGAGAAGTGGGTGAAGAGAGGAAGACATAGACAGACAGACAGGAAAAAAGGAATCATGGTCTGAGAGCCTGGAAGGCACATTGATGTAAAAATAGCACATGGTTGGAGCAAATAAGACCAATAAGGGTGAGGGATAAAGGCAGACTGGGAAACAAAGGCCACCGAGCTCCTGATCACAAAACCAATAAGCACAACATGCCATGGCATATAAACCAGAAAGAGACCCATGTCTGCAACAACCACACAAATAAGTCCCTTCAAACACAACTTCAGACTATCCACCAACCACCAACCCCCCCAGTTGGACAGCACAGTAAATGGACATGACAACAATCTCCAGCTGTTGTCTCACCCTCCAACAGACCACACACCCTGGATGAGAGATTCCCAGGAAGGGGGTGGGGATCATAGGGTACACTGGCAACACCTATAGGGACAACAGATGAACAGAAGCTGGGGGAAGTGGACGATGTACCACATGAATGTGCCCATAATGTGCACATACATATCTTACAGTCAGTCACAGTGCTGGATTAGAGCAACAAGTAATGGAAAAAAAAGTAATGTAAAACATTCAGGAGGAGAGAACATACAGTAAACAGCAATGAACAACAGGTGACTTGAATGGGAAACACAGGTGAATTCTTTCAGGGGTCCACATGTGCAAACCAGTTCAAACCAAGATCCACCAATTGAGCCAAACCTGTTTTATATAGTCAATGGAGACAAATGGCTAGATGTGCCTTTCCAGAGTCAAAGCCATGAATGGGAGCAGCCGAGGTCGTGCAGACCTGTGAATGGATGTGTGTGTAAGATGTGGACTTGTAGCAGGGCAGGCCATGTGAGTGGATAAGGGTGTGGAGTGGGCTCTGGCGTGGTCAAAGAGTACTGTGGAAAGGGAGTACACATGCAAGGCCCCGTAGGACACATGGTGCAGGGGAAGGAGAAGGGTGGCAGTAATAAGACATCATAATGGTCAGTGACACAATCAAAAAGCAGACTCCAGCTGTACAGAGGATTCAGGAAGTGAATGAGGATGTTGTTGAACAATGTGGCAAATACTGCCAATAGCTTACTTGTGACTAGGGCTGGACATTTCCATTATTTGGCTGTCAATTGGGGACGTGCAACCTGAAAATGCAAACACGTGTATGTTCAAGGATACATACACACACATGCCTGTTGGGAAACACACATCTGCACTGACATTCAATGTGACAAAATAATTACACCTGTAGAAAATCAAATGTGTGAGAATGCATGAAAAGATTGTGGTGACCACTAATACAGACATTGCATGATTGCCAGTGCTCAACCTTACCTGGTGACAGAGCTGCCCTGGTGTGATTCCATCATCATCTATACCAGAAACTGTACCTCCACATTTGTGAATGGAGGGCCAGTGCCTGTCAGAGGGGCTGGGGACTAGGGAGGTGAAAGGGTACCTAGTGGAACTCTCATGTGGTGCACAACTGGATGAATCAGGATCACTGCAACAACACAGGACAATGTATGTCAGCAGCCATAGTAGCAAATCATGTAAAATGCACATATGTTCAAAAGGTCTATTAACCTATTGTTATCTGTACATTTGATCCTGTTGTAGTCAGGTCAACCATGGCAGTTCACGCCACTGTGCATGGCTGCATGTCCAGCACATCACTCATTAATCCCTCAAGGTCGGAAAAAGAAATAGTCCATCACAGACGGGGGGAAAACAACATATGCCTCCATCCTGGACAGGGGTATAAATAAATCAGAACAATGTATCCATCCCAAACAAGGGGGTAATACAAAAATCAGACCATTCTGGTCAGGTACCAAACAAACAAAAATGGCCACCCTGGACTGGCGGTGAATAAATGGCCACCCAGGATGGTGAGGGGAGAGAACGTGTCCATATCCCCTTGAGTGGACCATAAAAATCAAGATAAAACAAAATAAAACACAAGAATACCCTCTATGGGCTCATGGATATAATGGCAGAGGTGGTTCAGGTGGCGTGGGTGGGCTGGCACCACCATCCTGCAGTGGATCATCAGGTGGTTGTGGGGGTGGTGGTGCATCCAGTCCACACAGTGCCAACGCCTGGTCTGCAGTGGCTAGGGCCAGCCATGACACATATGCATGCACCTGCACCCCAAGGGTGGTGAGGTCACAACATGCTTCTTCCCGAATGGCTACAAAGTCTGAGTCTGTGTGTGCGCTCATTTGTGATGCCTCAAGTTGCTGGGAAAGCATCTGACTTAAGGCATGCATCTCTTCGTGAAGATGGGTCTTTGTGGCTAAGAGTTCAAAGTGAAGCCCTCAAGCTCCCCATCTCAAGGCGATTGGAGTTATGAGATGCCAACATCTCCTTCTTCAGGGCCTCTCTACGAGCCTTAGCATCTGCAAGCAGGGAGTCCTGCAGACACTTCAGATCAGCCCATTGGTGAACTTCTTATCATTCTACACACACTCTCTGACATGCTTGACATCACCCCCTGACAGGCCACCAGCCATTTAAAGTCATGAGGGTAACATAAAAAAATGTTACATGAGTAAGTAGGAAAATGGGCTACTAAGTAATCTGCCAGCACTCCACATACGATGGGTTGTGCTGGACTTACATAGGAAAAAGATAAGTAAAGTCAATTACACTTTACTACTCTTGGGAAGATTAGTTCACCCACAAGAAGGTATTTAAACCTTCTAAATCCAAAGAACCTATCTGTGACACTGCACCGAGGGTGCTGTGTGTCACCATACAAAACATGCCTATGGAGTTTGTCAATAAAGAGAATACAGAATCCAAATCAGATCAAAATACATGAGAGAGTGACAAACAGGTCTCACTCACTCCAAGATAAACAAAATAAAAGTCCTAACGTCCAGCAAAATCTCTGGGGGTCTCTAAGGCTGAAGGGAATTAGCACAGAAATGAGAATCCTCCCTAACAGAATAGAGGAGAAATGGATCTGCATCCCACACAGCGTGGAAGTTCCATAACTTGTGAGACTGTTGCTTTCAGCTGTTATGTTATGCTATTGATCTCTTATACTGTGCCATATCCTCACTGTGGTTGTCTTAAAGCACCTAGCCATGTGCAAGAGTTAGCATTTTGAGTCACCCGAGTGCGGTCACCAGACCACAGGACTGAAGCGTGATGCAACAAAAGAGATTCATATGTAGACTGAAATACATTTTTTTTTTATTGTTCTTTGGTTAAAACAAATTAACCTTTATCATTTTAAGAAACATGAAGCAAAGTATTTAATGAAACATAGATAAAACATTCAAGCAATCTACAACCATTTAAAACTTTATATGCAAATATTATTAACAATATATATATATATCAAATAAAATGCACAAATTCATGTTAATAACTAAACATACAAAATGATATATGACGTTTCACATTCATAAAATCAAAATTCAGCATTCCGACCTGGCAGGAGCCCTATCTTTCCTAAGGAGCAACACCTATGCATAACCTCTGTCTAACAAATTAATGGACCTCAGGAAACCGATCACTGAAATCCTGTCAGAAGTTACATTGCCACCCAAACATACAAACTATGGAAAACGTGTTGGAAGTATTTTATTCGGATTGATTGCAGCAGAGGACACTTTACTTACTACCAGATGTTTGGTGATTTCTAACATGTCTGCGCTCTTGCAGCATCTAAAGATCGTTTATTCTGGATCTATAATTGTTGTATCTGAGGAGAATTTCTTTTGATGGAAATAAGTTCCAGTGAAATCTTAAGAAATTACTCCTCACAATTCTACTCGGATAAATGGCTAAAAAAGGGGTCAAGATTCCCGCCTTCTTATGTACTCCTGGCATTTGAAATAATATAAAGTAAGAGTGCATTTTTGCGATGGTGGAATTCCTGTCCCAGATACCCAGACACTTTTTAGTACTATTTGGACGAATTAATAGCTCTTCGCGACTCGACCCAATGTGCAGTAGTATTCTGCCACAAAATACGTTCAGAAAATTCAGCGAACAAAAACCTCTCTGCTTCATGTCACAGATCATTGCCTCATTTAGGTCCCAGTAAAGGGTACGTTCTTTAACCCGTATGGGCACTCTAAGACGAGGTGGCGCTCTTATGGGATGGGTGGGGATGCAGAAGTTACTCAAACATCAATAAAAAGATCAACTCAGGAAGTTGGCAAAAGGTATGCTGTTTTATTAACAATGATCTAAAAGAGAAAGTACAATGAACATTAACGTCTCATAGCAAGTTCTCTCCGATGTACATTAAAAACACACTTTTATAGTAAAACTTTGTCATCACTGACATCACACTATTTAGCAAACTGTAAAACCTAAACTGGATTTTGGTTGGTCAATGTGAAACATCTACATATACTTTCTATGGGGTGTGTGGATGTGATTGGGTCTCTATTGTCAGGTGGCCAACTAAGCCCTCCTCTAGTGCAAGTTATCTTCATCGTCATAAAATACACACCGATGTATTGGTTTACAAACTATAGGGCTTTTTGATACGTGGCCCTCTATAATTGTTTGGCACGCTTCTACCCTTCTGGAATATTTCACTGGCTAGCAGCACGCAAGCTGGTACCCCAGGTGTTGGTGGGTTGGCCTTGACAATGCCTGCCCACCCAATTAGCCCAACATCTATCATAACTCTTACTTCTGTCGCTTCCAGAGCAGCCAGCCAGTATGCCAGTGGCGGAGAAACTGCCCAAAATATTACCAGCCACTCAAAACGGGATTCTGTTGAAATCAACCAAAATGCGATGGATAAAGAAGCCCGAAATTGCTAATCAAATAACCTAGACTGCTCAACAGCTCTTCTGAATACGGTTTACGCACAGAACAGAGTTTCAAAACTGTTTCATGTGTGCGGTTGAAGTCTGCAAATGGATAATTCAGTATTTTCTAGTTAGCATGGAGTTTGACAAATTGAGTGCCTTGTAATCATTGGCTTCCAACGACACTACTGAAGGAGCGTAATTATAAGGAAACGATATACACTTTATCACTACGTTTAAAGATGGATACAAGAGCAAAGGTGAGCCACAAACAATACGCACCAAGGAGAGTGGAGGGAGCGGGCAGGCGGATGCGCAGGCTGTGGTGCAGCGTGAGACACTAATTACAACTGCAGTTAGGAAAAGACACAGCTTGCGACCAGGTGCTGGAACACTGCCTAGGATAAGCGGTCACTGGGGGGCACTGATACCCATAACAATTATTTTCTATTTTTTTTTTTAAATTTATTCTACGATCCCATGTACTGCACTTTCCCCTCTCCTTTACCCCTGGCACTTTTCACTTTCCTCCTTCCCATGCACTTGCGCGATCTGAATGACACCTGGCCTAGTAGGATCGTTGTCTGTTTTCCCTTGTTCCCCCTCCCCAATGTCTGTAAGGGGAGGTAAAACCAAGGCCAAGCAGCCCACAATGAACATCTTTGCTAAGTCGCAGCAGCCCCCCACCACGCCAGCACAAGGTATGGCTGTTGCACCCACAGACGTGGCATTGCAGAGAGAGGACCGCTTGATCTTAACAGCCATCACGGAATTGAAGACCTCGTGGCAAATAGCGATGGCAGACCTGAGAACCGCACTGGAAACCAAAATAGATGCAGTGGGAATAGAGGTCAATCCGCTGAGACAAGATGTCAGAGCGTTTGCGGAAAGAACGAGTGGCCTAGAGAGCGCGTTGAAAACCAACATGGACACCAGCACAAACAATGCCAAGAAAGTCCACATATTGAAACAACAGTTGGCCAACCTGGAGAATCGAGCGGAGGAGGCAGAGGGAAGAGCGAGGCGCAATAACATACGCGTGGCCGGCCTCCCAGAGGGGGAGGAAGGTCAAGACCCCACGGACTATGTGGAGAACATGATAATACAGGAAATAGGATCTAGCAAGCTCTCCCAAGGGCCCTGATGAGGAAGCCGCAGCCCGCAGCCCCTCCTCGAGCAATTATAGTGAAAATACTGAACTACAGGGACAGAGAGAAGATCTTGGAATTTTTTCGGAAAGGAGGGACGATAAAAAGGGCATCTGCGACCATCACCGCATATCCTGATTACACCATGCTGGTGCAGAGACAGCGTTATAGCTATGTGGCGATCAAAGGGAGACTGCGCACAGCCGGATTCCAATACATGCTCTTGTATCCCGCAAAGCTCAAGATTTTACACAAAGGCAAAGCGTACTTTTTTGATACCCCGGAGGACGTGGTGACATGGTTGGACGCACACAGCTGTCCAGAACGAGATGAGGAGCAAGGCCGGCAGGAACACGATTAGTGTTTATAAAGCCATGCATGAGAAGAGGCGGGGGGCGGGAGCAGAGACTGCAGAACTGATAACAATGAAGCGGCTAGCAAGGATAGTAATGGGAAATTGTAACAAATGACGTTTGAACACGTTGGACTGGAATATAAATTGTAAAAAGCAAAATGGGTAGTGTTAAGCGCGCTTAGCTTGATGAGCAAAATAGGAGCTACAAGATGGAGACAACCTACCCCCGGGATTTAGAGTAGTAGGGCGATATCTCCCTGCTGAGCCGTGAGTATGGCAATTGCTGGAAAAGGGCTAGATGCGGGGGTGCCTGAGATCCAGGGATGGAGCTGGGCAAAAGTTGGGGAGCAGTAGAGATAAGAAGTGGTTGAAGGGGAAGTTGGGACAGGGGGCCAGGGGGGAGGAAGGGGTGGTAGGGAAGAGGAGTGGACGGAAAAGAGGGAACGTGGGGAGTTGGGAAGTGTGTTGGGGTTGGGATGAGAAGCGGGAGGGAGGGTGGGTGGTGAAGTTGATGTGTTTATAGTTAGGGGAAGTTTATGTTGGGGAACGATCCTACGCGAAAGGGGGAACATCTTAGATATGGACTGTACTTGCGGAGGGAGGAGGGGGATCCTAACACACAATGGGGGATCTTAAAGTAATTACTTGGAATGTTAGAGGGCTCAATAGCTATCTAGAGAGGAATAAGGTAATGATGTATCTTTGTAGGCAGAAAATAGACATAGCCTTGATACAAGAGACTCACCTCACACAAGAAAAGTTGGAGGTGGACTGCTGTAGGAGCAAGATATTCGGCCTACGCTAGAAGGGTGATTACCTGGGTAGCGCTGCATGTCCCGTTCCAGCTACTACAATCTACAGTCGTAGCAGACGGATGGATGGTTATAATAAGAGGGATGGTGGAAAACAAAGAAATAAACATTATAAACACATATGCCCCGAATCAGGATACAGCGACATACTTTAGGACCCTATACAACAAACTCAGCATATGACTAGGGCGGCCGGTGATCTGGGGAGGAGACTTGAACTGCTCCCTAAAACCGAAAATAGATAGATCAGATGATAAAATAGATAGACCCACTCCAGCCGCCAGGGCGTTGCAGTCACTGTTAACAGATTTCGGATTTGAGGATGCATGGAGAGTGCGCCATCTGCAGGACAGACAATATTCACATTATTCTGCCCCACAAAATGTACACACCAGGTTGGACTACATGTTTGCCACACAGGAGCTAGTGGCAGCAATAGCAAAGACAGAATATAAAGCAAAGGTCCTATCAGATCACTCACCACTGGTACTGGTATGGCAATACCGACCCTCGAGAGCAAGGATACCAATGTGGCGCCTCAAAGCGTTGAGAGACACAATCTTCAGAGAGGATTTGAGAGAGGAAATCATAAGCTATTTTGAGATCAATACTGCAGTTTTGAGTCAGCGGGTACGCTCTGGGACGCCTTTAAAGTGGTATTTTGGGGGATAGCCATAGCCAAGTCCAAGGGACTACAAGGAGCGATATTAGCCGAACTACAAGACGCAGAAAAAGAATTAGAAACAGTGCTAAGAAGAGGTGGTAATACCAAGGAAGATAATGAAGCAATACTCAGGCTGCAACAGAAATGTGCTGGGCACTGGGAGAGGTTGTGTAATCTCAACTATAAAAAGTACATAGAGAGGCAGCACGCAGGAGGGGATAAACCAGGGAGGGCCCTGGCATGGTTATAAACAATCAGAACAATAACGAAGGAAGATGGGTGCATAGTGAACAGCCAAGAAGGTGTTTATCAGGAATTTGTAGACTATTGCCGACTCCTGTATGGAGATGAAGGAGGAAGAGATTGCAGGGCAATAAGAGAAACACTGGAAGACATTGGGTTGCCGCAAATTAGCACAGAGGAGCGAGAGGAGCTGGATGTTCCAATTACTCCAGAGGAACTAGAAGAGGTAGTGGTGCAACTACCCACCAGCAAGACTGCGGGGGCCGATGGACTCCCTAGTGAATTTAATAAAATGGACAGAAATGAGGTGCTCCCCCCACTCTTGGCGATGTTAAATGAGGCATATGAAGTGGGAAGGCTACCAGAGTCCCTAAGAGAGGCGATTATCATACCGCTCCCTAAACCCAATAAGCCTGGCAATGATTGCGGCTCATACAGACCGCTGTCAATGCTGAATCAGGATAACAAGATCCTAACAGCGGTCCTGGCAAACAGAATGAGGAGGATCATTACATAAACTAATACACCCTGACCAGATTGGTTATGTGCCAAATAGGAATATATCCAACAACCTCAGACGACTCCACCGAGTTATTGAACACGCAAATGGGGACGCGGGCGAGATGGCAATTGTATGGCTAGATGCAATAAAGGCCTTTGACTCAGTCAAATGGCCCTGGCTGATTGCGGCCCTGACCAATTATGGAATAGGTCCTTGGTATCTCAAATGGGTTAAATTATTATACAGCGCACCGCTGGCCAGGGTTAAAACGGGAGCAGTAATATAAGAGAGGTGGCAACTCAGCAGAGGCACTAGACAGGGATGCCCGTGCTCCTCTATGCTGTACATATTAGCCCTAGAGCCCCAGGCGATGTACTGAGGCAGCAGTATGACATAATAGGCATCACCATAAAAGGGGAACCACACCTAATCTCCCTGTATGCAGACGATATGCTGCTGTATCTGCGTTACCCTGAAGAAAACCTCCAATATGTCCAGGAAGTGATGGAGCGATTTGCAGGGATGTCTGGCATAGCAGTGAACCCCAAAAAATCTTGTATATTTCCACTGGGCAGATACAAAGGGATCCCGTTAGATCAATTACCTGTTTTACAGATACCATGGGAGGTAGACACGTTCCGATATCTAGGGATAAACATCTATCATACAGTGGAGGCAAAGCACCAACATAACACTGAGAAAGCGATCAAGAGTATTGAAAATAGTATGAAGTTCTGGGTAAAGCTCCCCTTGGCAATGGTGGGATGAGGGGAAATGCGGAAATTGGTGGTCCTGCCTAGACTACTGCATTATTTTGGGAACATCCCATACCTGATACCGAGGCGATTTTTTGCTAAAATACACAGCATATGCAGGGGATTCCTTTGGCATGGGACGAGGAACAGAGTTGCCCTTTGGAAACTACAACATTCATATGAGAGAGGGGGTATAAAATTGCCAAACTGCGAGATCTACTATATAGCAAGCCAGCTACAGTATGTAGCATAATGGCTCTAAGAAGAACCAACCTCAGAGTCCAGGCTGTTTCGACTGGACTGCGCCCAATTCTTCTTAAAAGAAATGATGTGGTTGTGCCCAGATCGGATATGGAAGGGCTCCCAAAGATGATGATACTAGGGTGGGAGATATGGCGTAGGGCCTGTCAGGTAATGGGGAACCCATCCCCATGTTCCCCGCAAGTGCCACTAGTGGCACTGTCCGGAAAAGAAGAGCAACTATGGATGACAATTAGGAAACACAGGGAACCGGTAGGGATAGCAACTATGGGGGATATATGGCAAGAGGAGAGGATAAAAGACTGAGATGTTGGAGGAGGAAACAGGATTACATATGGGACAATATATTGCATACCATAGGGTGGTGCGGCGAATCAGAGCGACATGGTCCGAAGTAGTACTAGAAGATCAACCGGACGCCACCATAGATACAATATATGACATAGCAGAAGGAGGACATGAGATATCTAGAATGTATGAGCTGATGATGTCCAAAGTGGGGAAGGAAGTGGTACAACTGAGACAGGATAGGGAAGAAGAAGTGGGTGCCCCAATGAGTGATGGGATGTGGGAGCGGGCCCAAGGGTACCATAAGAAAGTGTCAAGGAATGCGAGGTTACAATAGATACAACTATATATAACCCACAGGGCTTATATGACACCCCAGAGGATAGCCAAATTTTAAAATACAGGACGACAATCATGTCCCAAATGTGACGAAGAAAACGCTGGAATGGTGCACATGTTTTGGACATGTCCAGTGATTGAGAGATTCTGGGGAGAAATAGCACATAGGCTAGGAGAAAAAGGGATTAAGATAGTGGTTGAAACAGCGTGGGCATGCCATAGACCAGCGTGGGATAGAAGACATGCCATAGACCAAGAATAGAAGTATGGTGGAAAGACCTATAGAAATGAGCGGCAGCTGAAACAACAGTATGGCAGGAAGCTAGTAATTCTGGAGAGGAGGAGGAGCCTGAAACCTTGATAGCCTGGAAACATCTGATAACCACGTTATTTGGGCCCACTCAAGACCGGTCAAGTGATCGGGACCCAATAGAGACCACAGGAGAGGAATCCCTACTGCAAGGCGAACAATTAGAAAATGAAGGCGAGTAGGCTCGGACAGGGGGGGGGGACCGGATGAACAGTGGACACAGATGGCATGATGCAAATTCAAAATGTTATTATATGCACTGCAAGTTTGGTTTGTGTTGTTTGTTGAAATAAAATTAATAAAAACTGTTTTAAAAAAAATAAAAAAATAAAAACTCTTACTTTTTGTCATTCAATGAGCCTTTGAACATGGCCGTGCAAGCCTCACAACTCCTGGTAATAAAAATGAAGTGTGAGCATGCTCTCATCTTCTCGCCTCAATATTGTCTGCCCAAGTCTATTTCCATCTAGGTCACGTGACTGGAGACCACGTTTCAAGCTTCTTCTCTGTATTTAATGGTTTTAAAACAAATACAACTCGGCACTATTTGTCTTTTTGCTGTACCTTGGCAGGGGTATTCTCTTGAAGCTCTGCAATCAGTTCTCGGCTGCAATTGACTTTTGACACTGGGCCAACAAGCCCTCTTGGATTCTTTCTTGCTCATCAGCTACTTTTATGAACTGTGCAACACTTTCGGCTTCTCTGCTCATGAGGTCTTAGTTTGCTAAAACACAATGCGGAACATCCAGATTTCTGATGCATATCTTTACCTTGGAGCATCGCCGCAATCTATTAACTACGTATAGCCAGCCTTTTTGATTACTTAGTCTACTTGTGTTTCCAGCATCTGTACAGTTATAAAATGGTTTGCATTTTCTTCCGTGCTCTTCACACGTGTAATCTTCATATTGCATGTGAACGTTTGCTCAATTCTTACTTCCTCACCAAATACTATATGTTCTCTTTATTTTCTCTTCTGTTATCTTCTTCTCGGTGTGTCACTTTACGTTATCTGACTTTACCAGTCAGCTCTTTTGACCATCTTCTCTCGCTATTCAGGGATCTTCCCCAGGAAACTGTCAGCTCTTCATGGATACATAAAGAAAGGTTTTCTCAATGGATATTATGCTTCAACGGCTGATCGTGTTATTGGCACATTACAGATGTCTTGCTTGCCACTATTTCCGGTTCACAACATGTAGGCAATTTAAGGGGCGGGACTTCCAGTAGAAGCTTTTGGCTCCTCCTCTACATTCCCCCTCTGGTTGATTCTTTGAACATTCTCTCACCTGTCTCCTCCACATCTAGACATCCTCTCTTGAAGAAGTGCTTCATTGGGGTTCATATCTTCATTGCACCCTTCAAATATTCTGCTGTTTTACCTGGTCATCAACACTCCACGTCATAAGCTTGCATTTTCCACTTGAACTGCATTAGATCCATCTTCCCACATACTTCTTGTGGTCTCTTGGACAAAGAAACTTTGTTCCTTCAGGTGCATGGATTCTGGCCTTTATAGAGTCTCTGGTCACTTCATAAGTTAGGTCTTTGAGTTCTAGCCCAGATTCAATATCAATCATACACAATCTTCATTCCTACTGCTTTCTTCGTTGGCTTCTTGCACTGTGTGATTATCATCCTGATCACACAGAATCCAAGCATTATCATCACCAGTAATGCTCCAAGAAGCTTGAAAATGTTCGCCATCCACTGTGGAACCCTTGAGAAGATTGATGAAAACCAGCTGTTGTCTGCAGGGTCTTGTGTAAATTCGTCAGCATTGTTATGGCCTCTCTCAAGGTCCCATTCTCGTCATCATGAGAAGGTATGAATGTGCAACAGGATTCTCTGATTTTTGGCACAAACACCACCATCCATTGCTGTGATCATGTCCAAGCCATATCTATTCTGGAGTGTCATCAGTTTTATAGCTCTCAGCTCTTTGATCACGTTGAATCCCTTTATGGTAGTGTTGATTGTCTGCAAAAGCTCCCATCTGGTTATTTGTAACCAGTTAGCATTCACCATTGTCTAGATCCCTGGCATAGAGATAGTCATGAATACTGATGCAGTCATGCTGAACAACCTGTGCTCACATGGAATAGAATTGAAAACTTCTATTGACTTGGCTGAGAAAAAGTTCTCCCTCTTTGTTCGATTGAGAAATCCAGGTGACCTCTTCTTCCTTAGATGAGCATCAGCATTTTGGAAACTCTCCAATGTTCAAGTTGCTTCTTGGCATTACTAATGCTGGAACATGAGTGATCACTATAGAACATACTCCTCCCCATTCTCTGGGTAGCTTCATATAAGTTCTGGATCCACAAGCCCAGCAGTGGTCCATTAGCACTACTGTACCATCCTTCATTCCTGGCACATCAAAGATTTGTCTGCCTTGTTGATTCTCTCCAACTGTTCTTGTGCCATTGTTTCTGAAGCACAGTTTTTCACTTGCTAAGGGCACTATCTGCACTGGGCCTCTTTTATTTTCAACCCAGGTCAGTAGCTTGGCAAGTCTTGGCCAGAGAGGTTTGCATCATGTCTCCACACAATTTATAACTGGTTTGCGATGTCCAGTTACTGCCACTACGCTGCAAACAACTATGCCTTCTTCCCATCCATCTGGTGAAAGAACTGTTCCCTAAATATGCATCTGTCCCCTCTCTTTACATCTTTGAATTTCTTCTTCAATCTTTCCTTCCTGCTTCTTTCATTCCAGGCTGTTTGTATCTTATCGCAGGATCTCTGATGTGTGGTCTTGCTCTTGTTTTCAAATCTTGTACATAATCATCTTCTTCTGGGGCTGACCATTCCGTCACCCATACCAATGATGCTGTTCGAGCCTGGAATTGACCTTTTGATTGACATAGTGCAAGGTGTGTTAGGCAATGAGCTGTCTGGACATATATTTCTATAACTATGAATATCTTAGAATTACCGAATGCATAAGGTAGGAGAGCACCAACATACCAACTCTACTCTGAGGTTCTTTAGCCTACTTCTTTCATGTGTTCATACCACATGTTATTCCCTAAATGTGTTGTACTGTCTAGATAATCATTTAACTCATAGGGCCTCATTACGACCCAGGCGTTAAGGGTTAACGCCGTCGTTAACCCTTAACGCCTATTCTGATTTTAACGGCTGCTTTTAGCAGCCGTTAAAATCCATGGCGCTAACCTGCCATGATGCTAATTACGCCACCGTAATTTACGGTGGCGTAATTAGCGCCTTCCCCACTCCCATTATGCCCTATGGGGCAAAAATGGGAATGGGGAAGGGAAAATGGGAAATGGGGATTTACCGCCCCACTCACCTTGGAATGGGGCGGTAAATCCGCCATCCACCATGGTGTAAACGTAGTTTACACCATGGTGGTAAAGTTGGCGCAATTAGCGCCTGGGTTGTAATGACCCCCATAATCATCTTCTCTTGAACCTCTCTTAGGTCTCTTTCTTGATAAGTGAGTCTGCACATAGAGCAAATCAAAAACAGACCTCCCTCCTAAGGGAAGTATAGGGCCAACTGTCACAGAAATGGGTGACTTCACATGTGTCACTGGTGTAGGGATAATCACATCTGGCCTTGGCTTCGTACAACAAAAATTTCTGTAAAGGTCACTGGTGTGGGAAGAATCAGAGGGACTGCTGCTCTTTTTGGACTAGCAAGATAAGCAGCATACATTAATAGAAACAGAAAAACAATAATAGATGCTGTGCAAACATCTATCAGCCACCAATCCATTAATCCCCACCAGCGATGATTCCTCATACGTCACTGGGCTTGTTCGTTGTCTACTACTGTATCATTATTAGGACTCCACATTTTGCCTGTGAACTACTTTTTAAGGAAGGAAAAACATCTTTAATCAGATAAATGTGTCAGGTGCTCAGGAAGCTGTAATATTTGCTTGATTATTCCTGAAAGCAATCTCCTTATAACTTGCCATTTTTAGGATCAAGCAGGAAAACATGAATGTCAGTACTTCTCCCCACCAGTGCAGGACATGCTTGCAAAATTAAAATAAAAACAGCCAATAAGAGCCGATGTTTGTTGACATCAGTCAGAACCATTAGGGAGAACAACAAGAAATTCAGTGAGGAATGAATCTGGAAACGGCTCCCTCTTTCAGTCGTTAAACAAGAACTCAAGATCCAGCATACTTTTCAGGATTTCAATACTTTCTAAAGTCCAAGTTCCAAAGATTTCTGTGGCTCAAGCAACAAGTTTGCACGCCTGCTGTAATATCTATACGGTGTGTTCACGGAAAGTTACAGTCCAAATGCACATTTGCATTTATTTACTCAGCACTTTCTGTGTCCTTCTTCCTCATCATCGATCGAGTCTGCAGGTGGTAAACTGCTTAATGTTGGATTGCTTCCGAATCAATGGTTGGGGGTTGACTGATCTCACCAGCATACGGTTTAACATCGCCCAAGTGTATCCAGGCATGGCTTTCCTGGACTTTTACTGCTAAGGGAGTAACGTTCTCAATGATATAGGGACCAACAAATCAGGGCTCGTGCCACTTCCTAGTGAAATTGCCGACTAGGATTGGGCCTCCCACAAATAACCTAGGTACCGGTAATAGTTATTGTAGTCCGGTTGCTGAATGTTCTTCGCTTGCATCCTGAGACCGACACCCCTTGCTTCTGTATTGATCTGAAATTACAGAGATACTAGCAGTCATACATTTCCAAAAATCACGTATCTCATTCCTAAGATTTCTGCTGTCTTCTGGGCATAACTTCTATTCCTTGATGGAAGAGTCAGAGGGGTTCTCATTCACCTCCGTATTACTAGTTCATGGGGTGTGTGGTGGTGGTCTGACTCAGGCTGATTCCTTAATGCATATAATGCTAGGGGTAGGCAATAAAGCCATCCCTTCTTCAGTGTCAATTTTAATTTTGCAATTCTCTCTTTGAGAAGACCGTTGAATCTCTCACATATCCAGTGCACCTGCAGGTGATAAGCAGAAGAAAACATATGTTTAATATTCAATAACAAGCTAATCTGTTCAACTAGTTTATTTACAAAATGTGGACGATTGTCGGATCTCAGCATCTCACATATTCCCCATCTAGGAAATACTTTCTCATACTAAAAACGTTCCTGCGCAAGTTGCGTCAGGATGTGTGCATGGACCAGCTTCAATCCATCTCGAAAAGGGGAACACTACCACTATCATATGCCTACATCCACTACTTACCTTTAGCATGTCAACAAAGTCAATCAATATGTACATGCTTAAAAAGACCATTCAGTCAAGGGATCATTCCCCTGATTGTTCACAATGTGTGCCCAGAAGTAAACATTTGACATACGATGCAAATTACTACATAAAATGCAACATGTTCTAACAGGTTCAGTACGAACCAGTATTCCGCTATAGTAGCTGCAAGGCTTTCCCTAGCTAGATGGGTGGGTTAGTGCAGCTGTTCAAGCGCTACCTTTAGTAATGCTACTGGCATCACTGGGTTTCCAGTGCTGTCTTGCCACCACAAGGCTTCAGTGGGTGATAAGGAACATCCCCTCCTTTCCCACAATTCCTTATCATCTTGAGAAGCGTTGCCTTGAATATACATCAACTGTGTTTTCGGTAAATTATTAAATCCATCTTGTATTACCATAGCCATCACTCTTTATACTAGGAGACTAGGAGTGTCAAAACTTGAAGCATCTGAAGAATCTGCAACCCTTTTGGCTTCTTTGTCTGCGGCTTTGTTTCCATGTGAAATAAAATCAGTTATTTTAGTATGTGTGGCGCATTTAACTTTTGCAATAGCTGCTGGGAGCTGTGGTGCCTTAATGAGCCTGTCCAATAATACTGCGTGTTGCACTGGAGTACGGCCTGCTTGGAGGTAGCCCCTACTTTTCCAACATGCTAACCCTGCATGCACAGTTGACATCACATAGGCAGAGTCACTGTACACCATCACTTCCTCCCCTTTGTATTTCTCAAGTGCGATAATAACCATTCTGCTGCCTGTGTGTAAAAATGAGATGACAGCCTTATGCTTACCACAACTTCAAACTCTCCATTTGCCCTGTATCTCACTACAGCTGAACCAGTTCCCCTTTCTGCATTATTTTGACCAATTTTCAAAGACCCATTAATAAAGAGAATCTCCCCTTCTGACAACGCATTTTCATTTACATGCAGTATGTCAACATATGACTCTTCATAGCTAGCGCAATCATGTACATGTTTGCCCTCTGCACCAGGCTTAGCAACAAATGTGCCAGGGTTCACATCTGACTATCTTAATGGCAGGATTCGATGTAACCACTTCATACGCAGATGCTCTTTGAGATGTTAACGTACCCTTGGGCTTTTCCAAAATAGCAAATTAAGCATGCTCAACAAATAAAGCCATAGAACACCCCATCACTATGCTTGCAGCCGTCTCACTGGCGAACGCTGCCAGTGACTGTTCATAAGGGAAGTATTCTCTCATAACTAGATCTAGAATCTCACTGTAATATGCCAGAGGTTTATTCCCCAGGGTAGTCCTCTGTGTAAGCACTGCTGTAATAACTGTCCCATTTTTATGCAAAAATAAGTAGAACTCTTCAGAATAATTGGGAATTTCTAAAACTGGAGCTCTACAAATTGCTTTCTTTAATTCATCAAATCCTTCCTCCATTTCCTCAGTCCATTCTATTTTATTGTTACGTGCATGTGCCTTTTTTAATGCCTGCAAAAGTGGTCTTGTGTATGAACTATAATCAAATCCCCATGCTCTAACATTATTACATAGTCCCAAAAACTGTTGCATGTGCTTTATCGTGTGCGGTTTTGCTGTCTTCATAATTGCCTCTGCTCTTTCAGGTGTGACCTTTTTTCCCTCATGTGAGATCAACTGGCCTATGTCAACACCTCCTTTTGACAATACTGTAATTTTTCTTTGTCCACTTTACATCCCTTGTCTGCTAAAATAACCATTAACTGAATCAAGTCTTCTCTGCAATCATCTTCTGTCATGCTACAAACTAAAATGTCATCTACGTACTGCAACACAACACTTGTCCCTTTTAATTCAATATTGCATACGTCCATGTGAAGGACCCTATTAAAAATCGATGGAGATTCACAATACCCTTGAGGTAACCTTGTGCTTTTCAGCTCAGTCTGACAAAACGTAAATGATGTAAGTCTTGAGAATCCTCATACAACAGGATTGACAAAAATGCATATTTCAAGTCCATCACTGTGAAATATCGTGCCTCAACAGGGATACTACATAGTATCATCACAGGATTTGGAACTAGAGGAAACTCTGCCTCTACAATCTGGATAATTGGCCTCATGTCCTGAATTAAATGCCCCATGACCCACCTTTCTGTTTTTTTCACAGGATACACTGCGGTATTGCACGGTGACTCTGACGTCACTAGAGTACCCTGTTCCATTAATGCTGAAATAGTGTTATAAATACCTTCATCTGCCTCTATCGAGACATGGGGGATTGTCTTGCTCGAGGTAAAATTGCTCCTGGCTTCAGTGTAATCTGAACTTCTCCTACCCCTTTATTAGGCCTACGTCCTAGGCGCTAGTAGTCCATAACGATATTGGCACTTTTTCTAAGTCCTCATCTAAATATTGTGGACTTTGCACATTCTCTGTGGGACCTCTCTTTTCTCTATTCTAATCCAATAAGTAATATTCATTTCAAATATCAACGCATCATCTGCTGGATCATCTTTAAACAACTCCTCACATGAGACATCAGTCCCGGGAGGATAGCTCAGCGGCAACATGCTCGCCTTGGAAGCAAGACGACACGAAGCAACACAGGTTCGATCCCTGGGTCCGCGCTTAGAAACCTCTGGGTATTTAAGCGCCTTATAAATACGCAAATAAGACAAAAACAATTGCAGAACTAAAAAACAAACAATTCCCGTAACAGCGCCTCGATGCCTGCGGGCTGTGTGAGTGCTTTTAAAATGCAAAATAAATAAATGTGTGCCCTTCCCCAATTGCAATCACTGTTCCCCATGGCCTGCCCTCATCCCATCCTTCAGGCATGGCTAATTCCCATCTTACTACAACTGCAACTAGTTCTAGAAGGATGACTCATCCTCCCCCTTCGTCCATAGGTATCTGCGGTCTAAACAGAAACTCATCAGGTATTCTCATAATCGTTCCCACTAAGCCGGGCAACCATGCTAACAAAATGCGTATATCATACAGAAAAACCTCAGGTTCGAGTTGCACTCTTTGCAGAGCCATATGTCCTGTAAATGCCATTATGAATTCATCTACGTTTAAATAGTGTATCCCAGGAGTGGAACACACTATGCCATCATCAGTAAATGAAATCATCATGTTAAGCTTTGTCATTAAATCAAGCCCCAAAATATTGAATGGTGTCTGCCGCAAATACAATAAAGGCGCAGACATGTCACCTTCTCCCACAGAAATGGGCAATTTGTCAGTAAAAGAAACTCTACTTGTTGCTCCAGAGCAGCCTTGAGCATTCATGGCATTTCCCGATAACTGACCTTTTCCCTCCCAGACACAGGAGCGAGTTGCATCTGTCTCTACTAAACAAGAAAAAGATTTGCCTCCTATCGAAACATCAACCCTTGGTTCCTCTTGGGGGTCTTGTGTTACCGATAGTACTGACCACATTAAATCGCGCTGTGAGCTGTCCTATTGTGGATATATACTCATCACAGTACCTGTGAAAGGACTCCCTCCCATCACAATAGAACCCCCCACTCTAGTTGTCATTAACTGTCCTGTGTTTGTGTTCTTTTGTATTTGCGTGGGTGCGTGTTGTGGCGGTCCTTGCGGTGGACCCAATGGTACTTGCTGTAATTTATGTGCTTATTGCATTCGCGGTGCTTGCTATTGATACACTGTCTGATCTTGTGCAAACCCATTTCTAACTTGAGGGCTATATGTCGGAGGGTAAGCTGTCCCCCCTCTTGAAAATTGCCCATTCTGTACATACCCTTGACTTCTACACATATGTGCATTGTGGCCTGTCCTGCCACACGCCCAACATACAAGAGGCATTCTTCTAATTTGCCCTCCTTGCATATTCTGGTTGTCATTCTGCACATTCTGAATGTTATTATTTTGAAAACCACCCCTACCTCTGAACCCCATTCCACAGCCTCTTTGCACAAATCCAAGGTCCAACTTTCCTGAATACTTTGAATGTAAGCCAGCGGATCTTCCCCTTCTTGCATCTTATGTGCCATAATTGCACCCATATCTGAGGTGTCAGGATACTGCACCCTCAGAGCTCTCCAAATGTCCGCCCTATAATTATTGAATGGCACTCCACCATGAGCTGTTTTCTGTGCTGTGACACTGGAATAACCTGCTCATTTCCAAATGTCATCATCCCTTTCCACAAGAATGGCTGCTTAAAATACTTACTCCTGTCCTTTTTTCTAACTCATAAATCCATCTTACCACACCCATCATTAAACTGGGAAGGTAACATCTTAAATTATCCTTATCCATCTGTGGCCATGGGATATACTGTGGCCTAGCTTCTCCTTTCTCTAATAAGGGGAACTGCGTAATCCCAGCTCCACCCTTGGCTCCCATTGTCTGCCTGTCCATAGCAGGGACAATGGTTCTGCATCACCTTCTTCCTGGCAATGACCTTAAACTGCTCACATATTGTGGCAATTTTCCCTCTCACTATGCACTCGTCCTTTGAGACGCTCAGGATATGCTATAGGATCAGGAGTCCTATCCTTAGGTTGTTCTAAATCTGCCCATCTCACTTCCTTGTCTAACATTGTGCATCCCTCAGGAACACATGTGTCTTCTCCCTCCTCCTCACAGAAGGTTTCCCTGTCTTCATCTGATATATCTAGTCCCCAACTAGAATGACTCTCTTCCCTTTCATCTCTGTTCAAAGTCAGCCTGTCTAAAGACAAGGCTCTGTCCTCGTAACTAAACGTGCTTCCTTCTTTGCCTCACGACTGAGCAATTATAGATCGATCTTTCTTTCCCTTGCTTCAAGATTCACCTTTAGTTTTCATCTCCTGATAAACTTTATCGATTCTGTCTCCGATGCTTTCTATCTCAAAACTGTCATCTAGGTTTACCCTAGATGGTCCTGGCGTTGCCTCATTTAATGGAGCAAACTCCTCTAGGTTTAGTTCAAGTGGTTCTGCCGCTGCTCCCTGTGGCAGAAGAAACTTCTCTATATGGCTCTATGATATCGCTGGACATGTTTCCAATAACCACTTTTGAATATGCTCAATGCCGCGTTCCCTTTGTCTCCATTTTCATTCCATTTCTCCATCTAATTCCCTTTGTTTTTTTGCTGCCCATCTAACCCTTTCCTCCTCTTTTCTTTTCGCTTCCCTTCTTTCATTTGCTCTATGAACTTCCTCATCTCTTCATCTTTGCATTCTCTTATCCCACAACTTCTGTTCTTCTTCCTCTACTCTCTTCTTTTCTAGCCTGTCCTGTTCTCCGAGTGCTCTCTGCCTGTTGTCATACTTTCTGTGCTCCTCTGCCCTTTCTTCCTTTCTTTGTTGTTCTTCCTGATACATTTGTTCTCGCCGCTGTCTATTGTTTCTTTTATTCTCATCTTCCCTCCACCTTTTCTCTTGTTCTCTGTCTTTTTTATCTTGCTCGCCTTGGTCTTCCCCTTGCCTAACTTCATTGACACTTTTCCCATCAAGTCCACCCATCCATTTGTTCTGTACAAGGTTTATTTCATCAGCTTTATCCGTTTCTCCTTTCCATCTCTTAATCTCTCGTTCTATATATGTGGTCACGTTTAATCATTCTTTTTTCTCCTCCTTGTTCTGCAAGGCATTAAAGATTTCTTCCTTTTTCTTACTCTCTTCTGAACTGTCACCACTGCTATATGCAGGTGGCTCAAATATCGATTTCTATACCCTGTTGCCACGTTCAGTTCTCTCAATGGATATAGTTCTATATCTTCTGTACTATTGCTGTTTATTTCCCACAGAGTAGGGGGAGCAGAAGGCTCAACACCCTTCTCCTTGCTCTGGTTAAGCATCCATTCCTCAGGGGACAGATCCTCTTGCTCCTCCTGATACATATTCCAGAGCTCTAAAATAGCTTACCCTTTCTCTAACTTCTTTCCCGTGAATGCTACATGCAAGTATGTGGTCATGTTCTGTAATACTGATTTTGACAGTGATCCCCCTTGTGGCCATGGCATGAACATCTTATCTGCAGTGCCTTTTACCCATTCTGCACTGTACTGTTTGATCTTGGGCATGTGTTTTGGCAAAGCTTTGCACATGTGCAGCAGTGGTGTGACTTCTCCTATTTTGAAAAGTCTCACTTGACTGTCTATACTTACCAGCGTTTACACAAAATACATTTCAGAAAAATAATCAAATATGAGCGTGCTCTACACTTGCCCTGCGGTCGGTGCCGAAAAAAAATGACCCAAGATAGATAATAGCTTTTTACCTCTATTCAACGCAGCCCATTCGTACCGTCTCTCCCAATACTTCTTTAAAACATAAAATTCACAAACAGACAAACTAATCGACTTTCACATGCACGTCGTGACACCTCTTTTCACTTAGCCTCTAAACACTCCCATGGAGTTTGAAATGTCTTCTTTCACAGACCTGTCTGTGTGTCGCCTATTTTTATCCACTTGGATTTTAAAACAATACCTTCTACGCTCCTTGAGTGAGGACTATATGCTTTCAGACGCTGTACGTCTCACTTTAATACGTTATCATATAGCTTGACGTTCATCGTCACACACTAAAATAACCCCCAGTTACTTTATATTATCACAATCCCACCCCCACAGTTTGCCACTCTCCTTAGCCTACTCACCATTCGTGTTTCAGCTTTAGGCCCTCAGTATTTTCACCCCTCCTTCAATCCGGTCACTGTTGCCTTCAGTCCGCTCTGCACCTGTGGAAACCAGGAGGGATTTCGCCAAAGAGCAGCCCGTCCCACCTGTACTTCTTTACTTGCAAGCTTGACTATTTTGGCCAGTCTCCACAGGAAACTTTGCATCCTTCCAGCTAGATGGTGCGGGCATCGGATTATCTGAAAATCTCGAGCCTACTAAACCGAAGGATCTTTTATCTAACCATTCTCTCCTACCACTTGAACCCGTATGGGTCCTATAAGACGAGGTGGTGCTTTTATGGGATGGATGGGGATGCAGAAGTTACTCAAACATCAATAAAAAGATTGACTCAGGAAGTTGGAAAAGGGTACGCTGTTTTATTAACAATTATCTAAAACACGGAGTATAACGGACATCAACAGACATCTCATAGCAAGGTATCTCCGATTTACATAAAAAACACCTTTATAGTAAAACTTCATCATCACTGACATCACACTACGTGGCAAACTGTAATACTTAAACTGGATTGTGGTTAGTCTATGTGAAACATCTACATATACTTTCGATGGGGGTGTTTGGTTGTGATTGGGTCTCTATTGTCAGATGGGCAACTAAGCCCTCCTCTTGTGCAAGTCATCATCATAAAATACACAACAATTTTTTGGTTCACAAACTATAGGGCTCTTTGATACGTAGCCTTCTATAATTTGTTGGCACGCTTGTACCCTTCTGAAATATTCCACTGGCTAGCAGCAAGCAAGCTGGTACCCCAGGTGTTGGTGGGTTGGGCTTAACCATGCCTCCCCACCCAATTAGCCCAACATCCATCATCACTCTTACTTTCTGTCATTCAATTAGCCTTTGAACATGGCCTTGCAAGCCCCACAACTCCTGGTAATAAAAATGGAATGTGAGCATGCTTTCATCTTCTTGCCTCAACGTCGTCTGCCCAAGTCTATTTTCATCTAAGTCACGTGACAGGAGACCAAGTTTCGAGCTATTTCTCTGTATTTAATGGTTTTAAAATGAATACAACTTGGCACTCATTGTCTTTCTGCTGCACATTGAATTCCTTGTATCTCTTGAAGCGCGACAACCAGTTCTCGGCTGCACTGGCCTTTTGACACCGGGCCCACCAAGTCCTCTTGGATTCTTTCTAGCTTGTCAGCTACTTTTATTAACTGTGCCACACTTTTGGTTTCTCTGCTCATGGGGTCTCAGTTTGCTAAAACACAATGTGGAACATCCAGATTTCTTATGCTCATATATACCTTGGTGCATCGCTGCAATCTTTTCACTGTATATAGCCAGCCTTTATGTTTACTTAGTCTACTTGCGTTGCCAGCACCTGCCAGAAAATGGTTGCATTTTCTTCCGTGCTCTTCAGACATGTAATCTTCAGTTTGCATGTGAACATTTACTCGATTCTTACTTCGTCACTAAATTCTATATGTTCTCTTTACTTACTCTTCTGTTATTTTCTTCTGAGTGTGTCACTTTACGTCATGTGACGTCACCAGTCAGCTCTTTCACCCATCTTCCCCAAGAGACTGTCAGCTCTTTGTGGATACATAAAGAAAGGATTTCTCAATGGATACTTTGCTTAAAAGGCTGCTTGTGTTATTGGCATCATTACAGGTGTCTTGCTTGCCACTATTTCCGGTTCACAACATATAAGCAATTTAGGGACGGGACTTCCGGTAGAGGCTTTTGGCTCCTCCTCTACATTCTTCTGCTTTCATAATTTGGTATAATAAATTTAGAATGTTCCATATTCCCCTGCTTCTTAGTGACCAAATCCTCAATTTGTATCTAATTACTGCGATAGGGATCGATTTATGACATTTGTAATACCCTTCGTCAAATATACTCTTCAATTTTTGGCAAATACTCTAAGAGAGTAATGTCATAGAGTTCTATGCCATAAGTTATCTTGCAGACAATTTTCCCCTTATAGAATCTTAGAGCCGGAATAATAGAAAATGTGCTGTATTTGCAATCAACTTCGATGATCTCATTTGCCAATCCAGAGGATTTCTTTAATAGATATTCCCTCATGGCTGATTTCGCTGGCTTATCAAATATTGGGAAGCCCAAATAAAAGAAGTGATCAACTGTCTCCAATCTTTGCACACTACACCACAAGGCTGGAGATTTGGCTTCATTCTTATATGTGAATTGAAACACCTTCGTTTTTAGAGTATTTATGGATAATTAATTTTCATACGCATCATTTCCAAATGCATTAATTAATCTTTGAGTCCCAAGGGAGTTAAGGCAAAAGTAAAAAAATCATCAGCGTAGGATAGCCAAAAATGTTTTCGCCATTCAGTTTAGGTGACACAAATGCTGAATGGGCCAAGAACCCTCCCACGTCCGAGATGTACAAATTAAATAGTCAGGGAGCAAGAATGCATCCCTGTCTTACTCCTGAGTAGGTTGGAATTTGTTGTGACAAGTCCCTGATGCAATTCACTCACATTTGAATATTTGAGTCTGAGTGAAGAGCCACAGTCAACCTTAGTAAATCCACCAGTATATTTCACCCCTGCAGTTTTTTACAAATCAGGTTCCTATTCACCTTATTAAACTCAGAGGATAAACCGATGGTCACTACTTAAGTGGTACTCGCCCTTCCGCTCCATGACAATTTCTGGAATATCCCCAGAAGTAGACCATTCAAGGAAGTACTCTGATTTCTATGAAATCCGGTCTGCCACTTCTTAATGCATCCGGATTCCAACGCCCAGGCCTCCAGATGCCACAACTGCAAAGCTGCAAAAACTTTGCTGTCATCATCCAAGAACAAAATAGGCCTGTCAATCTTTGGATCGTTATGATTTCCCTTCCTAAATATCGGGATTAGATATGCAGTATTCCATGTAGCCGGAATTATTTTTGAGTCTACAAATTTGCCTAAAATAAATTGCCAAAATCGATGTCTAAGTGGTGGCATCTTCTTTAAAAACTGCATTGGCTAGACGATCTGGTCCAGGGGCCCTGGAATTGCTGGTACTTCAAATCACTGTGAGTATAGTCTCCTCAGTGATATCCAGACACCAGTCATTTTGATCACAATCAGCCATTCACTTCTTAGTTTCCCCCTCTGATTTCTCCCCAAATATGAAGTCAAAATACCCCACCAACCGATCCTCACTTATTGGATTTATTGTGCGTCGGCCTGAGTCCTGCCAACGTCATTAACCAAACGCCAGAAAGCTGCAGTGTTGGTATTACAAAGGGAGACCAACATAATTTCTGTGTCTCTGCAATAGTTTTTCCCAATGCATATGAATCCAGTTGCGGTATATTTTTTTACGACTATTATCGCTACAGTTCTAGCACATTGGTACTTTTCAACTCCCCTCTTGATGACCCTTATTTTCGCTTTTAGTACTTGTTTCTGTTTTTTCACCTCCTTATCAAATTGGTGAAAATGTCTATGGGGCGGGGGAAGAATTTTGATATCACACCTCTAAACATATCTTCCAAAAAATCATCATAATTGTTCGTATTGAATGTAATCATCTGCCAGTCAAGTGAAGTGTTGGCCATAACCATGGTCACATTATCAGATAGTCAACTTGTGCTTATTCAAACTAATTTGATTGGACACCGGCCCAACCCTAATTCCAGATATCATCTTGTCTTTGTTATTTTTCGGTGTGATTTAGAATTCGGCCAAATCATCCGATGGTCACTTAATTCACACAGAATGATCTCAAATGAGTTACAGCCCAGATATAACACTATATGTAATCCAACGTGCAGTAACTCAACCCAATAGCCCAAGTTGGCTGACTAGGCAGATCCAAAGTTCCATTTAACCTATGCAGGCCCCGTGTTTCAAAACAATTCACCCACTTTACGCCATGTTTGTTTTTTACAGTATTATTACCACTGTTCTCTTTGTCGCCAATTTGTACTTGATCTAAGCAGTTTGAATTGAGACCTCCACCCAGGATAACCATACATTCATTTTGTTCTGCTAACCAACCCGAGATGAATGACGTCAATAGAGTGAGTGTCTCATTGAGGCTACAAAGCAAATTATGACAATAAATGTTGACTAACAATATTTTGATTATCGCCCTTCTCAACATTAGGGTACCCCAGACTACCAAAACATTGTACTTCAGCCCAGCGTGCTGGGGACCACCAATCGTCTGTGGAGCTGTGAAGTAAGGGGTAAGGTGAGGGGGAAAGGGAATGCAGGGCAACAAGGGCACTGGAGAGGGGTATGGGGCCACACAGCAGGAAAGAGGATCCATGGAGTACTCTCTTGAAATTAACAGAGGTGGGGGAAAAGAAAGAGAAACCTTGGGTGGGGAAGCCCTTTATTGGGTGGTTTTCCACAGCATCACACAAGATAGGGACCTAGAACAGAGTCACTGCCACGATTTCCATGTCTGATTTGTTAAAGAGAGAGGTAATTTCGAGGGAGAGTGAGAGCTGAAGGTTGGGAAGGGAATATGGGAGGGACACGTTTGAAAAGCATGTTGGTCCTGTTACATACAGCCAGGGTCGGACTGGGGCAAGAAATAGACACGGACTCCCAAAAATAAATTGGCCCACCCCTTGCCTCAAAAAAGTGGCCCACCCATCGCGTCAAGAAAGTGAACCAGCCCGCGCCTCAAAAAAAGTGGCCCTCAAACCATCATCCGTGAATCGTGTCAATTCTCGCCTTTACAGAAAATGCTATTTATGGAGGGTTCATGTGTCTGTTACATTACAATACAAGTCACAAAATAACATAATGTTGCATGCAGTTCTGTAACAGGGTCCACAGCTCTGAGGAACACGAGTGGCATGAACACGACCTTTCACCCCTTGATAGAACAGGAAGTGGCATCAAATAGCATTGTTCCCAAGTAAACTTTCAAAATCATGGTTATAATTTCACTAATGTGATATACATTTCATACAAGAATGGATCACCATATGTATCATTAATATCTGTGTGTATAGATCCATATTGTCAAATTACTGTGAGTGCAAGTAGATGTCCAAGGCCAAATGATATGTTATTGTATAGCACTTACGCTTAAGCTCTTTTTTATAGAACAAATATGCATACAATATCACACAACCTTTGTTGGTACTCATTTATCGACCTCAGAAGGATGAAAGGCTGAGATGGTTCGAGCCTGCAACATGCAGATCACACACTCATCGCAGCAGCGAGTGCTCAACCCACTGAGCTATCATATTGGCTATAGTAAAATAAGCAAAGATCTTGATATTCTGAGGCACCAACAGGCTGAATTAACCCAAGACTAATCTATACACTATTTGTTCAACTGATAAGCGAAATGGTGTGTTGGATTGAGACCAGCACTTTGGGCAACGCCCCATATAGGCCTGTCCGAACCGTAATAGAATTGCTAGTGGAGGCACTGAGAGGTGATGGCAGAAAAAGGATGCCAGTCTAAGAAACATAAAGCAAGTAGCTACGTTCTATTCATACGTTAGAAATGTAACTTCCAATAGTGCGGACTGCTCGGTGTATTTTTTCTGTATATTTATAACATGTGCAATTATTTAAAACACACCGGCACCATCAGCCCGTACGTTTGCAAATAAAAGTACAAAACAGAATGCAACGTTATCCTTTGTGCAGATTGTCAAGGCACTCTGATTAGTGCATGGATGGCATGGTCACCACTCTGTGGTGCGGCACACAGTTGTTAGACTGTTAGGGCTGTACATGAACAAACATGGAACCAAAAAAGACAAGAAGTGACAGATAGACTGTTACTGGAGGGTACGTAGCAGATTACTGTCCCATTGGCACGGTCAAAGGTGGGTGGGAGGGGCCAGGGAGAGTCAAATACAGGTTTGATGAGATGTAGTATCAGTGAGCAGATTAGGTGACTCAAAAAGGTCAGAGTAGAGAGAGGACAGGATGAACGCCGTTTAGAAATATGGTGCAATTTTTCGGGGTCTGTTGCTTCGAGGTTAGAGTCTGGCACTAACTAGTCCCATTAGAACGCTGCAGACCTTCGTCTGTGCTGCGGCAGCCAAAGCTCGAGGGCAATTGGCCAGGATGAGGATATTTACACCACCCTGCAAGGCAAACCTTGCATCAAACAATGTAACTTTATGCAGAGAGAGATGTGCGAGAGCGCAGCAATATTCTATAACAGGCTGTCATTAACGTTCCCAAATCACGTATAGAGTAATTTCCTAGACAAATACAAACAGTATCCACCCAAAATAGTGCATCCTTATAGTAGAACGTGCTTCATTGTGAGGCTTTAAGGGGACGTATGGTGAAAGATTTCTACACTGTACAGAAGCTTTTAGGCACAAGGATTTTGTCAAGTGACCGAGGACACCGAGATGGAATGTCTTGTGATCATCGTAACAGGAGACAACGGCAGAAAAAAACATGCTATTACTGCACCTTATGAAAAGCAAAATACATAGTTATGGAGGAGATCCCGCCTACCGTTGGGTCTGCCGCCTGCCTGTGATCGTAATCGCTTGGCAGCCTTGGACACAGACACACAGAAATCCTGGTCCACGCAGCTCACTGCTGCAACTTGTGGTGGCACTGGCGGAGCAGAGCAGAGTCTGTAATACAAAACATTGGGAGGGAGCAGGCAGGGCCAGCCCTGCCGCGTCCTCCCAGTGTTTTGGAACACTGACTGCTGCTGGCGCTATGGTGTCGCGGGCCGTGGCAGTTGTCCGCCAGCCTGCCTCTTTAATCAAAGAAAGGTAACACCTCAGTGTTACCTTCCTCTGCATACGCGGCGGGCCGGCGGGTCTTCAATTGCAAAGGATCTGTAAGTTACTTTCAAATCCTTTGCAACTTGGGTCTGGCGTGGCCCTGGGGGCCGGTTCCTGAAGTGAAGCCCACGCCTGGGCCGGAGTCCCAGGCTTGGGCTTCAGGAACCAGCCTCCATGTCCTCGCCATGATTTTGGCCCGGCAGACGGGTCAATCCGACCCGCATACATCCCTATGTGAAGGTTGAGGCGGGAAAATTGTGATGTGTTTTTTCACCAGTAAGCATGCATGCTGATTATCGTAACTATTCCGCAAATAAAAGTGGTGCATGGGGGGGTGCGGATCTTGAGATGTTCTCAAGCAGAATGTGTAGGGAAGAAACATCAATTATTTGTATGTTTTACTATGATATTGGTTAAAGCATGGACCTTGCTCGAGAGCAGTAGTGTGCTGTTCAGAGTGTGGTTAGCCGGCATTTGGGCTGGCATCTTTTAACAGTAGCACGGTACTGTGAGGACTGTGCACTGGTATGTGCATCCATTAGAATTGGTAGTTGGTCTGATGTTGTTGAAAGAGCCATTTTTGAGAGATTTTCAAAATTAGAGAATCATGGGGGCATTCCGAGCCGACACCGGGATAGAGTTCCAAAGGGTGGGTGCTGTTAGGACAGTTTTCCAACTAAGGGCTTAGTAAAAACATACAACTGAGACAATGCAAAACTCCACTCTTATTACAATGTTGTACCACCTTAGGTGTTGGTAGCATAGACAGAGCAGCCATGATTATCTTAGGAGGAAGAGAGGTATGTAGCTTGGCACAAAGAAACTGTAGCATACATATGGTCCAAAGAAACACTGAAACACTTTGTATTGTAAAAATAAAACATGCTTTATTTAAATACAATTAGGCTAAGAAGAATCTTGGGTAAATAAGTACTATCACATTATATACAAACACAATTATAAAAAAACAACTCAATACTTAAGGGATACAGACCAAAGTATTACTTTGTTAAGAATGTCGGCAGTTCAAGGTTAGGTAAACATATAACACATTCAGAATGCAATCAGCTATTCTTGGGGAGTAGAACCAGGTTACATATACTTTTTGAATACAGTCAGTACTTCAAGGGTAGAAGACCCTATCAGTCATGCAGTGGCACTCAGTTAAGTAAATCACTTAGTAAACCAACCCTGTTACCAGGATACTATTCTAAATAGTGGAACACAAATTCATGGAGCAGTATAACCCTATAACTACATTTAGGGTAACCCTCAGTTATACTAGGTGATTAAAACCTAATTTTGCAATAATCTATTACAGTTGCTTTTCAGATCAGTGGAACACAGATTAAGAGATTAAGGTAAGCAATAACACTCTAACCTATTTTAGGATGGCACAAGGCAGACCAAGCTTAGAAAAACCTTAACTACATTCAGGATAACATGTAGTTTTACTAGGTGAGTAACACCTAATAGTGTAATAAACTATTACAGTTGATTTTCAGATCAGTGGAACACAGACTAAGGTCAGCAACAATTCTTTACATTATATTTGTATTGCATCAGGCAGACCAAGGTCAGCGAAACCCACTGTATACTTATTTAGAATGGCACACAGCTATTCAAGGTAGGTAACACCCAAGGCAGACTTATTCTAGACATGCTATTCAGCAGGTCAGGGGAAGCAAGACCCAATTGGTAAACATATACACTTATATTCTGAAAGAAATAGTTCTGTGAAGCCAACAGCATTACTTTTTCAGAAGTGGGGGACCAATTCACAAGTGAGTAAAATAACCTTGCGGATACTTTTGAGAAGGGCAAAGCACATTCAAATTAAGAACTGTTGTAACTGCTCATGTTACAGATGAACAGTTGCCAAACCACCTGTATTACAAGTAAGTAACTTTTAAACAATTGTTATATTTTTCAAGGCAGAAACTTTTTCTTATCCAGTCCTCCCCTAGTTCATTGCATGAGGCACCCTCCAGGTCTAGGCGCAAGCTACAGGCAGGGTGAGAAAGGGTTCATTTGCAGAAAAAGTCAGAGTTCCTGTGGAAGTCTCTTTAAAACAAGTAAGTAGTTCAATTTAGAGTTAGTTAGGGTCCAGTGACTTCAAAGAAGACACACTAGGAGGTTTCCAGGAGTGTCCCTTGGTCAACTAGATGAGAGGACTCCCAATCACATGGAACAGCCCAAAGGTGCACACAAAGGTGCACAGGAACCACAAAAGGCTTAAGGTGAGTAATACCCCAGCCAACACAGTACCTCAGCATAGAAGAAGATTTTGCAGCAGATGTCATCAGGATCTGCAGCCAAAAACCTGGTCAAAGAATACCTTGTAATGAAGACTGAAGACAGGACACTGGAATTTGCAGCAGGGATCAATGGGGTAGACTCCAGGTAAAGGTTATTCATGGCTGGATGTGGCTCTGTGGTTTTGGCGCCCTTTCCAGCTTCCAGTTGAAGAACGAATATCGGTTGGATTCTTGTCACTCTCTTGGTCCTGCACTCTGGTTAGGGGACTTCTGGCATTTAAATCATGTCTCTGGAGAGCCAGAATAAGGTCACCAAAGTTTTGCACAGATTCAGACTTTGGGAGATCATGCACTGCACAATGGCTTGAGTTCCCAGGGCATTGGGTTACTGCAGCCCCACAAGGGTGCATCATGTCGTCGGATGGCTCAAAATGCAGATCTTCTTGAGGCTAGTGGCTCTCACTAGCCTCTGGGTAGGAGTCATCACGTTCAGGCCCAACAGGTCGATTGAAAGGAAGGGTAACAGCAGGCTCCAGTTACACTGCAGGCTCTCCGGTCACTGGAAATTGATACAGCCGTTGTGTGACACATTTTTTCCTCTTTGGTTTCAGCTCGAGTGGTCGACTTATCAGCAGCTTCCAGGTTTGGAGTATTTAACAGGAATTACAGCACAACCTTTGTGTTGTCTCCCTGCATTTTACAGCAAGGGGCAGTCTGGCTGTCCAACAAGGACAGCCAGCCCCCCACTGGGAGTTGGATCCTTTCAGGAAAGGTGAAAGACAAAGGGATGCAGGGTTGTGGACTCCTCCCTTGCTTCCTGCCTTTTCAGATAAGCTGGAGCCTGGGTGGGGTATCCAAAGCATACCCATCAAAAACAAAACTTCCACTGAGGTAGTTCCCACCTAGAATGGCAGGGGAAGACCTCAGAAACAGCAAGCACACAAGAAATATCGAAAGAAGAAGGAGCCCATATAAAAATCGTGGCCCTTCTGTGCATTGCCGATTTTAAATTAACACCCAGGTAAAATGACTGCCACCAGCCATTCATGTAACACTTGCATTTGTAACAACATGTTACCACGTAAGTAAGACAGGGGATACATGTTTCCCCCAGCACTCCACATAAGGTGGAGTATGATGGCTCACTTATACAAAATGTAAATGGGATGAAAATCCCTCTTTACTACTTGGGAACTGTAGTTCACACAAGTATATGAAAGATAAATTAACAGGGGAACACAAAGGGGTAACCCAGCCTCAGCCCAAAAGTTGTAGGAAACTATAACCTCAACCATTCACAAGGTAGAGACATAACAAGGTCACTCATAAAAACAGTAAAAGACAAGGGGCCTCATTACGACCCAGGCGGTAAGTTACCGCCTGGGCCGTCACTTTACCACCATGGCGTAAACTACGTTTACGCCATGGTGGTTGGCGGACTTACCGCCCCATTCCGACCTTGGCGGGGCGGTAAGTCCCCAATCCCCATTTACCCTTCCCCATTCCCATTTTTGCCCCATAGGGCATAATGGGAGTGGGGAAGGCGTTAATTACGCCACCGTAAATTACGGTGGCGTAATTAACTCCATGGTCCCTTAGCGCCATGGATTTTAACACCCGCTAAAAGCGGGTGTTAAAACCTCCATGGCGCTAAGGGACCTCGTAATTGGCGGTAAGGGGTCGGCGCAGCTAACGCTGGCGTAAACCCCTTACCGCCAGGGTCGTAATGAGGCCCAAGGCCTCTGTCTAGGGTCTCTGCCGATCCTGCTTTCCTGCAGGGCCCCTCTCCCCCCTGCAAGCTCTGCACAGACCTTGGCAGCACCTCCATTTGACCAGACTCCCTCACCACCACTAAAAGGTGTCCGCCGCCATTTTCGATGCTACACTGGATTCCCATCCCTCCATGGGCTGCACAGCAGCTGATTGGCTATCCCCTCGATCATTCCTCTCCACCCTTGCTAACCACGAGGCAAAGCCAACCTGCTTGCAAAACCTGTAGACAAAGCCTTTGTCTAGTGTCTCTGCTAGTCCAGCTTTCCTGCAGGACCCCTCTCCCACATAGGAGCCCTGGTCAGACCCTGGCAGCACCTCCATTGGGACCAGAATCTCTCACCATCACAAGAAATTGGCTGCTGCCTTTTCCGATACTACACCGGACTCAGAGTCCTCCCTGGGCTGTACAGCATCTGTTTGGCTATCCCCTACGCCATCCCTCCCCACCTCAGCAAGCCGAGAGATGAAGCTGACCTGCTTCAAAGGCCTGCAGACAAGGCCTTTGCCTAGTGCCTCTGCTGGTCTCTGCCAGCGATGCGGCATGGTGATCACCCACCTGGTCCGCCCTACTCCTGACCTTTATCAGGGAAATTCATAGTGAGGTAAGCCTTGTCCATCGCTATCTATGCCCGCATCAGCTTTGAAAAGTGTTTGATATGCTCCTTTTGTCACCTGCCGTAGGACGCCTGTATTTACCACTGATGGCTGTCTGCCGAACTCAAATTATGCCCAACTCCTGCCTCTGGCTATTGGCACCCATTCTGCACCTCGATGCACCTCTTCACTACAGCTTTACCTAATTCTATCTTAAGCTACCTGACTCGACCCACCACTTCGTGTTGCACACATATTCAAATCCGCATACAACATACCCAACTTGTCCTGCAGCTTGGTGCCATTCATGCATCTGAACTTTGCCTGACCTAATCTTCAGCATGGTACTGTTCTTTACCCAACTTGACTAGTTACATTCTGGTTTTGAGCCACAGCCTTGTGCTGTATTTGTACATTTACTTGCCTGTATCTTACCTGATCGGACTCAGAGGCATGTGCTGTATACTTACTTATTTTGTCTGTAACACTCTAGATTTGACTTGCAGCCCTGTGCTATATACTTTAACTATTACGTCTGTCACACTCGGGATTTGACTTGCTGTTGTATACTTACCTTAGGTCTGACACATTCTGTGCACCCATACTAATGTTGCATCTTACCTATTTGTACATGCACACTTGATGCAGCCCCCGCACCATGAGGTGGGGCTTTCCTTATCTGTGCACCCATAATAATATCGCATCTTACCTACTTGTATCTGCATACTTGATGTAGCCAGCCACACAAGGAGGTAAGGCTTTCCCAATCTCTGCACCCATACTAATGTCACATCTTACCTATTTGTACCTGCACACTTGGTGCAGCTCCCGCACTATGAGGTGGGGCTTTCCCAATCTCTGCACCCATACTAATGTCACATCTTACCTATTTGTACCTGCACACTTGGTGCAGCCCCCGCACTATGAGGTGGGGCTTTCCCAATCTCTGCACCCATACTAATGTTATATCTTACCTATTTGTAACTACATACTTGATGTAGCCGCCCGCACCATGAGGTGAGGCTTTCCCAATTTGTGCGCTCATACTGATGTTCCATCTTACCTACCTGTACCTGAATATTTGATGTAGCCCCCGACCATGGGGTGAGGCTTCGCTAGTCTGTATACAAGCACCTGTTCTGTTTGTAATCAATAGGCGCACTCCTCCACTTCTCAAATGCACTGTAACTAGCGCCTACATGCCTACGGGTTTTGTGCGCTGAAATAAATGCAAAATAAATAAAAATAAATCAACTAAGTGACAGGGGGAAAAGATTCCACTTCACCTAGGGACAAGGTAAAATAGTTACCAAGTACAAGCAAAAAGTTCTGGTGTTGACACAGGTAAGGAAGATTTATCATAAATATGAAATTCTTAACTAAAGGGTGCATGACAAGAGAAGAAGTGGTTGTGGGACGTCTCTTTGGGGACGTGTTGTGATTCAAACCAGTTTGTAATTTGTGGAGCGAGGAGGGTATACCACCAGATATGTGGAGCTTAGCCACCAGGTACACTGGTGTGCTACTAGTGACTGCTTTGTAGATGATACATGCAGTCTTCAACAGTATCCTGGCCTGGAGTAGAAGCCAATGTAATTTGCATAGGATGTGGGTAATTCGGTCAAATTTCCATGCTCCCATAGTAAAGTGTGCTGCAGCGTGGTGGACTCATTTTAGGGGAGCCAAGTGAGCAGCTGGACCCCTGTCAGGAGAGTATTTTCCCCATTGATGTGTGGGACCACAAAGGCCTGTACTAGAGTCTGGAAGTCCTGCAGAGGGTTGAAGGGTTCGATTTTGTGAAGGGCAGAGATTCTGAGCCAAGCTATTTGGGCCTTCGAGGCTGTGTTTTTCTGGAAGGACAGATTGCTGTCAATGGTGAAGCCTGAGGATTTTGGTGAGTCTGAGAGTTGTGGATCAAATCGTTATAGGTGCATATCATTGAACCACCATTGTTGGACAAGTTGTTTTTAGTGGGTTGACCAATGAGTTTGAATTCAGTCTTGGATGGGTTGAGTTTGAGGTAGGCAGTTGACATCCAGGACTGGATAATGGCTAGGTAATCATGGAGACAATGATGTGCTGCACATTATTTACTCTCATGCACAACTGTGTATCATCTGCGTATCGGTGGATGGCTATATTGGGATCTTTGAGGAGAGTGCACAGAGGCTCCATGTAAAGGTTAAAAAGGATTGGCGAGAGTATGGAGCTTTGGGGGACTCCGCAGGAGAACTGGAGTTGGTTGGAACGCAATGAGTTTATCTGGACAGCCTGGTGTCTGTTGAGAGGTAAGAGGTAAACCAATTCAGGACAGTGCCAGAGAATCCCATCCTGTCAGCAAAGAGGGAGAGAAGGATGCAGTGGTCAACGGTGTTGAATGCAGCCAAGAGGTCAAGGAGGACGAGTCGGCATGGGTCGCCCTTATCCATTATTTGAAGAGCATCATTCACCACCTGGATGGTTCCTGTCTCGATGCTACACTGTTGGGTGGAACTCTGATTGATAGTTATTTAGGAGGTAGAGGTGTTCCATTCTGGCGAGTAGTTGTGTAGCAACTACTTTTTCCAAGATTTTGCCAATAAATGTGAGGTTCAAAATGGGTGTGTTTTTGGCCAGGTCATCTGGATCTAAAGTTGTTTTTTTCAAAAGAGGTTGTATGAGACCAGTCTTGAGGGTGTCCGAGAATCATCCTTCTGTGAGGGAGGCATTGATGATGCGGAGGAGTGCAATGAGCATCAGGCCCATCAATTGTTTAATGGTGGAGTAAGAAGCAGGTTTGAGGGAGGTCATCTTTTAGGTGATTCAGGGAAAGAGAGGAGAGAATGCAGTCTAGAGTGGCAGTGTGTATGCTGGGGTGCAGGGGATGCTAATGCTGCGATAGGTTGATTAGATGGTCTCTCAGATTTTGTGTAACTTTTCAATAAAAAATGTATTGATTTTGTTGCTTTTTTCCTGAGTTACTGGTGCCTCGGGGTTGGGTGAGGGTTTGGCACAATGCTTTACTACTTCAAAGAGGGCTTTGCTCGTATTATAGGCTGCCACAATGGCGGTGGAGTAGTAATCAGCTTTCACCTTGGTAATCAGAATCCTATGGTTTTCACGCATAGATATGAGGTTGGTGAGGTCTCCCGAGTTATAGATTTTGAGCCACCATTTCTCTAGGGCTCTGATTGAGCATTTGTTGTAGGCTGGCTCAGGGGTGTACCATGGGGAGGATTGTTTGCTCTTAGCCCAGCTGGATTGTAAGGGGGCATTAGTGTTCACCAGCTTCATTGCAAAGTTGCTGAATAATTCCTGGAGGCCCGCAGCATACCCTGTGGTGAGGAATTCTGCAAAGTTTGCTTCTAGCTCATTGACCGGGAAGGTTTTGAATGAGTGGCGTTGAGTGAGGGGGAATTTAGCCTGACCTTTGTGAGCCATAGTCGAGTGGGTGACTGATAATGGGATGGCAGATTGTCAGTCCAGTCAGGTGGGATGGGGTCTGCACAGGTGATGCAGTGGGATTATGTGAAGACTAAGTCTAGGGTGTTGCCTTTGTGAGGTGGTCTGTAGGTGAGGTGGGAGGTGATGGATTCCTTGTGTGATAGTGGGAACCGGCACGTGAGTGACTCAAGTGAGCTTGTCTGGGACAGGAGATGATGGAGCATGGCCAATAGCTCCCAGTCTGCATGTTGGATGTAGTTGCTTTGGGCAGGGGGATGTACAAAACATGTGGGTAGGATGGGGTAAACCATGTTTCAGTGATGAGCAGGGCACCCAGGTTGTTGTACGAGATGAGGTCAGTGATCTCTGCAGCGTTAGCGACTTCTGAGCGAGCATTGATCAATATGAGAGGGCATGCGCATGTGGTCAGTGGGTGTTGGATGGGGCAATGGGATGAGGTTTGCTAGGATAGCCTGCTGGGGCTGCCTAGGGCACTTTGCCTTTTGAATCGTAGTGAGTGTGGGGACGGGCTGTGGAGGGAGTAGACACATGGTGAAGTTGTTTGTGGTAACGATAGCAGCAATTAGTTTGTAGGTGAAATGCAGGATAGCGGGTCAGGCACAAACAGGTGAGGTCCTTGTCTTTGTATGTCCTTTGCTGAGGATGCAGGCGATGAGGACACTTAAGGATGACTGATTAAATAGGTGGTTGGCTGAGCAACTGAGTGGCAGGGCCTTGTCATGTGACCAGCAGCCTATTCAATGCTATCTGCCTGGAGCTGGCCTACAGTCCTTAAGTAGATGCTTGGAAGTTGCGAAACTGGAGGTGGGCGGAGCAACTGAGTGGCAGGGCCTGACTTGACCAGCAGCCTACTCAATGCTGTCTTCATGAAACTGGCCTACATGCCTTAAGTAGAGGCTTGGAACTCGTGAAAGCTGGAGGTGGGTAGAGCAGCTGAGTGGCAGGGCCGTGCCACCTGACCAGCAGCCTACTCACTGATGTCTACCTGGAGCTGCCCTTCAGGCCTTAAGTAAACACTTGGACAGCACGAAAACAGGAGGTGGGTAGAACAACTGATTGGCAGGGTCTTGTCACTTGACCAGGAGCCTACTCAATGCTGTTTGCCTGGAGCTGGCCTGCAGCCCTTAAGTAGAGGCATGGAAGGCATGAAAACTGGAGGTGGGCGGAGGAACTGAGTGACAGGGCCTGGTCACGTGGCCAGCAGCCTACTTAGTGCTGTCTGCCTAGAGCTGGCCTTCAGTCATTAAGTAGAGACTTGGAATGTGTGAAAACTGGAGGTTGCCAGAGCTACTGAGTGGTTGGGCCTGGTCACATGACCAGCAGCATACTCAGTGCTGTCTCATCAATGCCCCTGGATGAGGGCTGAATGTTTCAGACAGGTAAACGCATCATAATATTTCTGGGTCTGCCAGAACTGAGAACCAGGATACCTGGAAGAGAAATGTACTAGGAGGCCTATAAGAGAAAAGACAAAGTAGAACATAGAGACGTTGGCCCTCATTAGGACCCTGGCGCTAAGTGTTTAACGGTGCAGTAAAAGGCTGCCGCGCCGTTAAACACTTAACGCCTAATTACGAGGTCCCTTTGCTGGACCCGACCTTAATTTCTGGTCTACACCAGCCGTTAAAGTAGGGACCCACAAAGGGACCTTGCAGGCAATCACAGTACCGAAATTTGCGGTACCGTAATTGCCGCCTTCCCCATTCCCATTGAGCTCTACGGGGGAAAATGGAAATGGGGAAGCGCCATGGGGAAATGGGGAAATACCGCCCCGCCAACCTTGGAATGGGGTGGTATTTCCTCATTTCACCATGGCGGACTCGTTACAACACCGGCACCAACCATGGTGCTAATAGCGCCATGGTTTAGCGCCGGTGTTGTAATGAGGGCCCTTGTGTTTTATAAATTCTGCAGAGACAATAAGGAGCCATGAATGTAAAGGGATTGAAAAGAGATCCTGAAAACCTTCACATGCTGCATTCTAGTTTCACTTCCTTACTGTATTCCCGTTGTATGAGCTAATAATAACATGCAAAAGACCAGAATAAATGGAATATTGCATCTTGCGCGTAAAACAGCCATTACTTTCACAGAAAGCACAGTCTGTTCAGAGATCAGACTCCATCATTGTGCAAGCCTGCATGCTTTTTAGTCTTAAGATTGGCTGAAAGAACATACAGTGGGGCCTCCTTTGTGCCAAACTCCCTCTGTATAAGTACAGAGGATGGTATGTTTTAGTCAGCCTTTCCATTTGACAAGTTGTTTATTGAGGTTCATACCTCCCTTCTGTAAGGAAGGCATGGTATCAACAGTAAGTCAGACATAAGTGACCAATTCAAGGGTGTTTATTGAACTTTATGAAGGGGGTGATAAACGCCTATCTAATCCTAAATCTACAGATGGGAGCAAGCTACGACCATCAAATAATAATAATGCTGTCCTAGCAGAGTCTTGTCAAAATGAAAGGGCCTATACTAAAAAAAAATATTACCAATCCTTACCTCTAAATACAAATAGTGTGTTGGAGTGTTTATGAAAAAGAAAGAAGTGTTCCTAAAAATGATATGCCAGGATATTAAGGCCGGTGGCCTCCCTTCCTCACTTTTTCAGCACGGGACAAGGCAGTTCACTCGAGCATAGCACACTCTCTCGTTTCTTTGGCACGAGGATACATTTCCAATACCAGCATTAGAGCCTTCTATACACAAGTCTCTTTATTCATCAAAGGCTCTTGATTCAGAGGGCCTGATGTACCAAAACAAACAAAAGGTTCCTTTCTTCTTACAAGAACTTAATTCAGTTGATTCACTCTTCACCCTGGATCTCCCTCAGCCGGGCTCAGATCCCTTTTATACCATGATCGGTACTTTGGATCCCCCTCTTCCGGGTTCAGATCCACTTTCCAGTGTTCAGAGAATTCTCAGGTGACTCCTGGTTCACCTTGGATCCCCCTCAGCCGGGCTCAGATCCTTCCTCTTACACAATTAGTCTCTCTCAGCCGGGCTTGGACCAAATTCAATTCAACTATCGAAGACTTTTGAATGTGCACAGGGATTAGCGTGACCCGTTGCAGGACGCAAGTTGTGGTATGAAATTGAATGAAGAATAGAGTGAAGGGTTTGAGATTGAGTGAGATGTGCTTAGTGAGGTATGGCCCAGTGGGAAAATCAGCACTTCATAATACACTTTAACGGATAAATCAGTGAACTAACCTACTTACCGATTGAAGGTGGTAACCTCATGCATATATCGTTGTGAATGGGTCTTCTTGAATTCTGTTGTAGGAGACTGAATAGGCACTTTAACATTACACCGGGTGGTGTTCTTAAACATTTGTATGCAATTGAAAAATAAAATATGTGTATTGTATTATAAATTGGTGTTTTATAAATTGGCACCGGCTGGAATGGGACCCACCTAGAAAAGGTAGCAACTTTAATCACTAGCTTTGTGTTTCAAAGTGTTAAGGGTCAATCCCTTTATTCCGAGGGTATGCTGGTGATATATACCCCTCTATCTCTCTTTTTTGTTTGATGAGACCCGTTGCAGGACCACTTCGATTTCACAATTCCTTTTTACATTTGCTACCTCTCAAGTTGGATACCTAACAGAGACCTTCGAATGAGCACCCATGTGGCCCCGGACCACTCCGTATATGGTATCTATCTTGGCTTCAAACATTCAGTCACTCCTTTAATGTTCAATTATACTTGCGTCGCTCGTCACATATGCTTCACACACTGCTCTCTTCAGATTTCTCCACACAATGTTGCTGCTTGTAGTCTTGGTTCTAACACAGACCGGTCTGCTTTCAGTCTCCCCGACCGACCCACCATCTGCTCTGACTTTACTTGCGCTGCGTTGCTGTAGGAGCCAAGGACTGTACCATGGCGGTAAACGCTCCTCCCCGCCTTGGCCATCAATGGGGGAGAGCTCCAGGTACCTCCAACACACAATGCAGGTTTCTTGTTATGTTATGTTATATATGCTTATATCGCGCCGGTAGCCCAGAGGCATCAGGGCGCTTAGCTTCAGCTTTAATTCCAGGTGTTATGTTTCTTATTCTCAAAAGCTTGTGAAAGTAACAGATTTTCTCTGAAAAGGTCAAGGGCACTTCCCTCCTTGCAACCCTCTCTAGTCTTGCTATCTTTCTTCTCATATTAAACTGCCATCTTGGAATTGCTGGTTCATGGTGCGTTTTGCCTTGCTTAGAGTGTGCGTTCGTGCTCCACCTTTTATCCGTGTGGGGAAGTGTGATGGAAGTCAGGTGTGTGTAATAATCAGTAATTGCCTGACTCTGCCGGACCATTGTGTTGGGAAGTGTGAGGTATACGGCTCTGGTGTTAGTCCGTTTTCTCTCACCGTGAGCTGTCAGTGAAAAAGTGTTTGTGTTGGGAAAGGGGAAGGGGAGTTGAGTTCCTAAATATCCTTCCTGGTAGGCTGGGGAAAAGGTGTTACAGGGAAGGGGATCCAACATCTCACCATTTAGTGCCCCACTCCGACTCCCTGAAGACCCCTCATCCAGGTGATCCTCCCACACTGGTCCACCCCCAGGATCTGGATCCAAAAGCAATGGCCATGTCCTGGCCACCTGGATGACAGATCCCAAGGGACCAGCGGGTGAGACACCTTCAGGTTTCTCACACTTCCTACAGCAAAGCCTTTTTCCTAGCACTATGTGCCTTTCCCACTGCACACTGTTGCTGCGTGAGGGACTATATTCCGGACAATCATTCACATCACATGAGACCTGTCATCTGTCCTGCCTTCCGCGGGTTTAATCAGTCAGTTAATGAGCACAAAGGTAGCTACCTAGAGGAGGCCGCAATCTAGACTGAATCTGCTTAAGTGAATGGCATGACCGGCCCCAAAGGACCTAGTAATTACAGGTCCCTTGTACTCACTGCCCCCATCGCCTACTCAAGATGACCCAACTGCCATCATCCCATTCTTTCAATTGTTGTGGAATTCGTCGAGAGAGTGGATCCGAAGTATGGAAGCCAGTGCATGTGTAAGGTGGTCTAAGCATAAACTACACAGCATCTTCAATGTGTTCTTGATGCGTTGCAAGAAATTCTGTGTTATGTTAAGGGGCATGTGGATTTCCAGTACAATACGCACTACAGAGAGTAATGTTTACTTATTATGTCTTTTAACATGGGTGACAGAAGACTCTTGCAGTATCGAGTCTCCAGACAGGATGACATATAGTAGTTTTAGAAGCATGTCAATGGGTGTTCCCTTTAGATTGAGACCTGTATCTAATATTACAAATAATTCATTAAATGTTGATTCGAAATCCTTCATGGTCGTATGGACCTGGTATTCACTACCATGTTCCAAATTAATTTTAAGGTTTTCCTAGTTCATGCCAGTCTTTGACTTGTAAAATGTGCTATTGTTTGACTAGTTAAGTAGTGCTCTAATGCATATCTCAGCACACACACTATCCTCTATTGCCTAAGACACATTCTTCAGGTTTGAGATTTGTATACTGGGTGGGACATGCCAACACAGTTACCTCACGGGCTGTGAGAAGAATGTCCATGTGGAACAAATGTGATGTGGGCTTCCGAGCACGGGTACGAGAGCCATTCCTCAAATGAGCACATTGCAGAAAATGTTCAAGCTATTAACATAAGAATAGGTAGGGATATACCCAGTATTCTGCTAACTTAGGTAATCATTGAGTTCAGCTCCTTCAAAAGCTTCACAATTAAGGTACAAGCCTTAACCACGCAAATGTTACTGCAAGTAAAAAACAATTCTGGGACTGGGAGGTGTAGTGAGATGAGCCCAATCCTTTCTGAAAATGAGGGTTGGTCAGTAAGCTTCGGGGAAATTTGGGAAGGACCAACAGTGATCCTCCTTAAAATATCTGAGTTGTCCCAGCATACAAAATCCATAATCAGTCGTCAAACAAAGGCTTTATAACTTGGCTCACTGTTTGGTAGTGAAGCAGAACAGTCAGGCTTCACTCTGTTGCTGGCAGATGGTCAGGCTCGGGTGAAAGCATAGCGTATAGAAGCAATCTCAAAACATCATTGGGTTTACTCAGGTTATTAGAAGATTGTCAACTTGTATTTACAGACCTGTTTAATATAATACCATAGCTAAACTGCGGGAATTAAAAGGCATACTATGAGGACATCTGTAATTTCTTTTTAAACCCAAATAAATAAAAAAAAGTTTAGAACAGAAAGTACACAGATATCTCAATCCAGATTTCCACCCACGAAATGCAGTTGGGAACGTGGTCCCTATCAAGATTGTAGGCATTGGTATGTATCTGACAAGACTGTAGCTGAGCAGAATCTTTATTGAAGTCATGTTCACGTGCTGGCACTCACACAGCAAGTAGGTCGTTGTTGTACAAAAGGGCTGAGCCTGCAGCCCAGACGCTACAGCTCTATCCCGCTGGAAAGTCAATGGAAATGCTAAGCGTTCACTTGTGCCTTCTCTCTGCCTTTCCTAGACCTGTAGTGATACTGCAACACATCGGTCAATTTGCCCAAAATAATAGACGCGTACATCTGGTCCACACACGGACTGTCTATCAGAATGCAAGGGCTTCCTCAGACACTAACAGTCCCCAGCAGTAGACTCTAATGATTCAGGTCAAATGGGGGGTTTGGCAATTCCTCAGCTATGGAGAGGGCTGCGATAAACCAACAGAGGGAACATCAAGGTGCATTGAGGTGGCCGGGCGCAATGTAGCAGCAGCCTTCACCGGCTATGCAGAGTCCAGACAACAGGACTTTGTTCACCTCAAGTACAACATCCATGACCAATGTGGCTGCATCCTGTAAAAAAATGCGTTAGGCAACGGCTGCTCCCTGTAGCACGGAACAGGACTCTGTGCACCGTGTTGCCAACCACTTCCCTTAACTGTTCCATCCCTGGGCTGCCCTGTGAACGGTTCCCAGTTATCGGCCCCCCATCCCAGGCAGGCCCTTACTCTTTTTTTTTTGTTAGCTCTTAGTCCACTCAAATCCTCTCAAGTCAATAGGGCCTAAAAAGGGAGAGGGTGTATGTAGTCATTCCAGCTACCGGAATGCCCAAAGGATATTGTTATGAAATATTAGTTTGGAATTAAGCACCATACTATCAGAAGAGTAATATCTCTTACCATTGTCGCTACCTATAGTGGCCTTGCGCCATGAGTTGGGTCTGAAGTCCTTAAGAGATGGACATCAATGGAAACTACTCCAATTGTATAGATCCATTAAATCGCCCCCACAAAACTCGCTGTACAGAGATATAGCAGAGGAAGACGCCCGGGGAACAAGCAGTCTACCCAGTAAACTGAGTGGCAAGGCTGAGATAATTCTGACATTGATACAAAAAACCATAATTGATTTAATCCAGAACCCAAAGCGCTGTAAATCAGCATTGGATGCTATGGATTGGATCAACACCAAGTCTATGATGAGATCTCTGACACTCCGTAGGATTCTGTCATTCATAGATAAAAGTCTGGGAACTCTCCCGAAGGTACAGTTTCCGGCCTAAAGAGGCCGCAATACGATATTTAGATTTCACTTAAACTTACTACCTTCGGGAGAAGTGACAGCTTCTAGAAAGAATTTCTGCTCTGAATGTAACCTAAATGCTCCCCAATCATTATACCATCTAATGATAAGAGTGTATACGAACGCACGCAAAGAGAGTCCAAACCTTCTCAAGATTTGTGCACTATCCTGGGTGGCTGGACTCGAGAGATTTTTGACATTGACTATCCTCAGGGCATGAAAAGTTTCTCACCCTTGAACTGTATAAATTGCTAAAAATGTTTAAACTGCACGAGGATTCATCCAGTCCCTGGGGATTAGTGGATTGATGTAAAACAAATATGTTTCTGTGACGGAATTCTTCTTTGCTCTTTCCTTTATGTTTCAAAGATGATTTGTAACGTCTCTGCTGATCTAGGTATTATATTGTGAAAAGTCATATTTTTCTGACTGAACCACATTATTAATGAAAAATAAAAAAATTATCTCTTTCATCTCTTTCATTGAAGAGAAGCAATTGGATTCTTCTTCACCATTTTAATCGTCGTTGATTGAGAGCAATGTCATCTGCATAGTCCTCAAGATGCAATGCCTTAACAGGCCACATTTGCTAAACATTTTCACCAAGCAGTTTGTATTTGATTTGGTTAAGAAGTGAAATATTGCTTTCCAGCCACCACCATCTGCCCATCTCAACCCAATGTAAGAACAATTATCATGTTGGCATGACCCATAGTGCCAGTAAAATATGTTACATCACTATAGGAAAATGTGTCCACACTGCCTATACTAATGCACCTCCATAGGTAAGAACACTCAACATGTTGGTTTTGACCATAATGCTACTAAACATGCCATACCCACTGTAACAAAGCATTTCCATGCTGGTGGCAGAAATGTAGCCACCAGCCTCTCCATCCCCACAACCCAATGTAAGAACACTCACTTTGTTGGCTTTTGCCATAATGCCAGTAGTATTCTATGCCCACTGCAAGAAAACATGTCCATGCTACATACACTAAAGTACCATCCCTCTCACACTTAAAAACACTAATCATGGTGGTTTTGCCGACATTATAAGTAAAAATGGTCATGCAACTGCAAGAAAACATGTCAAGATTGGCTACACCATTGTGGGACAGTATGGCCATGTAAGAACACTCATCCTGTAGGTATACCCCATAATGCTAGTAAAACGTGCAATGCCACTGAAAGAAAACATATCTATAATGGTTGCACCAATGTAGGCTTGTATGCCCACTTAGGAGCACTCATCATGTTGGCTTTGCTGATAATCCCAGTAAAGAAATGTTTTGTCACTGCAGGCAAAGAAGTTAACACTGGCTGCATCATTGTAAGTCAGTATGCCCACCCAAGACCACTTGTCATATTTCCTTTGCTATTAATGCCACTAAAAATGCAATGCCACTGTATGATAATATGCCTATACTGTCCCCACAAATGTAGGTCAGTTGGCCATGTAAAACAACTTATTGGTTTTGCCCATAATGCCAGTGAAAATGTTCATGCCGGTTGCAGAAAGGTAGCTCCTCACAACCCTATGTAATAACACCCATAATGCACATAATGCCAATAAAGAACTGCCATGCCACTGTATGAAAACTCATCCATATTTTCTGCACCAATGTACCTAATGACATACGAGCATTAATCATGTTGGCTTTGTCCACAACACCAGTAAAATGCAATACCCAATGTAAGAAAATGTGTCCAATCTACCCACACTTATGTACTTGCTCTCCTCCACGTACGAACATTTATCATGGTGGCTTTTCTCTTAAAGCCATCAAAAATGACGTGGTGACTGTAAGAAAACGTGCCAATGCTGATGGCATAAATGTATTTATTTTATTTATTTATACATTCATAACAGCGCTCAAATCCCTTGGGCATTTAGGTGTTAAAACCAGCGAGATAGGGGTCTAAGGGTGAGTTGAGGAGGAATAAGTGTAAGTTGAAAAGGTGGATCTTGAGCTGTTTTCTGAATGCTTTGTAGGACAGTTTGTTTTGAAAATGGGTGGATAGCTTAGTCCAGAGTGTGGGAGGGTGGACCGGGAAGCTGGCTCCACCTGCTCTAGGCCGTTTGAACCTGGGTGTGTCAAGGCGGTGAGTACAGTGAGATCTGGTAGGTCTTGAAGATGATGTTTTGGTTATTTTCTCTGCTAGGTAGCGAGGGGTGTCGCTCGATAGGCAACAATGAGCGAGGAATAGAATTTTGAAGTTGATTATATCCTTGACTGCTAAACAATGGGTGGTTTTTCGGGCCTCGGAGATATGGGCCCATTTGTTCAAGTCAAGTGCGGCCCTGAGCGCATTGTTTTTGCTTGTTTGGAGTTGGTGTAGGTTCTTTTCAGAAATGCCCCAGAGTAGGGAGATCAAGACCATTTGACGAGGTAGGAAAGGGTTTGCTGGCGTGGGTGAGCTCGGTAGCATATGAAGAAGTTTTTGCAATGTGGTTGACCAATTCTCTGAGAATGGTGAAGAGTTCCTGTGCGTTGGAGGAGGCATTGGATATTCTGTTATTGTAGCTGGCAGTTTTGTAGCTCCAACACCCCACTCCTTAATGTAAGAACATTCATCAAGTTGACTTGCCCATAATGTCAATAAAAACAAATATCACTGTAAGGATACACGTCCATGCTGGCTGATTATGCACCAATGTAACCCCCATCAAACACTCTCTCCCTGGCCTGCATGCAGGCATGAATACACATTCATACAAAGAGCATACACACAATCACGTTCACAGAAGCTCTCATACACCATACACCCATACAATAACTCAATTTCATTCCTACATGCTCTGCTCTCTCGTTCACATGTGAACACACACATCAAATAATCAGCCATACCCTAAAACATTCACATTGACTGCACTCTCATTCACACACTGCATACATTCACATGAGCACGTACAGATATAAACCCCCACATGCTATTGCTCGCATACATATGTGCATGCATACACAATACAAATACAGAAGGTTTTATTTATTTTCCTTACCTGCAGCTCTCGACTCCAGGTACTGCCTCACATGCTGTCACAATGGCCGATTGGGTACTGTGCATCAAGGACACAAGAATAAGGGTGCAGGGTGAGCTCCCTGGTACTTGACATGCATGGTGAGCTGAGTGCAACCAACTTACATCCAAAGCCCTCTGAATTTTTGGGGTGGCACAGGAACACCCCATGCAGTCTGGATAATACTTTATGCAAGGCTAGGTAAGCAAAATGCCCCTAACTTTGTACAGCCCATTGCACATGCACAGCTGGGGCTCTATATGTCAAAGGGAAACCATGTTTCCCTACACCATAGAAAGCAGGCCCAGGAGCATGCCCTCAACTGCTTGTTGCACCTTAGGATGCACTGAGTGCTTTGACTGGGCCAGCTTTACGCCAACATAATGGGTGGCAGGTCAGTGTCACATCGCCAATTATCGATCAGCCCTTGCCCATTAGGGTCGAGGGAGAGGGTCTGCTAACTCTGACACCACCCACGAGTGCAGTGAGGTCATGCAGGTGACAGGCCGTTACAAGCCCAAGGCTTGAAATACTTATTTCATGCTGACACTCCTGTTTTTTGGGTAGAACTACAAAAGGGTATGTGTTCTAGATACAATGGTGTCAGCCCAAGACATACCCTTGTTTAACAATCTTAAGGGAAACAAACATTTTTACCATTTCTACGATGTTGCTCCACCCTCACCTAGAAGGTTTGCCATACATACATCTAGCCCGCCCCCTCTCCATCCTGGATGTCTCAAGCCGTTCTTAGTTCAAGGCACGAGTCTCAGGAAGGGAGGACAGAAGACTGGGATGAGGAAGATGAGGATTTGGAGTAATGAGGGTTACCGGTAAGTAATTAGGGGCATTATCTTCTTGTCCTATCTTCCTCATCCCTGTCTAAACATAATGAGTATTTAGGAAGCCCAGCTTTAAATAAGAGGTACAGTCGATTGATGTCACACACAACATATAAGAGGGAATGAAAACCCGGCTGCTCCGAAGAGCCACTAAACACAAAAAAGGGAACCCCCAGAAATCTACTGCATAGCAAACCTGCAACAAGTTCATCTAGTTGAATAAGCCTCCATGTTTGCCCCATAACCACCCACCAAGGGAAACCCTTCAGTATCCAGAACATAACAAAACTGCCCATTTCCCGCAATAGAAGACGCAAAGACGCAGAAACAAAGCAGCTGGGAGTCAGCTAGGAAACCTATAGCCCAGTAAAACAGTATATCTGGCAGATATCCAAAAAACAGAGGATGACAGCAGACATCCAAACCACTTAGGGTCAACAGGAAGAGAAGTATTACCCAAAATCTCCCAGCCAGGACAGGGTAAGTCCCAGTTTCATCTCAACTTCACACTATGGCCATTGCTAACTATATTCATCAAGACACAGCAGTAGATGACAAAGAATTGTATAAGAAGAAGGCTCCAACTCATACCAGAAGACTGTACATCACATTGTCATTCGGCAAAACCAGGCCTATGAACACACAATAACCGTTGCATATCTCTGCAGACCAAGACCATGTTGGAAGGGAAAGATAGATACCCTATATGAAACCAAATAGGTAAGGCCCGTCCTCACAATAATCATAAGAAAAGTAGAATATGGGAAACAACTCATCACTACACACTGTACGGTCCCAGAATGCTCAAGACTCAGGTATGAAAAAAATCAGTTACAAACGGGAAAAATAGCTCTTGTCAAAGCCAACATCTTTCTGGCATTGCAGGGTGCCAACAATAAACCCCTCACAGGGCACTAAACAAACAGAAGAACTCCTCCATTTATAAAGTAAAATTCAAATGCACTTCCCACATATTAAGGAGTAAACAAACAAAAAAATCAAGTTGCAAGCTACTAACCTGTCACAAAAGGTCACACACTGCCTGAATTGTACAGGTCCAAGAGTCTATGACCAATAGGCAATGGCCAGAGGCGAGTGCGAACCCAGAGCCGTGCACATAGTGACTGGAATCTCGAAAATACAAACAGGCTCCACTATAAAGGGAGACAAGCAAGTACTTGGACCCAATACAGAAAAAGCGTTGGAAATCCTGATCGTACACCATAGTACTGCCATAGAGAGAACACAGAGGAATATTGGTCCCTATAGTATACTGTTGTCAGCCCCTATACCGGAAACCCGAGATGAAATCACACTTCCAACCATAGAAAGAAATTGCGGTCATTAACAATTTTTTCAAGCTTCTGGGAAACCTGTTGGCAGGAAAAAACCCTCAGGGACCTTACATACGTTACATGTTCCACCTATCACAATATGCCATCCCATGGCCCAGTAGCCCAGGCATCATTATGTATAGATTAGAGCTGGGCAAGCCCGGCAGTGCTCGGGCCAGCCTGACCCCCTCCTAGGGTTCTGGCCTGACCCCCCTCTCGGGGCCAGTGCCTGCCCAAAGCTGGAGCCGACCAAGACCACCACTGGGTGCTCACCCAGTCTGATTTAAAAAAATAAAATACATTTTAAAAAAAGCCATGCTTGCGTCTGCCTTTCTTCTGGCCTCATGTTGTCCTCTTCTGCCCAACCAGGGAGATATGATATGATTGATATGATTGGTTATTTATAACACGCTTAATACCCAGAGGTTTCTAATTTTGGACCTGGGGATCAAACCTGTGTTGCTCTGTTTCGTCTTGCATCCAAGACGAGCAAGTTACCCCTCAGCTGTCCTCCAGAGATAAGAAACTAGAGGGCACATACCTAATGCCACGCCTCCCCCAACATAATACATGTGGCATGAGCCAATGTTTGTCCTTTGGCCCTGCAGCCAAAGGGGTGGAGCCTGACAGCCTCTAACTGGATTCAGGAGCATGTACGGGTGAGCAAGAAAGAAAGCTCATGTGCAACCATCTATAATCCGCACACATTTTCCTATGCTCACTGCACGACATACTACATGCAGACCTTTGTACTCTAAGTGGACACAGCCTACATGCGCCGTTCCCCCTGTCATATTTAGTTGGACTATGACAGCCAAGAATACATCAAGGCATCTCAGAAGGCGGAAGATAAAACCTTCCTCCTGTCATGGCCAGCCTAATTAACTTACAAAGGCTACATGGATCCGCTCTATGCTTTAATTGCTACTGGTTGCAGCTTTTCATACTAATCAGAGTTAATTCAAGCAGGCCCACAGGAGGCCTGGTCGCAGGACTAACAAAGGACAGGAAAACCCCAACAACCTTTGATATGCACTGTGTCAACCTTAAGCCAGTTCCTACCTCTCAGTATCAAGGGCAGTGACCTGTCATGTCTGGGACAGTTGTTTACAGTACTCATCCCTGCAGGGGGACCCCATTCAGAAGATAAAAGTATGTGGTTTGGTGGCGACCAAAGGTCTGGTCTCGCCACAGCTTCAAGGGAGACTTGCCACTTTAATCAGGAACCACAGAGAGCTCAATTAACCAGAGATACCCTTTAATCCACAACAGACAGAAAGATGGGTGGGACTTAGTATTGTAAATGTTCACCCCTTTACCTTTTCTGTTGCAAAGCATTCATGTTCTGACCTCATGCATACAGGAGATTTTTGGAGGGGCCCATGATTCTTTCATTAAGATAGGCTTAGCCTTCACCATTAACTGTGGCCCATTTGGCTTTAAAAAAGGGTTGAGCCCTTCTGTTGGCAGATCATCTGAAGACTTCACAAGGAGTATTAAGAAGAACTCAGCATTGAACCATTGCTAAAGGTATTGTCTGCCTTACATCTTCTGCCAGTGAAGGAAGGCCAGGAACTCCAAGAGGGAAGCAAGATCCCTCCCCTAAACATCTCGAGGGAACAGAGGGAGATACCAAATCCGGAGTATCCTCCAGCAGCTCCAGAACTGGTACCCAGCCAGCACACAGCATGCCCTGGTGCAAGTGTCCTAGGTGGGAAGTGCCAGAGAGTTACTGAACCAAAATAAGGACAAGTCAGCTGTCTGCAACACTATCCTCATCATTGGGATGTCCAACTTAAAGGATGACACAAGCCCAATGAAGAAGCTAGGAGGAGTGCATCGACAAGCATTTATTGAAATCCGCATTAAAGGATATTTCTGAGCCAGTAGAGCCACTCAAGCTGCAACCGACTGCACCGATGACTGTTGTTAAGTAGCAGTCACTAAAGCCGTCCGAGACGCCTCGACTAGTGCTTCAGAAATGCCGACCAGCAGTAATATGATATGTATGATATGGCATATATAACGCACCTATACAAAAGTGTTTCAAGGTGCAAAGTGATTCCTGACCCTGAGATGCTGTGTAGGCCAGCCTGCAGCCGTCCATCCAGCCTCGCTCGCCGAATTGCCTGCCACCTGATACCCACAGCTGTTTCCAAAGCTCCCTGAAACTGACTTGATGATGTCAAGCACCACAAACTTGTACAAGCACAAGATACACTGTGGTTCTGTTCTCCTGGTCGGTCTCCGAAGGCCCTCTAGCGACATCATATGACCCATTCTCCCTTTGTGTTGAAAGCAAGTATCCTTGAACTAAAGTGATTAATTACTTTACTGACTACCCTCCGGTCAGTATCCAGAGTGCATCCCTTTTCCTTCTTTGAAACTGTCTGTCCTCTGCATTCCTTTACAAAGTAGGTTGTACTTTGTAGTGTGCTAGAAATGTCTGTTGTGATAATAATAAAGTAGATATTATTATACAACCTTGACTGGACAGTCCCTTTTATCATTGGGTAATAATCGTACTGTTCTCTAGCACCTTGTAGCGTCTTCTTTGTACTAGATGGGATTACCAATAATTATCACAGACCAAATAATTTGACAGAACAAAGGAAGGTGGTAAAACACTGCTTTAATCTCAATGAAAGAAAGCAGCGAGAAATATAGCGATCAAAGTAGATGCACGTTTTTTCACACCAAAGGTTGCATGAACAGAGATTATATAGTTTTATGTATGCCATATGTGATGTCATCCTATATGGCATTTGACTAACGCCGGGAGGGATTGGATTCGGGGAAAATATCTACTTATTGAATAATGAGTGTTAATATATTATTTGCTGCCCCTTGTCTGTAGGACACGCCCTGAGATACTTATATGCATGTCACATACTGATTATAGTAGAGAATATGGCAGCAGGCTAATAACTGCAACATTGTATATGAAAGTGCATGGCAGGCACTTTTTATTGATTGGCAACCCTATCCAACCTTGGACTTTCCGATCATTTAGCAGCATGTGAGCAAAGTGAAACCTTGGTGCTCAAGCTGCGTCACATTATTGCCTTGTTTTCCCAATTAGTCCATCATATGTCATTGACCAGTTCCTTAGCGAAGGTCGATCATTTGTAGTTGACCTTGTAGTATGCTCACTGTTCTGGTACATTCGAGGGAGTGTGAGTACACCACTATCTTAACGCAAAGCTCAAATGAATAGCCTTTGTTTTAAGTTCTTCATCACGTGTCAGGAGACCATGATTTCTTTGTCCATTTCTGTTTCTCAATTTCTGTTATTTGATTTCATTAACCAGGGTGTCATTACCCTTTCTGGCCTTTAGAGACTTGATATCTCCCCCTCACATAGGCTTTTGCCTTCATGGTTGTTCAATACTTGGCATCAGCAAATGTCCGTGCCCGCCTAATCTTTGTAGAAATGTGTCTCATGCACAAGGTCTATTCATTCGCCCCTCTCTGTGCCTTATGCCCAGCTCTCAAAATAGCCTCCTTGACATCAGGTCAGCGTACTCCCTTATTCCACACATGAAATCAGCTTTTTCATCAATTCTTCAATTTGCGATCCTAGGCTTGTTTTTAACGTAGCTGGATTTATTCTTCAACAAGAGCTATCGTCCATTTTCTTCGAATGGCTGTCCTAAACGGTATATATATATATATATATATTTTTTTTTTAGAAAGCTTCTATATGCTTCTTCTACCTTGTGTTACACTGTATTTACAGTTATTGGTCAGCACGTTACTTCATCTTCTTGTTTTCACTATAACATCATCAGTTTTAAGTATGTTCATATCATTTCGATTTAGCCTTATATGGCTTCTGTATGACATCATATCGTCATCATCAGACTTTTGTTTAGTATTCATCCATAATTCTTAGAGGCGCTTCCTTGCATTTATGCATTTAATCAATTGACATTCTTCTTGGTAACTTCCCTCCATTGACTCAACTTGAGGCTATCTTCTGAATGCGTGTTTGAGTGCATATCATCTTTCATGCATTCGATGCGATATGGACATGTCACATAAACTCACGCATGCACTCCCAATGGTAGCCCTTCGTCTGCTACTCCAATAGAACGGTGGTGAAGGGGTGGGGACTAGAGAAGAGGCCTCCACCTGCTCCTCTACTTTCCTCCTGTAGTCAAAAAATACAATCATACTCTTCTTTTCCTCTTCTTCTGCCGTTTCTGCTTCATCTTCGTCCACCATATCATCATGTTTTCTCTTCTTTGGGAACCATATTTTCGTCACCCCTGTCAGGTGGCCCACATTCTGTATGCGCATACCATCCACACTCTAAGGTCATATATAGACATTCTTCTGGTGGAGAACCGAATATCCTTAATCCCATAAACCTCTTCCGATCTTGGAGATAGTAGAACAGTGTTCTTGGAAGTGCAAGAGAATTTTTCGTGATGTTTTCTTGAGTACTTTCTTCAGTCTGTGTTTTCTCTTCAGTGCCACTGTTAATGTCAATCATTATCTTCAACGCCAAGCAGACTATTCCCCCTCCTCCGCCCGGTGCAGAGCGGATCGAAATACTTTTCTTTAATTATGTCTGACATACTCCAAATGTACCAATGTGTTGTTATTTATAACTTTATAGCACAAACTGTAAAATAATCGCCAATATAATTCACAAGACTGTAATACATATGAGAATACTGCAAGAAAGAATGTTTGTGCAATGGGTAGCAGAAGAAAAAAAAAGTATTCTGCTTTTCTTCTGACTCGTACTACTTCTGTACCATTGTCTCTTTTGCTAGTGTAGGGAAATTATTACAAGATCACTGTAAATCCATTAGGTTTTAAGAAATCCTAATCTAAAAATGTTTTTTTCCCTCTTCCTTTGTCTTTTTTTGGCTTTTAGTCCGATATCTGGTTTGTATTCAATGAGATTCTTTACTTGCTTCGGTAGGAACAGCTGCAGGAGAGGTCAGGGTTTGTCCTCTGTAAGGTTTGATATCATGGAGGTGTATCCACACTCGCTTGTTCTGTAATTTTACAGCAGTAGGGCTCACTTCTTCCACTTCATGAGGACAGTTAAAACAAAGGGTGCTCCAGGTACGTATGAACTTACGCACCTGCACCTGGTCCCCTGGGTACTGGCTGAGTGGTTTGAATATCTCTTATAAATCAATGGACTAATTGTCTTTATGATTTTCCCTTGACCCCTTCCATTGATTCTGGAGCTGTTGGGACATAAAAGAAACACTTTCAGTCATCATTTGTAGATAATCTTGCATTTCATTGCCTAAAGCCCTCACTACAGTCTAGGCGTCTGTATATGCCCTTGTTGGGGGAGTGAGAGGAGTTCTCATGCACCATCCAGTCATAAACTCATGGTGCGTTAGATGATGATTTGAGCCAGGCTGGTTCCGCAGCGCATATAATGCAAGGGGTAGGTAATGAAGCCATCCCCTTTTTAAAGTAGTTTTTATTTTTTCTGTCCTGTCTGTTAAAGACCATTTTTTCACAGAACCCGTTTGCTTGCAGATGATGAGCAGAAGCAATCTTATGCCAAATACCTAACAGCAGAACTATATTTTCAAATAGCTCATTTGCAAAGTGCTGTTCATTGTCAGATCGTAAAACTTCACACACACACCATTTTGGAAAAACCTCATGCACAAGGAACTTAGCGGCACACGCAGCATCAGGGTGCGTGCATGGACCTGCCTCGATCCATCTCCAAAAGGGACATACCACAACTAACAGATACTTATATCCATTGCAAGTCTGCAACATATCTACATAATCTATGTGCAGATGCTGGAATGGTCCACTGGTTCTGGGAATTACTCCCCTCACTGTTCACACACTGTGTGACCTGCAGTAAATTTCTGGGACACAATACAGTTTTCAATGAACTGTGCCACATGTTCATATAGGTTTGTACAAACCATTCTTCTGCAATAGTAGCAGCTAGACTCTCTCAAGTCATATGCGCTGGGTAATGGAGCTGCTCCAACGCTACCCTCAATAGTGCTAGAGGCATAACTGGCTTTCCAGTGCTACCTTGTCTCCAAATGGCCTCAGTAGGGGACAGAAGACATCCACGTTTTTTCCATAACTCTTTTTCTTCTGGCGATGCTTGTCCTTGTATTTCAATTAACTGTACAATGGAGTTAGTATTGAATCCTTCCTTAACCAGCATGCATTGCCCCATTGGCTGCCTTATTTCTTTTTACCTCACTCTCAGATATAATTGGATTATAGGCTGCTTTTTTTGCCTATAAATCTGTGACTTTGTTTCCACAAGAGATTACATCTGTTATCTTTGAATGGGCTGCACATTTTACAACCGCTATGGTCTCTGGGAAAGTCAACACTTCAATTTGTTTTTCTCATAATCCTGCATGTAGCAATGGAGTGCTGTCTGCATGGAGGAAACCCATGCTTTTCCAGCTTGACAAGCAAGCATGTACAGTTGACATCACATAGGCAGAGTAAGAATACACCGTCACTTCCTCATCCTCAAAGCATTGCAGTGAATCAATAAGCACAACAAATTCTGCAGCCCGCTCTGAGTAATTTGGGGACACTCTTCTTCTAATCATTACCTCAAATGTACCCTCTCAGGTCAGTTTTACCATTGCCGTTGCAGTATGTCTTACCCCACTCTTTCGGTCAATTCTTGATGACCCATCAATGAAAATCACTTCCCCTCTCCCTAGAGCATTCACTCTAACTCGAGGAATATAATCATAACACTTGGTATATATGGTACAGTCAGGCAGATCATCATCTTCTCCCACTGGTTCAGCTATAAACATTGCTGGATTCACTATGCTACACCTAACAATTTTAATCACAGAGTTACCTCATATCCTGATGCTCTCTGTGTAATCAATGTACTTCCAAAATTGCAAATAATGCATGTTCTATTAACTGCATTACTGAACACCCCATGGTCACACTTGAAGCCTTTTCAATTGCAAAGGCAGCTGCTGCCAAAGATTGCTCTCAGGATAATGTCCTTTCATGACTGTATCTAAGATCCCACTGTAATAAGCCATTGGTTTATGACCATATCCTAATGTTGTTTTCTGCGTGAGTACTGCCGTCATTACCTCTCCATTTGAAAGAGAGAATAAGTAGAATTTTTCACTATAATTTGGAATTCCTAACATAGGGACGGTACCTGTCGCCTTTTTTAATTCCTGAAATCGTTCATCATCTCTTCTGTCCATATTAATTTTGTTTAGTTGCCATCTGTGCTTCCTTGAGTCCTTTTAAAAGTGGTTGGCCATATGTATTGAGGTCGAACACCCAGGCCTTGTAATAGTTGCATAGGCCTAAGAATTTTGCATTTGTCTCACCGTCCTCATACTGGCTTCTGCCCTTTCGGGTGTCACTTTCCTTCCTTCATGTGAAATCTGTCAGGTTTGACTGAACGATCCCCTCCTTCCTCCTCACCTGAATCGTCTGTGAACCTCTCTTGTAGCTCCGGCCTCTTTCCAGGACGTCTTCGGGTCTGAGTCTTGTCGGTCTTCCTTGCTTCCTTCTTTTGACGTAAGTAGGGGCGAGCTCCCTGGGATGCCACACTGTCGGGAACTAGATAACCCGAACAGCGGGGACTCCTGGGAGCCGGCCCCTTAGCAGGGAAAAAGCCCGAAAGGGCAGAAAAAACCCTGCAGGTGTTGTTCTGATTGAAGGAGTGAGCGTGAATGCGAAGTCCAGCAGAATGATCTTTCAGCGGAAGGCGGTTGGTTTAGACGGAGATTCACCAGTAGACTCGGGGAGAAGCCGGAAGGGCACACCAATGACTCCAGATAGATTGGAACTACCAGCGACCAGGAGGTAAGTGATTAGCAGCAAGGGCAAGGGAACTGAGAGAGAGAGAGCGAGAGATCAGTACAAGACGTACGGATCGAATAGCACAAGGGAAACCAACGGGAGACCAGGGGGAGACAGGGAAAATAAGGGAAGGATCACAAGAGAAAACACACGGAGGAAGGATACACTAGCCTTTACCTTCAAGACGCAGAGTACAGTGAAGGTGCAACGCGAGGAACGCCACAATGAGCCGGCAGTAGTAACCGCCGGCGGCCATCTTGGAAAACCACTAGAGCGGTGCTCCCAGAACGGCCGTCAGACGTGGTGGAACTGTTAATGGCGTCTCCATAAAGAAAAGAAACGCCGCCCGACTGAAGTCATGACAGTATGCCCTCTTCTACACGGGGGACCCCCGGGCTTGCCTGGATATAGTCCGTGAAACTTTCTAATGAGTCGAGGAGCGTGAATGTGCCTCACAGGCTCCCATGTCCGTTCTTCGATGGGATAACCTTTCCAGTGAACCAAATATTGTAGAATCCCGTGATGGTAGCGGGAATCTACCAGATGTGACACCTCATATTCAGCTGGTTCCGACGGCACATCATGGGGTCGCCTCTTGGATCGTCTCTTATATGGATCCAGAAGGTAGGGTTTCAATAGGGAGGCATGGAACACGGGATGCACCTGTTTGAGGGAGAGAGGTAGTTGAAGGCGAAAAGCAACAGGGTTTACCTTCTTTATGATCTGGAAAGGTCCGATATATCTTGGTGCGAATTTCCCTATGTGTGTCCAGCGAGGTAGGAATTTAGTGGCTAACCAAACCTTATCCCCTTCCGACCAAGAAGGTGCAGCCTTCCTCTTTTTGTCAGCCCTTACCTTATAATCATGACGGCTAGCGTCCAAGGTCTTACTGGCTAGTGCATGAGTGTCATTGAGTTCCGCCAGGAGGTGGTCAAGAGCGGGAGATTTTGAGGGTTGGATCTCTGCTAATGGCAGATGTTTTGGATGATAACCAAAAGTGCAAAAAAAAGGAGACATATTGATGGCTGAATGTTTGGTATTATTATAAGTAAACTCAGCCATAGGGAGAAAAACATTCCAGTCATCCTGCTTTCTGCTACAAAAACATCGAAGATATTGCTCAAGCGTATGATTGAGCCTTTCCGTTTGTCCGTTACTCTGTGGATGGAACCCAGATGAAAGGGCTCGTTGAATCCCTATTTGTTTGCACAGGGTACCCCAAAATTGGGAAGTGAATTGAGGACCCCGATCTGACACCACTGTCTCTGGGATACCATGAAGTCGCACTATCTCCTTAAGAAAGGTTTTGGCTGTTTCAGGGGCAGTAGGTAATCCTTTCAAGGGAGTGAAGTGAGCCAGTTTGCTTAGAGAATCCACAGTCACCATGATTACGGTGTTCCCTTCAGAATTAGGTAGATCCACAATAAAGTCTGTAGAAACGTGGGTCCATGGTTGTTTGGGAGCAGGTTCCTGTTGCAGAAGACCTAAGGGTTTGGTTGTAAGATACTTACTGGTAGCACATACGGCACAGGTAGATACATAAGATTGTACATCTTGGTTCCAGCCTGGCCACCAAAACAGTCTGGACACCAGATCCTTGGTGGCACGAATGCCCTTATGACCGGCCATGGGTGAATCATGACACCATGAAAGGGCCAGTCTTTGGTGTCTTTTGTTGGACAGATACAAGGCTTGACCTTTGAAAAGAATCCCTTCTCTTTCTTCCAATTTAGAGGCCACTTCCGTCTTCATTGGTACGCTGTATTGTTCACACTGGACTTCGCGTAAAAAAGTATTTGCCACAGTCCGAATCTCTTTGCCAGCTACCAATAATTCGTGACTGGAACTCGCCCCATAGTCCAAACCATGATTGCGTGACAGAGCATCGGCTAAAGTATTCAGTTTGCCTGGCAGGTAGGTAATCACAAAGTCAAACTGAGAGAAAAAATAAGCCCAACGGGCATGTCTAGCATTGCGACATTCCATCTGCTGAAGTATACGAAGGTTACTGTGGTCGGTACGGACTGTAAACTGATGCATGGCACCTTGAAGAAGATGACGCCATTCTTCAAAGGCGTGTTTGATGGCTAGCAACTCCCTTTCGATGACAGAGTAATTCCTTTCACTGGGTGTCAGAGTCTTTGAATAATAAGCCACCGGATGTTCGAGTCCGTCCTTCCCCTTTTGTAAGAGAGCAGCTCCTATGGCTCCACCTGAGGCATCCGTTTCCACAATAAAGGGGAAGAGTTGATCCGATTGTACCAATATGGGAGCCGAGGTAAATACCTCCTTTAAGGCTTGAAAAGCAGAATCCGCTTCCTGTGTCCAAGTGAAGAGTACGCCCTTCTTCAAGAGAGATGTGATAGGAAGAACCCTATTGGAGAAACCTGAAATAAATTGGCGATAAAAATTGGCCAGACCGAGAAAACGCTGTACTTCTTTAACGTTTCTTGGAGCAGACCAATGGGTAATAGCTTGTATCTTGCAGGGATCCATACGAATACCCTCATGGGAGAGGATAAAACCCAAATAAGACACCGAACAGGCCTCAAAGACACACTTCTCAGGTTTTACCAGTAGTTTGTTTTCCAGTAGGCGTTCCAGCACTTGTCGGACCAATCTTCTATGTTCAGGAAGAGAGGAAGAGTAAATGAGGATGTCATCCAAGTATACCACCACTGAAGAGAATAGGAGGTCGGCAAATAATTTATCCATAAAGCGCTGGAATATAGCAGGGGCGTTTACCAGACCGAAAGGCATAACCCGATATTCAAAATGCCCGAGTGGAGTCCTAAATGCCGTCTTCCATTCATCACCCTGTCTTATACGGAGCAGGTGGTATGCACCCCTAAGATCCAATTTTGTGAAGACAGACGCGCCTTGGACAGCTTCTATTATCTCTTTGATTAGCGGCATAGGGTAACGGTCTTTTATGGTAAGGCGATTAAGACCCCGGTAGTCGATGCATGGACGGAGTTCCGAAGACCCCTTCTTCGGGATGAAGAATAGTGATGCTCCAGCGGGTGATCTGGACTCCTGGATGAGCCCGTTCTGTAGATTACAGTCTAGGTATTCCTTCAGAGCTTTCCGCTCGGGTAAAGACAAGGGAAACATCCTTCCAAAGGGAACTGATGCATCTGGTAGGATCTCAATGGTGCAGTCTTCTCTTCTGTGAGGAGGAAGGGAATGGGGTTGCTTGTCCATGAAGACCTCTGCATACTCCTGATAATGTTCTGGTACTTGATGGAGTGAAGCCGCCAGCATGGAATCACACGTCTGCATGGAGTCTAGAGAGTATTTATGATTTAGACAGTCATTAAGACAAAGTTGCGACTGAAACTGAATAGTATTGTTTGACCAATCGATCTTTGGGTTATGTTTACGCAGCCACGAGATCCCCAGGATAACCGGGAAATGCGCTGCTTTAATAAGATCGAATGTCATTTCCTCCCGATGTTGGAACAATTCAACCCGAAGTGGCAGAGTCTCTTGAGTAACAGGTCCTGAGGACAAGGGCTGGCCATCCACCCCTTCCACCGGTATGGGTAGTGTCTTTGGGACAATGGGCACATCATTCTCCTGAGCCCAGGATACATCGATGAAATTCCCTGCTGCCCCACAGTCCAGCATGGCCAAAGCCTCCCAGAAGGTAGAAGGATCTCGGGACAGTCTAACCTGAAATACCATCAGACGATTATCTTCACGGGGAAGAGAAGTCAAAGTGTTGGTACAGGGATTCATTCCAACACCCCCGAACCTATCCCTGTTTAGGTTCGGGGTGAATCGTTTCCCTGGCGGCGCGGAGGAACCTCAGGGCAGTTTCGGAGCAGATGTTTGCTAGAACCGCAATACATGCAGAGACCTAGCTCTCTTCTTCTCTTCTTCTCTTCGGCTGTTAAAGGTCCTCGGGTGGTGCCTATTTGCATCGGTTCTTCCCCAGCGGATGAGGTTGAATGTTCCCGAGAAGGATTTGGGGAGAAGGTTGATGGAGAAGGTCGTGGACGTCTCCTTTCTTGTCTTCTTTCTCTCAACCTATACTCAATCTGAAGAGCAAGGGACACTAGTTCCTGAAAGGTCTGAGGTCGTGCAATACGTGCCAATTCATCCTTTATATCTTCTTGCAAGCCGCGACGAAACAATGTCTGTTGAGCAGTCTCAGGCCATCCGGCATCGGCGGCAAGCTGCATAAAGGAGGTAACATAAGACTGTACGTCGTGCGTACCCTGTCTGATATCGATGATTGCTTCATAAGAGGCATACTGTACCTCGGGTCGGTCAAAGCGCGACTTAAAGAGTTGCACGAACTGATCATAATGAGCCGTAGCTGGATCAGCCTGTAATACCAACGGTGAAGCCCATGCCAAGGCACTTCCCGTTAAGTTAGACACTAAGAAACCCACCCTAGCCCTGGTGGTCTCATAAGTACGAGGGCGGAAGGTGAAGTATAACTGACAGGCATCCAGTAATACCTTTAAAGTTTTAGGATCTCCATTGAATTTCCCGCAAGGTAAAGGAAGGGGTGGTAAATCTCCACGGGCGTCCTCACGAGCTGCTACCTGTTGCCGCAGAGACTGATTTTCGGACCGGAGTGATTGCACTTCTACGGTAAGCCCCTGAATGGCTGCCACCAGTTCTTGGTACTGCTCGAGAGAAGCCATGGAGGTAATTGGGCGTTGCACTCTGTCAGGTTTGACTGAACGATCCCCTCCTTCCTCCTCACCTGAATCGTCTGTGAACCTCTCTTGTAGCTCCGGCCTCTTTCCAGGACGTCTTCGGGTCTGAGTCTTGTCGGTCTTCCTTGCTTCCTTCTTTTGACGTAAGTAGGGGCGAGCTCCCTGGGATGCCACACTGTCGGGAACTAGATAACCCGAACAGCGGGGACTCCTGGGAGCCGGCCCCTTAGCAGGGAAAAAGCCCGAAAGGGCAGAAAAAACCCTGCAGGTGTTGTTCTGATTGAAGGAGTGAGCGTGAATGCGAAGTCCAGCAGAATGATCTTTCAGCGGAAGGCGGTTGGTTTAGACGGAGATTCACCAGTAGACTCGGGGAGAAGCCGGAAGGGCACACCAATGACTCCAGATAGATTGGAACTACCAGCGACCAGGAGGTAAGTGATTAGCAGCAAGGGCAAGGGAACTGAGAGAGAGAGAGCGAGAGATCAGTACAAGACGTACGGATCGAATAGCACAAGGGAAACCAACGGGAGACCAGGGGGAGACAGGGAAAATAAGGGAAGGATCACAAGAGAAAACACACGGAGGAAGGATACACTAGCGTTACCTTCAAGACGCAGAGTACAGTGAAGGTGCAACGCGAGGAACGCCACAATGAGCCGGCAGTAGTAACCGCCGGCGGCCATCTTGGAAAACCACTAGAGCGGTGCTCCCAGAACGGCCGTCAGACGTGGTGGAACTGTTAATGGCGTCTCCATAAAGAAAAGAAACGCCGCCCGACTGAAGTCATGACAAAATCATCTCACCTATATATAATACTTAAATTAATAACAAGAAAGAATCCTTAACCAACCTTACTAACCCCACACTGTACAACGTGTTCACGAAGCCCCTGTTTGATGATCTAGACGTCCTGGGTATCAACTACACTAATTACGCCGATGATACCCAGATCCTTATCCCGTTGATGGGAGATTACAACAAGGATTTGGCCTTGGTGAACAGGGTGTATCTCATCACCCTCCAAACTAGTAATGAGGCCCAATGACCGTTAACTCCCTTTGCCTACCCTATCTACACTTGTAAATATGTATTTTTGTAAACTGTTTACAACTGCATCTGTCGCAACTGCTTTAACCTATGTACACACTGTAATTATTGTACAGCACTGTAACCGAGCTGAGAATAACCTTGCTGCTCCTGCGCCCATATACCTTCGGGTCTAGCTCGCAATATAAATGAATAAACATGAAACATGAAACTTCTTCTTGGCAATATTGTAATGTCTCCTTATCCACTTTGTACCCTTTCTCTGCCAAAATAGAAATTATGGCGCTTTCGAGTTGGAAAGTCCATCTGAAATACTCTGTTAAAAATTGAGGGGGGCAAACGAATATGCTTCAAACGAATTGCTCTATATTAAAAGCAAGTTAGATCTTGTGAGTCTTCATGAAGTGGAATTGAAAAAATGCATTCTTCAAGTCTACAACAGTGAAATACCTTGCTTTTGTCGGTCTATTACACAATATTGTTGCAGGGTTCGGAAGTAAAGAAAATTCTGCTTCAACTATATTTAGGGGTCTCAGACCTTGTATGAATCTCCACGACCGCCCCACCCCGTTGATTGTTTCACAGGGTACACAGCCGTGTTACACTGAGAATCCGATTGTACCAAAATGCCTTAATTCATTAAAGTGGATATGGTTTTGAATTACCTTCATCCACTTCTCTAGACATGAGATATTGTTTTGCACATGGACAAAATTGGACCTGGTTTGAGCTTAATTCTCACTGTTCCTACTCCTTTCAATAGACCCACGTCATATGAACATGTAGTCCATAATATATTTGGCACCTTTTCCAAGCATTGATGAAAAAATTGTGGCTTATTTATTACCAATGTCATTTTTGCAGTATTTTTAAATTCTCAACCATAAGCCAATAAGTAAGGTTTATGAAGTATACTGTCTCCTCACTTGAACTGTCATCCCTAAATAGTTCCTCATCAGTCAAATCTGTCAACCTGTATCCTTTATCGAGGGCTATCACCGTTCCCCATCCTCTTCCCTCATCATCCGTCCCTTGAAGCATCACCCTTTCTGCCCAAACTATTGCTGTTTCTAGTTCTAAAAGGATAATCTGCCCTTCCTCATCATCCATAGGAATCTCTGGCCTGAACAAAAATGTATCAGGTATCCGCAACATCTTGCCGATCAATTTAGGCAACTATGATAATAAAATAGTCACTTTATCTAAAAACACTTCCTCGTCTACAGATAGTCCTCATCAGGCTTTCTTTCCTGTAAATGCTAGTATGAGCTCCGTCACATTTACATAATATATTCCTGGAGTGGAACACACTATGCTTTCGTCAGTGAAAGATATTGTTATGTTCAGTTTTATCATCAAGTCATGTCCAAATATTTTCACTGGCGTTTTGTTAGAATATAACAATGGCATACCACATGTCGTGTTCATCTATAGAAATCGGTAATTCGTCTGTAAATGGAACTGCATTTTTTGCCCCAGATGCACACTCATGACAACACCTGACATTGGATATCTTCCCTCATGGACACACAAACGAGTTGCTCCATGTTCACAATAAATGAAAACGTCTGCCTCCTATCGTCACCTTGACCCTTGGTTCCTCTCTGGGATCCGGTGTTACAGATAGCACTGAACACATCAGGTCCTTCTATGGGCTGTCCTATTGTCGAAAAAAATTCATCCCTGTACTGGTGAATGGATTTCCTCCCACCACAGTCATAATTCCCAATGTGGGTGTGGCTACTTGCATGGCTCCCGAATCGATGGGCCATTGTGATGTACCTGTCTGTTGCATTGGAATATATTGTACTGGTTGCATCTGTGCCTGTTGCGTCTGCATAGGTGCTTGCTGTTGTTTCCCCTGTGGCAGCTGCATCTGCATTGGAACCTGTTGTATGTGTTGTGGTTTGTGGTGCATATGTCTGAGTCTGTGTGTAAACTTGTGCATAATACTGGACATTATCTCCGGTTTTCTGAACCACCTGTAACCAGGGTCCCATTTGTTGTCTACACACTTGATTGTAAATTGCCTGCCTTAATATGTATGTAACCTCTAAGTTTTCAAGCGCCCAGCGACCTCAGGGTTTGGTGTGCAATAGAAATAATAAACAAATACAAAATACAAATACAAAAATAATATCCTTGTAAATCTGTATTATACTGTGGAGCATATCCCTACCCCTCCTCTTGGAGATTGCCAATTCTGTTGCTGCATGCCTCCCCTACTTCTGCACACCCTTCTTATAGGCTTTACGCCTCAGGAATACCTTAACACTCCTATATGGAGTTATGGAGTTATGGCATATCTTCTTTTCATTCCTCATGGGGCCCGTTAAATCGGGGTATCCATCTCTTTTTTATAACCCCAAAAAATCTAGTTACTCTTTCTATAGATATATGCAGTTAACACATCACAACACAAACCCTCCCCCTTTTAGTTTTTTCCATACTCGATGGTCTACTCACATCTGTTATTCAGCTCGAGTCCCTCGGAATTGGCTCCCCCACAATCAACCAGTTTGCCTTCAGTCCGCGGGATGCCTGCGGGGACCAGACAGGAATTTCATCAAAGAGGGACCTGCAAAACCGAATCTTGATTGCGTGATTTTCTTTTTTATGCTCCGCTTTCTGCAGGAAAATCTGTGATTGACTGGCTAATGGTAGGAGCCGAAGATTGTCTGGGATTTGGATCTGGGCCTAGATCTAGGTCAGCAGGCCTGAACAATCTTCACTGCTACCAAATGTGCTCTAGCACCTTGAAGCATCTCCTTTGTGCTAGATGGGATTACCAATAATTATCACAGAACAAATAATCGGACAGCCCAAAGGAAGATGGTAAAAACACTGCTTTAATCTCAATGAAAGAAAGCAGGGAGAAATGCAGATATTAAGGTAGATGCTTGTTTTTTCACACCAAAGTTTGCTTGCACAGAGTTTATATAGTTTTATGTACGTCATTTGTGATGTCATCCTACGTGGCATTGGAATTGGATTAGGGGAAAATATCTACTTATAGAACAACATAAGGGTTAATATCTCATTGGTTTCCCCTTGTCTGTAGGACACAACCTGAGCTACTTTTACACAGATCACATACTGATTATAGAAGAGAATATGGCAGCGGGCTAATAACTGCAACATGGTATTTGAAAGTGCATAGCAGGCACTTTTGTTTAGTTGGCAACCCTTTCCAACCTGGAATTCCACCTCGTTTAGTAGCTCGTGAACAAAGTGAAACCTAGGTGCTCAAGCACCGTCACATTATCTCCTTGTTTTCCCAATTAGTCCATCGTATGTCATCAACCAGTTCCTTAGTGAAGGTCTATCGTTTGTAGTTGACCTTGTAGTCTGGTCACTGTTCTGGGACATTTGAGGAAGTGTGAGCACACCACTACCCTAACTCAAAGCTCTAATGAATAGCCTTTTTTTTAAAGTTCTTCATCATTTGTCCATTTCTGTCTTTCAATTTCTGTTATTTGATTTCATTAACAAGGGTTTCATTACCCTTTTTTGCCTTTGGAGACTTGCTCACTCCACCTCACATAGACATTTACCTTGGTGGTTGTTCAATACTTGGCATCAGCACATGTTCTTGCCCTCCTAATCTTTGAGAAATATGTCTCATGCACAAGGTCTATTCATTCGCCCCTCTCTGTGCCTTGCTCCCATCTCTCAAAATTGCCTCCTTTACTTCAGGCCAAAGTACTCCCATATTTTGCACAGGAAAACAGATTTTTCATCAATTCTCCTATTTGCGATTGTAGGCTTGTTTTTGCAGTAGCTGGATTTGTTCTTCAACATGAACCGTCGTCCATTTTCTTCCAATGATCGTCCTAAACATTATATTTATACCTTTATTTAGCAAGTTTCTATATGCTTCTTCTACCTTGCGTTGCAGTTTATTTTACAGTTATTGGACAGAACATTACTTCAACTTCTTGTTTTCACAATAACTTCATCTTTGGTACATGTTTCTCTCAGTGCTTCTGTTACATTGTCAGTTTTAAGTATTTTCATATCGTTTTGACTTAGACTTATAAGTCTTCTGTATGGCATCATATCGTTGTCATCAGACTTTTGTTTAGCATTCATCCATAATTCTTATAGCCACTTCCTTGCTTTTAGGCAATTGACATCCTTCTTGGTAACTTCCCTCCACAGACTCAATGTGAGGCTATCTTCTGAATGGCTGTCTAAGTGCATATCATCTTTCATACATTAAATGCAGTATGGTCATGTCTCATAAACTTCTGCATGGATTACCAATGGTAGCCCTTTGTCTGCTACTCCAATAGGATGGTGGTGAAGCAGCGGAGGCTAGAGAAGAGGCCTCCACCTGCTCCTCTACAGTACCTTTGCTGTGTTGCAACTAACCAATGATCCATGACCTTAAGGCGAAAGGCCTGCCATTCTGTACATGTTACCAAAATTGGCAAGGAGGTTTATAATTTGCTTGTGTTTCCAATCTTTTTGGATCCCTTCTGGTATACTAGAGGTGTTGGGCTGATTGATGGTTTAGAGTCCCGTATTCATCCCTGGACCACTGGTGTCCCGATTGCGATTTGTCACATTGGTGGCAAGCGGTCGGGCACACCTTCCTCAACCAATGATAAAAGTACTGTTGCAGGCAACGTTTAGACACTGCTAGGTATTTGTAATAATTATGGATCTTGACATAGAGACTGTGAAAGGCATGAACAAGGTTGTCGTGCGTGTCTTATGTCAAGATAGGGGACTTCTCCACAGCACTAAGGTTAATAAAGTTACTGACCAGTCTCCAAGCTTGGAAAGAAGCGAGGGCGGATGGGGAGAAGGGTTTATAGTGAAAAATCCGAATTACAAAACCTAGAAAAAAAAAATCTCGAGTCCAAAATCTCGAAAACAAAAATCTCGAATTTTTTTTTTAATACGTTTTTATTTTACCCTTTTTTTATACTTACCTGAACACACAAATACATATGAATAAATAATTCGAGATTTTTTTTTTCGAGATTTTGGTTTCGATATTTTTGTGATTCGATATTTTGTTTTCGGTTTTTTGACCGACCACCGGGGAGAAGACACCAAGGGATGGGCTAGGCCCTGTGTACCCGAACGGAAAAGACCTTATGGAGGGGGAAATTGTAGATGACGAGGAAGACAACATGAGCAGTGTTTCTCAGCAACCATCCTGCCGGGGGACAAGCATGGTTTCTCAACACTCTACAGTGTTAGTGAGGTCTGGGGCTAGTTCAGTATCCCACATGTCCCATGCCTCAGCACAGTCTCTAAGTACCCAGTTATTGTGTAATTGTTCTGGCTCTTAATGAGGTAGCGGCTAGAAAGCACCTGCTGCAGGAGAGGAGAACAGCACTAGAGGAACAGAAACAGTGGCACAGGGTCACCATAGAGCAGGACAGGGCCACCACAGAGCTGTGAAAGCTAGCTTGAAGAGAAGAAGGAGGCCAACAGATCCACCTCTTTCGAAAGCAGCAGTAGTGGTTCAAACTGGAGTGCTGTGGAAAAGCCCTGGTGGCACATCTCCAAAGACTTAGTGCAGGCTTACGAAGTGGGGAAGGATATTTTTCACTGGTTTGAAGTGCTCAAGCTGGCTTTTCAGCTACAGGAGGTGGACGAGTATTGTGGGGTGCATTCCTGATGTGTTGCTTACCGGCACCAGGGACTGATACAATTCTTCAGTTTATCCTGAGGAAAGGCCCATTTATGAGAACATGAAGGTGGCCCTCCTCAGGAAGTTCTGTAAAACCCCAGAAAAGTATCTCGAGAGATCGGAAAGAAAAGTAGGGAGACATTTGAAGGGTTCACACACTTGTCGTTGAAATATCTGAGCAGGTGGGTAACTGGTAACAAAGTTGACACATTTAAAGGGATGTTCAATTTGATTGTGTTTCAGAAGGTATTGAAGAATTTGACCTACACCAGAGAACCCCAAGAACTGGGTGTCCTTTAAGACGAGATAGCAATACTTAGAGATGGATGGGGATGCAGAACTTACTCATACAGCAATCATTAAATGGACTCAGGAAGTTGGCAAAACTTAGTACCATTTTATTTGCAATTATCTGAAACAGGCAGTACAACGGTTATCAACAGACGTCGCACAAGCAATCTCAGCACATTTCATAAAAAAGCTTTCTTATATAGTAGAAATGTGTCATTATTCACGTCACACTGCGTGGCAAACTTCAAAAACCTAGTTGGGGATGTGATAGGCTTATAGGGAACATCTAGATATACGTTCCACACTGATGGGGGTTGTGATTGCGTCTCTAACATCAGGTTGACAACTAAGCCCTCCTCTAGTGCAAGTCATCATCATTGTCGCAAAATACACAATGATCCATTTGTTACACAAACTATAGGGCTCTCTGATACATGGTCCTCTACAATTGATTAGCACACTTGTACCCTTCTGGAATATTCCACTTGCTAGCAGTACGCAAGCTGGTTACCCCAGGTGCTGGGAGGGTTGGCCTGGTCATGCCTCCCCACCCAATTAGCCCAACATCTATCATCACTCCTGTGGTCTGCCATTCAATTAAGGCTTTGAACTTGCCCTTGCAGGAGCTCTCTGTGCCTGAAAATAAGAGGGAGTGTCGCATCATCTTATCTTCTGGTTATGGTGTAGCTCGACTCGAAGTCTATTTTCATCTGACCATGTGACTGGAGACTACGTTTTCGAGCTCTTCGTTGCATAGACTACTTTCAAATGATGAGCTCTTGATCCTTTATTGTTTTTTCATCCCACCTCAAACAGAAGTTTGTTTCTTTCTCATGTTCATGTAGCTTCTTGACAGAGAACCAGGCTCACGTGGCCTCGACCCTTGGTGCTGGGCCAGCCAGCTTTTCTTGAATTCTCCTTGGCCATTAGCTATTTTCCAACTGTTCCAAACTGAAGCCCTTTTCATTCATGGGGTTCACGTCTTGCTGAAGTGCATTGTGAAACATCCAGATTCTATATATTCCTATGTAGATACATTGGTGCATCACCGCAATCTATTCACTACGTAGCCAGCCTCAGGATTACTTCGTCTACTTGCGTTACAGCATCTGTACAAGTGTAAAATGACTTTGCATTTTCTTCAGCGTTACTCTGCACGAGCATCTTCATTTCAATCTTGAAATGTTGCTTTACTTTGACACCTCCTCATCAGACCTTATAGAATGTCTATGTTCTTTCATCATTTGTCTTTTCTGGGTATGTCAGTTCTGCTTTTCATGACGTCACCAGTTCTTTTTTTGATCCATTTTCACACTTCTTCCGGCACTCTGTCCAGAAGTCCATCATTTCTTTGTAAATGCATGTATGGTTTTCTCAGTGGATACCTTGTCTCAAGAATTCTTTATGGTACAGGCATCCTCACTGGTATTGCACATGTCGCAATTTCCGATTACCAACATATAGACAACATGGGGGCGGAGCTTCTGGTAGGGGTATTTGGCTCCTCCTCTACACCAGCATCTTGTGGACAAGATTATCACAGATCCTAGGGAGCTTGCAAAGTCTGCCGGCAGGTTTGTAAGTACTCGAGTCCAGAAAAAGGCTCAGGCAAGCACACACAAACCGAAAGTAAACAAGGATGGAAAGGACAAAGGTCTGACTCAATCCTCTTTAAAGTCAGGTCCCCAAAAGAATGAAGGAAAATCCCAAAACTTTAGTTCAGCTGTACACACTGAAAAGAAGAGCACAGACACCCCTAACACTGGGGCACCTGCATTCTCACCACGCAAATGTTGTTTCATGTGCAAGCGGCTGGCCCATAGGAGCGGGTCTCCAGAAGAGATCCAAGTTCCCAATAATGCTCAACTCTATTTAGAACATGTGTATATCAATGGACACAAAACTCCTGTGTTCTGAGACACCGCAGCTAGTGTCACTGCTGTCACCCTTCAGTGGGTACAGCCAGACCAATATATTGATGTGCCTGATTGTAGTGTCAGTGGATTTGACAGAAAGAATAAGTGTCCCTTGGCTATGGTAGAGTTCAGCTGGAAAGGTGAAATAATCCAGCGCCGTGCAGCGGCAAAAGACTCCATCCCTGTGGCATGTCTTTTGGGTAATGATCTTCCTGATCCTGAGATAGTCGCAGCAGCTTCCTAATCAAAGGCTAAAGAGACTGCCAGATTGAACGCTCTTAGAGCCTTAGGACATGGAGTGCTTCCAGAGGGATTGTTGAAAGGACAGGCATGGCAGTTTGCCCCAAGTCCAGTTCCAAAGACTTCTGAGACACCTATTCCTGCAGGAGAGGGGCCAGTAGCCAATGAGGACCCTACTCTGGTAAGAGAGGGCTCAGTGACTTCAGAGTTGCCTGGCGGAGCGCAGGAACCTAAAGTGAAGGACCAGGTGGGAACAGATCTGCAGGGCCTGATCATGCTGGACGAGTTTGCATCAGCTGGGAGCCCAGATTAGACTGACTTCTTCACAGCCCAGAAAGAGTGCCCCACTCTGGTGGTTCTGTGGAAGTAGGCAGTGGAGCAGGCTAAGGGTGATGCCCCTGGACTGTTTAAAGTGTTCTGGGACTCCTGTATAGTGAGCCAAAAGACTCTAGCGGGTCACTTGGGAGTGATTAAAACATTGGACCGGTTGTCGGCGCACTTTTACTGGCCCGCAGGTCAGCGTAAAGGTTAAGGAGTTTGTCCACACCTGCCTGACTTGTCAAGCTTCTGGCAAGTCAGATGGTGCCACAAAGGCCCTTTAATTCCAATATCGGTGATTGGGTGGCCTTTCGAGAGAATAGGCATGGATATTGTGGGTCTTTTGTATCCTTTGCATCCTCAAACAAGCTCAGGGAACAGATACATCTTGGTGGTGGTAGAACAGGCCACAAGGTACCCTGAGGCTGTCCCTCTGAGGAGCATCAAAGCCCCTGTGGTTGTGAAGGCTCTGATTTGGATATTCTTTTGTGTTGGATTTCCCAAGGAAGTTGTTTCTGACAGGGGATCAAACTTCATATCAGCGTACATGAAAGCTATGTGGAAAGAGTGTGCAGTCACATACCGGTTCTCTACATCCTTCCATCCACAAACAAATGAGCTTGTTGAGCGGTTCACGAAGACCCTGAAAGGCATGATAGGTGGCTTGAATTAGTACCTTATTCGCCCAAAGGGAGGTGCCGCAGAAAGGAGTAGGGTTTAGTCCCTTTTAGCTTCTGGTTGAAAACCCTGTACAAGGTCCCCTCAGTCGAGTGAAAGAGGGATGGGAGGGCAACCCCTTGTCCACTACACAAGATGTGGTGGACTATGTACTTGGCCTTCGGTCAAGAATGGCAGAGTACACAGAACAGTCAACGAGAAACCTAAAAGCCAGTCTGTAGCTGATGAAGCACTGGAACGTCCAGAAGGCAACAGTGACAGTCTATTCTCCAGGCCAGTGGGTGTGGATTATGGATCCTATCAAACCCAGTGCCCTTCAGGACAAGGGACTGGGCCTTACTATGTGCTGGGAAAAGTCTGTGAGGTGAATTATATCATTGACATGAAAGGACCTAAACACAGGTGCAGGGTCTTTCACGTCAACCGGCTAAAACCCCATTATAGCCAGAATTACTTGGTCATGGCATTAGTGGCTGATTAAGAGACTGAGCAGAAGACAGATACCCTCCCATGCATCCTGCAAACTGAAGCCATACATGGGTCCGATGAAGGTGTCAAACTTGAAACTGATCTGTCAGAACAGCAACTGACAGACTCTCAACGTTTACTGGGACAGTTTGCCAGTCTGTTTTCTCTGACTCCACGTCGCGCAGATTGGTGCACCCATGATGTGGACACTGGAAACAGTAAGCCGGTAAAGAGTAGGAATCACCGGATTTCTGATAAGGTCAGGGACACCATCCAGGAGGACGTTTCCAAGATGCTTTCCCTAGGAGTGAAAGAGCCATTGTACAGCCCCTGGGCTAGCCCAGTGCTATTGGTCCCTAAAAAGACCAGTGGTGGGAAGACTAAGTTCACTTTTGTATGGCCTAAAGGGGGCTCAATTCAGTCACGAACAAAGCTGCTCACCCCATTCCTTGGGCAGATGAGCTAATTGACAAGCTAGGCACTGCCAAGTACATGAGTACCTTTGACTTCACTGCAGGGAATTGGCTGGTTGGTTTGACAGATGTAGTGAGAGAGAGGTCAGCATTTTTAACACCAGAAGGACATTATCAGTTCACTGTGATGCCCTACGGATTGAGGAATGCCTCTGCCACTTTTCAGCAGATGGTTAACCAGGTTTTGTCTGGTCTGGAAAACTTTAGAGTTGCCTATTTAGACAACATTGTTGTCTTCAACCACACGTGGAAGGATCACCTATCCTACCTTAAACAAGTGTCTCAGGTGATGCAGAATTCAGGTCTGGCTATCAATACCACAAAGTGCCAGATAGCACAGGGCACCATGACTTACTTAGACCAACAACCTCTCAAAGAGAAGGTACAGGCTGTGAAGGATTGGGACATCCCCACCACACAGAAGCAGGTGAGAGCCTTTCTAGGTCTCACTGGGTACTACCGCTCATTCATAAAGGGGTATGGAACCATTGCCATGCCCCGGGTTGATGTAACTTCCAAGAAAATGTTAGCTTTGACCCCCGACTGTCAAACCTCCTTTCAGGATTTAAAGGATGGATTCGGCAGGGCCCCAGTTTTGAAAGTGCCAGACTATGGTCAGGAGTTCACTATCCAGACAGACACCTGTGATTTTGGGATTGGAGTAGCAGGCGATTGACCAAAAGGGAAAGAAAATGGGCAGTCATTGAAAAAGAGGCTTGCATGGTCATGTGGGCTGTAAAGAAGCTGAAACCCTACATCTTTGGGTCACACTTTACGATCCAGAGAGACCACTGTCCTCTTTGATGGTTAATGGCCATGCAAGGGGAGAACCCTAAGCTTTTGTGTTAGGCCATATCCCTACAGGAATTAGAGACGGACATACAGAACAAGTCAGACTCCCAGCATGGAAATGCAGAAGGCCCCATCTAGTATTTTGCCTTAATGACGACCCACACCCTTAGTCGGTGTTGGTTCACATGAATGATGGTAGATCAACTTCTGGAAAATGTGTGGGGCTAATATGCACACAGTTTCCTATGCTCACTGCACGATATACACATAGACCTGTGTATTCAGGGTGGACACAGCCTACAGGTGCCGTAACCCCTGTCATGTTTAGTTGGAATATGACAGCCAAGAAAACATCAAGGCATCTCAGAAGGGGGAAGACAAACCCTTCCTCCTGCAATGGCTAGCCTAATTAACCAACACAGGCTCCATGGATCCACCCTATCCATTGTTAGCTGCGGGTGGCAGTTTTGCATACTAATCAGAGTTAATTCAAGCAGGCCCACCAAAGACCTGATCGGAGGATTAACAAAAGACAGAAAAACCCCAGCAACCTTTGATATCCACTGTGTCAACCTGAAGCCAGCCTCCAAATCTCAGTATCAAGGTGAGCAACATGTCATGTCTGGGACAGCTGTTTACAGTAGTTATCACCGAAGGGGGACCCCCAATCAGAAGGTACAAGTATGTAATTTGGCAGTGACCGAAAGTCTGGTCTCGCTGAAGCTTCAAGGGTGACATGCTGCTTTAATCATGAACCACAGAGAGCTCAATTAACCAAAGAGACCTTTTGATCCACAACAGACAGAAAGATGGGAGGGACTTAGTATTACATGTTTCACCCCTTTAACTTTACTATTGCAAAGCACTCTGGTTATGTCATGACCACTGTGAGGGGGGACAAGTTGTGCCACAAGCAGGTTCCTGCCAGAACCCTGGGGGCCTTAAAACCACTGCAAAAGGGCTCCTGGAACCAGTCCTGGCGCCTTTGGCACCAGGCTCATATGTAGGAAGGAAGGGCTGTACAAACTAGGTCCCATTTATGTACATGGGCCTTTAAATCCAACATGGAAGCACCCACACAGTCTAGTTCTAAGAACCAAGCCATGCGGTGTAGTGCTTTGGGTGTGGCAGGCCTGGAACTACTTTCCCTGGTACTACTTTACCTGGGCTATATAAAGCACACTCTGACTGCAGAACACGCTTCGAGTTATTCTGCAACCCGCAGCGTGACGCTCACCGTGTTCAGCTCCTGGTCTTCAGCATCTTCCTGTAATCCTGCAAGAACAAGAACAAGATTATTCTGTTTTACCTGAGAAAACACCATCCAGCACTCAGCATCTCAACTGGGCTGCAATCTGTGGAAACTGAGAGAAGAAGAAACATCACTCACCTGTGAGGACTTTCGGCGAACCACTACCACAGCTGCTGTTCGAACATTGCGACCTGCAATAACGAGAAAGGGAAAAACAATATTAGAACACGCGCTTCCAAAACATCGAATTCCATCAGTCTTACCTGAATTCTATCGCGCTACGCTACACTTCCATCCGGAGCACCACAGCAACATCTGCAAAGGAAAAGAGACATATTCAGGTTTGCTTTCAATATTAAACAACCGCACAGCGCTGTACTTACCTTAACAGATTCCGGGGGCCTGTTTTTCATCGCGCTATCATCCACTCGCAGCACCACAGAGGCCTGTGAGGAGAAGAAGAGGAAAACACAGGTTAGCTTTAAAAGACAACAAAGGCGCTGCGCTTCGCGCTTTCTCTTACCTAGAAAACATGCCTCTCCATCCAGCATGCCAGCATCAAGACCTTCGCGCCTGAAAAGAAGGATATAAAGACATTAACGAATTCCCACCATAAACAGAACAAAAATGTACAATTAACAAACCTACCTGCCTACGAGCAGATTCGGTGTCACAGCAGGCCTGGGTCCAAGGAAGGCATTCTGCACCAGTGAAGCAACTCGGGCAGCTTGCCAACAAACGTCAAGCCCCCCTGCACAAGAAACACAGGACGGATAGCTCACCCTACAAATAACTAAGGTGAGAAAAGAACCCAGTGGGAAGGGAATCGGTCAGAGGGAGGTGGGAGATTCACCCATTAGAGGGAGTTATCACTAATCCTCCCTTCTGTAATTGCGAATTCATTATTCAGCACTGGGCAACTACGAATCCAGTGTTCCAGATCTCAGAGCCTTCCAGATGCCCCCGGGGATATCAGGTCAACAGGGTATGACCTCATGCATACAGGAGATTGCTGGTGGGGAACCAGGATTCGTTCATGAAGGTACCCTTAGCCTACACAATCACTACACCAATCACTGTGACTCATTTGGCTTTAAAAGAGAGTCGAGCCCCTCTGTTGGGCAGATCATCTGAAGAATTTGCGTCTAGTAGCAAGAATAACTCAGCATTGGACCCTGGCTAAAGGTCCAGTCTGCCTTACATCTTCTGCCATGGAAGGAATGCTAGGGCCTCCAAGAGGGAAGCAAAATCCCTCCCCTAAACATCTCCAAGGGAACAGATGGAGATACCAAATCCAGAGGACCCTCCAGCAGCTCCAGAATCAGTATCTAGCCAGCACACAGAATGCCCTGCTAAGCTCTGCAGAAAGCTTCCTCCGTTGGAAGCGCCAGAGAGTATCTGAACCAAACTAAGGAGAAGGTAGCTGCCTGCAACACTCTCATCACCTTTGGGTTGTCCTCCTTAAAGGACGACACAAGCCCAGTGAAGAAGCTAGGAGGATTGCATCGACAAGCATCTTAAAGTCTGCCTTAAAGAACATTTGCAAGCCAGTTGAGTCCCTCGAGCTGCGACCCACAGCACTGCCGACTGTTGTTACATTGTAGTCACTAAAGCCGTCCCAGACACCTCGCTGAGTGATTCAGAATCACTGACCAGCACTGAGACAACGATTCCTGACCCTGAGCCACCTTGTAGGCCAGCCTGCAGCCGTCCATCCAGCCTTGCTCGCCGAACTAAATGAAGCCTGATACCTGAAGCTGTCTCCCATCTTGAACTCTGTTACAGAAGCTGCAAAGCGCCCTGAAACCAATTTGATGCTATTGTGCACCAAGAACATCTACAAGCGCAAGGTACATTGTGGTTCTGTCCCCCTGGTCCTTCTCCAAAGGCCCCTAGTGACATTTACAACCCCTTGCTCTCTTGGTGCTGAAACCAAATAATCTTGAACAGTTAAGACTGATTGCTTTACCGCCTACCCTCCTGTCAGTATCCAGAGTGCATCCCTTTCCTTTGTGAAACTGTCTGTCCTGTGTTTTTCTGTACAGGGTAAACTGTATTTTGAAGTGTGCTAGAACTGTCTGTTGTAATAATAATAAAGTAGAGATTTTATACAACCTTGACTGGACAGTCCCTTTTATCATTGGGTAATAATTGTATTTTCGCTCTGTTGCAACTAACCAACGATCCACGACCTTGCGAAGATAAGCCTGCTGTTGTGTCCACTTTTCCAAAATTGGACAAGAAGGTTTATAATTTACTTGTGTTTCCAATCTGTTTGGATCCCTTCTGGTGTACTATAAGTGTGGGGCTGATTGACGGTTTAGAAACCGATATTCATCCCTGGACCACTGGTGCTCCAGAAGTTGATTCGTCATATCGCCCCACCCCACTCCCAGCACAGTTCCAGGGCCAGCAGCGGAGGTGAATTCTTTAAGTGGAGGAGCACCAGTATTTGTCCCAGATATGTCACAGCAACCAAGCAAAGCAAGGGAGCCCGAGCCAAACACAGAGGGCTCACGTGGTTCTCCCACAGGAGTTGTTTTTTTTTTTAAATAATGGGTTAAAATGTTGCATTTAGAGCATACTTTAAAAGAACATTAAGTAAATGTAAAAAGCCAAACAGGTTTGGGGAAGGCATGGTATTTTTCACTTGACAGATGTCCAGTAAAATAAATACCATCCCTGTCTCCTGGGGTCCACAGCGCCTCAGAAGGAGAGCTGATTTTGGCAGGTGGGTAAGGGGATTGTGCAACAAAGGCATTTTTAAAATGCTTTTGTTGTACAACTCTCCCCCCAATTGCCAGAATCAGCTCCACGGACCAACACAAACACTCACACACACACACACACACACACACAAACACACACACATACACACACACACACACACACAGAGTTTCACACAGCATTCAGAGAGCAAGCACTCTATTATTCACATGAGCACTCATCATCACACACTCAATCATAACACAAGCATACACACATCCATACAAATAAAGAAACAATGAACGTAAACATACCTTCTGCCCCTGTTCTGACGTTTCCTCCCCAGCGCTCCAGCCACTGCATCATGAACAGGAATCAGGAACCTAGTTCCTGGATGCGAGCAGGGGCCTGAGTGTGGGTGCTGAAACACCCTCCTCCAGCCAGCCCTGTCTATATATGCGAGGAGGCGCAGGAGATCCCCCTCGCACACACAGTCATGCAGTTACCCACACAGCATTTCCAATGAGCTATGCAAGGCTGGAAAAGCAAAGCACCCTGAGCCTTGCATGGCTCATTAGCATGTGCGACTAGGGAACTTAACTGTCAAAGGGAAACAGTGTTTCCCTTTGGCAGTTCAGCCAGCCAAGGAGCACTCCCTCAGATGGAAAAAGCAGCTGAGGGAGCGCTTAGTGTTTCACTGGTCTGGCTCCTCAGCTCCTCCATAATGGGTGAGGGGGCCACTAGTCGATGCCCTATTGCCCATTATGGACAAGCCACACATGCCCAGGACTCCCCTCATCCCTGCGTTTTCTTTCCTCTCTAAAAAATCAAATTGTATGTTTTACTTTTCAGGATGGGTTCTTGCACCCCTGCAACCCACTCCCCGCAGTTTGAATACCTCTGCTCTATAGTCATGGGCATGTCCTGCAAGAGGAGCAATGGGTAGGTGAATGAAAAGGGAGACTGCATCAAGCTGCATGGTGTGAGGGTAATGGTGGCAATTTAAAAGCATTTTCTTGTTTTCTTCATCCTTGATAGTATTATTGTGAAACAGCATCTTGGAGTGGAGGAAAGGAAGGACCCAGGTTCTGGGTTTGAATTGAGGGAGTGGGTGATGTGGAGTATGGCGTCTGGGTGGGGGGCGATCTTGTGAAAGGGGCAGGGCAGAGGTAACATCGACCCCTTGGTAGGCTCACAACCAAGCATGCAAAGGGGAAACATTAAAGATAATAATGCAAGGTGAAACCAGCATGTGCTACACATAAAGTGGGCTGGTAGATTTAGAAACAGGTTTGTGTTATGGACGTCACTTCAAAGTCACAATTATCACCTGCATGGATTTTCTCTAACACGCCAGTAACTGGCAAGGGGCTGATTCATGAATACCTTATCAGGAGTACCTTTGGGTTACACTTGGAGAGATACTATTTAATTCATAAAGAATGTACCGGCAGTAGCTCTCACTGACTGCTGACTTTCTCTTTCCAGGAGTATCTCAGAGTAACTTCCAGGAACGTCTTTGTAAACAGAATAGTGTTTTCACAGGAATAACCCATGAGGAAATGGGTGTTGCTACTGGTAATTTCTTTATGAGGCAGCCCCTAATCTTTGGCTACATCTTTGCATTCCAGGCGTGAGAGCACCGGCACTAGAGAGAACAGTCGGTTGGTACCGGTTTGTGTCTTTGTTGTGGCGGCAGGGCTGTTCTCCTTTGATCCGTCAGGTATTTTTCTATCTTTTTTGTGATATTGTGCCCTCCATAATCTATAGCCCATCTATATTACCGATCTCTGATATGCCGGCAAGTATCGATATATCCCACAATCGCAGTATATATACGGAAGCACCCTCTTCCAACCCCAACATTCGATTCTCACTCCTTAACACCCGCTCATTATTGAAGCACGGTGTCAAGGTTGTAGGTGCCATTATTAAAACTAAATGTGATCTCATTGCCCTCACCAAGTCCTGGCTTACCATAGAGACTCCAAGTTCTGCTACCTAATAGCGCCGGCGTTACCGCCCAACTCGTGACGAGGTCCAATGAGTTTAATTTAAAAAATTGCAGGGTATAGGAAATCTATTGACTCACAAGCCAATATTATTACATCGGTCAATATCGGACTGACAGACCCACCTATTTGACCCATCTGCCCAATCATCTAAGAATGGCTGCCTCCAGATGCCTTTCCTTTTCAAACCTTGCTCTGAAGATCGAAGCTGCCGTATTGTAGCTAACATGAAACCTACATCCTGTTTAAGTGACTGTTGCTCATCCAGCCACATCAAGACTGCATTAAAACTTTGGCACCCTGGGTGACGCTTCTTGTCAACATGTCCTTTGAGGAAGCAAATGTTCCCAGGAACCTTCTGATCTTAAAAATATCAGCCCATTATAATGTGCCATTCTTACTGAATATACTCGATCAGGTGGCCTATCTACAACTGCAGGATCAATTAGAGAGTAACCACCTTCTTAATCCTAAGCAATCAGGCTTTAGGGCAAAACATGGTACGGAAATGGCGCTCTTGGATCTCAGGTCTAATATTGCCAGCATCATGGATAAAAGAAAATCAGCACTCCTAATGCTGCTCGACCTTCCTTTTCACTGCGTTTGACCTGATTGATCACACCGACTCATCAAAAGATTGGCATACCAGGCACAATGCTCCTCGCTGGCTGCCCAATGGATCAAATCCTTCCTGGGCCCTAAGGTACGCCCGTGTAGCAGTAGTTAGCGCTACCTCCAACCCTTTCTCATCACTTGTGGAGTTCCTACGGTTCACATATTGCCTCCATCCTGTTTAATGCATATAACATGCCCTTTTTTGACTCTCCTTGAAGACCTGGGTATCCAATTTTCTAATTATGCAGACAACACCCAGGTCATAATCAAACATTTAGGGTGCTATTAATTCCATCTATCACACCATTAAAGTTTGGATGGTGACCAATTCACTTGCTTTAAATGTAGAAAAAAACTGAATTGCTCATCATCGCCACAAGGCACAAGCTAAAGAAACTTGGCAATGACTAAGATACTTTTATCGTAGCCAATAATAAGATCAAGGTGGCGAGATCAGTTAAGACTTTGGGCATAACTCTTGATGCTAAATTATCTATGAAATCGCTGGTCTTGAGGATAAAATCCTCATGCAGCTACGTCTCAAAATTACTCAACCACATTCGCCCCTACATTTCACTGCAAAATAGATCTCTTCTTGCAACTGCACTTGTGAACTCATGCCTTGACTATGGCAACAGTCTCCTTGCGGGCAGTACCAAGGCAAATCTTCGGGCTTGCCCGTAGAGACCATCGGCCTCACTACTTGTCACCATGTATGGAAATAACGGTGGCGGTAGACCTGCTGCCACCGTTGTTTCCATACCGGGTGATCTCGAGTCCTGCAGGCGGAGGTGTCATTCCCGCCAGATCTGACCTGGCGGGTTTAACACCACCCGCCTGCAGGTGGACGAGGAAACACTGGCACCATCACGAGATGGTGCTGGTGTTTCCACTTCCCCATTCCCATTGAGTCCAATGGGACTCAATGGGAATGGGGATTTACCGAATTCCGCCTCCAGAATTCCCGGGTCACTGGGGTCGTAATGCCCCGATAATTCCGGGAATCAAGGAGGTGGAATGCTAATACGAGTCCGGCGATAACCTTATGGAATTTCAGGCATGGTTACTGCCGGACTCGTAATGAGGCCCCATGTCTCTGAGGCTCGACGGAAACTACAGTGGCTCACCATAAAACAGCTTGTTGCATATAAGCCTCTTACCCTTACTTTTAGGGGCTTCAAATCGGAGGCACCTTTCTATCTATCCAATTGATTGACCCTTCGTAGTGTAGATTGCATATTGCACTCTATTGATACCACCAAGCTTCTACAACCCTGATTTAAACTCTCAGGCTTTGGAGGCACCATATTTGACGTACAAGCTCCATTGTCCAGCTCCATCAAAGAGTTTAAAAAGGGAATCAAGCCTCAACTCTTCAACATAGACCCAGACAGAAACGTTCCATTCCCTGCTGTAACCTGAGCACCTCTTCTTTCTTTGTATGTCCATAACTGTCCTGTTATGTGTGCGCTTTGAGGCCCACGGCCTACTATGTCAGAGTGTTAACAGTGGCGGAGCAGCCAGGTTTATCTCAAGAGTATATGAACAGTAGCAGAGATTACACAAAGGGACCACAATTACTGTGACTCAAGCAAACACTGACTCAAGGTTTCAGGTAAAAAATATAAGTACATTTATTTTCAAACCATTCGTTATAAACACAACACTTCTATTAAACTCAAATAAAAACCACACGTTAAATATACTACAACTAACCAATTCACTTTGTATAGTAAGTCTCAAGGTAAGTACCCAGTGTTGAATGGACAGGTGTTATGAACAAAACACGTTACCGTAAATACTATTGCGATCACTTTTTGACAGTTCGGTCTACTAAATAAATGTGTATCCGTGACATGAAATGCTACTGGGGCAAAAACACACATAGCACCTGAGATACCCAGAGGCAGTTGGAGGCAAAAATCATAGGCAATATTTTGGTTAGGCAGGCAGAATCAAGAAACACTCAGAGACAGGAGTTCAAAAGTCAAAGGGCCAGAGCCAGGGTCGAAAGATACCGGGGCCTGTTGCCGAAGATCACACAGTCAGACAGTTCACGATTCAATGTAGCCAAAAGTACTTTGATATTGTCAATGTTCGGAAGCAAAAGTTATAAGAAGGAGGGAAGACAAGGGCAAGCCTTGGAAATGAAGAAAAGGGATTCACCCAGTTTCCTTAAGTAGAACACAGTACCTTGTTCCAAGGGTGCAGCTGGTGCCCTGGCAGTTGTTCCTGTTGGTTTCCCGCAGACCCACGATTCCTGGAGCTTCGTTGTGAAGGAGGACGTCTGAAGGGGGTCTGCACCACACAGGGATGAAGCCGGCAGCAGCGACGAGGAATAAAAGGTGCACTCCTTAAAAACAGGAGAGGCTCTTCAGGTGGCTATCCGGACCACTACAGCAGCGTGCAGCGATTTTGACCAAGGAAGAGGACCCTCTGGCTGTGGAAGATGAGCTGGTTATCCCCAACAGGCTCAAGGGAAGAAGACTCCGGACTGGATCTTCTCTGAGTCGTTGAAGGGAAGATAGCTCAGGACTGCAGCAGGGCTTCACCGGGACGGGGTAGTTGCAATAGCCGTCATTCTCTCCGCTTCTCTTCAGTTCCTTGTAGTTCCAGTGGTGACTCTCTGACTTCTAGCCCAAGAGACCTGCCTTTTATGTGGAAAAAACCCATTCACACAGCCTGGCTGTCAATCGCCCAGCAGGGGGGTTGTCCAGCCCAGACAACTACCCTGGCCTATCATGACAAAGTGCGACTTGGGTTTCTTAGGGTACCCCGTGCAGGGGGTGACTACACCCTTCCCTCACATTCAGCCCACCTAGTCACCCAGGTGCCTTGAGGAGGGCGTCTGAGCAGAAGCCCGCCAAAAGACAGTGAACAAAGAAGGCGGACCTAGTTTGCCGCGCAAAGTAAAACACAAGAAGGACTTTAACAAAAAGAAATGGGGAATAAACCCAACTGGAGCCAAAAGAAAGAGGATTTGGTCAAGCGGGTTTATGTTTGAGGCTAATATAATAGCCAAGAACAGTACCACATTTATCTAATATAATCGCGATAGAAAAGTTAGGGTAGATATGACTGCACCAGCCAAGTCTAAATGTTAAAAGAGTGAAACAATGCTCTAGGAGGTACAGATAAAAAGGCATACGAGTTAACCCTTTCCAGTACTCCATGGAAAATGGGGTGTACTGGATCTGTGGTAGATTGACTAAGTAAAGTTAATGGTAACTTTACCCTTTTCTGGGGGACGGTAGTGCCTCAGAAATAGAGTCGATGGAAGTCTCAAAGACAACCCTGTGTCACGGCACTGAAGGTGCTGTGTGACACACAAAAAGAAGAGGGCTACTGAAGTGGTGTACTTCAGAGTCCACAATCACAAAAACAGGTGGAAACATATAGCAAAACACAGGTAAGAGGGGGGAAAAGCTCTCACTCTTACCAAGTGGAAAAAAATAAACTCCAGAAGTTCAGCAAAGCTGCTGGGGGACTCACTAGGTGAGGGAAAATCAGCCATAGATGAGAATTCTCCCTAACACCCCTAAAAGTATATAGCACCAACAAAGGCATCACCATCAAAAGCAAAGTTGTCACCGAGGCTTGCCACCCCTCACATCACAGACAAAGGGACCACATCTTATGGTCAGCACATCCCCAGAACTCAGGATGTGGCCAGACAAGAGCATCAGAAATTCAAAAAAGAAAGAACACAGAAATAATCGTTTTTGGCTTCTGCACCCAGATCGTGAAATCAATATCTGCCAATATCACACTCGCCTCACACTCGCCTCTGCACTCAAGCAATTCAGACAATAAATCCAGATACTCCAGCAGTTCAAGAGACACCATCTTCACACCCTGCAAGATACATTTGTACGCTGCAGAGCCAATATCCCCCTTGACGAACACCTTCTAAGTCATGCCCAGATCCACATCCAAGAAAGTTGGACTTAGTTTAAACAAGGAATTTATTGACGTTTTTGTATAGAAAACAACACTTTATTATACATTAGTCAGAAAACATAGAAGAACAAGTCTAACTGGAAAAGCTAAACGTAACAGTGATTAAACATGTATTACATGTATTACATGTATTCTATTTAAGCAATATACCCAATATACCGAATCAGGTAATGCCCCGGTGCCCATACTTATAGGCCTGAGCAAAGCGACGGCCTTAACGAAGGCCCCGGGGCATTACCAGAGACGGTAATTCCCCCACCACGAGGGGCATATAGCTATTAGTACCCCGGCCAGCAATATCTGCGTGACCGGGGAAATAAAAGCATTTTTTTGTGTCCCAAAACGCTGCTGCATTTCGGGACAGAAAAAAAAAGGATCGACCAAGAATATGGATGCCGGGAAAGGGAAAACAGAGTCCGTATTCCCTTTCCAGGAGGGCCATCGGGAGCGGACACGTCGTGTGGAGGTGCGGAGCGGGCATGGCCCCCGCTCGGAGTCTCCACGCGGCTGGAGGCTGCCATCATCCCCCACCAGGGACGAAGGAGCAAGAAGGTAAGTGAGGTGTGGAGGGCAGGGAGGAGGGAGGAGGGAGGAGGGAGGAAAGGAAAATATAAGCCTTAAAGCTTTACTTGAGTCCCCGGCGGGGGGCGAAGGCAGCCTCTCAGCCGTGGGGAGGCTTGGATCGGGGATGGCCCCACTTCGAGCCTCCTCATTAGCTGAGGGGCTGCCACGCCCCCCGCCGAAGACATGGCGGCTGGAATCCCGGCCGAGAATTGAAGGATTCTTGGCCGGGTAACGACCCGGCGAGAACCAATCAGAATGCATGCTGCATTCTGCTTGACTCTCGCCAGGTACTAATATAGTATAAATTCCAATCTCTGCTGCGTGCATTTATCACTGCCATATAACAGGGAAGGCTGCTACCCAAGTGTCCAAAAACAAGAGAGAGCAAAATAGAGGAAGCGCAAAATGGCAAATAGGATATTGAGGCACTGTAAGTCTGTAATTCTGAAAAGTAAAGAACACCTAAAAAAGCAAAGCAAATATAAGCACCTGAATGTATTAATCAATCCAGTATTCGCACCTGGGGAAGGTTCATCAGCCAATCAGGTGGCTGGAACAGCAGGCGAGAATAGACATTCTCTACCCACTGCTTCCACCACACATGGCCCTTCCCTAGGTGGTGCCATTTTCATTTTTTTATGTAATGTGGGAAGGCTAGAGGGAGTCTCTCCCTATTGCCTCCTCACCCTACCCCTCCCCAAAACATTTTAATACCTTTCCCCAACTCCTCCCACCCTCCCCATTTACTTGCTTGACCGGAGCCTTGGGCTCTGGTCCCGGCGTTGCTCCCATCTCCCAGCCAAAGCCATAGACATGCAAAAGGAACTTAGTTTATATTTTCCTTTATTTTTTCCTCGGGAGATCAGCTGTGCAAGCAGTGCAAACCTCCTGGAGCGGGAGGGGGACACATTTGCACCCCAGATAAACCCTAGGAGGAAAATGCCTTTCACCACCTTGAAGGGTGGGCAGACATGGCTGGTAATGGCCCACAGCACTTGCCGAAGCCCTCACTTCTCTCAGACGTAACTTGGCTCGGGCTGGCGGGCCGTTACTGGCCATGTCCACCCTCCACTTAGGGGTCGAAAGCCTTAGTTATCCTCAAAGAACACTTCAATAAATTGTAACTACATTTCCTCAAAATTTACACAGATTGGTTTTCCTGTTGGAAAGAGCCATTTTGAAACTTAACTTACCAGATTCCATGGTCCAGGCAGCAAAACCTCACATTCCTGAGAGAATGCTTGCAGGACCTGAGGCATAGGTGTACATTTCCGAGAAGTGAATTGGAATGTTAAGAAAAGCATATATTGCTTCAGATGAATTGTATAATTCCAGGTGGTTTCAAAGAGACTGATGGATAACAAGTAGTCATTAGTGCTTCCTACAGTGCAGCATTAATACCCAAGGATTCCGAGAGGCAGATAAACAGCCAAAAGACAAACCAGTCCCACAGATAAAATAAGCGAACACATTCCTGACTTAGCCTCTGCACAGCATAATGACCCTATTCTAACAGGGCTTAAGGTAATACCCGAGACAGAAGGCAGGGCTCAGAGTGGTCCCTTCTTTTTTTAAAAAACAGGAGTTCTTCTCTATCAAGGGGATGTAACACCAGAAGACCCGCCAAGAACATAGCTGGTGATTCCCTGGGGTCACTAGAGGGATGGCGTTAGAACTTGCACCCTCTCAATTAGCGGTTGGACGCCAGGTAGTGACGAAAACACAGAGGGCATCATCACGAGTTGAGCGGTATCCCAGCGGTACTACTGCCGGGATACAGGCCACGCTAAAAGCTTTACCACCACCCGGTCCGGCGCTATTAGCACTGGATCAAGGGATTACTGGGTGGTAATGGGTATTCCCCATTGGGTCCATAGGACCCAATGGGGCATTTTCGGTGCAATGAGTGTGCGCTAATTGAGCCCGAAAATGGCAATTTTTCTGGTGCTTTAAGCTGGGGGTAAATGCTGCCAGACTCATGTTTGGGCCGACGCCCTTAAATGCGGCAGTAATAGTGTTACCACCCCATTTAAGGGCTACCACCCAACTCGTGATGAGTCCCAGAATCAGGTTATACCAAAATGTTTTTGGCCTGGAATTCATGCAGATGTCAACAATTATTTGATAACTGTTCCCTGTGTCAGAAAACTGCAAGTCAACTAGTACGACCTGTCCCCCCTTCAGCCACTCCGATTATCAAAGCACCCTTTTCTCGTATTGGCATGGGTATCATTGGGCCGCTTGAACCATCTAAACTATGGAACAATTCATCCTGGTCATAGTAGATTATGACACGGCACCCGGAAGCTTTTGCCCGCCAAATCAATACGAGCCAACATGTTTTAAAACACCTTATTCCCTTGCTGTTTCAAGTAAGATTCCCTAAAGAGATCTTAATAGATCAGGAGACCACCTAAATGTCCGGTATTATGTATGAGGTGAAAGAAATACTGAAAATCAAGACGGTCAGAACATCAATCTATCACCTGCAAACTGATGTACTTTTGGAACTCTTCAATCAGACACTGAAAAAGATCCTGGGGTCCCGTGAAAGGGGAATAACCGGGCCATTCTGACCTCGGCGGGCCCAGTAATTTCCCTTTCGCGGGTCCCGGAGCCGGTACGTCCCCATTCCCATTTGATCCCTCATAGGGCTCAATGGGAATGGGGCGGATGGTAGCAGCGGTACCGTTCATAATGGTACCGTTGCTACCATCCTGTTCTGCTTGCGGGTGCCGCTTTTCATGCCTGGTCTGACCAGGCGTGCAGTGCCGCACCTGCAAGCAGAACTCGTAATGTGGCGGTACAGTGATAACGGCGCCGGCATCATTGTATCGCCACTTTCATAATGAGGCCCAGTGATCCTTTGGGCACTTTTTGCAGTAAAGAAATCACATCAGATCTCTTTAGGATATTCCTCTTTTGATCTCCTTTATGGTAAGGAACCAAGTAACATGCTCAACATGTAAAGGGAAATGTGGGGAGAAAGGGAAGAAGCTATTCTACCAATTTCCAAAACAGCCCAACACTTAGCAACATATGGCCATAGTACACATGGTAGTAAACAAACATTTAGAACAGGCACAGGAAACCCCAAAATCCCAATAGGCAAGGGAGGTGAGCCCACTATGCAATATTCTCCTTACAAGTGGCAGCAAGCGGGACCTCACAGAGAAAGTCTCCCCTCTTGGGGACATAGACTCCCATTCCACAGAGTAACTCCCTAAAGCCCTCTCTCTTGGATCAACAGTAACATCAAGTTTTCAGAAATACCGAACAGACCAAGCCACTGTTTGTTATTGTGCAATAAGATCTGTGACGATTCGCCAGGTCTTGTCACTTCTCCCCAGAGGGGGAGCCCTTTCCTATGAGACTAAAGAGCTGTGGCCGCAATCCTACAGTCCCCCTAGGGTTGGTAATATGCAGGAGAACCTCATAGGGAGGGACTCCCCTCCAGGGGATAAGGGCACCCACCTGGGGAAACGCCTCCATACCACCATCACAGCACATAAACCCCTAAACTCATTGCCACTTTTGTCATCCACCATTGATAGTAGATGTGCTATGGTAAACCTACAACTGTGACAAGTATAAGACCTACTGAAATGAAAAAGAATGTGAGAAGCACATGGAGAATCCAGATGAAAACTCACCGAAGTACTGTAATCAAGTGGCTCACTGGAGACGTGAAGAGTGCCAAAGAGAATTTCACAGGCGATGTTGACATTAAGCAAGGGCGGTATCCACAGTATAAACAGGAAAGTGAGAACGAACAAAGGGAATCTCTTCACGGAAGCCAGGAGTACGCAAACAAAGCCCGGGAAGTTCAAAATTGGAATGTTACAGCTGGGGAACTGGCCTCTCTCTGGGAGTGAGAGAGGAACGCCATGATGCTGCCGCAACATCCTGAAAGTCGGCAAGAAGCCGACTAACTTGACCACTGCAAGGTGGAAGGTGGACCGTCGGGTCCAGAAACAATGCTGAGAATATGACGCCCAGGAAGAGCGAAGAAGAAGAGAAGACCCCTGTGACCCTGGAAAAGCTGCAGCCATGTCCCCAAGACACAACATGTAACGAGAATGGTGGGAAGACCGGGTTGGGTCTGGGATGAGACCCACCTCCAGCAGAGTACAACAGGAGGCATCTCCCTCATCGCAGTGACCGAACCAATACCACTGCTCAAGCAGATTGCAATGGGAGTCATCTGCCTCATTGCAGTGGGACAGCCATTACCACTGCACCAGCAGAGTATAAATGGGTGTCATCTCCCTTGTTGCAGTGGTCTGTATTAGGGGTCCTCTAGAGGTATGTAATCAATGAGTTACCCGAAGTAGTCTAAGAAAGAGCATAAATCAGGCAAGAATTAACACTGTTTATTACAGCTTGGCAAGCACAAATCAAATAGCACAGTGGAACAGAACTGGTTGATGAGAGCTGACAAACTGTCTCATAGTGACCAATACAATTATGTATCTGCTACAATGTGTATAGTGTAATAAACTGTTGCACTTCAAACTTCAAGTATTTGCTGTTCTCATGAATCTGAGTGGTTACAATACATCATTCCACTGTAGCTAAACATATGTTAGTGGGACACAATTGAAGTAAATCAGACCTTCCCTCTCCTTGGTTATTCTCTCCCAGTGTAGCGCCACATTGCCTAAACTCCACCTCGCAAACTATTCGCAAATAGTCATAACATAATTTTTATGACCTCCAGATCTTTTTTTGTCTGCCATTGGGCAGTACTCTAAAAAGAAGGCACGCGAGACACCCTGAACTATTGGGAAAGGAGACATTCACATGGCACCTGCCCAATGAGAAATCTCGCAGACTTCATATGGATACACTGTATATTTGTTGCTCTTCAGGGACACAAATAAACATACCGTTTGATTACCTCTTCACGGAGCACCCCTTCATTCCACATCCTTTTCCCATGTCTACTAGCCAAGTGGCAATTTGAAACCGTCTTTTGCTGTTATGCAAGTGCCTCCCCAGATAAGGGCAATTTCCCCAGCTGCCAAGATCAACCGTGGGTCTGACTCACCAACCTTGATTGTATCATCCGGTGCTGTTCTCAGTGATGGCAGCCTGCTGGAGATATGCAGCCAGATTTCAACTTCCCCACCCATTAGCCGCTGTGTGTTTGACTTGTGAAAAAAACTGGCCTGCTATGAAAGACCCACCTAGAGCATGGAGTGTGTTTACCTGCTTTTTTGCCTTCCTTGCACTGATGCAGCAGGTTCCCTTGAGTCCATGTTGTTATGTATACAGAGTTTCCCCCCTTGTTTCACTCCATGCTTGGTCCTGGGGCTGGGTAGCCTCCAGTGATCCCTTGGCCCTCCTGTGGGGGTGCCCCAGTTATTCCTGCAATTGGTAGATGCACCCCTCAGCACCTTCATTGCATCCCCCCTTCGATCTATCTTTTGAATGACACCTTTTTCTTTATAATTTCTTTAGTCCTGCTCTTGGGCACCCATCGCTGGGTTACCCTGTCCATGTCCCCTCCCTCATCCTCATATCCATCCAATGTGGACCCAACTATTAGGCAATCCTGTCCATCTGGAGAACATGCTTCCCAAAGAGCATCATATTCCTCTGCATTTGGTGATGTCACAGCAAAGATCACAAGCACCAAATCCTCACCCTCATTCACCCTGGGAGGCTGCATCTCAAATGCCCTATCCTTGTCACCAACTTTATTAGCAGTCATATACACTACTCTTCAGTTGCCGCAATTACAGTTCATGATGATCCACTCTCTGACACAGAAGGCAACAAGCATCACAACGAGCACAGGAACAGTTATATTGAACATAGGTGATAGCCATTCGGGTACCCAGGCAATAGTGAGTCCAGTCAACTGTCTGAGTTTGTGTCATGCATTTCTTTAACCATCTTTTCATGTAGTTCACATATCTCCTCGACAGCTCTGTGAGTGTCCCTTTGGCAGTATGGTTGACAGATATTGCCGTACAGCAGCTGCTCCCAATTTTATGGCAGGCCCTGCCCTCCATTGCAGTCATTACATCGAGAACAAGCCAATTCTGGAGGGCCACCAGGTGCAAGGCACAGAGCTCCACCTGCAATGTATTCCGGTCTTTTTTGGTCGTATTCGCCAACTGTAGCACTTTGTAGCCAGTAACCTGCAGCCACTTGTCATTTGCAGCTGCTTGTACCCCAGGCAGTAGCAAGGATGTAAAGAAACAACGCCTTGCTGAAAAGACTTAAGAGCTGTGGGATCACATCCAAACTCTGTGTCGATGTTGTTACGTATACAGAGTGTTTCCCTCCATGCTTGGTCTGTGGGGTTGAGTACAGCCTCCAGGGATCCTGTGTCCCTCCTGCATGTGTGTTCCCATCCACCCCTGTTAAATCATGCAATTGGTAGATGTGCCCTTCTACCTGGTGCTGAATGAGCAGCTTCATTGCAGGTCCAACCATTACCACTGCTCAGGTAAACCAGCAAAGTGTTTCCAAATATACAAAGGAGCCTGGAAAAGATATTGGTTGTTCAGACGTAAAAGGGAAGGCAAATAAGGCTGTTGGCTTTTCTACTTCCCGAAAGTAAAAAAGCGTTTTGGATTAAGGCGCTACATAAATAACACATCATTATCATTATCATTATCAAAAGAGTTGAAGGAACTGATTCAAGATTTCAGCAAAAGCACTGAAGCGGCACAGTGGAGAACGTTAATAAAGCAACCAGGTGAAGAGAGTCATTTCCCTGGCCCTCTTTTAAAGGGACACTGGCCCTCATTACATGTCCAGCGGTAACCCACCAGTGCTACCGACGGGTTGCCGCTGGACTGAAACACTGGTTCCACTGTCTGATATCCCAGTATCACCGGGACATTAAAATTAAAATTAAGATAAGTTCAAAGGTCAAGTATGCCGAGGAGGAGAAGGTTACTAAATCAAGAGAAAGGGGAACCGCAGACTTGGAACAGTCCCCTAAAGGAACTGAATAAGCTAATAAAAGAGATCGCCAAAAACAATCTAAGAATGATGTACTAAGGCCAGGGCAGCCTATCCAGGAGAAGGGAGACATTCTCCTGGGGTTTGGTTGTTTTTTCCTAGTGATGTCAAACTCCCAGGGTACAGTACTCTCTGCCATTGGTCCTTCTTCTCTTTTTCTGATACATTGCTGGACCCCCGACAGCAGTGGATTATAGTCCCTTTTCTCTTCCAGATGAGCACTCAGCATTACTCGCTTACTTCTCCACATAACTGTATTGCTGGTTTCTAACCACTGAGTAGCCAACATGAGCTTCACACTAATGGTCATTTGACAGAGCATAGCAGCAGTCTGAGTGCTCTTGGTTCCGTATATTGGATGGGTATCTTGTGCATTTTGGAAAATTCCCCTTATGCCAGGAACAAAATGAAGTGCAGATTATTCAAAACATTTGTAATTGAGATGCATTTTTGTGAAAATGCAAACAGCAAAACAAAAGAGGTGATGGCTAGAATGTATAGAATTAATCTTAACCTCTGGCATTGTTCTGGGCAACCCTCCAGACCATAGTTCTTTGCCTGTCAAGCCATTACAAAATGGGAAAGACCATATGCAAGTCAGACTTGGAGCCACCACAAAAGGGGCAGGCCAGCCCCAACTGCTAGGTCACATCCCTTCTGCACGAGACCACAAGAATCTCCAAACATGTATCAGCGCCGTTGGGCCTCATCAGTGAGGAGTAGCTTGGGTCTCTAGGCCCAGCAGGTATGGGACCCACGTCTGGGCATCCCGTCCCACTCGGAGTGACTAAAGCAAAACCAAAAGAGTTGATGACTGGAAGGTTTAGAATTAATCTGAACCTCTGGCATTGCTCTGGTAATGCAAATGCATGCAAAAACATGAAAGTAGTAAATTCCAGGCATTGGAGAATCTGCTGACAGTGAACATATGAATAATTTCCGAGTTCAACACCTGCAAATCCAAGACCTGTGTTGCGGTAGCAGCAGTACATATCTAAACTTTTAAAACATAAATTTCACCTGGTAGCAGATTTATGACAATAGCAGCTTTCGTTTTAGCCCCACAACCAGCCCCAATTGTTTCCCTGGGCTGATCCAATATCTTTAAGGCATATGTCTTATTTATGCTTTTCGATTTATATGATGTAACGTATGACGTTTTTTCATATTCTCATCTCTTTTTGTGTAATGTGCTTTTATGGGTTTTCACTGAAATAAAGTAATTAATCAATCAATATGTTACCAAAGTACAGCTCATAACGCAGCACAGTGGGTTACTAACAGCTGAATAGATGTCTATGTAAACCAAAGGTTGCAGGTTTCTTTGTAGCTGTGCATATTAATCCTTTAGTCATTGTTTTTTTTTTTTATTCTGTTTATTGATGGTCTTAGCAGATACAACTCACTTTGCAATCACAGTATCTTAAATATGTGTTGTGTGATACATTACAGTTATCTTGTAGTATATTAGCATTTACATGGTGACATCATTGTCCGGGGACACTACACATAAGTATACTTGAAACGGGGCCCATGTATCCTTGGGGCGATTTGTTGCAGGTACAGTCATAGTATATTGTTCTTCACATTCGTTCACATATGACAGTTTTCGTACAAAATGTTCAATACTTGGCGGAGAGGGACTCTTCCAGCAATTTAAAATGCACCTTGCCGCAATAAAACATGAAACATTAAACAATCTCCTGATGGTTTCAGTACTCTTGCCGATGTCACCAAACAGGTATTTTTGGGGAGTCATGGAGGTCGGAATCTGCGTTATCTCCTCTATTACTTCTGCCATTTTTCCCCAAAACTCAGTCACCGCCGGACATTCCCAGTACATATGAAATGACCCTGCTTGAGGTGCTTTACATTTAGGGCAGTCCCCTGTCCCCACAGTTGTGAATTTAGCTATTTTGGCTGGGGAATAATGAAGTCTGTTAAGGACCTTGAACTGTATCAGACGTAGCCCTGCATTCATCAATACCGTTTTGGTGAGCATACAATATTTAGACCATTTCTCATCTGTAATGGTCGCTTTCAAGTCACTTTCCCATTTAGTCTTAACATCCTTCAATGTGGGGGAGTGTGTCTGTGTCAATGCATACATTTTAGAGATTCCCAGCCCCATGCCGGATGTCGCGGCTTGTAAGCATGGGTGTGCGGGGGTTCATCTGAAAAGAGTGGCCACCGTGTGCTGAATGCTGATTTCATTCTGTAGAATTGGAGTGCTCTATGAGCCCCCCTCCCACCATGTCACAGAATTTGTCCATGCTCACAAACTTCCCATTCGGAAACATGCCACACATTTTAATTTCCTTGTGATCCCACAGCCGTTGTAGAGATTTATCTAATGTTGCTGGGATGTCGGGGTAGTTCCAGAGGGGGACATCTGGGTCATATGGGGTGTTTATTTTTAATCTTTTATATAGTGCACCCCATGCTCGAATGGTACTTCTCACAGGGTCATAGAGACATGTATCTTTGTATTTAGCATTAAAATAGTGGACCGTAGGTCAATAGGCGATGCAGCGAATTTCTCTAGCCAGATGTGGAGTGAGCGATCAGACAAGTCATACCAATGGTTGGCGAACTGCGCCTGTGCTACTTGGAAATAGAGTTTGAAATCTGGTGCTGCAATTCCCTCGGAGCAGTACGGTTCGACCATTTTCTCCCATTTCATTCGAGCAGTTTTGCCATCCCAGAGTAACGTTACAACCATTGATTTAGCCATGCAAAAAAGGCTCTCCCCGGCCATGTAGGTATCCTTACGAAGAGATAGAGCAATTTGGGGAGGATGATCATTTTCAATATGGCAACTCAGCCATACATGAATTTGGGGAGTTTGGCCCAGGTCTGGAGCTTAGCCCAGAGCAGTTGTAGGACTCGTTCGTGATTGTCCATATATAGTGTCTGTTTATCTCTGGATACTAACACACCCAGATACCGAATATGTTGAGCTGACCATTTAAGCCCTGAGGTTGCAGTCAGGCATGTGGTGGCTGGCGTCCGGGGGAAGATCTCAGATTTCCCTCTGTTAATCTTATTTCCTGAGTATTTGGTAAATTTATGAATGTCAGCTATGACAGGTGTCAGGTTAGTTTTGGGATCTCGGATATATAAAAGGGTATCATCTGCATATAGTGAGATAGATTGGGGTGGACCCAACATTCCTATCCCTCTGTCCCTGTGTTTCTGCCTGACACATAGGGACTCATTCCGAGTAGGGCGCAAAGGGATACCGGGCACCGTTAAGGACATAGGTGCCGGTAATCCCTATGTGCCCTATTCCGAGGTCCCTTTGCGGGTCCCGCTAAGGCCGCCTGGTTTTACCTGGTTTTACCAGGTGGCCTTAGCGGGAGCCGCAAAGGGTCCAGGGAGCAAATAACGGTACAGCAAATTTCTGTACCGTTATTTGCACCTTCCCCATTCCCACTGAGCACTATTGGGGCTCAAGTGGGAATGGGGAATGGTATTTTCAATGGGGACTTACCGGTCCCGCAAAGGTCCGACTAGACCGGTATGTCCCCATTGAATGAGGGCGGACTCGGTACCGTTATTGGAGGCAGCTATGGCGCTATTAGTGCCATGGCTACCTCGAATCTCGGAATGAGGCCCATAGTGCCATAGGCTCTATGGTGAGTGCAAATAGTATAGGTGAAAATGGGCAGCCTTGTCTGGTGCCCCTGCCCAATGGGAATAGTTCTGAGATTGTGTGATTGGTAAGGACTTTGGCACCCGGTGCTGTGTACAGAAACTGAATGTACCTAACAAAGTTAGGGCCCATTCCAAATTTCTTTAGTACTGAGAGGAGGTATACCCATGCCACCGAGTTGAATGCCTTTTCGGCGTCTAAAGACACCACCATTGCGCTTGCTTGAGGGTTTATTTGTGCCATTATACCAAACAGCCTGCGTAGGTGGGGATAAACCCGCATTGGTCTGGATGGACCAGAGCCAGCATGTTGGGTAGCAGCCTGTTTGCGAGTACTTTGGCAAAAACCTTGGCATCTGCATTAATTAGTGAAAGAGGTCTGTAAAATAACATATCCATTGGAGGATGTTGGGGTTTCGATAGTACTGATATTATTGCTTCCCTCATAGTTTCAGGGAGTTTGCACCTTTCAGGTGATTTCTCCCATACCGTCAAAATTATTGGCACTAGTTCTGTAAGAAACTCCTTGTAGAGTTCGATCCCTAAGCCATCTGATCCCGGTGCTTTCTCGGATGCTAGTGCCTTTATTGCTTTGATGATTTCTTCTCCAGTTATTCGTTATTCAAGGGCCAATTTAGTTTCTAGGGGGAGCGACAGGAATTCTTGTTCACTGAGGTACTCTTGTATATCCAATTCAGTTTTTTCATCCAGGTTGGAGTATAACTCCTTGTAAAATTTGGTAAATTCATGGTTTATGGCTTGTTCCCCTACAATCACCCCTCCCTCCGCTGAGTTGATACTCAGAATTCGAGTACGTTTGCGGTCAGCCGTGATGAGATTGGCTAATGATTTACCTGCCTTGTTGCTTTCCCCATATATGCATGCTCGAGTTGGAACCGCAATATATTGGATTTCCCTGGTGGCCAATCCATCAAACTCTTTTATGAGTTTATTGTCGTGGCTACTGGACAGGAACCCCAGTTCACATCCCTAAAGGGTCCAGTAGGACCAGGTCCTGGCGCCTTTGGTGCCAGGCTCATAACAAAGTGTGCTCTGCACACTTTTTCCCTTGGACACGTGTCATTCCATCTCATATCAGTCAACCATGTGTATCTGGCCCGGGCATGGCCATAGGAATTAATGAAGCTGCACGTGCAGCATCATTTGGGAGTGGCAGGGTGGAACCATCTAGCAAAGCAAGGGGGCGTTACCGGGACCAGGCTATTTAAGCCCGCCCATTCCCACAGGCCTAGGCTTCGCGTTATTCTGCCTAAGCAGCGTAACGCTCACTGCCTTTGGAGAAGAATCTTACCTGTTTTCCAGTGCAACCGGCTCGTAGAAGCCTCTTACCTGTCTCCCAGCAAACCATCTCGGAGAAACATCTTACCTGTTGTCCAGCGAAACCATCGCGGAGAAGCATCTTACCTGTCGTCCAGCCAAACCATTGCGGAGGCACAACTTACCCGTTTTCTCCAGCAGCACCAGCTGAATCATCGCTGAAGCGTCTCTTACCTGCTCTCAGTGACTCCATCCGCGATCTACCAGGGCGCACTTACCTGGCTCATGGAATACAACCACCGACTGCACGCCTTACCTGACCATCAGCTTGGACACAAACTCAGAAGTTCTACACGGCCAGCTTCATTGCGGTCGCAGGCATTCTTCACCCTCCGCCAGATCCACGCACTGCAACTCTTCTCCAAGCGCCGCCAGACTATACCTGCAGGAGGAAAGAACAAATAAGGTTAGAAACCTAATAGAGACATTTTCTAAGGTCGCGCGCCATCGCATCTAGTGCTTACCTTTGGATTCCAACTGGTCATCTTCTTGGGAACACTTCAAAGTCCTCCACCGGCGCTGGGCTGCCATCACCTATAAGGGAGAAAGAGACATTATTAAGAGTACGAACTTAAATCATGTGACTGGACATTAATACTTATATGAACAATAATCATCACAAAGACTCTTACCTTCAAAGTGGTTCGGTCACAGCCGGCCTGGGCCACCACAACTACGGGCCAGTGAAGCAACTGGGTCTTCTTGAAGCATCCCTGCTGATGAGAAGCGGGATAGAGAGCTTGCCCTAATTATATATCAGGTGAGCCTATTTGGGTAAACAGTTACTTACCTCATTTTGGCACGAAAGGTCCGAGGGGAGTCGTGATACCTCCACACCCTTCTCATTGCCTCTCGTGTTCCCGCAGAGGCAGTACCAGCATCCAGAACAGGATACTTGGCAGCAGTTGAGGGTGAGAGCGGATCCCGGGGAGCCGAATCCAGGGAGGGCTCCAACCGTGCCCCAATGTCCCCGCAGACACCAGGTAAGCATAATATTTATTTATTTTTGCCAGGGTTGCTCTGTCATGGGTATTGCTATAAGTGATTTCCAGCTTTCGGAGTCTACTCTCGACATCTGCAGCTCGCGCCGGACAGACTTTAGCAAGCCCGTTGTTTTGGAAATAGGTGCCCCCCTGACCCACACCTTGAATTTTTACCAGAGTATGGAGTATTTATCAACCGTTCCTTCATTAGTGGTGAAAAATTCCTCGATTTCTACGTGTAGGAACTCTACTACATTGGGATCCGTAAATATGTTGGAGGCCATTCTCCATCGTTTTGTGGGTTTCGTGGTGTCAGTTCTAGTGTCACCAGAGAGTGATCCGACAGAGTGCGGGGATGTATCTCACATTTCCCCAACGAGTCGGAGAGGGCATCGGAGAGAAGCCAATAATCTATACGCAATTCTGAATCGTGTACCGTGGAGTAGTATGTGTATTTTCTCGTGTCGGGGTGCAGTTCCCTCCATGCGTCTATTAGTGACAGATGAGGTATGTTTTCGCTCAACTTGATCATCGCCTTGGCTGGTGGCCTGGTGGTTGTGGAGGATCTGTCGAGTAGTGGGTCTAGGACCAAATTGAAATCCCCCCCCATATAATACTGGAGTCATCTACAGAGATGAGTATTTCCAGGATATTCAAATAAAAGCCAGGGTCGTCTATGTTGGAGCCGTATGTATTGACTAACGTGGTGGATCTACCTGCCTATTTTCCCCATACAATTACAAACCTCCCCTTGGGGTCCACTTTGTGTCCTTGGACCTGGAATCCCAGTGAAGGGTGTATTATTGTTATCACAGCTCTAGCCTGAGTGGAGTAGTTAATATGATATCTTTGTTTACCCCAGGTTCTTAGTATGTTTGTATTTCCGGGTGCCTGTGCATGCGTTTCCTGTAACATCACTATGTGGGGAGAGGCCTTGTTTACGTAGGCACCGATTTTTGGTGGGGTTGTTAAGTCCACGAACATTCCATGATAGGAGCTTAATTCTTAACCCGTCGCCCGTGATGGTTTTGTGTATGTTTGTATCTAGTCGTGACTTTACTAGTAGAGAAAAAGCAATTAGCATCAGTGAAATCTTCATCTGCAAGACCATGAAAATTATAACTTTTAAAACGTATAACCTCCAACGGTCCACCCCCCTCCTCGTTACTCCAACCCACCCGCATCATCCACCCCAACTCGATGATGTTCCCTCCCAAACTTGTGGAGTTCTCCAGGGGTAGCCATGTTAAAGTGTTCAGAGATGGATTCTGGCCCAAAAAGGGACTTGAGCAGTTCCTCGACTTCTTTCTCCATTTGACCCTTTCCAAATGATTCGGACATGCCCACTTTTCGAACGTTGTTCCTCTTCGATCTTGATTCAAGATCCTCACATTTATTCTGTAATTTGGACATATTTTCCTTCAGCTGAGTGATGTCTCGGTTATGGTGTGCAATGGTATCTTCATTGGAGCCGATTCTGTTTTCAGCTTCAGTGATTCGAGCACTTTCCTTATCTACTATGGCTTTCAGCAATCCAAAAGTGGCCATTATATGGTCCAGCTTGACATTGACTGGGAGGAATCCGTTCTGCACTATGGTTGTTAGTCGGTCCTCCCGTTCACTGCTTTCAGTTTTCAGCCATCGCATTTGAGTTGGTGGGTATCTCTGCGGTAGTGGTCTGCATCTGATTGTTCAGTGCCTGAGGATGTTGTCGTTTTCCCGGATTTCTGTGGCACACCCATTTCGAATGTTGCAGTCTCTGGTGTTGTAGGGCTTGTTATGCACAGATTGTGCCCAGTTATATGGTCGTCCCCCGTGGTGTCGGGTTCCACCAGTCTCTATTCTTGTTCATATAGGGTTGATCAGGGCCTGCGTGGTGAGGGGTCCCCGTATTTATTATGCCTCGAAGGTGACAGCACTATCTGTGCCGTGTTGCCAGGGCCTGCCTTATGAGTACTGTCGTGTTTGGTGCCAGTTCCCCCAACACGGCAATCGCTAGATTTGTCGGCGTAGTATTACGGAGGTGGTTCCCTTCCTGCGGGTCCCGCTCTTCTCAAGGCTTGGGCCGTGCCTGTTTTTATCAACACTGTTAAACTTGGCTATATATGGTTTATACAGCTGTTTGGGTGTTTCCGTTCGGTATCTGAGAACCGCGAGGGAACTGTGTCCCCCCACGTAATGTGGTGTTGTTTTGTTAAGCATACGTTCACCCAAGTGTCTCAGCACCTCTCTGGGTAATACCGACCTCCAAAAGTGGCCTCTGTATACCTGTCAGCTCTAAGCACAGCCTCTTCAAGTTTACAGTCCACCTGTCCGTATTTGGATCTGGCAGTTAGTGTCTCTCAGCCTTGTGGTCACTTGTGGTGCGGTCAATATAAGTACTCTGGCATACTTCCACAGTGGGCCAGTTTGTCGGTGGAGTATTGCTTCAAGGACACACCACCGCCTGCCAGTATGGGTCTGTGGATGGTGCAGCCTAGGGATCAGCAGCACGGGCACATAGTTAGTGTAGTGACTTGGCTCCAGCTAGCTGGTAGTAGGGCCTGGTCCTTCCAACACATGTGCCACCCCTCATCCGCACGCCAATCTTCCTCAACTGTTCCGGATATTTAATGGATCCGCCGTGTGTGTGGATCGTTTTGGCAATTCAAGCGCAGGCAATCGCTTCTTTCGGGTACTCCATGCCCTCACGGCGTCCACAAGTGTCACGCTCCTTCCTGCCATGTATAGCCAAGTTTCACAGGGCCCAAATCGGCGCTGGCACTGGGCGCACCTGTTCCACCTTCCACCCCGTGATGACTGCACAGTTAGTATTACACGCACACTTTTCCCAGCAGTTTTATCCTACGATGAGTTTTTTGTTTCTTGTTTAATTTGAGGAAGTGCACTCACTTAGTATGGCGTGGCTCTCTCTGTGCACCTTTCCTCCGTAGCTGGTTTATTATGATACAGCCAGCAGTTGTGTTACCTCCTCCGCAATGTCCCAGCGTTGCACCGGTGTGTGGAACGTCTCTGCACAGGGGTAGTCTCCTGCGGTAGCGGGCAGCGCGGGCCAATGCGTGGTCTGGTAGGGCCAGTGTTCCACGACGGGTGCTGTTGCTCGGTTTGGTCCTTTGTAGACCCGGCAGGGTTGTCACCCGCTGACAGCCTTGCAGGTAGTTTCCCACCGACGTGCGCCAATCTGCTTACCAGTGCGAGTTGATTCAAGGATTTCTCTGGCCTGTTGGAGTCAGCTATATCTCGGCGTACTCCGTGACTCAAGGCTCCGCCCACCTACGGCCCTCCTTCCTGCAGCGACCCCGTCTCCACAGTGGTGTCTCGTGGTGCTCTTGGTTGGCCCGAGCTGTCACCCTGCGCCAGGGGATTTTGTACACGGCCATTACCAATAATTACGTTGTTGTAGCTTGCCAGGATTTCTCCCATGTGCGCACAGATCCCGTAGCTACTTATTTAACTAACCTTTGCAGGATGTATTTAGCTCAGGATATTTGGTCGGGTGGGAGCACACGAATCAGGCAGCCATTCTTTCAGCACGCAACAGCGCCCCCTTCCTTTAGTCATTGTTAAGATGATCAAATAAGTAGTGCAACACGAAAGAGTGGTCGCTGGAGGGTTCTAATCAAAACAACACACCGGACCATTCTTTTTCACCTTCCTTGTCATAGCAGAAGGAGAAAGACCATACACAAATCAGGCTTTGGCCACCCCAGAAGAAGTAGTCCAGCAAAATGGTTAGCTCACATCCCTTCTGCACGAGACCACAAGCAACCCCAGACATGTTACAGCCTCAAAGATCAAAAAAGTACCATTGACTTTCTGAGTAACTCATGTCTTTGAAAGGCCAAGATACAATACAAGTAGAACCTAATAGTGGATGCTAATTAGAGACATACAGATTATGATGGCAGACTTCACTCTCTTGCACCTGACGATAGGCTCAACAACTTTAGGAGAATGATTGCCTCCCTGATCCCAACTCAAAAAAAATATCATTGATGTCTAAGGTTTGAAAAATGAGGTTTGAATATGTCAGCAAATTACAGACTGGATACTGGCCTATTTGTACAGGGATTTGATCACTCAACCAGTGAGCATTTAGCACACCTGTATGGAGACTTCATTCTACAGATCCACATCTCTTCTTCTCGGTTGCAACCCTCATTAACCTCACCCGTGAACTTTGATCTCTGACTACTTGAGTCCCAAGTATTGGCCTGGCCCAGGTCAAAGGAAGACTGCATTGTAAAAGCGACCTTATTCTGAGTTTAGTGGTAATTCGTTAGTAATTCTGCTGCATTACCGCTCAATATGGTTACGGTTACCTTGGGTTTACCAGAGGATTATAAATCGTGGTAGGGCGGTATTAGTCCCCATTTTAGGAGTTGATAGAAATCCATTGTGGTTTTTAGGCAGATTTACCACCGTCGGAATTACAGAGTGATAAATCTGCTAATCTTTTTAGGAAAAGTGGAGGATTCACCTCCGGCAATAAACTGGTAAATCCTCCACTTGTCCTTAAAAGATCAGTGGATTGACCACTTGGTAATTCCGCCTGCGGTATATCTGCCAACAGCTATAATTTGGCAGTGCGGGAAAAACAGTGGAAATTCTTTATTGCCGAAAAAATGTAGCGGAACTGGAATTAGCGCCAATTTTTTCCCTGCCCCAACAAATTCGGATAGAGGCTCTAGGTTTAGTACTTTTCATTCTAGTGATGAGGTGATAAGACTGTATAAAGCATTAGTATTGCTACGGGCGAACAAACATAAGCTTTTTTGGTATTGATGGAATGCAGCATTAATTTATTATTTAAAAGACTTTCACACATGGTCACAGAAGATTGAAGAAAACACTGAACAGAATATCTTGAATCTAATCGTATTACTTGGGGTAACAATGGGTGAGGGGAGGAGAAGAGAGGCTAATGGAGAAGATCACGATTCCAGCTAACCCAAGGGGTTCCTTCTTAGACACTGGGAACATTTGTAACAGTTTTTCTTTTAGATTCTAGAATGGCCTCTGAGGGAGACGCAGCTTAAGGCAGCAGCTCCTGCTCTCCACCCTGGCAACCATTTGAAGCTGATACTAACTGAAAATGTCGGGAAAAAAGAAAAATGAGCCTGTGGAAATCAATCCTCTGTCCAAGAAACCAAAACAGGTTGCAGAGGATCTTGAGGAAGAAACTCCAAGCTGTGCTGACATTTTTAAATTGCTTAAACAGGTAGCCAGTGGTATGATAGAAGTTAAAACAACTTTAAATGATCTATCATGAGCTGTCAGTGGTCTAGAAACACGCATGAAAGATGTTGAAGGAAGGACTGCTGGTTTGGAAAGGGAATCCTCAGGAAGCTAGAAGGCCTACCAAGAGCTACAAGAAGGGATGTCAAGGCTCCAACTGGCGAATATGAGTTTGGAAATTCAAGCCAGGAATAACAATCTGTGCTTAATTAGCATCAAGGAGCAACCTGAACCTAATCTGTACACTTTGGTTACCAATATCTTTCAGAAGAGTTTACCAGGAAGTACTGTACAGTTAAAAGACCTGGATGTGTTTTTCAGAGCTGGAAAGTTAGAATCTGGAAAACCAAGACAAGTAATTGTAAAAGTTGTAAAGACCAATGTGAAGGAAGAAATACTACGTGCTGCAAGGAAACAGGTCTCTCTATTTTGGGAAGGAGTTGCTTTCAATATCTACCCTGACTTTCCAAAGGAGGTGGTGCTAAAGAGGAAGGCATTTTGGGAGGCAAAACGCATGGCTAAGGAACAGGGACTTAAAAACTCTTTACTGAAACCTGCAATTTTAAAGCTTTTCCTGCTTAATGGAATTCAATTTACAGAGGTTCCTGAACAAGCTTGTGCCTGGCTCAGACATTACCCCTGCGTATTGGCACAAACGAAAACATGATTCACTTTATTTTATTGTGTTCTTGTATTTAAGCGTTATTGTTGTCATTTATTCTCATGTTCTATTGCTGTTTTTATTATTTCATTGCTGTTTATTATTGCTATCATTGATTCGTTAATGCATGTTTCTTCATTATTTTTATTACTTGTTTTTGCTTGAAATTTAAATTGTTGCGGTTGATGTAGCTGACGATATTGTGTTGAAGTAAGGGACCTGAATTTGATACGTCATTGCGTAGCGTAACATAACGTTACATAAGGAAGTAAGGAAGTGAATGGCACCCGTGTTGGTGTTTCAGCTTATAAACGATCTGTCGTGATGGCTCAGATATGTGGCGTTCCTGTTTATCTGTGGCGGTGTTGGGTCCTGTTGTATTGTATTATATTGTGTATTATGCTCCCACTCAATTTCAGAGGTCCAGTGGGACGTGAGGTTGAGCTTCACAATTACACAATGGCCTCTTTGGTGTATTGCGAGTTCCTCTGGAGAGTGGGATGTGGCTGAGGAAGTTCGCCATGTTTACAGATATGGCAGACGCAATGGCAGCGGACTCTGGGGGTCATTTTGCGAGTCCTACGGATTGGGAAAAATGGTGATCATAAAAGTAGCGGTGCACCAACTGCCAGCTTTGATCAATCCGTTCAATGTTTGCACAATTTTTCAGACCGGGATAAGAGCGGGAAAGACTTTACATGGTCGCCTGCTCTTCCTACTATTGTGAGTGCAAACATACAAAGGGTATTATGATCAATGCCGTCTTTATGTTATGTAATGGGCTTTTATCCTTCTGCACGTTCTATGACTGTTTTATGGGGAGGAGCTTCCATCTGGCTGTCCCTGCGTAATAGGTTTCCTCTGCCTACATGACTGAATAATGTGACCTGCTTACATTTGTTTATGTTAACGGGACCGTAACATCCCCAAAAGTAGAATCCCCTTGAATCCCTTGGAGCAATATGAGCAAACTTTGTTTTCCGCTTCAGTGCAACCTCTTTTGCTCACCTCCACGTACGACATTGCGAGCATGTCCCTTACCCCTTCTTTCCATGCAATGCCCGGTCAAATGTTCGAATAGGTTGCTGCATATTCCGTCCTTGACTTTGTGGTTGTAGTGTTTAGGAGGGCAGCATTTGTTGTGATCATCAACCACTTTGATTCAGAGAGGGTGTTGGGCTAGGGCCTTAACATGATTGACCATATTTTGGGCTATGGATGGAGTACACGGAAAGGAAAGGAAAGCAGCCTGACTTCGAATTTTTTTTAAAAACATTTTTTTTTCATAACGCGCAAGGGAACTGGATACATATAATGTGCCTTACATGCGTATGGGTTGGAAAATGTGCCATAGGAGTCATCCATATTGTGATTATTTACAAAAGAAAGCAGCAGTCACATTTTCGTCGCCCTGGCAGTGCTCTATTTTACTTTTGAGGCTTGGGGTACCCCCGCATATTGTGGTTACACCTGCTTATCCCTCTGTGGTTGAGCTCTGATTAGCAACCTGTGAAAAACCCAGACGTTCCGACCACATAGGGACCAAAGATCCTGTTCTACTATCATTGCTGTTATTGTGCTTATAGTCCGTAGTGCATTTCATTGGGTTATGGACAGCGTATCAGCTCTGGGTTTGATCTGAAATAATTTGGGTTTTGCTGGGACTCGTAGGCTTCTCTCTGAGATTTTGTGTAGGTAATATGTGTGTCAACACCACCCAGATGTTACATGTGACAGTGGTGTTTGGTGATGTGTTCACACTGACTTTGACTTATTTATAATGGCACCTTGTAGGAGGCGGGGTATGTACAAACTAATGCTCGGAGAATGAGGACCACTATATACTTTGCATCTAATTATTGAGGTCTTTAGATGTCTAGGTAGATAATACTATTGGATTCTTGAGTTGGGATGCTCCTGCCACGGACATGAGTTGTGTACTTTGTTTTGCTAAATTGGAACAATATTTGGGTGAAAGTGGTGCTCACTGAATGGTGGTCCTGGTTTATTGTTCATAAACATATATTGGTTGGTTTTATTACATGCCATGCGGATGTTATAATGATGTACTTTATGATAGGCGATGATGAAGATATTTGGGTCGGGACAGGAGGTTTGGGTTTGGTGTTTTATTTCAAGTTAAGTGTTTTAAAATGTTATATTTACCTGTTGCCTTGATGGCTGCGTCTGTGCAGTGCGTCAAGTACTTGTGACTATTACTAGCACATCCTAGTGGGGCATGTGCTCTGTCTTATATCCTCTCTTTTCTCTATTCCTTCTTCCTATTCTATTCCTTAACTGGAATTGCATATGTTATATGATGAATCAAAATAATACCTGTGGCATGGGCACTAAAATTGTGAACCACCTAAATATCATTTCATGGAACGTTAATGGACTCAATAATGTGGTGAAAAGGACCGAAATAGTGTCTCATCTGCGTTCAAACTCATGTGATATTGCTTTTCTTCAGGAGACACATTTGAAAGATCCTGAGTCTGAGAAACTGAAACGGGGATGGGTAGGAGAAACTTTCTTTTCGACTCATTCATCCAGCAAAAGAGGAGTTTTGGTGCTTATTAAAAAGAATCTGCCTATATCAGTCATAACAAGCAAAGGAGATAAAGAAGGAAGGGTTGTTTGTGTATTGGTAAAAGTTCAAGATATGGACATTCTCCTATGTAATATATATGCACCTATCCTATATTCTTTTGCAAGGTGGACCACATGCTTCAAAGTTTCAACGTGGACTCAATTGTGATAGGAGTTGATTTCAATCAGGTGATGGACTCAGCATTGGACCGATCGAATGGGGATCGCACCAGAACTCCAAACAAATGCAAGCGATCCTTGGAAAATTTGATCAGGGAGTTTAACTTGGCTGACATCTGGAGACTGGAGCACCCGTCAGATAGGGATTATAGTTTTCACTCTCACTGTCATTATATGTATTCTCGGATCGATTTCTTCTTGACTTCTGGACGGGTGACTTCAAATTGCTATGATACAGCAATCGGGCTCATTGCCCTGTCAGATCATGCACCTGTGTCACTGTGATTATCATTGCATCACTCTCTGGTTAGATCATCAAGGTGGAGAATGAACTCTAATATTTTAAGGAATGACCAAATCAGGGAAGAGGTGGTAGAGGAAATTGAAAACTTTATCCAAATCAATAAAACTGGTGAAGTTAAAATTTCAACAGTATGGGAAGCACTGAAATGCTTTGTCGGTGGAGTGTTGATTTGAAAAACTGGTAAAGAGAGAAAACTGAGGACGAAAGAAATCCAAAGACTCTCTTCTGAAGCAAAGCGTCTAGATATTCTTTTTGCAGCAAGCAAGGATGACTTAACAAGATCTGAACTAAGAAAGGCAAAATATGTACTGAACAAACTCATTTCCAGCCAGGTTGACTATGCCCTATTCAGGCAAAAGGTTCATTATTTTGAGAACGGTGAGAAAGCAGGGAGATTACTGGCACATAGACTGAAAGGAATGGAAAGCGATCGCTTTATTACTGCAGTCAGAGATTTGAATAACGTGTTGGAGACGCAGCAGAAGGGAATTAATAATTTGTTCCGTGGCTTTTATGAGAAACTTTATGACTCTGAATTGACTTGTTAAAAAGCAGTAATGGAGAGGTTCCTTGATTCTTATACTTTCTCCTGTCTGACAACTGATGAGGCAGCAAGCCTTGAAGGAAAAGTGGAAATAGATGATATTAAACATGTGATTTCGAAGCTGTCTATGGGTAAGTCGCCTGGCATAGATGGACTACCTAATGAATTCTATAAATTCCTCCCAGATTCAGCATTGCAGCTTTTGACTGAAGTTTTTTAATGATGCGTTTGAGTCTGGCTCGCTACCAGATACTATGAGACATGCATTAGTAACAGTATTGAAAAAGAAATACAGATCTGCTACCAGGTGTGAAAACTATCGACCTATCAGTCTAATAAATTGTGACTGCAAAATATTGGCTAAAATCTTGGCTATTCGATTGGAAAAGGTTGTTTCAAGTTTGATACATGAAAATCAAATGTGTTTTGTCTCTGGCAGAGCAGTGGCGTACAACATGAGACGCCTGTTGTTTACCATTGAGAAAGGACGTAATCAGCTTGCTGCCAATGCGGTCATTTAGCTGGACGCTGAGAAAGCGTTTGATCGTGTTGTGTGGGATTTTGTGTTTGCTTGCCTAGAGAAAATGAACTTTGGGCAAGATTTCAGACACAGGGTTAAACTTTTATACAACAACCCTTCTGTGAGTGTACTAAAGAATGGTCTTATTTAAGATGCCTTTGTACTTCATCGGGGTACAAGACAGGGCTGCCCGCTTTCACCTCTCCTGTTCATTTTGTCTATGGAACCACTTGCAGCATGCTTGCGAGCAATGTGAACCTTCACCCTATTATTGGTAATGACCGAAATAACTTAATTTGACTATACGCAGATGATTTACTGATTGCCCTTCAGGACCCTGCTGTTGGTGGTCCTTACCTGATGCGAGATATTCATTATTTCTCCTCAATATCAGGATATAGGATTAATTGGAGTAAATGCGACATCCTCCTGATTAATTATCTTTGTCAACGGCATGCGTGTGCTCCATTTCAGTTTAGGTGGTGTGCAATGAAGATGAGATACCTGGGCATTTGGATTGGAGCAGATATAATGAAGCTGCCATCAATACATTTTGCGTGGATCCTCCCGAAGCTCAAATCAGATTTGGAGAGGTGGGATCTTTTGAATCTATCAACCTGAGGCAAAATAAATTGTATAAAGATGATTTTGGCTCCTCAGATAAATTACATCTCATCCATGCTCCCTATCAAGGTACCGGGAAACATTTTCAAGGAGATCAATAGACTTATGCAAAGCTTTATTTGGAATGGGATACCTACAAGGCTCGCAATTTGGAAACTTCAACTCCCATTGAAACTTGGTGGAATGAACTTGCCTAATTTCTTAGACTACCATTTATCGTTCTCCACTCGCTACTTGTGCAGGATTGCTGACTCAGTGAATAAACAATCTGATCAAACTGAATTGTTGTCATGGGAGTGTGGTGCAGTTTCCCAATTGGACCCCAAAGCCCTTCTGACTACTAGGGGATATAGATCAAAAAAGACTGCTGGTGTGCACTCTGAAGTCGTTTGAGTGCTGACCCCTACTTACACCCTGATGAATCCATATGGAATAATCCGGCATTGCTGTACCAGAGGAAAACGCTCTTTTGGTCAGAATGGTTTGTGGCTGGTATAAAGTACTTGAAAGACTTGTTTGAGGGTGGCAGTTGGATACCATTCTCCCAACTTGGTCAGACGTATGAGATGATGGAATGTTTGTTTGCTGAATATAGAAAACTGGAAATTATTATATCTGCTTGTGTTGAAATACCGCAGTTGAATAATCAGAATGCTGCCTGGACAGCTTTAGAGGTTTGCTCGAGTGCATCACACCCTGCATCGACCATGTACGGAATCATAAAAGCTAATCGAAAAGGAGATCCGAGACTACCGGCAATTTGGACAGAGGAACTGGGAGAAAACATTGATTTGAGGTGGTGGCGTAGGTGCTGTGATAACATTCGACTGATGAATTTGGATTGGGGCCTCAGGGCCTCTCAAACGAAATTGCTATTTAGAGCCTATTGGACACCTGAAAAAATTGTTCATGAGACAACTTTTGGACAGCGATCTTTACTGGAAGTGTAAGCACTCAAAAGGTTCCCTCAGTCACTTGATTTGGTCATGTTCCAAAACGATGCAGTTTTGGGAAGGTTTGTGAGAGGCTAAGTTTGTCCTAAACACTGCGATTCCCATGAATGCTTCTTTGTTAGTTTTGGGCGGTATCTCTTTGCTGGATGAAATTGACTTTGGCAGGCAAGTATGGTTACTGCGCACATGCATCGTGGCTAATAAAATAATATTGAGGTCCTGGAAATCAAGTAGTTCTTTTAATTTTGAGGACTGGTTGGATGAGCTTCTTACCGTTTCAACATATGAAAAAGCCATCTACAAAAACACAGATGCAACTGATACATTTTGGGACATTTGGAGCTGTTTTCTTGATGTCTGTGGTTGAAACTGAACTTTAAGTTGAGGACTTTACGCCTCTAGCTTTACTTGTTACTGATGAGTATAACTATTTATTAGTTTACGTAAAGGGTTTGTGATATTGTTGTGCTTGCTGCAAGGTTTCTTTCAAATGTGATTTTAAGTCATGGACTTCCATGTTCTCTCTCTTTTTCCTTTCTTCTTCTTCCCCCCTCTATTCTTTATCTACTATTTGTTATTCAGATTTAGTTTATGAATAATTATTTAATGTGTTCTGACTTTGGTTGATTGTGTGCATATTAGTAGATTACGGTTATGATATGTTCTTATTTGTTCTTATGAAAAATACATTTTTTTAAGCGTAACAGTTTTTTTTAACTCGTTTTTCGTTTGTTCAGTGCTAGGCCTTTAACTTCACAAAGCTACCAAGTTGGGCAAGTTATTACAACTCTTACACTCTGCAAATAATTAGCAGGGTGTAAAGGCAACAGCTGTCATACCCATATCTCCTACAAGTGTATTTCGGTACTTATGTCCTCCTTTTATAGCATTAATTCCTTTCCTCCCACACAGGCACTCCCACATCGACCACTACGTCGTGAAATGTGTGGTCTGCATCTAGTGGTAGTAGTGCACAGGAAACAGTAGTGGAACTGCAGTCTCGGCAGGGGAGCAGGTAGGCAGAAGCATAGGGCAAAATGTCAGAATGTGTTGCGGACGGGGCATTGTAATTGTCTAAGTGACTAGTAACTAAGCTTCCTATTAAAACTTTACACTTGCACAGGGACATGAATGGATACATCCTCTGTATAGAATGGTGAAAATAGTTGTAAAAAGTAGAGGAATGGTAAACAGAAAAATATAAAAGCAGTGGAACACCGCTCCCGACTGTATACACTCACTTTCATCACTGTTTCCATCACAGGGCACCTGCAGCTGTGTTGTAGCGTGAAGTCACGCATCCTTGTCGCGACCATATTTTCCATCCACACAACTTTCCATTTAGCAGTTATTTCATCCTGTGCTTATGTTACTCACATTTCCATAATATGCTAGTTTCAAAGGGATGTCAGTCCCTCAAATTATTCTAAAGTTAGAAAAGCATATGTAAGCTTTCTGCTCCATTTATCCAGAGATGTGTGCAGTCGCCTCTTGTCTAAAAATATGTGGTAGTCAGAGAGGCTGTTTCATGTCTATGATGTGTGAGAAACCTGAAGGTGTCTCAACCACTAGTCCCTGGGGATCTGTCATCCAGATGGCCAGGACACGGCCATCGCTTTTGCATCCAGTTGCTGTGGGTGGCCCAATGTGGGAGGATCACCTGGGTGAGGGGTCTTTGGGGAGGAGGGAGTGGGACACCTGATGGTGAGACAGTATCCCCTCCCTGTAACACCTTTAGCCCATCCCACCCGGTAGATTATTTAGGAAATAACCTTCTACCCCCTTTCCCTTCATAAACACTTTCTCACAGACAGCCCGCTATGGGAGAAAACAGACTCCCATCTGATCATTGTACCTGACATGTCCCATTACTATGGTCAGGCAGTCAGGCAATTACTGGCAATCCCTCACCAATGACTTCCATTAAACTTCCCCACACAAATAAAAGGTGGAGCACGAGAGCACACTCTGAGCGAGGTAAAGCACAGGAAGGAACAGTACTTTACCAATGGCAGTTGAATGAGGGAAGAAAGACGGTAAACCAAGAGGGCTACACAAGGAGGCAGATACCCTTAACCTTTACAGTGAGAAACAGTTACTTTCCAGAACCCTTCAAATAAGAAAGCATAAGGCCCAGAAACCAAACTGAAGAAACCTGTTTTTTGTGACAGAGATACCCAGGGCCCTCCTGCACGGCTGACTGAGTCAGGGAGGATCAGCAGCCGCTGTGGTATCCTTGGCTCCAAGATCAAATCAGTGCCTGAGAGATCAACACAGCCGATGGGTTGGGGAGACCGATCCAAGACCGGTCTATGTTGAGGTCAAGCCTGCAAGCGGCAACATTATATAAAGATTGCAAGAACGAAGATTGAAACACGTATGATGAAAGATGCAAAGAAAGTTTCATTACTGATGCATGCTTCAAAATCTACGGGAGAAATAAACAAAACTGGTGAAAGAGTGGTCCGCTCACCATTTTTGCTTATTCGAAGGTCTCTGGAAAGGTATCCAGCCAAGAAGTGACAGAAACAAAAGTAAGAACATAGTGTGAAGTGAATCTAAGTTGTCCTGCATGGTTTAAGCAAAACCCATCACATATATGAAAGTCTTTAATTTTTTTATATCAAGAGGAAAACGTAGAAATTCAGGATACATGGTTTGAGCCCAAATGCGGGAGACCAAAGGTGTATATTGTGCTTAAGGCATCCAAACCCAAATGAGGGAGATCCATGGTCCGAGCCCGAATGAGAGAGAGCAGTTGTGAACATTGTGGCGAAAAGGGGTCCCAACATGAAGGAGGGAGACCCATGATGAATACTGTAAGCAAAAACTTGTGCATGTGAAATTCCTGATAAGAAAGGAACTTTGGTACTTGTTTGTTAAGACAGGCCCTCTGCAGTAAGAGACTGTTACTGTAAAGGAGGCTTTGGCAAAAGGCCCTGATACCTATGCTTTGAAATGTATCCTCGTGGCCGGGAAGCCAGAGTGTGTGCGAAGCTCGAACGTGCTGCATTGCCCTGTGCTGAAAACATGGGGAAGGGAAGCCAACTGTTCAACCATCCTGACATATTTGTTGAACACTTTTCTTTTTGCATACACTATTGTCCCACACCATTTTGTATTTAGAAGTAAGGATTTTCAATAGGTTTAATAGTATAGGCCTTTTTATTTTGACAGACTCAACTAGGACTTTGTTAATATTATTTGATGGTTGTAGCTTGCTTCCATCCTTAGATTTAGGTTTAGATAGGCGTTCAACCAACCCATTTAAATTCAATAAACACCCTTGAACAGTGATCACTTATGTCTGTCTTCACTGTTTGATACTATGCTTTCCTAACAGATGTGTTTGCTAACGTGTTTCATATAGTCATGTTTTTTGTTTCTCTACAGTGAAGTGATGCCACCTTCATTGTCGGGGATGATAATGCTGGGAGGGAACAGAGCATACTCTCGGTTGGGAGGAATGACTTCTGTGTGCGCTATGTGCTACCACCACCGCGTTTCAGACATTATGCATGCAATGACATTGGTTGAAGGCTTTAGCATCTTAAGAAAAGCAAACAATTAAGTATGTTGGCAGAAACAATCTAAATTCCTGGAATTCATAGTTGATGTCCCAGGACAAGAGTGTCCAACACACCATAGGTGGTAGGGGTAATTACGATTGGCAAAAATAATTACTAGATCAATGGGGAGGTTGGATAACTTGTATAGGCTAATGGGGGAAGAGGAGCATAGTGGTGTAGGAGTGACTGAGGGGTTAATAAGGCAAACTCACTTTGAAGGTGATTGGTGTTGGCAATAATACCAGGCATACCTTGCAAGTCTAGAATGATGATATCAAGTTGGATTCCTAGGCAGATTGCAGTCATAGAAGGGCTACCCACATGCCTCAATTTCTTGTGGGGGATAGTATCGTCATACAACTTTACAAGTCCGTCATCATGAACTTGTAGACGAGATTCTCTTGAAACACTCCGCGTCCTAGGATGCGACAGATACCTCATCTTGCAATCTGTGGATTCTCCTCTTCTATTTGGCCATATCTATCATATACTCCAGCCAATTCCCATAGGATAGAGTTCTTGCTGTTAGCCTGTGTTTATGAATGCTGAGATTAGCCACTGATAGTGATGTTGCCAGGCAGTGTCTTTCATTATCCAAGGAATTTCAATCCAGAGAAGTTATCAAGTTTTCTGTTCAGTGCTTTTTCAATGGGACTGCTAGATAATTTCCAAAGACATGAACCGTAATACCATGTTGATGATATGCAATCCTTCATCATGATCACTGATAACGTATTAAGTCCTCTATGTGTTTTTGATGAAAGAGGCCTCTTTCATTTCTTTTAATTGGCTATTGGTAAACAGGGAAACACAAAGATAATGAAAACAAACATCTAAGAGGCCATTTACACTCATAGAAAAGGCTGCTTAAATATCACTTAATATGATAGGATAAGTCATTTATAACACGCTTAATACCGAGAGGTTTCTAAGCGCAGGCCCGGGGATCGAACCTGTGGTGCTCCACGTCATCTTGCTTCCAAGGCGAGCATGTTGCTCCTGAGCTATCCTCCGAAGATCCGAAAAGGCTGCTTAAATATCACTTAATATGTTCACTTAGACCAAATGTGGCCCTTCATTTCACAATTGGCTCTGTCTTAATATCAAACTTGCCCTCTGTCTTAAATGCTGATTGGAGTTTTGTCCAAATGTTATCATCATCACCTTTACTTTGACTTGCGTGGCCTACCTAAGAGACTTCTTTACAAGAACAGCAGGAGTTCATGGAAAATGTAAGCGAGGGCCTACTCGAAAGTCTTGGATTTGGGAAGGGCACATTATCCAGCCTTGACTAACTTTACTGTCTGCTGCAGAGTTTATGATAGAGTTCGGAGCATTTCTGCCTTTGGTCCTAAGTACATCAAGAGGCTGTCTTAATAGGAGCACCCAGGAACTGTTTTACAACAGCTGAATGGCTTGGACGTTGGGATGGTTTACTATTGTTTCATGGCAACTACTTCTGCTTTATGCTTCTTATGTTCATATAGCAACCTTTTATTGCCCCAACCAGGGATTTGTGGATTCTTCTCTGGCACCTCCAAGTATTTCTTGTTTATGGTTTGGATTTTGTAGGGTACCCTAAAGGCTCCTCCTTGTGTGAAATACTCAAAGAGACACAACTTCCACTGCTCAACAAGGACAATCCAAATGTGGCTTCTTGACAGATATCATGCTTCACCTTTGATGCTTTTTTCTCCACTTGAAGTTAAATCACTGTGCAGATTCAGGGTGCTGCTTCCACTCATGTAGGTGTGCTTATCTTTGATGTTTCTAAGCTCTGCTTCCCACCACCTTGTACCCACAGGAGCCATAGAGGAAGCCATAGCGGAAGCCATAGCGGAAGCCATATTGGAAGCATCATCCCATCAGTGTTTAGGGGATCCTCACTGGTCTGTTATGCCAGCTGCTGTCCTCTGCTTCTCAGACACAAGTGCAGCACACTAGTGAACATGCACTCCTTGATCAAGCACAGGTGTGGATGTGTATGTGGCACTGTTGCGCTCGGTGGCATATGCACCAACGCTAATGACCTACAAGGCAGAGCTTCCACAGAGGCCGCATACTTCTACAAAATAATGTGTAAAGTGGGTGGACATAGGTTCATAAATCCAGATTCTTCTATACAATGTAGATTCTCTACTGCATTTATTATAATATCATTTTTATTGTGAATAAAGTGATGTAACTCCCCAACGCTGGATTAAAAATAGAAAGGTACAATATAACTAAAATCAAAATTTAAATAACAATCTGATTCTTTGCATAAATCAATTTTGAAAGGATAAAAAACAATTTAATACAAAGCCATGGTAAGAATTGCGAATAGTATGATGCTTCAATGATGTAAGGCCCTCATAAACCTGTGAGATATGGCTTCATTGAAAAATATATTTACAATTGAGTTTAGTGTCTTATTTAAAATATTGAAAAACTCAATGGCAGTACAGGCAGACTCTCGGCTCTAAAATGTTCTAACTGTGTACCTTTGTTCAAAGAAACGGTTCCCTCAGTTCCTCAGTCAGTGTAGAACCAATTCACAGTAAATCAATCTCCCCATCATATGGTATAGGCCGATTGCCATGAATGGAATGGTTCTCAAGATATGAAGTTTCCTAGGCTAAAGCAATGGCTAGGCCAGTGGTGTAATCAGTATTTCGTGACAAGGTGGGCTTGCACATTATGCATGTGAGCTTAGGGATGTGCATAGGCGACACATGATACTTACCTTGTTGGGGCACTTTTATAGCATGCTTCCGTGCATCAGGCCAACGTTTGAACTGTTATTGAATACTTTTACCTTATAAGGGAAAACATTTAAGTAGTATAATTGTGTGTTGTGTGGTTTAAGTCTTTGTATATGAGGGTGGAAATTGACCGATGCGTACCCCTTCTGTGTTGCTGCTCTAGGATGTGGGTAGCGCCACCCTCCCTGTGTGTTAGTGTGAGGGCGCAGGTGTTGCATTCGCGAGTAGTGAAGTACCTTGGTCCTGTGGTTGGGCAATACATGGTTCCCTCGCCCTGTCATGTCTTCCCTAACCCCTGGTGTGTTGTTTGGTTCCCTTGATATTTTCCTCTTTGGATGGTTTGTGCCGGGTGTGGCAGGCCATGTATCTGGGGATGGCAGTCCCAGATGGAAAGTGTTTGGTTGTGTTGGAGCAAGACTGTGAATGTGCATCTGAGAGTGTGTTGCAGAGTGACTGAGGCATGCATGTTGCTCTTTGCATGTTTGACGTTGTGTATGGATGGAGATCTTGTCATGTAAGTCTAGTCTTGTCCTGTCCTGCTGGCCATGGGTGCGTGTTTGTAGAATGTTGGAGAGTGTTATGATTGACAGCTCAGGAGAATTTCGAGTGAGTTTTGTAATTGGGTGTTCCATGTGTGTCAGTTAGGGGCCTGAGCTGGTGAAGGGGGGATGGCCGGTTGGTGTCTGTGTGACTACATGTCCTGTAATGTACTTCCAAGTAACTGGAACTGTACATCTGTATATATGTATAATAACGCCTTTCTGGATTTACTTCTGAGGTGCCACAGTTGGTCTGTGTGCTAACCATTGGACCCATGAATGGGAGGCATGACGCAGGGAGTACACAGGAGCCAGCAGGTACAAAACGTAAGTATGCTTTATTGTAGTTTCAGGTTATAGGCTAGAGGTAAGGGAAGAGCATAGATACAGACAACCTTCTGGTAACATAATCTCCCATCCTGAATCCACAACTGTAGACCTTAGAATCCAGAGGGAACACCAGGTTCCAACCTGACCAGCATTCCATGGCTTCCATTGCCATTTACAATGTAAACCCACAATACACATTCCCCTTCCCATCCTCGTCACCACTTCTGTAGTGTTAAGGGAGGACATGAGTGCAAGGGTTTGTTAAGATTACAATTATTTATTAATAGGTTTAAGTAGTATAATTCGGAATGTGAGCTCCGCCTCTTCAGCTCTTCCCTTTCAACCATCGCCCTTCCTTCAATACGCCTCGTGCCGTGTTCTCTCCTTTGCACTTCCACACCATGTCATCTGGTTCCATGACACAGTGTGCAACGTTGCATGCTACAAGACTGAATTCAACCAAATGTCACTTTCAATTCTACCAGAAACCATTGTGATGTGAGACAGTATAAATCCCCTCTCAGTTTAACTGTTTTCGTTTTAAAGACACACAACAAGATAAGCTCACTGACAAGAACCCCTGCTTGCAGTCATTGTTCAACAAGGGCAAGAAGCTTGCTGATGTTACAAAACTTTTGAAGGGTTGCAAGATAAATCAAATTGCTTTTGCATGTCCAAGAAGAAGACTTTATGGAAGAAAACAAAACAGTTTTAAAAGAAGGGTGGTTTACTTAGTGATTTTATTTGATGCCTAGGAAGATTGGATTGCTTACTGGCCTGTACTGACCTACTGCAGTGCAAATCACTCCCACATTCACACTCACTAGTGTCACAGACGGCTTCCAATAACTCCCACATCCAAAGAATGGTTTATAGGTTTTTCTTGACTGACACCACAATGTTCTCGTTATGAACGTTCCAGGGTGCCAGTGGGCCACACTGTTGGGTGTCCCTATATCGCCCCTGGACCTCCCATGGACTCTCTGCATCCTAACTTGGGCTTCCCTAACACCCAGTGTGGTGTCCAAATAGAGCTTGGTAAACCCCTACTGTCCTGGTTAGCCTCGGCTAGAGGTGAGGGCCTAAAGGCTGAGTCCATTTCTATCTCACTGCCACTGGGATTTCCTAAAGGTTCCCTTTTATATCTCCCATGATCCTAGCTGCCTGGTTCATGATGATGCCTGTATCAAATACTCTCTCTCTTTCTCTCTCTCCATCTCACCCCATTTCATTCCTCTCCCTGATCTCGGGTCTCCCAGATCTACCGTCCCTTCTCCTCATATTATCTCCTTCTTCCTCTCCCCATTCTCTCCCTAACCCTGGTCTTCCTAGGCCCTTCCTAGGCCCTTCCTCTCTGTCTTTCTTCTTCCACTTCTTGCTCTCTCCAATCTCTTCACTCTCTCCCCTTCTCTACCTTCCGCATTTCTCCTCTCCTTTCTCTCTGGTCTTCTCACACTCTCCTTCTCTCTCTATTGTTCCCCAATCCTAGTGTCAGTCCTTCCTAGCTATGCCCACTCTCTCCCTCCTTATTCCCTTCTCTCCTCCTCCATCCGCCCGATCTTCTCTCGCTCTCTCTCTCCTTTCTCCTCCTCTCCTTTCTCCTCCTCCACCACCAAATTGCTCCTATCAGCAGCCTCCCCTTTACTTCAAATATGCGCAACTTCTCTCAGGCTCTTACTTGCTCTTCTATCTCTCACACCCCTCTCTTACAGCACGCTTTCCCCCAACTTCCCCACACAAATAAAAGGTGGAGCACGAGAGCACACTCTGAGCGAGGTAAAGCACAGGAAGGAACAGTACTTTTTCAATGGCAGTTGAATGAGGGAAGAAAGACGGTAAACCAAGAGGGCAACACAAGGAGGGAGATACCCTTAACCTTTACAGTGAGAAACAGTTACTTTCCAGAACCACGCTTTCCCCCAAAAGGTACGCCTACATGTACGTGGACATTCACAGCTTTATTCCTTAAATTGGAGCCACTCTCTCTCACATTCAACACTTTACATGCACGAGCCTCTGTCACCCCCAAAAACCTGTCAGCCCTCAGCTCCACTTTCCATCCCCCTCCTAATCTCTTGCCCATGTCCACACCGCCTGACCTCACCAGAACACCTTTCACTCTGTTCTGTCTCCAGGGGTCCTTTGTATCTGTCTCTTCCTGTTTCCTTCATTCCCTATCCCTTCCATTGTTTCCACGATTCACCTGACTCTTAGGACCAAACGAACCCCTTACGTTTCCCCAGGGGTGGGTCAACACAGGCTAATGTTTCATAAACTCAGCTTAGCCCATTTGTGCCCAGGTATTTGCATGCCCCCTCAATTCCATGTAAAGATGAAAGAGGCCTGCCAGAAGTAGTATGTTTACTAGCTGTTGGCAAGAATGTTTTAGTAGAGGTCTTCTGTGTTCATTCCAGCCCCACGCATGTTGTTGCATAGCAAGGGTGTGGTTCCCAAGTTAGGTTTCTTGCAGATCAGAGTGCAGGTATCTATTTACTGTCCTAATGAAGAGTCTGATTATGAGAGACTGGTCTCCCAGAACTGGTAAAATTACCCCGGCACCACGACCCAGGGACATGGACTTCAGGAAGTTAAGAGTGAGAGGGGGGGGCGTTCAGGTCGCATAGAGGAGCAAGTCCTGTCCTTCATGTTCTCTGTTACATACAAAAGAGTAAATATCTCACCAGATCTTTTTTTTATCTATGCTAAAGGTCTGGACTCTTCCAAAGACACGTGCCTCTACTACTGGTTGCCTGCTTGAACTGGTGGCCTCCTGAGATCCTGATGGTAACCAAATCCAACCTTGAAGGACATGGACCAACAAATAAAAAGAGGATCGTATAAAAGTTGAAACATCTTAAATACATAGGATTCACGTATACATTTTGAATACCTTGATAAATAGCATGAGCCTCAATTAAGAATCATGACAATGCTACCAGTGAACTGGAGTTCATGAATGCCACAATAATTCCTGTGGAGACCTAAGGACAGAAAGTGGTAAAAGAGCAAGACCATACGGAAGCTAGAATCTTCCTCCCACCACTGTTAGACTTTCAGGAAGGTAACAAGCACAGCCAAGGAGTCTGCAGAAAGTAAACAACATTGGGGTTGGAATATGAAGGGAGTGCAAGGAGTATCAGATGCCACCAACTCAAGCACAGGGAACCACAGACACCCAAACTGAGAATGTTTCACAATATAGCAGAGCAAAGGCAAACTGGGAGGCAAGAACATTACCCATTCACAAACAGGAAATAAACAAACAAAATAATTTCCAAGTGAGAGGGCCAGTGTGTTGCAATAAAGAACACGCTTGGGAGCATGAAGCAGAGAGCCAAAGGAAACCACTACACCAACACAAGCAAAGCAACCCTGGCAACATGGATATCAGATGAGTAAAAGAGTACTAGGCAGGGCTCATGAGGCCAAAGCATGCAGAACAATGGGTTAACAATATCTGGAGACATAAAATGCCAATCTTAGAACACTTGAAATGTGGACTGGCATAATAGGGAGAGATAGGTTGCAAAGACACCATGTTTATTTCCTGCTGCCTTTGAATATGGTGTCTTTAACACTTCCTGTTCTTTCCAAAACGAGGCTTGTGTGTACAGGTCTCTTTCTCATGCGTGGCAGCCATCTTGGTTCGTGGCATAACTTTAGTACACGATACAAATGCCAAGTTTTTTCTGGAACCTTTGTCATCCATATTCTGTTCTCATGGTCTTTTACTAACATAATATTTGTCCTGTGTGAAGAACGTCCACTCTTCGGATTTAATTGCTGAGCCAAGATAATGTGTTCTCCTATTCTCACCTGGCTGCAAATGTGGTAGTGGTAGAGTTGATGGTGTGGCTGACATCTGCTGACATTTTGTAGTTTCAGATCAGCCCGGATGTCATTGAAAGACCCGGTACAAGCTGGATAAGTAGCTTTGTCTTTTCTCTCACCTATCTGAAACTGCAGAATGACTTACCTCTTCCAGGCTTCAATCAAGTTTTGCAATCTGTACTCATATGGGTCACCTTTATCTTGATTGACAGGATAATCCTTATTCTCAGTCTCATCAGTGGATGGGATGGTGGTGGAGAAGGAGACCAGAAAATTCCCACATCCTGCAAAGTGGTATATGATCAAATAAGGCAGCCCTGGTTTACCTGGGACTAAGGTCAAGAACTCCTGCACCGCAGGTGCTATAGCGACTATACCTGGCTGGACTCTCCTAAGGATCATGTAATAACAACAACTGTGTCAGGAACTACCCAGCCTCTCCCCATAACCTATGACCAGGGACAAAATAGTGAGCCCTCTGACACCTACAACAGTGCCTCTGGAAAAGGCCAGTCCAACCAGGTTAAGACAACATACTCCGCTCCAGCCAGAGTATCTCTTCTCGGAGATCCACTACCGTGAGCCACCAGGACAGACATGGCCAGCTCATGGAGCTCCAAAAAGTAACCAGGAACAGTGTCCTGGGAGGATAGCTCAGGGGCAACGTGCATGCCTTGGAAGCAAGACCACACGGAGCACCACAGGTTCGATCCCCGGATCCACGCTTAGAGACCTCTGGGTATTACGTGCGTTATAAATATCCTATCAAATCAAATCAAATCAAATCATACTAGTAAGCACAGTCACTCATTCCTACCAATACGTTCACTCTCCACTTTACACCAACAAACAATAGAACACAGCTATACCCCTTGTTCAATTTCGGCCTAGCTGCACACATACCTACACTACTCCCTGAACACCTCAACACCTCAACAGTCTGTTAGAATGTAGTTGTACCCCACGAACAAATTGGCCAATAATCTCTTACACAGGCCCCACAGCAGCCAGAATGCAGACTCAGAGACGACCTGCCTTGCTGCACACGTTACACTGACCTCTCAAACCCACCGCACCCAGCATTAGAATGCAACCAACCCCTTAATGGTCCCCAATGGGGTTCAACCCACAGTGCTTTGAGATCATACAAATGGTATATAAACTGCTATACAAATGCACAATAACATAACATAACATAACATCTGCATGTGTGTTGTTTCTTCCAGTCTACTGGTATATAAACTGTACAATTCCTGTTCCATATACTGCCCCAAAGACAGTGGGCTAAAAATCCCCCCCCCCGCCCTCCTCCTCCTATGGCTCTAATGCCTAGGTATGTGCAACTGTATCTTGCGTGCCAAAGAACAGTGTAGCCAAAGGTGCTTCTGCTGAATGCAAATTTGAAGCCTTCAATTTACCACACCCACTTATGTCAAAGTTGTACATGTTCTAGACATGTTGACACTCAAAAAAGTAACTCCTCTAAAGTCAGAAGATTATAGAACTTGGGTGTTGAGTCCTGAATTACAGCTGCTGAAATGTATCTCCTACTGCCCCCAAAGAATTCTAAGACTTTTTCTAGTACTTTCTCTTGTGTGTCACAAAAAGAAGGTCCATTCAGTTACAGGAACTGAATACGAGTCTACTCCTGCATCCAAATAACTCATTTGTTCTCTGCAACTTGTATTTTAGCTCCCCCACAAAAGGGTGGATTTCTGAGTTACATCCACTGGATGTAATCTCCTTCATGCATCCAAACAATTCTGGTATGTACTTCTGCTCCCCTAACAAGAAATATCATGTGTGTTTATGTCATTCAATGTGGTCTCTCAGATTCTCTCATCCCCTAGAATTAGTAGTTCCTGGAATGGGCCTATCCTATTTAAGTTGTGTACCACTCCCTCAACTAAAACCTAATTGAATGGTCTGCCATTCCCTCAAATAAAGCCAACCCAGTTAATAATCTAGCAGCCTCCTGCCTCTGCCTACAGGCTGTAATCGAACATTGCATCGCCTCGTTATACTATTTTTGCCTGACTCGCCCAAAAAGCTGGTCTGAATGCTGGTAAAATTTTTAAAAAAGCCAGAATCTACCAAAATATCCAATAGATTCAGAATTGTTACGAATAAGTTCACCCAGGATTACAGTGGAAGATAAAAATCTATTTTGCCCACAAAAAATGTTTTTATTAGAGGTTGAGCAGTCGCTTTCTGATCGTTATGTATGTTTATCAGGGTGCTGCAGTAAGACTTCACGGATGGCTGGCACTGCCTTAAGTCTCTGGGTGAATATGTAATGATGTTGACTGCATACCTGGCATTCTGACTTCAGAAGCAGCCAGGGAATCAGCAGAACGTGTGTGTATGCATTAAAAACAACAGTTTCATTTTATAGAAAGATTTCTTTCAATATGACAATCCAACCTAACTATTTACCCCCAAAGTGAAAGCTAAAATGTGGAACAATGCTTCCATTTTTTACAGAAAACCCACTTATTTTAACATTGCACCTCATGCAAGCTCCTGCAAAACTATTCCAGTTCAACCAAGTTTACAATTAAAAGGCTTACCTTATAAAAACAACGTAGGCATTTAAACATTACAAAATGAAACCAGATTTTATTTAATATTTGTTTTGTGCTACTCACTGCTAAACTAACATTTTACTTCATCACCACAACTCCAAAACCTTTATTGATATTACCATCATGTGCTAATAGCCTTTTAGACGTCAAGAGGAGTCATTATCGCTTAGGAAAATGAACATTGACCAACTTATGGCCCTTGGATTTGCCATCAGGCCATATCTTGATGGACAGTCATTTTCCCACTATATCGGCCCCTCCATCGGGCTGCATACAATTGAGATGGACTAGTTCTCAATTTAGCTGAGAAACAGAATGTATCTTGTGAACGCAGGCTGAGTCGAAACAAATAGCTTTGAAACTTACAGTGCACTTACTCACATTTTAAGCATGTTCCACCGGGACAATTATTTATAGTAACGCTTTCACTGCCAAAATTATTTTAACGTGCAATTATAGGATGCTTCCGACTGTTTAGAGAATCTTAATACTCAATTATATTCATTGCATTCAGCTGTGACAGTTATTATCAGGATCTTCTCTCCAATCAGACAGGAATTCACGTTCCTCACCTGATTCGTCCTGACTTGATTAGGATTCCTTTGTCCTTTCTTCTTTTTCTTAGAGGGCTTTTTCTTTTTGAAGAGGTAGGGCCTATCTCAAAGGGAAGCCACTATGTCTGCCGAGGAAACAGAGGCCCCTTCCCCGAAACAGTCAATCAAGGGAAAAGCCTGTGTTGTTAGAAAGGAACCCTGGAAAGATTTGGCATGATAGAGGTTCAATCTGGAGTCCCAGGTAAGATAAGAGGTCCGGAGCTCAGTGATAGACAGTTGTGGGGATTCTAAGGCAGGGAGAGTTCCGACTTGATGCAGGATGGGAAGCCAAGAGAGCACAGAGTAAGCAGGTAACCAGTAGCCACAAGGAGGACACAAGCGCAGAGAGCGTGGAGCCCTCAGGGAAGCCAAAAGAAAACCCTGAGAAGAAAGGGCAGCTGAGAGTCCGGGAGATCCCAGAAAGCCGGTCGAGAGCTGGGAGGCACAGGTGGAGCCAACAAGAGCAAGCTTCACGCGGAAGGAGAAAGGGCGGGGGCCAAGGAAAAGGCATGACAGCAAGTGGAGGAAAGAAACACCAGAAAGCAGTCCAGAAGCACAGGGCACCTAAACTAGCACGTAACCCATAAGAAAACCAAGTGGATTGCAACGCGCCGAGCCGTAGCAGACAGAAAGCATTTATCTGGTGCGGTGGTGGCCATGACGGAAAACCACTAGTCTGCTACTGCGCATTTGGGAAGGAACATAATGTGCAGTTCAATGGCGGTCCTTCCATTGCACCCAAAGTCGCCACGGTTTGCCGTCCGTGACAGTATGCCTCCTTGTAGGCTGGCAAGTGCCCGGCATGCCTGGATGAAACTGGTAGAATCTTTGCAACAATCAAGGTGCATGCACATAGGAGCTGGGTTTCCAAGAGTTTTCCAAGAGTGGGTAGCCCTTCCACTGCTATAGATATTCCAGTCCGCTGAAGTGAAGCTGTGCCTCTCTGAGCACAGTGAGCAGGGAGTCCACGTCTGGTTGCCCCCAGGTAACTCAGGGTGACCAACCCCAAGTTCCTTGAAAATATTTCAAAAAAGTTAGCAGGTGCTCCTCTCCAGAAAGAACATGGCATGATAACCTGTTATGAGATGAGTGTTTGCAGCACACGCTTTTTGCTCACTGTACCTTTCACAGATGGGAAATATCCATTTGCATATCAGTCTTTGTCCCTCCCACATGGGCAGTCCAACACCGAAATGCTATGGCAATTCCTCTCTGAACAAGAGTACCAACAGCAACCCAATACACGTGTTTCAGCCTTGTTGGGCCTCATCAGTGAGGTGAAGCTGTGCCTCTCTGAGCACAGTGAGCAGGGAGTCCACGTCTGGTTGCCCCCAGGTAACTCAGGTGACCAACCCCAAGTTCCTTGAAAATATTTCAAAAAAGGTAGCAGGTGCTCCTCTCCAGAAAGAACATGGCATGATAACCTATTCTGAGATGAGAGTTTGCAGCACACACTTTTTGCTCACTGTACCTTTCACAGATGGGAAATATCCATAGGCATATGAGTCTTTGTCCCGCCCACATGGGCAGTCCAGCACCGAAATGGTATGGTAATTCCTCTCTGAACAAGAGTACCAACAGCAACCCCATACACGTGTTTCAGCCTTGACCTCACTGATGAGGCCCAACAAGGCTAAAACAAGTGTATGGGGTTGCTTACATAGTCAGGGGAGCGGGGGACCCCATTTGTGGGACTACCTCCTCGACTCCCTGTCTGTGACTGGCCCGAGGGCCTTCTGGGCTGTGAATTATTTGGTGCAGGCAGGTTTTTAGGCCCCCCCATCTCCAAATCTAAAACGGGGGCAACCTTTACCTCTGCCACCTTGGCAGCAGCAGGGGTGCTGTTGGTTTTGGGGGTTTTCGGCGCATTATTTTTATTTTCGATGGGCTTCTGCACCTCATAGATCCGGGTAGCCTGTTCAATGACCCAGTCTAAAGATCTTTTCTCATGAAAATTTTTCACGAGCTGGGTCATTATGTATTTGGGTAAGGCATGGAAAAACGTATTGATAAATTCTCTGCTATCCGTGCGCACCCTTCTGGTGGTCTGCGCAAAAGCACGCTTTAATTCTTGCACAAACTCTTGTGGGGCCTGATCCTCCCCACATTGCAAATTGTAGGCTGCCTTGCGAGCCTCTTTAGGATTTCTGTGCACAGAAAAATGTTTCAAGATGGCCGCCCTGTGTGTGGACCACCTTGAATGGTTTTGATCCTCCAGCCCTGCAAAGAAACTGGAGTATTCTGGTGAGAAGGTCCATTTGACGTACTGGATGCAGCTACTGCTGTCCTTCAAATGGAAAGTCTCCATCATTTGCTCATAGAGCTCCAAGTGTTCCTAAACAGAATACTTGGCGTTCTTATGATAAGGCGTGATGACACTCCTTATTGCCTTTATTTGTTTCAATGGGTCCTTAAGCAAGGCCCTTTTTGCCTTATTGGCCTTTTTGGTTCGGGTAACCCTGGTCCATTCATCCTCTGACTCAGAAGCACTGCTCCCAGAGGTGCCCGTCTGATCTTCCAGGTTTTCACGGATTCTGCGAGCCTGGGAATGGCTGGCAGAATGTGGGGACCTGGTCTCCTGTGTCCTGTAATGCTCAGAGGAGTCTTCAGACCCCTCCTTGCTGCCAGGATTTGATGGGTCCCCCCCACTGACCTAACTGGGCAGAGGTTTTCAGGATGCCCTTAATGGGCCTACTCTCCTGGGGTTCCCCACTAAATTGCACTGTGCTTGGGTGACCATACCCGGATGCCCGCCCATCCATTCCTGGGAGGTGCTGGCCTATGAGCCCCATACATCTAGCTGGATAGTAATCTGCCATCCCCGTGGCCCTGGGCTCATGTGCGCGAGGGGACATGGGGGTGGCAGAGTCCAGGGACTGGGAGAGATGAAGGCCTCTGGTAACAGGGCTCCTAAGGTTATGCTCTGGCGTTTCCCTTTCCCAGCGAACCTCGTCTCTATCAGCCCCTGCTCCCTGTTGCAATGCAAGAGCCTGCGCTTTCAGTTCCTCAGTTAAGGCCTTACTAGACTCTATCAGTCTCTCCTGCATGGCTACCTGTTGCTGGAGCCTATCATTGTGCTGGCAGAGAGCGTCATTCTCTCTCTGTGCCTCCTGATTGGTCCTGGAGTACTGGGCCAGTCTCTGCTGCAGGAGGGTTACCTCCTCAGTCCCATCCCTACTGACCTGCTCCTTTCTTGCCAGAGCCTCCTCCACCCTCCTGGTGTGATCTAGCAAGCCCTGATGCTCCTTTTGGAGGTCACCCAGCCCCTGGCGGGCCAAGTGATTTTCTTCAATTTTTCTTTTTAAATGGCAGACTTCCTGGCCTAAGGTATCCCTTTCCTGACCAAGAGCCTGCATTTGTGACGCCAGGTCGTCCCTCTGCCTTTGAAGGGCACCAGCTTTCTGGCGTTCTTCATCAAACTCTGCCTGGGTATCCAGGTCTTTCAAAATCAATGTATTGCTTTCCTCTTTCTCTCTGTCTAGTTGGATTTTCAGGGTGGCTACCTGCTCTTTGCATGCCCTGTTGAAATTGATCTGTTGCTCCAGCTTTTTCTGGCTCTGCAGTAAGGAGTCCAAACTGTCTTGGTGCTCCTTCTGCAAAGCCAGGGTCCTAATGCCTCTTAAAATGTTCACAGAAAAATCACAAAAATAATGATATTACTTATATAATTCTGACAAGACCGCACTATGAGTTATCTATCTTTTTAAAATTATGCTCTGGTCAAAAAGGGGTGTGGCTTCCCACATCACAGGGTGGAATAACTGGTGTATCCACTTCCCCCAAGCCAGCTTGTTCACAGAGGCACAGCTGCCCCCCAGTTTCTCCCAAGAGGAAGCTATTTTACGACGCCCCCAATATAACATTTGCCTGAGTCAAGGAAGTTGCATTGTTCTGTCCCTTCCAGTTCCCAGGTGCTCCACCCCTAATCTAATCAGAGAGGTGAACTCCTTTTGGCAAGGGGCAGCAGGATGCAGCTAGGCCTGGGAAGAGTGGCTGTTGATCCAGTTTCAACTCCTGTCGGGGGTAGTTGTCAGGCAGAATTCAGTTTCATTAAGCCAGGTTTCAGCTAAATGTCACTTTTTGTTCCCAGTTTTCTACATTCAAATCAAACTGACAATTTTTACCTATACATTAAATAATGACTTCCTTCAAGTCATTTCAGAATATAGTTTTACATTGTATCCACCTCTTAGCAAGTCTTTCCTTGGTCTGGTTTTGTTTCATTTGTTCAGTTTTACACAAAAGTCTGGTGGTTTTAAAACGCCGGCTTTCTGATAGTGCTGAGTACTGGCAATGCAACCATTTTTGGGATTAAGAAAATGAATCCCCCACAGTTCTGAATTGCTTTTTGGCAATCAGCATTGCCATTCCCAATGGTTTCAGGCTACTGTGTGTGTAGCCCAATGGTGGTTTTAGGCAGTGCCCTCCTGTGCTCACAACATAGGCAAAAATGGGTGGCAACCTATTCTTCATGTTTTCCCTGTGCACTCTCTGGGGAGTTCTGGCCATCATGATGTTTTCCATGCCAGTACTGCATAGTTTTATGGTAGGGCTTGGGTGCATGGGTAAAACATCCCACATTTCATAAGATTCAAAAAAGCACAATAGTCCTGCAGAATAGGGTTGCCAGAGGTTACTAGGGGTGTAGCCTAAGTCAGAACTTGGTCACCTAAACTAGCGCGTAATCTGTAAGAAAACCAAGTGGGTTGCAACGCGCCAAGCCGGAGAGACAGAAAGCATTTATCTGCTGCAGTGGTGGCCATGGTGGAAAACCGCTAGACCGCTACTGCGCGTTCAGGAAGGAACGTAACGTGCAGTTCAACGGTGGTCCTTCCATTGCACCCAAAGTCGCCACGGCTTGCTGTGCGTGACTTTTATCTTATGGAGGCCCAGCATTGACCACAGATGTCTGGAGCAGCCAGGCAACACAGAGCTTGATATTGTTTTAATTGGCCAAACCTCTCCTTGATGAAGTCATAGAAAACTATGTGTGCTGCATTGAAACCAGTGAAATAAAAAGTGTATAAATGAGGGTGGATTAAGGGGACAAAGGAACTGAGCCTCAGATTGCACAAGGACCTGTATGTGCTTCTTGTCTGTTTCATCCTGCATTGCTGTCATTTACGATTTGGCAAACTAACCTCATCATAGATTGAATCCTGTGTCTGGTATCTGCAGCAATTGTATACCGAGTGTTCAACGGCTCGATAACCAAAACCCTAGGCAGTTCTCAGCCGCACAAGAATTGTGTTTCAGCCTTGTTGGGCATCATCAGTGATGTGAATCTGGGTGGGACTAGAATGATGTGGAAATTTATATTTCTCCTCTGTGAAAGGTACAGTGAGCTAAAACGGGCATGAGACGGGATGCATTCCTTAGAAAAAAGGTTATTTGAGCCACATTAGAGCGGATCCCATATTTTGGAATATTCAAACATTGGACAGAATTTCCTCTTACTCTTTTATTATAGTGATTTTTTTTGTCAGTTGACAGTTGTGGGTTTTGTACCTTGAACTGAAGGAAAACACAAAACACAAATTAGGGGGTTCAGCATTCTGCATAGCGGTGAGACTTTGGAACTGACTTCCAAAGGAAATATGAACAACAGAAGATCACCTAAAATTCAGGAAACTATTGAAAACTTGGCTGTTTAACTCGCCAAGCTAAAGACAGAACACAGGCAGAATAAGATTAACTTCACAGATCATTCCAAAAGTGCAAAAAAAACAGAAGACCCCCTCCAAACCCTACTAAAAACTCTCTACTAATCTGCATACCCACCGCCCAACACTCAAAAAACAAGACACACACCTTTGCCATAAAAATAAAAACAACGGAAACTACAAACGACCTACTCTCAACACCACCAAAGACGCACATAAAGCACCCACATACTACCACCCACCAAACACCACATATCGACCAACTAAAAACAAACCAGCACACAGTGACCAGTTTTTCCGAACTGAAGCCACCAACCGCACGTCAGAGCTCTCTTGTGCTTTTCCCTCTCAGTCCCATTAACTAACCCATCTAAACCCCCCTTCTTTTTCAGATCCGCCTGGAGACAATGCAAATGGCAGTGGTGCGTGGTATAAAATACACAATAACATAACATACGGGCCAATAGCTGGCACTGTGGCCACCTGAGCACCCATGGAGTTTGCAAGGAAGGTTTTTGGAGTCCCCAATGCAACTTCTCGAGGCCGCAAATGATGCCCCTGCCTACCCCCCATCGTCATAGCTTGACAAGAGATCGACAAGACTTGTAGTAACCCCAGATCAAATATAAACATACCCTTTAATGCAGCAGCCTGGTGGGGAACTTCAGAGCAACCCGGAAAGAGTAATTGCATTACGATTTGAGCGATTGACAAATTAGGGAGTTTGACGAGTGTCTAAGAAAAGGTCCAGGGGAAACTGCAGCTTGATCAGAGAAGTGCATTGATCACGCAACTTAATGGAAGCATGTCTTAATTCCAAGGAGAAATAAGACAGCAGATCATGCCTGCTAATGTGATGGATGGACTAGTTGTCCTGGCAGTGAGAACACGGCACGGGGGCAGGAGGGTGGGAGGCAACCCTGATCACCTCTTCCAGCTAATAGCCTTATGGATTCAGTGTTTATTCATGATTGGACGGGGCTGTTTGCTGTTGTTTCATTGTTAATGATTCCATAGGAATTCAATCCGATAAGGGTCAGCCTGCAGTTAAGCAGCCTGCCATTACTGGGATTTGGAAGGCAGCCAGCGCAGGCTTATCACAAGCAAGCCACAGCCCCGCATCCTCCTGGAGCTCGGTCATGTTTATGCATTTTTTGCCCAGGAAAACTGATTACATTCGAATTTGACCTTATCACATCTGGAGGGGGGTTATTACGATGTCGATCAACCTACTTGAAAAAATTATTTTATCTTTAATAATACTTAATGCCAGCTTCCTTTAAGCGCCAGTCCGCCACATGTCTGGGTGGCTGGGGAAAATGTATTTCACGCTCTCGGAGCCCAGGTTCTTCTCATTTTCTCCAGAAAAGCAATCTAACTGAAGCCACTTAATGCAGAATTGCATTTTTCTTTCAGCGCGCACTCCAGCACAATAAAAGAAAGCTGATTCGCATTAAATGGAACTTTTAACGACAGCCGGTTCAGGGCCGCCATCTATTCTCCTGCGAGAATACTTTTCATATCGGGTTCGTCTCTCACGCGAGGAAATCTGTGCAAAGGATGAACTTCTCCCGCCGTCCCCGGCCTTTCCATTTCAAAGGCTCGGCTTCGGCTCGAGATGGCACGGGGAGGCCTCCTATCACCTGTGAACCAGGAGCCCGGTGGCGGGGGGCAGATTTCCTGTAATCTAACAAGCGCAGGAAGAAGGCGCGCGTGCGCGCGTACTCGGCGGCGCAGGCCAGAGTCCCCACTGCGGCTCAGTGACATCATCCATCCCATGAATGGTTTATTGTGCTGGCCGGGGCCGCGTTCCTTATGATACCCCTGGGACTCCTGGGTATTAAAATGAATGATGTCTTTCAGAGTAATGGGATGGCACTCGTGTAGCAAAGGATTGTGGGTAATGGAAAAACAACAAAGTAACAAATGCACGCACAGGCAGCACTGAGGTTATATTAATAAACACTAAAAGGCTCTATGCTAACAAGGCACCTCCTGCGTATTGGGGTGGTCTTTAAAGAAAATAAGGCCGTATTGATTAATGCCCGAGCAGCAAAGTGCTTGGAGCAAACAATGGAGAGGCACCACATTATGTACTAACATATGACACACAGCATTGTGTGCCCCTAACAAACGTCCATTATGAGTATTTTTGAATCACTGTTGAATTTTCTTGACAGAGGCACAGCATTTTCAGTTTGCCTACATTGTAGTTGATCGGTGTATGCCAGATCGTATACCTTTAAATATAGTTCTCCCTTCAAAACTGTCAACAGGGGACTCGAAATTAGGGAGGAAAAATGTTGCACCCTGCAGGGTTGGTGTCGTTTTCTTTGGACAGGAGAATGTGTCTGTGAGTCAAGGCAACGTCCACGTGTACTTTCTTTTCTGGACTGTTGGAGCCATCTCCTATGACATTTGCTGCTCAACAGCAATCGCTCACTGGTGTACTAACACAAATGAAAGGATAGGTCATGATGTAATAACTGCAGATTATACATTTTGAATTAAGTATCCACAACTGTAAATTACAAGGATATTGTAAGTCACCGGGGAGATTTGTGACCACATAGAAACACGAGGATGCAGTTAGAGCTCTGGTTAATGTCCATTTTATGCAATCTCCAACATATTAAATTCAGTATAATTCATGGTTACACCAGCATTCCTGTAATATTGGGCTGTGGCTCCAATCAAAGCAAGCCATCTTCCAGTTGTGGATATGCGGAATGCATGCAGAATTGTTTCTGTAGGGAAAACTCACCAATATGCATCTTGTAATGTGTTGAAAGCAGATGTTTTTAGCAATGTAAGTTGGGTGTTTGTTTTAAAATAAACGCATGCTTTCAAACAGTACATGCAATCAGATCCCTCCTACTCTGTACTAAACTCCAGCAGTGCACAAAATAATGTCTCCCGATGACATTCCTCTAACGCAGTGGCCTTCACCTACAAGTTCCATGATCCCTTACCATTGAATATAATCAGTATGGGTGATGGGAGTTGTAGTCCAATAAAGCCTGGAGAGCCAAAGCATTCATAATGGCACAGTGTTCTGCTCAGAGAGCTTCCTTTCACACTGTGTGCAGCCCCTGGTAGATGTTATTGTGCGCCATTCTATTATTATGATGCCCAAACTAGATTTTAAAATTAAGCTCATTTTTGTAGAAGTCGTGCAGGCATCTATGTTATATAAATAGATGCAATTAAAAAAAATTATAACGAATGTGCACTTCCAAAGGCCTTTGTTACCGCATTTGTTTATGTTTCTCAATGTTCTAGTTAACAAGTGTTACTATCATTCAATTCAATGTAGTTCTGTTTTTCAACCTCTAAAGGATGAATAGGTTAAGCATCTTCAAAGCAATGAGTGCTTAACTCATTGACCTATCTGACAGGCTGGTACACAATGACCAGCTATCCGAGCAGGCTGATTGGCTGGCACATAATCCTTGCACCTTATTTTAATACGCCATGGGTAACCCAAAGACAGGCTTTGCACACTTAAGCACTTTGCATTCAAGCACAAGCCTAGGGTTTTGCTATCCATTACATACATGAGTAAACCAAAAATGTGAGGTTTTTGGCTCACTTTTTAGGGAGCTTAGAAAAATTGGCATGTTCAGATTTCTGACATACAACCCCTCCCAAATGTGGGGAGTCTAGGGAAGTAAGTAGAAGGGCTTTGCCGACTGTGTTTCCTTGTGCCTGGCTTTCAACATGTCCAGGCTCACCATGAGCTGAATACATTGCACACATACCACCTGTCGCAGCAAACACCTATTCTCCAGCTGTCTTCCCTTTCAGTGCAGTGCCTCATAGAATACTGTTGAGTCCCACTATAAATGTGGTCCAATTGTACACATAGCTCTTCCACCTTTCCTTCTCATGCTTTCGAGGAAAGAGGAAATAGCCAAACATTTCAAGAGATAGCGGATCACTCGATATGCAGGTGTGTCAAACTCCCAAACTAGTTCAAGAAAGACTTTCCAGAAGGACGAGCTGTTATGCGAACAATACATGAGGACACGTCACCAAAAAATGTAAAGGCCCAGGGAGAGATATTTACACCAAAAGGAAAAATCTAAAGTAAGAAAAATGTATTTTGACCCTCAAATTCCCATCATGGCTTTTAGTACCAAAAAAAATCGATGCATAAGCTGATGACCCCTAGTGCAGACACTTAAAGTGAATCTGTGCATCACTGAGGGATAAACCCCCAGTAAGGGCAAGGCAGTTTTCGGCCAGTCGTATACATATGAACTGTGCGTCTAGCTCATTGGTTAACATACATTCTGGTACATAACTTGGTAATCAGCCCACCCACTGTAGGTGTCAATTGACATACACAGCACGTGGAGGTGCTGTATATAACTTGGCTGTTAACCTTTATCATGCTTGTGTTTGTGTATAGTGCCCAAGGTGCCTTGCAATCGCTTCGGCCGGCTTTCCTATGGTAGCAGAACACTAATGAGCTACAGTGATCTAACTTGTTGCTTGGTAGCGCTTTCCTGGGTCTTATGTGGACCGTGGATCAGAGGTGCTGTGGACCATGTGAGTCTTGTATCCTCAATGGAACCTCATAAAGTCTACTTTGAGCTGAAGTTGGAGAATGAGTGAGTTTAAAAGGATAGCATCTTGTGAAACTGATTTCTGCATAGATGCGTAGTTGAGTTTCTAGAGGCCAATCCCCGAACACTTGCTATATTGTAATGCAATACTAGGCAGTCACCCAGCCAAAGGATCATAATTGTCCAACGAGAAGCATCAACTCTGATCCCATGGCCAAGGGGACAGGGTGCCAAAATTACATGTTATCTGAGACAGCAAACCTCTCTCAGTTGACCTCTGGCATGACTCAGGAGGATAGCTTGGGGCAGCACGCTTGCCTTGGAAGCAAGACGACGCAGAGCAATACAGGTTCGATCCCCGGGTCCGTGCTTAGAAACCTCTGTGTATTAAGCGTGTTATAAATAACCAATCAAACAATCAATCAATCAATCAATCATGTTGCTTTATCAGTTGGAAGGCCTTGGAGAGGAATTCAGATACCCCATCCTCTGTTGGTTTGTGGGATAGGCAAAAGCTTTCAAATGAATTCTTTTCATGACTTGAAGCCACAGACAGCTTGAACAGCCGTTGTTATGTGGTCTGTGCGACACAGTCAGAGAAGGACATGGCTGGCATAGTTCCGCCTCTCTGGATTTCACTGGTGGACTTTGCCGGGAATCTAATGCGCTGGTCTGTGCAATGGACCAGGTGGGAGGACACTGCAAGAGCTAGGAATAAATCGGAGCAGCGTTGTTGGCAGAGATAGGATACTCGTAAGACGCACATTTGTCTGAGGGGGTTAGGTCAGAGAGCTCATGATGCCGGCAGTGCTGGGGATCAAGCTGGTAAAGGAGGAAGGGCTATGGTTTGGTCATTTTCAGGCAGATCTTGTTTCGGTTCATCCTTCCTTGGACTGATTCCTGCGCAGAGAGCTCAGGTCTGCGGTCATGCACAGGCCTTTGGAGTCTTAGATGTTCATGTGCATTGCTGGCTTATATCTGTTTACCCAATTATGTTTTACTAATTGATGTGCAGCAAAAAGGAAGCGCGTTGTAAGGGCGTTGAAAATGGAGACTGACACAGAGGTGGCATGGTTTAGGGCAAATACTTTTAATTTTAAAGAAATAAAGAGAACACCCTATCTTTCCCTAAGTCTAAGAGGGGTTTTCCCTGCCTCAACTAAACACAGGATAATATCATAATGTCAGAGAATGAAGAATCCACCACCCAGTGTCAAAATCCTACTTCTATCCCTTACACTAGAAAACAAACTAAAGTGGTTTACTGTCCTCTTGGTCCAGAAGAATGACAGCATTCTTCTGGACAGGCAGAGTTCTGTAACAAAAGTGAAGCCTTGTTCAGGCTTCACTTGGCAGTTGACCAAAGAAGTTGGATTGTCTCCCTTCTGCCAGCCTTTCTCAGGCTTGTTGGGCCTCCCCACTGATACCTGGTAAACTTCCTTGCCAGGAACTGCCTTGGGTTCCAGACCCTTTCAATATGGTCTCTCTTGCCCTTTATCTGAGCCTTTCCACTGACTCGACAGGCAGTCCCGGTGTACTCCCCTGCCAGGTACTGCCTTGGGTCCCAGACCACTTCTGTATGGTTTCTCGTGCTTTGGTCCCAGACCCCATAATTATGATTTATCATGTTTATCGTGTTTGGTCCCTGACACCTTTGTGCTGGTTTCTTGTACTCAGGTCCCAAACCTCTTAATATTGGCTTTTTGCTCTTGGGTTCCAGTACCCCTTCACATTGTTTCTTTGTGCTTGAGTTCCATACCTCTTTATATTGGGTTTTTGTTCTCAGGACCCAGACTCCTTTACATGGGTTTTTCGTGAACCCTCAAGGTTCCTGGGCTGCCCCTGTACCTTCCAAATGGGCTTCTGTTCGCTTACCTAAACCTCGGGATTCTCTGTGGGTTCTGACAGTTATTGGGAGTTGATTCCTGTTTGCGCGCTGCCGTACGTGGTTCCCCAGCACTTCCTGGGAGCCGGGCTGCACGTACCCGCTGGACCGTTTCCCATGGTACACATCTGTGCTGGGAGCCTCAGCCTCTTCCAGCTTCCGTTCCTTGTCTCCTCTGGAGCAGGTAGGGATGCCATACCTTTTCCAGCCATCTACCGGTCATCAGCTGCAGGATCAGCTTTGCCGTCTGCAGTATTAGAACATCACTTGGGGTGCCTCTGGGGAGGAACTGACAGCATGGTTAGTCCCTCTTCCATTTTTCAGTCCCTTCTCATAAAAAACTAGAATGTTCATCAAGGTGGTCTTGAAGGTTCTTGAGGGCTCGAATACTCCTCGTCGTCCCAGGATGTCGAAATGACAGTTCACTGGAGTCAACCCTACTCTTCCACGTCCCAGTATTACAGACACTATTGGTCTAGCATAAGTACATAGGGGAGTTGGTAGGAGTAGAGGAAGGTATGGGAGGAGGTGTGAAAGAGATGGGTGAATGGGAAAAATACTGTGCCTGCCCATGATGTTTTCCACATATCCCAGAGGGGGAATCCATCCGGATAAGATCCTCCTGCTGAGTACCACCTCCAGGGGGAACGTTGGGAGTGGCTTCACCTCCCTGGCCTCATGGAAAGGGTCTCCCCCTAGGGGAGAAGGGACGACATCATAGGATTTGTCTCAGCATACATTAAGGTGGACCAGCAACTATACAGTTCACTAAGGAATTACATTTGCGAAATTGGTGTTTTGAGAGATAAAGGAGCTGGACTTCATTTATTGGACGGCATTAACAACAGAAACATAGAGAACTTACCAAAAGACCTATTTGAATCTTATCATACCATAGTAGAAGCATTGCTGTCCTTCATAGATTCTGGAGATGAGCAAAGAACCTTTTCCTCGTGGGACTTTAAAAAACATTGACGAGGGTCCTGAAGGTAAATGTCTGAATAGGCACTGCTTTGATGGAAGAATTAGGCAAGGGTTTCCCCAGAAGCCATCTTTGACTCACTGCAGCCTAGGTCTTGCAAGGAATCCCAAGAAAGTAGAGAGGGCCTTGTCCTCAGAAACGTGGGTAGATCGAGCCAGCTGCAGGTATTCAGTGTTTGCCAGGGGTTGAGGGCATAAAAGTGCATCTATACATGGGTTGTGGGTGAACGGCGCATTTGGTGGCGCGGTGGAGGGCAGGTATGACCAAGGAGAAGCACGCATCTCAAAGACTTTGCGAGCAACCCCCAGGGGATGATGCAGAGCAATTCTTGCCTCTCTCAGCACAGCCGGGTTGGCGCCTAATTGCCATATCAATATTTCCCATCATACATTTGCACATTAGGACAAAATAATATCTATGTTGTTGATTATAAATCGAGTATTTGCATAATTAATTGTTACAGCTGCCATAAGTCATGCTGAACGGAGGCGCTGGCGGAATAGCGGCCCTCCGTCCAATGTCATTCGTTATATCCCAGAGAGAGGCAATTACACTAAATCTCCACGCGTCCACGTCCGGCTGTCGGAAAATATTCCCCCGCCCCCTCTCAGGCCTCCACATTACATTACCAAATTGCTTAAGCAGCATTTTAAATAACAAAAAGGGGAAATCATTTCATTTCTTTTTTTTCTCCAGAAACATGAAAATCGATAGGCCGTCCTTCAGCCACAGCAGAGAGATTGGCCGCCCCCCTACCCCCCTCCCTCTCCGGAGCTAATTCAATTTCCAGTCCCTTGAAAGCCCCTGGACCGCGAGCGGAGTCCTCAGAATAATCAGGCAGGTCGTAAGGGCCCACCTGGGACTCGGCCCGGAATGCCTATATCGGATTAGCCGCCTTGTCCTTTTAGAGGAGGAGATTTATGCTTTTCATTATTTGGAGGCAGCGTTTGATCAATAATTGTTACTGATATTTATTGTTGCACAGTAGGTTCGAATCGCTCCCTGGTGATGTATTGTGACAAGCCGCCCAATCGTTGTGTGGGTCTTCATCCTTGGGGGTGTCCCCCGGCCGGCTCCAGAGCTATCTACCTTAGGCCTTGTCAGGGAAAAGACTAAACGCCCAACCTTCAGGAAACCTAATCTTTGCAACCTGTGGGGTTTACACGTGACCATAGAGGGGGTGGAAACGACAGACATTTGGAAACAAGTTGGTGCAGACAAAGACAGGGGTCAGATCACTAGCCAGCTGTATGTTGGGTTATGTTATGTTATTCTGTATTGGTTTGTGGTCATCTTCCATTGGCATGGCGCTCTAGTGTTGTGTTTTTTTTTGGACCTAACACACACCTGTGTGGTGGCCCAGGGACAGTGGGATGTGTAGGGTCATTGGTCGTATATTGGTGTCTTTAAGTGCACCTACTGTCAGTGGTAAAGCTCAGGTATGCGGTGGCTTTTCGGTTCTGTGAAGGCAGTCTGTGTCATGCAAGTATTTTGTTGGGTTCTATGTGGACATCTGACTGTAAAGTGACAAGATATCTAAGTGTGAAGAAAGGTGAATCACAAGTGATAGAATTGCTTTCATAGGCACAAATAAAACAAACGGCTTTACTTACCTCGACTCTGCTTACCTCGACTCTGCTTGCCTCGACTCTGCTTGAATCGACTCTATTTACCTCCTATCTGATTACCTCCATTTGCTTACTTCCACTTTGCTTACCTCCATTCTGCCTACCTCAACTGGGATTACCGCCACATTGCTTATCTTCTCTCTGATTACCTCCACACTGATTGCCTCGACAATGCTCAGTGTGACTCTCATCTCCGCTCTGCTTACCTTCAAACTGCTTGCTTCAATCTCATTTACCATCTCTCTACTTCCTTCCACTCTGATTACCGCTACACTTCTTACCTCCATTCTGCCTACCTCCTCACCCCTTACCTCCACTTCACTTACTTCACACTGTTTACTTCATCTTTGCCTGCCTCCACTCTGCTTACTTTCACTTAACTCCACTCCATCTCGCAACCATCTGCTTACCTCCACTGTGCTTACCTACACACGCCTTACCTCCTCTCTGCCCGCCTTCTCTCTACTTACCACCACTCTGTTTACCTTCACCTGGCTTACCTCCTCTCTGCTCACCTCCTCTTTGCCTGCCTCCTCTCTGCTTACCTCCAATCTTCTTACCTCCACTTTGTTTACCTTTACTCAGCCTACTTAAACTCTGCTTACCTCCTCTCTGTCTTCCTCCTCTCTGCTTACCTCCACATTTCCTACCTCCACTTTGCTTACCTTCTCTCTGCTTACTTCATCTCTGCTTACTTCAACTCTGCTTACCTCCATATTTCCTACTTTCACGTTGCTTACCTTCTCTTTGCTTATCTCCTCTCTGCTTACCTCCTCTCTGCTTACATCCGCACTGATTACCTCCACTCTGCTTACTTCCACACTCATTACCTCCCCTTTGCCTGCCTCCACTCTGCATACCTCCTGTCTGCTTACCCCCACTTTGCTTATGTCCACAATGATTACCTCCTCTCTGCTTACATTAACTCTGCTTATATCCGCAATGAGCACCTGCGCATTCTGCCTTTCTTAACTCTGCGCAGCTCCTCTCTGCTTCCCTCCCCCCTGCCTTCCTTCACATTGCTTCCCTCCACACCGCTTAGCTCCACTGTCCTTACCTCCGCTCTGCTTACCTTCACAATACTTACATCGCCTCTGCTTACCTCCACCTTTCTTACCTCCTCTCTGCTTACCTCCACACTGCTCGCCTCGACTATGCTTTCCCCCTCTCTGCTTACCTCCACTTAGCTTACCTCCATTCTGTCGTCTGCCTCTTTGCTTACCTTCTCTCTTATTACCTCCTCTCTGCTTACTTCAACTCTGCTTACCTCCACTCTGCTTATGTCTTTTCTTCTTACTGCCACATTGCTCGCCTCCACACTGCTTAGCTCCACTGTTCTTTCCCACCACTCTGCTTACCTCCACACTGCTTCCCTTCTATCTGCTTGCCTCATTTCTGCTTACCTCCACTTTGCTTACTTCCTCACTGCTTGCCTCCATTCCGACTACCACCACTGTGCTTACCTCCAAGCTGGTTACCTTGATTGTGCCTACCTCAACATTGCTTAACTCCATTCTGCCTAACTCCACTGGACTTACCTACTCTCTGCTTACCTCCATACTGCTTACCTCGAAACAGCTTGCCTTGTCTCTGCTTACCTCCACTTTGCTTAAATCCTTGCTGCTTAACAACATTATGGCTTCGCCTCTCTGCTTACCTCTACTTTGTTTACCTGAGCCCTTTTTTGTCATCTCTGCTTACCTCCACTCTGCTTAAATCCTCTCCGCTTAGCTCCACTTTGCTTACATGCACACTGCTCATTTCCATTCTGCCTACTTCCACTCTGCTTAAATCCACACTACTTAGCTCCTCTCTGACTACATCCATTCTGCTTTCCTCCTCTCTGCTTATCTCCACATTTCCTACCTCCACTTTGCTTACCATCTCCCTGCTTACCTCCTCTCTGCTTACCCTCACTTTGCTTATTTCCACAATACTTACCTCCTCTCTGCTAACATTCACTCTACTTATCTCCGCAATGTGCGCCTTCACATTCTGCCTTCCTTAACTCTGCATAGCACCTCTCTGCTTGCCTTCCTCCACTTTGCTTACCTTCTCTCTGCTTACCTCCTCTCTGCATACCTCCACTCTCGTTATGCCACATTGCTTCCCTCCACACTGCTTAGCCCCATTGTCCTTACCTCCGCTCTGCTTACCTTCACAATACTTACATCAACTCTGCTTACCTCCACTTTTCTTACCACCTCTCTGCTTACCTCCACACTGCTTGCCTCGACTCTGCTTTCCTCCTCTCTGCTTACTGCCATGTTGATTACCTCCTCTCTGCTTACCTCCATTCTGCCTTCCTTCACTTAGCTTAACATCTCTCTTCGTAACCTCCTCTCTGCTCTGCTTACTTCAACTCTGCTTACCTCCACTCTGCTTATATCCTTTCTTCTTACTACCACATTGCTTGTCTCCACACTGCTTAGCTCCACTGTCCTTTCCACCCCTCTGCTAACCTCCACCCTACTTACCTCCAATCGGCTTGCCTCATCTCTGCTTTTCTCCACATTGCTTACTTCCTCACTGCTTACTTCCATTCTGACTACCACCACTGTGCTCACCACCAAACTGATTACCTTGATTGCGCCTACCTCAACACTGCTTACCTCCATTCTGCCTACCTTCACTGCGCTTACTTCCTCTCTGCTTACCTCCACACTGCTTACCACGAAACAGCTTGCCTTCTCTCTGCTCTGCTTACCTCCACTTTGATTACCTCCTCGCTGCTTAACAGCATTATGGCTCCCCCTCTCTCCTTACCACCACTATGTTTCCTATGCCCTTTTTTGTTGTCTCTGCTTACCTCCATTCTGCTTACGTCCTCTCTGCTTACCTCCACTTTGCTTACATCCGCACTGCCTACTTCCATTCTTCCTACCTCCACACTGCTTACCTCCTCTCTGATTACCTCCAATCTGCTTACCACTGCCTTTTCCTGACCCTACTCTGCTTACCTCCACTCTGCCTACCTTCTCCCTGCTTACCTCCACTTTGCTTATTTCCACAATGCTTAACTCCTCTCTGCTTACATCCACTTTGATTACCTCTACTTTGCTTACCTCCACTTTGCTTAGCTTCATTTTGTCTTCCTTAACTCTGCTTACCTCCTCTCTGCTTTCCTTCCCTTTGCCTCACTGCGCTTTGCTTACCTTCTCACTGCTTACCTCCTCTCTGCTTACCTCCTCTCTGCCTCCCTTACCTTTGACTTCCTCCACTTTTCTTTGCTTATCTCTGCTTAGCTCCTTTCTGCGTACATCTACTCCGCTTACCTTCACTCTGCTTACCTCCTTTCTGCTTGCCACTATATAGGTTGCCTCCACACTGATAAGCTCCACTGTCCTTACCTCTACCTTGCTTACTTCAACTCTGCTTGCCTCCTTTCTGCTTAGCTCCACTTTGCTTACCTCCTCTCACCTCCATTCTTCCTACCGCCCCTGTGCTTAACTCCATACTGCTTACCATCATTCTGCCTACCTCAACACTGCTTAACTCTTTCTGCCTACCTCCACTCTGCTTATCTCCTCTCTGCTTACCTCCACACTTCTTGCCTCGTCTCTGCTTGCCTCCTCTATGCTTACCTCCACTTTGTTTACCTCCAATTTGCATACCTCTATTCTTCCTTCCTCCCCTTCCTCCACTTTGCTTACCTACTCTCTGCTTACTTGAACTCTACTTACCTGTGCTCTGCTTACCTCCTTTCTGCTTACCGCCACATTGTTTGCTTCCACACTGCTTAGATCAACTGTCCTTACCTCTGCTCTGCTTGCCTCCTTACTGCTTACCTCTGCTTCCCTTACCTCCTCTCTGTGTACCTCCATTCTGCCTACCACAACTGTGCTTACCTCCACACTGCTTACCTTCATTCTGCCTACCTCAACTCTGCTTACATCTTTTCTGCCTACCGCCACTGTGCATACCTCAACACTGCTTAACTCCATTCTGCCTAGCTCCACTATCCTTGCATCCACTCTGCTTACTGCCACACTGCTTACCTTGACTCTGCTTGCTTCCTCTCTGCTTATCTCCACTTTGCTTGCCCCCTCTCTGCGTACCTCGATGCTGCCTACCACCACTGTGCTTACCTTCATTCTGCATACAGCCACATTGCTTGTCTCCACACTGCTTAGCTCTACAGTTCTTACCTCTGCTCCGCTTACCACCACTCTGCTTACCTCGAATTGGTTTGCTTCCTCTCTGCTTATCTCCACTTTCCTTACCAACTCTCCGCTCCACTTTCCTTACTTACTATCCGCTTACTTCCCTTACACCTACCGCCGCTGTGCTTACCCCCACACAGTGTACCTTCATTCTGCCTACCTCAACACTGCTTAACTCAATTCTGCCCACCTCCACTGTACCTACATCCTCTTTGCTTACCTCCACACTGCTTACCTCGACTCTGCTTGCTTCCCCTGTGCTTACCTCCACTTTGCTTACCTCCTCTGTGCTTACCTCCATTCTGCCTACCACTCCTGTGCTTACTTCCATACTGCTTACCTTCAATCTTCCTACCTCAACACTGCTTAACTCCATTCTTCCCACCTGCACTATGCTTACATCCTCTCTGCTTACCTCCGCACTGCTTACCTCGACTCTGCTTGCTTCCCCTGTGCTTACCTCCACTTTGCTTACCTCCTCTGTGCTTACCTCCATTCTGCCTACCACTCCTGTACTTACTTCCATACTGCTTACCTTCAATCTTCCTACCTCAACACTGCTTAACTCCATTCTTCCCACCTGCACTGTGCTTACATCCTCTCTGCTTACCTCCGCACTGCTTTCCTCGAATCTGCTTTCTTACTCTGTGCTTACGTTCACTTTGCTTACCTCCTCTTTGCTTACCTCCATTCTGCCTTGAGCGACTGTACTTAACTCCATACTGCTTACCTTCATTCTGCCTACCTCAACACTGCTTAACTCTATTATACATAGCTCTACTGTTGTTACCTCCATACTGCTTGCCTCAACTCTGCCTCTGCTCTGCTTACATCTATTCTGCCTACCGCCACTGTTCTTACCTCCACACTGCTTACCTTCATTCGGCCTACCTCAACACTGCTTAACTCCATTCTGCCTACCTACACTATCCTTACATCCACTCTACATACCACCACTTTGATTGCCGCCACACTGCTTACCTTCATGCTGCCTACTGCAATACTGCTTAACTCCATTCTACCTACGCCACTATCCTTAAGTCCCTTCTGATTACCGTCACACTGTTTACCTAAACTCTGCTTGCCTCCTCTCTGCTCGCCCCCTCTCTGCTTACCTCCAATCTGCATAACTCAATTCTGCCTGCCTCCACGGTCCTTACCACCGCTCTGCTTACCTCCACTCTGCTTATCTCCTCTATGCGTACCTCCATTTTGCCTACCACCACTGTGCTTACCTCCACACTGCTTACCATCATTCTGCCTACCTCACCACTGCTTATCAACATTCTGCCTACCTCCACCTTCCTTACCTCCGCTCTACTTACCTCCATTTTGCTTACCTCCACAATGCTTACCTCCAATCTGCATACCTCCATTCTGCCTACCCCACTGTCCTTACCTCCACACTGCTTGCCATCATTCTGCCTACCTCCACAATGCTTACCTCCAATCTGCATAACTCAATTCTGCCTGCCTCCACGGTCCTTACCTCCGCTCGGCTTACCTCCACACTGCTTACCTCCATTATACCTACCTCGACTCTACTCACCTGCACACTGCTTACCTCCATTCTGCCTACATCCAGTTTACTTACCACCAAACTGCTTACATCGACTCAGCTTGCCTCCTTTCTGCTTAACCCCACTTTGCTCACCTCCTCTCTGCTTAACTCCATTGTGCCTACCGCCACTCTACTTATCTCCATACTGCTTACCTTCATTCACCTACCTCAACACTGCTTAACTCCATGTTGTCTCCCTCCACCGTCCTTACCTCGCTCTGCTTACCTCCTTTCTGAATACCTCTACAATGCTTACCTCCACTCTGTTTTCCTCCCTTTGGCCTACCTCGACCCTACTTACCTACACACTCCTTACCCGCGTTCTGCCTACCTCTACTCTGCTTACCTCAACACTGCATACCACGACTCTGCTTGCCTCCTCTCTGCTTAACTCCACTTTGCTCACCTCCTCTCTGCTTACTGCCACTGTACTTACCTCCATACTGCTTACCTTCATTCTGCCTACCTCAACACTTCTTAAGTCCATTCTGCCTACCTCTACTGTCCTTAGCTCCACTCTGCTTGCCCCGTCTCTGCCTCTTCTCTGCTTAAATCTATTCTGCCCACAGTCAATATGCTTACCTTCACACTGCTTACCTCCATTCTGCCTCCCTCAACACTTCTTAACTCCATTCTACCCGCGTCCACTCTGTTTACTTCTACCCTTTTTGAATTCTCTTACCCAACGTCTGAAACTGTTTGTTCACCCCACCCGACCCAGCTACGCGATTCCTGGCTGTCTAGCCCGCCTCCCGGCATGCAACCTCATTTTATAATTCAACCTTTTGGGTTATTTTGCATGGCCAAGCTTAAGATATATTTTGGCTTGTTTTCATTTGACTATTTTAGTGCTGATGTTTGTAAATGATGGTGTACTCGGGGGGCCATCTGTTTGGTTGAGGTCCTGGAAGAGTTTTCCCAATGCCACAGGCAGGGTCACACTGGGGCATACCATTTTCTCGGGCACCAACGAAAAAGTGGCCCACAGCTGCAAATGGGAATTCATTCCTTTTGTGACGCTGTTTGAATAGTACCCGAGGGGGAGGTTTTTGATCAAATGTGATGCAAATTGTACATTTTAAAGAATATGTATTCAGCAACACTGGTCAAAACTATTAGCCACTTAGTGAAGTAACTCATCAAACTGGCCCGCATTGGCCAAAAAAGTACCCCACTTTGACAAAAAAAAAACTGGCCCACTCAAGAATTTTGCGTTTTTGGTTTGGCATGGGCTTATTGCCCTATAAACCAGTCCGAGCCTGGACACATGTTAATAGTGGTAGTGCTCAGGGAGAGCGTACAGCGGCAAGTAATATAGCACATAGGTGTAGGCTGTGGCACTGTGTTTATTGCATGAAAAGTCGATCAGAATGCAATCAATCCACTACCACTGGTCAGGTGCGGGGGGGGGGGGGGGGGGGGGCAGAGCAGGCGCCTAGCTTCAGGGCAGGGGCTACATGCCAGATGGGTCTTTACAATCTGATCAGGCCTTGCACCTGTTAGGTTAATATGCTAGGACAGTCTCAGTGAAATGTCGGACGGGCCTCCAGAAACATTGCAATATTGCTTAACAAGTTGGTGCCTCTAAAATGGCAGTCCTTGTTGCACCGGTCTACAGTAACAGCGGCAAATGATGATACATTTTCTGTATGGAAGCGCTGGTAGGAGCGGGGGAGGGGCAGTTTTGCTAGGACAGCTTCTGCACTAGGGCACAGGATATTTAGAGCATTCCACGTCACCACCGTGCACCCCTCTTCTGATGTTTCTACTGGGCTCTTTGATCAGCACTAAATGCACACATCTGAAATATGAGCAAACTCCCCATTCTGAGCTATTGCAATCATACAGATGAAAGGGACACATGGCACGTGCCAGCTGCTTCTTCCTTTAATCTTTGCCTCAGAGCGCTCTGAAGTTGCCATACGGTGACATGCACCCCTTTGTGGAACCCCTTTAGGGAGTGATGGGTATAGTCCCCAGTAGCTGGAAGGCATCTATTTTAATCCCATTTTCAAAAAGGGTTCCAGAGATAACCCCCGGAATTAAAGATGACTTGTGATGGTAGGTGCTACCTCTAAACTATTTGCACAGTTGGTGTTATTTGAAATAAATGCTGGGACAATTAAAAATAAATTGCTAGGGAACCAACAATCTGGATTCAGAAAAGGTTTTAGTACTCTCACAAATCTTTGGTCTCTTTTTCATTTGATTCACTTTACTTTGATGACCACGGATGCCACCTTGTTTATCTCATTTGTGGGTAACAAGGCAGGATGTTATACAGTAGATAGGGAGTTACTGTGGAGAAAATAAAAAAATGGAATCTGAATCCTAGGATTCTCCATTTTGTCAAAGTTCTTTACACTTCGGTTCAGTTACTATTATCTCAAGAGGGACTACTACCCGAAAAGACTTGAAACTAATTCTTCCCTAAAGCAAGGCTGTCCTTTAGCACCCATTGTGGGGACACCCTTGTAGGGAGCCAGCAGACTATAGCTTGGCAGGCCGATGGGGATGACACCCTATTACTGGATAGAACTGAGATAGGCATTCAAAGATGTCTACCGGTTTTTGGTAAATACTCTAAAGAGATTGACCTGATTATTAATCAGAAAACAAAGATTCTGAAATTTGGTACAAAAAGAAGAAGAGGAAAAAGTATGTCTGGGATCTGAAGAATGAGATTATCCAGATTGATAATTGCAACATTTATTTGGGGGTGTTAGTGACTGATGCACTAGGAGTTAAAGACTTGGAGTTCAGTGTCTCTTCAAAAAATGAAAAAAAAGTTTAACGCAATACGGAACTTTGTAAGAACTAAGGGTATAATGATGTAATACGAGTCTAGTCCCAAGCACATTTTATGGACTACTCATATTTACTAATCAGGAAACTAAGTAGTTAAGAAAGCTGGAAAGTAAATTGCTGTGTAGAACATTAGGTTTGGACAATTCTGCTCACATTGAGGCAATGAGATGTGAGTTTGGACTCATACCTTTGATTACTACAAAACAAATTTTATGCCGAATATTTTTTATGACCATTTTATTACAAACTGACAAACATATAATGTTGGCTAATTTTCTTCCACTCATTACACAATGGCCCTAAAGCCCTTGAAGAGGGGAAAAATACATTCTTTCATTTTTTGGATTAACAGGTTTAGTTTTGATCACACCACAGAGGACAATGTGTCTCTAGTCGAGAAAAGGATCCATTGGCAGAAAATCGGAAAGAGACAACAATGTTACTATACTCTCAAAAAAGAAAAGAATACATCACAATGTGATGCATAGTTTTCCTCTTGGTAATCCTTGTATTTACCTAAAGAACCTGTATAATAACAAAGTGAGTAGATTTGTTACACAATTGAAACTTGATCTCCTCCCTACATATTCTAAAATAGGTGCTTGGATAGCGGTACCTTATCATGCTCGATTGTGCGGCATTTGTCAAAAAGAGGTGGACACTCAGAGACATTTACAGATGGAATGTCCTGGTTTGTATGATCTTTATAACAAAGGCTATTTAAATCTGAGACCCCAATTGGAAAATTTGAACTCTGACCAAATGCGGGGGCATGTTATTCTCAGTGAGCAGTACAATACTACATTTTACCATGTACCATATTTGATTGAAGATAGAAATGAAATTGAGTGACACGATAGTGGATTGTGGAAATGCGGTATGAATTTTAATTGGTCTTCACTATTGTGTTTGTTTTTTTTATCGAGAATGACTTTTTTATAAGGATATTAATTTAAGTAAATTTAAAAGATGGTTGTATTTGATATGGTACTGTTATTGTGTATGGGACTGAATCGAATAGTATTAAGTTTATGTCTGTATATTGTAATATGAATTTAGTGTTAAAAGGTTTATTTAACCATAGAACACTTTAATAAAGAAGTAAAAATGAAGATGTCATGAATTTCGGGACAGACTGTTTGGTTATTGGAGAGTCTGTAAAGCGATTGGAATGTACTACTATTCCGGGGGTCAGAAACCCCAAGCTTGAAACTCACCTTAAAGCATCAGGATTACGAAATGGAATTGTGTTTAGTAGAAATCCAGATTCACCACCAAAAGCAGGGCTTTTTAGCACTATACTTTTTAAAATATAGGCACATGTGGTTTAGTGGAGGAAGTTGTGGGGGACACCACAAAATGGTTGCGCAAAGGCCCTTCCTAAATGGGGCCTGGTATTGGAGTGGCCTAGGATCGGCAGGAGGTGAAGGAGCCCATTTCAAAATGTAGCCTGGGCCCGTCCCTTTCATTTTGCTCGGAAGTTTAATTGGTACAAACAGATTTGTGGTAGCATTGTATGGCGGACACCCATGTCTCAAGGTTAGTCCACAATCACAGACTCCGTTGTGCCTAATTAGCGCTTCTGACAAGTAATATGCAAAAAGCCACCGTTTTCTATGTAAGCAGGTCTTGTTTTTCTGAGAATTAAACACCAGCTTTTTTCTCTAATAGTCTCTCATCATTAAATATAAAACATTAAAAAGGCACAGGTCGCAACAATGTGAAACACACGGCTGCCATCCATTTAACTTCTTCGCATCTGGAAAGCTATCTTGCTCGAAACTACATAAGCTGAAAAAACAAAACAGGTGGCCTTACAATATATAATTTGCGCATTCATTTTTCTATAATTTGCATATTAAATATGTATAGAAAAACATCACGTCTTTACGTGCCAAATTACGCATAGTCATGTACAATGTTAATCGCGATGATTCCTTGCATGGACGTGATCATAAATCATGCATGGTCATCCTGTGTGTACAGGAAATGTACCCTGCAACTTAAAGTACGGCACGCAGCATAATTAAACATTCACGCAACAATCAATTCTAAACACATAGAGCAAAACTTGAATTAAAACCTCTCTGAAGGTGCATGTATTCTGGCCAAGGCAACGGGTACTTCATAGCAAGCACCCCCTGTATTCATCTCTGGATGCCAGTGTAGACCAAATGCACAGTCTGACCCTCATGATCACATGCTAAGACAACTAAAGGGTCTTGAGAGCAGGTGTATAAGGCAAAGTGCGCGCACATCACTCAGGCTGGGCGGCAGGTCAGCCATGAGCTTTACTGTAAGCGCCGGATCTCATTAGCAGACCTTTTAAACATCACGAGAAGCTTTAAACAGCTAGCATTGGCAAGGCCAACAGTTTGGGCATTTGTGTAGGCATGGGATAGGCATTAGCACTGCCATGATGATAATACCTGGGCAAAAGACGCCACAAGCTCGAAAACTATGTTTACCTGGGCATATGATAGCAGTGCCTGGCAAAAGACTATACACAAGCCAGAACTGTTGGCTTTCTTAGTAACAGGATTTCACATCCAAGGACTCACTGATTGCCTGTAAATCTAGTGGATGGAGGCACGCGTGGAGAAATCATTACACTGTTAGTACATTTACGACTGCCTTTACCATTAAGCCATAGTTCCTGCTTAACCTTACATTCTCAGAAGACAGCATGGAAATAACACTTGCAGGACCTACACAGAACTAAGTTTGATCTTTCAGCTTGAGAGCACGCCAAGCGTCCTGTGCTTTTGTACCTGTTAATCCATGTGTTATGTGTGAGTGACTGTCTTTATGTGGCGCTCCGAAGCTTGCGACCTTTCAGCGCCTTATAAACAAACAAACAAATAAATAAATAAATAGAGCTAGCTCAAAGAGATGTTTTGACTTGGGAGTGGCAAGTAGTGGGTGGGAATGTCCATAGGGATTAACATGGGCAGGGGCAGTCCATAGGTGGGCAAAAGCCAAACAACACCTGCAGGCTGTGTTTCCCTTCTGACATTGCATCTCTATACTTAGTTAATTTCACAATTATAATATTATCAGCTTATATGCAGTACATTCGCTGCAACTAAGAACCAAAAATAAAAATGTCTACAAATGAAAAAAAATAATGGTACTATTCACTGCAAACAAAGATATGAGAGGGTCCCGGCCTGACAGTGAGAGGCTTTCTTGTTGTTTGCCAGCAGCACTGTGGTGTGGTGTGCAGCAGAATCAGCGCATTCTCCTGCATCAGATTACACACTGGTGGTCTTGTACATTGCCTTTCATCCTGGGCAGCCACCAGAGTGCCAATGCAGATTAGTAATGGTGAAGGCAGAGTAGGATGGTGAGATTGGTGCTCGATCGGGACGGGAGAGGGCAGGCGGGCAGAAAAGGGGAACGCGGTGGCTCTGAACTGGAAAACGGTGAAGGGGATGGGAGAGAGTTTGCATGGGAACACAAGCAACCACTGACACGGTTCCGGCAAAATAGCTCAGCGAGTTAAAACCCCCCCAAACATCTGTGTTCAACCTGTCCTGGAAGAGCAAGCTTAGCTCTTCATCCTTGCAAGGGCAATAAGTTCAGTATAATTAAATTGGATAAAAGTAACACATATAATAAGCACGTGGAAGTCGCTATTGACCTTCACTCAAACCAGCAGAATGCTTGGAATGCAGTCAATATCTACTGCTATTGACGGCATTGCAAACATTCTTTCATCCGAAGCAGCCATCGGAAACAGAGAGCATTTCACTGCATTCCAGAAATAGCGATGCAATTTCCCAGCAAGATTTCGTTCAACGTGACACTCCACACTCCGAACTAATTTGACACAAGAAAATTAAAACTAAAACACGGCACAATGTTCTAATGTTTCTAAAGTAAAATAAATTGACTTCAACATTGGGCCTCATCACGAGGTTGCCGGTAGCCCGCCAATGCTACCGGCAGGATGCCAGCAACAATGTATTACCGTTACCGCCACCTGACATCCCGGTGCTACCAGGATATTACTCCATGAGAATGGGAACCCTGCATCACCGGCACGGTTAGTAACGGTGCCGGTGCTTCAGTGAAAAATCCTCCTAGTAGGAACCTGAACTCCCAGCAGGTCAGGCCTGCTGGTAGTTAAGTGACCCTACTGGCAGACTCGCAGTGACCGGGTCCAGAAAAGGTGCCGGTAACTTGTTAAGGGCATCTTTATTTCCGAACAGGCTCACTTATAATGAGGCCCATTGTGTCTAATGCCAGCTCCTGCTAAAACGATTGCAGTTCTACCAAGTTAACAATCAACATTCTTAGCTTATAAAGACATCCTAATTAGTTACATTTTACAAAGTAAAACCACATTTAATTTAGTAACATGTTTTGGTAGTTTAATTATTAGTAAATTAAATAGTTGACTTCCCCATAACTACAAAATCTTTATTGTGATTAGCACTTTATACTATTATTGCTGGGAATAATGCCCCTCCCCCAACTTATGGTCATCAGCATCGCCTCAAGACATAACTTGGAGGCAGGCCATTATCTCATGATAATGTCACTCTCCTCCTCCTCCCACCCATAAAGCTATACTATTTCGAGTTTGGAAGGGTTGCATTATATATAAATGTGATATTATTACTATTATAGGGCCTCATAGGTGAAGTGCAGCATGAGTTAATCGGCCTGAATTGCGTAGCTGTTTTGGGTACAAATAAAACTGCACCCCCTAAAACAGTTTGCAGTCAAGTGAAATGTGCATGATTCACACATTTAGATGTAGATGCAAAAGCATCCAGCTGTTTGCCAGAGGTGCAAATGATGCCACCTGTGCAGTGTGCCTAGGCACGAGTGTTCAGGAATAGGATAGAGCAGTGATTGCCCACGTTTGGCATATGCACCGGGGGAGTTGCCTAAGAGGCATTGCACATGTGAGACACACTTACATTCGAAGCCAAGTCACGCTGAAAATGTCATTCAGGAAAACAGCAAATCACGTGCTGCTTTCTGACATTATTGTCCCTTACTGCTGCTGTTTCTGCATGGCGTACCTACGTCATCTTTTGGACAGGCCAAACGTGCAGCGACATCTTATGCATATTTCTCAAAAGCGTGTCACGCCAAATGTGAAATGACAGTATTTTCCCATTTGCCGTTCCCGTGCGCAAGTTCCCGGCGTGTGACTTTTTGTCGGGTCAATATAAATATTTTTTGTGACTCACAATGGTTTCCATGCTGAATCGGGGATTTGCGCAATTTGCCCGCTTTGCCAATGGGATGCTTACCAGGCGTGTGCAGAAGAGCAGCTGCACATTCAGGAAGCTGCTGGTTGCTCCTGTTGCAACATGTCTTTGTGACTTTACCTGCAATGGTCACAGAGTCCTGCTACACGGACCGCTAGCAGAAATGTCCTGCTATGCAACTGCTCTCTCCAGCAGGTCACGTGCTGCAACTGTCTGAAAAGTGTTTGCCTCCGATGCTTGATGGACCTACAGAGACGAGCAAGTGTGCAAAGATCTCAGGACATGTAGTGGGTCTCTTATTTTCACGACAGAACATTCAGACATACATACAGGAGGTTTTTAGCGGTTCCTATGTGGCACACAGCTCTCCCTCCGAGTGCCACTGGGTCTTACAAAGTATTGAACACAAATCAATGCATGTGTTGCCGACTTGCATGAACAGAATGCTCACATGCAAGTCTTAAAAAGAACACTATCGCGTTACAGGTCGGTCACAAAAGTGACTCGGTGTATGCTCAAACGACTTTTTTGCATGCACTTTACCCATAATGCAAACGTGGTCTTCGGGTGTGTAGTTAGGGCCTTCTTGAGCAGATCCTTAGTTCACAAAAGACTGCAATCAGAAGTGCAATGTCCTGCAACAGGCATGCCCCTGCCTTCCCTGATGAAGGATCTAACCTGGCACCAGGACCAAGATGGTGGGGGGGGGGGGCTCCTTGCTTAGAGCAGAAAACAGACTGAGGTACCCCTGGGGTGTGTGTATTATAATGGAGAAATTCAACAGGGGTTAAAAGCCGCAGATTATCACGAGGCGGCCAACCAGCAGGAAGCTGAAACACTAAATGCCCACCGAAAAGCTATACATCCTTCTTTGTCAGTAAGTGGCTTATGTGGAGACCCCCGTCTTAATATACAAAGAGGAGATAACACTTTTGTATTCCCTGAGGGAAGTGACGGCTTGGAGGGCACCAGCAAACACAGCTTGTAAGTCAGGGAGCTGCAAAGCGTATATTGTAAGCCGTAGAATATAAGTAATATATAGAGACATATATTTCCGTGCTATGAGCCTGCTGACTGGCAACATAGGCCCATTTCATTTGAAAAACCTGAGCGGCCCTGACGCCATTGCTGCCTGAAAAGCACAGAGCAAAAACATTTTTTTTTATTCCCCTACCTTCCCTGCTTTTACTAGATTCGAAGTGCTTATGCAAAGCATGAGCAACTCTTTTTTCTTTTACAATTTGTTAGAAAGGTCAAATAGGCTTTTCAGGTGACAGGACCTTTAAGGCCGTCACGTAAATTGTACACACAGCACACACATGGGCAGTGGCCTAGGCGACTAGGGAACTTAGATAGGCCCCAGTCATCCACCCAAATAAACGCTAGGATGTCAATGCACGGGTGACTGCTGGATGAGCCCCTGGCAGGTGTGAATGAGGGGTGGGTCGGTGTTCGGCACATTGAATTGTGAGACAAACAGGTTTCATGAATCGGTTCTTTGGCACGCATTTCACCACCCTTGAAATCATGACAAGTGTGCCCGACACACAGTCTCCAAGCAGCATCGTTTTCCGTTGCCTGCAGAACTGAAGAGAAGGAGTTGCCATCTACCCAGTGGAGATTGCTCCAGAGGTTAGGATCGTGGCCTGCTGCAATGTTTTGGCTGGTCTTCCATTTCCTTGCACAGCTAGGACAGATCTGGGTGGGCGGGGGACATGAGGGGTGGGAGGGACTGCTAGGGAGGGCTGAGGTTACACTAGCATTTTGGACCATCTTACCAGCACGTCTTGTGGGCCATGCATAGGGCCGCAAGTGCCCCCGCTCCCTATGGGGAGCCATGGCCAGGGGGGCAGGCGGACTGCAAGAGAGAGCTTAGTTAGGTATGTTGGTATTTTGGGCCATTGTTCCAATATATTTTGTGGGCTATGCATAGTATCTCTTATGCCTCCTCTTCCCTATGGGGACCCATGGGCAGGGGGGCTGCAAGAGAGGACAGTTACTCTGGTATTTTGCACCATTCATCCGATGTGTCTTGTGGGTCATGCATATTGTCTCTTATGCCCCCTCTTCCATATGAGGAGGTGGGGGGGGGGCTGCTAGGGAGGGGTGAGGTTACTCTGGTATTTCGGACCATTGTTCCAGTGTATCTTGTGGGTCAGGCATAGAGTCTCTGATGCCCCCTCTTCCATATGAGGAGGTGAGGGGGGTTCCGCTAGGGCGGGGTGAGGTTACTCTGATATTTTGGACCATTGTTCCAGTGCATCTTGTGGGCCAGGCATAGTGTCTCTGATGCCCCCTCTTCCATATGAGGAGGTGGGGGGGCTGCTAGGGAGGGGTGAGGTTACTCTGGTATTTTGGACCATTGTTCCAGTGTATCTTGTGGGCCAGGCATAGTGTCTCTGATGCCCCCTCTTCCTTGTGGGGAGCGTTGGTCGGGGGTCAGGGGGAGGCTGCAAAGGAGGGCAGAGGTTACTCTGATATTTTGGGCCATTGTACCAGTGTATCTTGTTGGCAATGCCTAGTGTCTCCAGGGGTGGACTGGGAACTAAAAGTGGCCCTGGAAATAATTACTAGGGACCAAAAGAGGCCCTGGAAACAATTTTCAAAGTGGCCCTATGTGACACATTTTCAGCAAGCTCAATGCTTTTCCTATGAGAAAATTTGGAAATACCACACAAAAGAGGCCAAGGGTGCAGAGGCCCACCGGGAAATCTCCAGAGTTCCCTATAGGCCAGTCCACACCTTAGTGTCTCTTATGCCTTCTCTTCCCTATGGGGACTCATGGGCGGGGGGGGGGGGCAAAGGGAGGGATGAGGTTACCCTGGTATTTTGCACCATTGTTCCGATGTGTCTTGTGGGCCATGCATAGTGTCTCTTATGCCCCCTCTTCCATGTGAGGATGTGGGGGGGGCTGCAAGGGAGGGGTGAGGTTACTCTGGTATTTTGGACCATTGTACCAGTGTATCTTGTGGATCAGACATAGTGTCTCTGATGCCCCCTCTTCCTTATGGGGACCCATGAGCAGGCGGGGGGGGGGAGGTAAAGGGAGGGCAGAGGTTACTCTGGGATTTTGGACCATTGTTCTGCGGAGCCATTGGCAGGACATATACGATTAATGGAAGGAAGAAGCCAAAATAAACAAATACGGAGCAATACGCGGCAAGAGATTGAAAGACACGAATGAAAGTGGAAGTTCAAGATGGTTGAAAGGCACATTTTAATGTGCTGCATGACGTCTTCGTCCTCGCAATCATCACATTGACTGTGTCCTTTAAGTAACAGCGCTAACTGTGTATCCGTCACCGAAGCTTACAAGATGGCCAGGGAGGCTTGACGACTGAGCAGACTTGCTTCCGAGAGGGCTGTCAATTCCCCAGCCCTGCCAGGCTGTCAGCCATTGAGGAAAACTTCACATTTCAGAAGTCAGTCGGCCTCTTTCTGTCTCCCTCATGATGCGAACATTGAACGAACATTGAAAATGACAGAAATAAAACAAAACACTTTTATAAAAACACAGACCCATATAAAAAGATTTTTTTTTTTTGTGCAAGGCTATTTTGAGAAGGCGGTGGTGGATGTCTGCTTGGAAATCGCATTATGAAGTCCTTGCAGGAAAGCTGTATCAATTGCAGGGCAGGTTGGAATGCTTAAAACAACTCCTCCATTCTCGAGATTAGTTCAGCATCTGTTGATTACATTAAGTGGCATGTGTGCGGTCTCCATGGAGACGGGCCTTTGCCCACTGAGGCCTGTTCTGTGGCAATGAAAGCCAATAACCTCGCTTTGTAATCAGAAGACCAGGGGAGCCAGCGATTCTTCACGGTCTAGATTTCCACACGCTTGCTTCCGACATGTCTGCACAGAATGTCACGTTTTTCAATTTACTAATTGCTTTGTGTAGTAAGAATGTCGGTCGGGGGATATGAGAAGTGAATGACCCTCAGAGCATCAGAAGAGGCCACCACCTTCATGTATTTCCACTTCCAGGCCATCAAAGCTGCGCAGGGAACCTGGGCATTTGAGGGCACGGGAGAGTTGGGTGGATTACACTAATTTGTACTGGGTGGTGGAGGAAGGGGGTGGGTGGCAGTATGGTGGCTTCTCTTCATTTGTCACGGGAGGATAGCTCAGGGGCAAAGCGCTCGCCTTGATGGTAACAAGACAAGCAGAGCAACACAGGTTCGATCCCTGGGTCTGCACTTAGAAACCTATGGGTCTTAAGTGCGTTATAAATACCCTGAAGACTGGCACTTTGGAGATGAGGAAGAGTGGGACACCTTGGCACACTCTCTCCTGAAAGTGGGGAGAGGAGGATGACTACCGACGCTCTCTCCTTCATGCAGGAGAAGTCAGATGTCTGCAACTTTCACTTAAGCTACCACTTTAAAGCTCTGTGAAAAGTGTATGTAAACAAATGCGGGCCGCTTGAGGGCTGATCCTGCTGCAACACCCTTCATTTTCTTCCAATGTTGTACTGAGGGTGGTTCTCCTTCCAGGGTAATTCGTTGATCAGAATGTTTGGGACAGTAAATACAAAACCAATTATCAGAGAAGTCGAATGATACTGCTACCGCCTGCTTTTATGATACCATCCAAGAGCCATTCTGCTCCCATCAGTGTCACTGTTAAAAGGAAGAAAGCACCCCAGGTCCATGTGTCCTGCATCTGTAAAATAGATAACACTTCTTGCCATGTTAGTCATGAGAATTTGGGCACATCCTTTCTCAGGGGTCAAGTCCTAAAAATAGAAGTGGGGGGACTAATCAACAAATGCAATGGGATGTGACATCGCCAGAAATTAGCATATCTGAAAAAAGTGGGCGGACTCTGGCCTCCTGCGTGTACCCTCGACTTTTGCACTGTTCTTCTACTCAGTAGGTCTGCATATCTGATGGCCTGGAGCGACCGAACTGGGTTCAGGAGAGGAATATGTATGTGCTCTATTTCGAACTTGACTCGCTTAAGATGGTGTCCCATTGATCAGTACCATGAATGAGATTTCCCACTGTCACCCACTACGTAGGGGCCCAACCATTTGTGGTCATATTACTTTGGCCTTTTAACATTTCATAGCAGGACAATGTCCCCTAGGGAAAACATTAGTTCCTGGCAATTAGTGTCATAACATTTCTTTACTCTTTTGACATTTGATTGGCCCATACTTGCTATTTATTCATTTACTTATTAATTGTTCACTTAGCGAGTAAATACTGTTTCAAAGCGCCCACAGGGTAAAGGTAGGGAACAAGGGAGTGAAGCACATAAAAAAAACACAAACATATTAAAAACAGTAGAGAGAAAGGAGAATGGGCAAACCGAGTATACCTTGTGAGCATTCAGAATGTGCAAGTGCAGCAAGGTAGAGGGAAGAGGGCGGAAGTGCTGGAGTGTCCGTGCACATGGGTGAGCCACACATAAGTGCATGGTAGAAGTGAATGGCATGCAGAGTGCTAAATGGCTTTGAGCCGCGTTGAGTATGAGTGTGAGTCTCCAGGGCGGAGAGAGTGCCAGGACAAGTGCATATATATCTAATATATGTAAGTCCGACTTCTACATCTTTCATGTAATCAGCCCTGTGTACCTCATAATCTTTAACATGTCCTGATGTCAGTGGTAGTAATAGGTTAAATGTGCTTCTCATCGACCTTCCGAACAGACATAATCTCAGTAAACAGTAGCTGAGTGTCTGCGTGAGCGATGTGCTTGCAGAATGAATAGTAGGAGTACATCCCATTTGCCTCATGTTGCTGGGTTATATTTAGTCAGGTTTTTTCAATTCTTGGTTGAGGCATTCTACCAGACCTGTTGACTGAGGGTGGTATGAGATACAGATTGTGTTATCTATTCTAAGAGCTTTGCATATTAACTGAGTGAGGTCAGCCAAAAAGTGGGAGCCACTGTGTGTGGCAATTCTTTTAGGTATGCTGAACCTTGCTATGGTATTTTGGGCCAGGTGCTTCACCACTCTGTTGGCTGAACAATTTCTTTTGCCAAATGGTTCTGGCCATCTGCTGAAAGCATCCAAAATCACCAGAACATATTTGAATGAATCTTTGGGGGGCAAGATGGACAATGAAATCTAGATGTATGTGCTGCCAGGATGCATCTGGTCTTGGCTCATGGGTAAGCCCCCACATTTTTCTTCAATGTTTGCCATGTTTCCAGCAAGGTATGCAGTTGTTCATCCAGTCCTCCTAATCCTTCCTCATTGTGGGCCACCATCCAAGGGAGCAAACTCAATTCCCTTTGTTCTGTCCTCTCTCGTGAGCCCAATGTTCATGACCCCAAAGAACTATATCTGACACCAAGAGCCCAATGACCATCTTTGTTTTTCTGCTACCACACTGCGCTTGTAGCATTTTCAGTTTTCTGCACTCATTGCATTTGGGCAATATCTTCTTTCTGGAGGGTGTGCAGGTTTATATTCTGTTTAGTGCCACAATGAACTTCCAGAGGGTAAATTGTAAAGGGTTACTAGGGTCATTCAGGTATGCTTTCCAGGTCTCTGTCTTATCTTCGGTAATGAGGGCATTGGGAAGGTAGGCAGAGTCATACCATGTCAGAGCCACACCAGTTCCTCTCTGTGGTGCCCTTTTCTGCTGCTTCATCAGCCTTATCGTTGCCATCTCTGCAGGGCTCTTTCTTGGCATGTGTCTTCACCATCACTGTCCAAATGCGATTATGTGTGGAAGCTGCCTGGTCAATTTCCTTCCTGATGTCAGTGAAGCATACAAAGGAGCCATCAGTACCGCTGTACTGTGGACCTTTCCACCACTGCAACTATATCATACACAACGGGACTAGGTAGTCAGAGTCCATAATTATCACCAGAGGAACGGGTAGGTCTATCCTGCTGGTAAGCTTCTGGAGGACGAGTGATAATGCCACCAGCTCACCAAATTGCACGCCGCTTCCTTACCAGACCGATGTTTCTTCCTCCCATTCTCCACCCTTATTTCATACCACTGCCGACAATGCCATTGCTCTGCCTGTGCAGGTATGGGAGTTTACATTAAAACAAAAGTTAGGGGTGTCTGTGGAGCTCGTCTAACGGGCAGAGTCAAAAGACATCATGTAGAGTTGTGCGAAGCTGGATGCCACATTCATTGGGTTCAGTGAATCCCACCTCTTGGAGGGGGGCATCCCTTGGTCAGATGTTTCAGGATGGCAACCGACCTTGCAATTCTCTGCCTGCTGACATTGCCATTATGTATCCTGGGTGATAGCAGTACTTTGATGGGCATGCGTGGTGTCTTTACTCTTGGCGCCCTGTGTCGTATCAGAATTTGTGCAGTTGCAAGGGTGTATTCACACTTAGGGTATTTTAGTGCATTCATTATCAGTAAGTGTGAATTGCATGTAATACTGTGCTGTTTGCCCCTTTACACCTGTGTGAAGAGGCCTGACGTTGTGCTCTCTGTTACCAGGCACCAGATGTAATAAGCCAAAACAGGGTCAGGCTCAGTAAAAAGGGAGCTTCTGGCAACAATCTTTAAAGCTGTTGGATTGCCTGAATGTGAAATGTGCCTGCCCTGATAAGACTGTACAGATGTTCTGTAGTCTCAGAGAAGTGTGGTGTGAAACAGTGTGAAAAGCCAAATAAGCCTACCACACTTTGTAGGCTCCTGTGCACAGTGGGCAGTGGCAGTGAGGTGATCAGTTGCAGTCTGTCCTTACATGTATGCTTACCTCCATGTGCCACAGACAAGACCAAGAAGGTGACTCATGGTTGTTTCCACTGTAATGTAAATGTGTTTATCTATAACCCTGCATTTTGGAATATCTGTATTATTTCATGCTGATGGTCATCGGTTCCATGTCATTTTAAGGAAAAATGTCACAACAAAAAGCATTTTACCGACACTTAAATACTGACACAATACAGAATATTTAATTTATTTTTTATTTGGGGGTGTCCCTCCCAAACACCTTCATTTTGTAATGATTATAACCCCACCCCAACCCGCTCGCCACCCTTTTCAATCCTTAACCCCACCACCCATATATATATATATTTACTGACAAATTCGGTGATTTCCGGTATTCAAGTGTCTTTAAAAATTGTATTCATTATTTATATTTCGTTAACATCAATCCATACCATTGGCATCACGTGCCTCCTCTTTTGCACTACAGATCAAACATGTCATTGACATATTGTCCAAAATTGTTCACTGAATTAACATCGGTCAATACCCTTTTCAAGACCATGTGGAACATGATGTGACTGTCACACTATCTCTGAGGCAATACCTTCCATACAGAAACCCAGCCTTCCAGTAATATGGAAGTTATGACCTGTGAGTCAGGGTGTAGGGGAGTTGATATGAAGCCATTAGCAAAGTCCAATACAGTGAGTGGTCATACTTGGACCAATCTTGGCCATCATTTCAGGGGAAGAAGTTACTTCCTGAACCATTGCTTCTAAATGATTGCTCACTATTCTGAAATCAATATTCAGTCTAATAACCCATTTGAGGTTTTGACAGCCCATATTGGTGACACAAATGAGACAGATGTCTGTACCTTTTGTACTGCACCCTTCTCTCCTGTTCATTGGGAATTTCCCAAGTGGGGAGGGCCTCAGGAGTGACCAGTTCAAGAGTGATTCAACCATCTGTTTGTCCAAAGTCAAGTTTACGAGTGGACCAAGCGTCAGGGCATTTGTTTTTAAACATGTGGAAATCACCCCAGACTGGGAATGAGGGAGTGGGGGGCGATGCTTTTGATGGCAGTTGTTGCAAAACTCATAGCTATTGGCGTGGGTTGTATTCTGGGCATTGGTGACACCTCAACTTTACAATGCAGAACCATGTTGCTCAGATCAAAACATATCCAGTGTTTTCTCATGACATCAATACCCATAATGTCATACAACCATCCACATTCACATGGGTGTATCCCCAAATCCACCTGTGGTGTCTGCAAGCTGTAAGTGATTTCAATCCGGCACACACCCAAGTCAAAGCCCAGCATGTAGTGCACAACTGAAACCCTTATTTATTTTTGTCAATACGTTCAATATTCTGAAAGATATACCACTCATATCACCCCCTTGTCCTGAGACCCCCCCCCACCCAGTCACACTGAACCAGGAATCAGGCTGGTTTGCAAAGGTAAATATTTATTTATGTACTGAAAATGTAATCACAACATGTTTTAATAGATAAACAACAATCGCCAATGGAGTGACAGCACTGAAGAATATCTTTAATACACTAGGAATAAGCAATGAGCAGAACAAATGCAGCACAGAAAATAATACTTTTGTGTTGGTTCAGATTAGATAGCACTATGGTTAGAGGTTCCCCTTGCAACACCCCTCAACCCCCAATAGGCAATGTAGAGATATGGGAGGAGAGAGCAGGTATTCAGGAATAGGACAAATCAAACAGAATATCAGTCCCACCTTTCCCCCTCAAACACAAGAGGAAAACGGAATTGACTTTTCAGCTGTCAGGATGGCTTTAAAATGATCTTTAGAATTGACTGGGCAAAAACACCAAATATGGTCAAAAATACTTAAATTGTTGTAAATTCCTATGGGTGCCGCTATGAACAGTTGCACACAATCACACAATCACAAACTAGGATTTAGTCCAAAGAAAACATTTGAAATCTTAAAGTCCAAGTTGGAAACAAATGGAAGCTATTTCACACGTGTAAAGCCTTTAAAATTTTTAAATCATGGCAAACTTTTCCTTGCGCGATTATTGCTATATAGACTGATTTTCAATGCGGTTTTGGGTTCCATGGATAGCTACAGATGCTAGGTACACTTAGGAGTTGAAATTTCCTTTCTATCATAAAAAGAAGGGAGTTATAGTGGTTTTAGTAAAGGTCATTTTTGCGAGATATGCACGAAAATGGAAAACAGGAATGCACTTTTAAAAATGACAAATGAGTTTGCTTACACTAGAGGATGACTATGAAAAAGTGAATACCACAGAGGAATCTTACAGTTACGTGATCAGTATAACCCACCTACTGAGGAAACTCGACTTCTTCAGATGAGAAAAGAGTCAGCGCAAAGATGGTTCTAACAATACTAGTTCTGAATGAAAGATAGGATGGGTTTGAGATAGGGATAAGACAATGCAAATATACTAAGGGCCACATTTCTTCCTATTAATACTTACAGGATAAGTTTCTAAATGGGACCCTCAGCTCTGGTCATTGGATTGGATCTGGTCTAGAAAAGACAGCACATCAGGCACGGTACTGGATCAGCTAGGTCGGTCGCTGCATTGAGCAGGATCTGCCTTCCGAGTCTGTGGGTGTTTGAATCAGCTGGGTGGTGAGTTGCTCAGGCAAGCCTAGTTGTGGCAAGCCAGAGGATTTCAGGATACTGATTCAAAAGGCCTTCTCACACCCCACAGTGCTTCACTGGGTAGAGAGAATGCATTTGAGGCTTTGGGCCTTGCTGGATTCAATATTTCTCTATTGCTGGCAAGAGTCTAGGCCTCTGGATCTGGAAGAATCTTAAAGCTGGAAGTAGAATGCTGGATCAGAGTGTTTCGCTGGAATCAGGAAAGTGAGTGGATCTGTGTGGCCCTATGTGTTGTCAGCTGTCTCTATTTATGCTATACAATGACATCACAAAGGGGGTGTAAGGGCCGGCTTAGCTAAGCTTGCCCCTGTGAGCTGGGATTGGACCCAACTTCATCTCTGCCTTGCAATTTGAGTGATTGGATCAAGGCCAAATGATGTCACATTTTATGGTTTGCTTTACAATCCTAAGAAACCTCCCTTTAGCCACTGGTCTCAAAATCGGATTTGATACTAAATGTACATTTCTACATTGGTCACCTTTATACAAATCACACACAAAGATGACATATTTTCTGTAGCAGCTATTCCTCAAAATTCCGCAGCGGTGAGATCTTGTCTCAACTTTCTACAGAATTTTGTCCTTTTCGCTATGAACATAATTTCCAAATTTTATGTATTTTTCTACAAATGTGTGTGTTTACCACAGGGATGTGCATGTACATTTTTACAGTTCTAACATTAATATATTTTGCATAAAACCACATATATTTCCATTCCTGTCCAGAACATGTCACGCAGTTCTACTGCCTCTTCACACGTGCAGCCAAAATTTTAATTAACAACTCTGTCCTTTTTATATTTTTCATCCTTTTGGATGACAAGTTATGAGTCTTTTAAGAATTGTTCTTTGTTCATGTTTAGCAACATATGGTCCGCCCCTTTTTGTCTCCCTGCAGTCAAGGGGTATCCCCCTCCTTGTTTGTTCCTTCCAGGAGGCATTTACGACCCCCTTCACACCTCCAGTTTCCTGGGCTGAAGCTCAGTCATTGTTCCTTCTCTTTCTGTAGACAAGATTATGTTCTAACCCACAATTAGCACCTCCTACTGAGTTTCTGCTAAGAGGAAGACCCTCCTTCAGGGAGAAACCTGCTTTTCCAATTCTTGTAGCTCAGCCAGGCTAATTAACTTTTTAAATCCAGCAAAACCAAATGTGTTACATCAAACATAAATACATTACTTTCTTAGGCTTAAAATCTGTGGGATCTAAAAAACACAACTAAAATCTATATTCCTTTTTGGCAACAATCCTTTTTATGTTTTGCTAATCCAGCAGACTTTTAGTTTTAGGTCCCTTTAAAGTTTCATCAGTAACTCATCTGACAGCTGTCATTCAGGTAGGCCCGGGTACTGCACCCAGATTGTGGCATGGGCTGTCAGTTTTCAGACAATCCAGTTTGTCTGAAGAATGTTTTGCTCTTCACATTAGGACTTTGTATGTTCACACTGTTTGATTAGATACATTAATTTTAGCACCAGGCAAGATTTTGAAAAGTGTTGTGTATAGGCATTTAGGAGTTTTTAGCAACAAAGCAGATGTCTTTTTAGGCACATTTTGGGGTTTCACTTACAAAGTGCTGCTTCCCTCTGCACTCTTTGCTGGTCATGGAGCCCACTGGCACATTTTCTACAGGGGGTGCTCTATTCCACCGCACATGCACCATGGGTGGCAGGTTGTGCATCCCTCTTTTTGTGTGCTGAAGCACACAGTTTTTGTAGGTTTTTGGCACGCACAGGGGTTTTGCCGCCATGGTTGCCGTTTCTTTCACCATAACTGGCAGGGTGATGCCGCATAGTATAGCGGGGTGGGTCAGTACATCCCACAATACAAATATTATTGACTTGATGGGAGATAGGAGTCTATCAAGTCCATGCATTTGGAGCCTCCTGACCGGGGGAGCATTCATGACAATGAGGGCATGGTCAGTGTAAAAGCCACCCCACTATGTTCCATATTAGTGGGGTCCCTTGATAAGTGACTCCCCAGCCGATAAGATTCTCTCTGCTATTACCCTGTCCCATTGATCCTTGGTTGAGTCGGAGGAAAAATTACAGCTGACTTGCCCCTGTGCTAATAAAGTGTCAGTGGTGGAGGGTCAGTACAATTAGCTGTCGCAACTGTGGGCCCCACCCCTGCCTCCTCCACCTGTGTTCTGAATCTTTGCGCTATCTTTGCCAGTTACCTGATCTGTTTATGTTTTTCCCAAAATGTTCTACATGGGCGGATCTTACACAGGGATGTGGGGGGCTGATACATTTTCTGCATCATTTGCTTTTCTATGAGAATCTGCTTACTCCATCTTTCTTGCATCCCACCTGTACCACCTCTCCCATGTCCTCTTTCCATGCCCAAAGCTTCTGTATACCCCTTGAGTAATCGGTAATGTTTCACATAGGGGTTGAACCGAGGAGCCCACTTGTCTGACCACCCTCCTAATCCATCCATCCCTCTATCACCCACTCCTTCCATTATCTCACAGGGATGCTTTTTCTTTGTAAGACCCCACATCTCCACTGCTATAATAAGCATGTGTTGCCACCCATTATCAGTGAGCATTTCATCCTCCACATTGGTTTACAGTTCTACTTGCTTAGTAATAGTGGCCACAGCTTAAAGCAAGTGACTTACAATTCAATGCTAGCATAGGTTCCGGAGAAAGGGATCATGAAAATGTTGTAAAATGTTCCTGTGTACTGTTGGTGATATGGCATTTACTGCATTTTCCTCTATGTTTACCCTAGAAAACCAATTATAAATGGTATGGCTTTTAACCTGACGAAATAGCACTGATCAAATAGCCACCCTGGCCCAACTGTGTTCATCCTCACAAAACTGCATGCATTCATCAACATTTCTGTGAACTCTAATGTTTTCTCAATGGAAATTAGGAATAGACGGTAAAGAGGGAGAAAACATGAAAGCCTTTTTTCAAAATGGCATTATATTCTCTATTTGAACTCACCATTTTGTTCTCACCTTAGATGGATCTGTCACAAATTCTGAGTCAGAAGATTTCAAACCTGCTATTATTCTCTTGTAGGGGTTACATACAACCCTTAGTAGGACAGCTGCTTCCCATTCCAGTAGACATTGTCCATCCAACACTTTATAGGCAATAAATAAGGCTTACAGTAACTGAGTGGGAGAGTCACCCTCATTCTGAGGTAGTTCAGTCCGTAATTGAGTGAACCTTAGGATATCATGGGGTATGAGCACCCCTGCAGGTTACGATTTCACCACTTGGTCTTGTTTCTCTGTTGCTACCTTCTCCAGTTCCTCATCCAATCCTGTTCCTACCTCCCTGTCTGACAACCACTACTCCAGCAATTCCTGATACTGCTTTTTGGCCTTCTTCAATGCTGTTATCTCAGAGGCTCTGACTTTTTTGGCATCTAATTCCGGAAACGCTTCTTCCAATCTTAAAATTGGGCTTTAGGTTTTGCCAACCTAGCAGAGGCCCTTGCCAGGACTATTGCCATGCTGTATGGAGGGGGGTTGTCATATTCCTGTGGTATGTCCGGATACAGATTTTACAGAGTATTTACTTAAGGATGTTTGTGTTGATATCTGTCGAATTTAACCTGCAGCAAAGTAAGTTTATCCTGGAAGTCATCTAACTTCTCTAACCTTCCTCACATACGCCATTCTTTTGAAACACTGTGGAAGATATCTGCATGCATGTCATGTGGACAGCATTTTCTTTCTGTCCCATGTGTTTTTGCAATTCAATAAACACTGGTTGTCTTTCTCGATCACTTGCAAATCTCTGTTTACCCAATGATAGCCCTTACAGATGTCACTCAGTACCAGTGGTAGATTTTCTTTCGCTGAATACTTTGTTGTACTCGTATACATATTTATTTATGTTATTTAATCATTCATATTTGTAGAGCGCCCATCAGCCCATAGGCATCGTAGCGCTTGTTACAGAGAATGAGCATACTTAGTTACATATCAGGAAACAAAAACAGGCATAGTTGCTGTAAACTGTGCATGGAACAATTTAAGGGAACAGGTAGGGAGGGGGAGGGGCGTGCACCTGGGAGAGAAAGGCAGGTTAGTTGAAGAGAACAGTTTTGAGGCTTCTTCTAAAGGCAGGGAGAGAGGTTTCAGCTGAGGGCAGTGGGGAGTGAATTCCACAGCTTAGGGGCTATGTATGGGAAGCCTATCCCTCCTGCTTTGGTCCTGTTGATGCGCGGTGCAGTGAGTAAGTTAGTGTAGTTAGATCTTGTGGGCCTGCTTGCGGTGGATCTGTATATCGTATCTGATAGATAGGGTGGTGCTGTGTAGTTCATGCATATATGAGTGGTGATGAGGACTTTGAATGTGATGCGGTCTTTGACTGGGAGCCAGTGAGCCGACTTTCTAGCTTGTGAGATGTGGTCTCTCCTGGGGATACTTAATGCAGCTCTTAGTGAGTTGCTTTGGGTTGTTTGGAGTCTGTTTAGGTTTTTCATAGATGTGCCGGCTAGGAGTACGTTACAATAGACGAGCTTAGCTCCTATGGTGGCTCTAGCTATGTAGAGACATTTTTCCTTGGTTAGAAAGGTTTTAATGGCGTTGATGAGTTTTGTGCTGAAGGCGGATGCAGAGACAATGGCGCTAACTTGTTTGTTCATAGAGAGGGTAGTGTCAATGTGGACCTCTAGGGTTTTAACTGAGGATAAGACTGGGATGATGCAATTGTCTATGGTGAAGTTGGCATAGAGACAGTCTAGTTTGGCTAGAGTAGCCTTTTGACCAAGATTGAGTATCTCTGTCTTGTCCCCGTTAAGGCAAAGTCCATTTTTGGCCATCCAAGCTTGGATAGTGGAGTAGATTAGCCTTAATGCTGTGGCGTATTGGTTATATACACCGGTTAAGGGAAGGAGCACTTGGGTATCATCAGCGTAATTAGTGTAAGTGATCCCAAGTGCATCTAGTCTATGAAAAAGGGGCTTAGTAAAGAGATTGTATAGCGTGGGAGCAGTGCAGGATCCCTGTGGTACACCACAGTGGATGATGGAGGGAACTGCGTTTGCTGAGTTAGAGGGGACTTTCATAGCTCTTCCTTCAAGAAAGGAAGTGATCCAAGAGGCTGCTTGAGCGGAGAAGTGTGCTGCATGTGTGCGGTGTGAGGTTAGAGTTTTGTGATTTTTAAAACATTTTTTTTTTATTGTGGACGGTTTACAAAAAAACCTTTACAAACGAAATCCTTAAATACAGAAAAAGAAGAAGCAAAAGAAAAGGAATCATACATTACTGTTACGTTGCATATTGATTTAATTTAATTACCAAAATAATAAAAAAACACATACAGATCCACATATCCTTCTTCTATCAATAAGTAACATATAAAATTCAGTTTAAAAATTCAGTGCACATAAAAATTATTGACACAAATGTGGTGGTTAAAAGGGAAGAAAAAAAATGTCCCTTTGCATAAAAAGAACGAATTTAGCAGCAATATCAATTAAAATTCCAAAGTTTGTATACATACATGATAGACTTGGTAGTATATAAAGATGGAATTCATCAAACAAATTGGTCAAATGGGAGGGGGATAGAGATCAAGAGACTTAATAAAACTCGCCACAGTGAGACCGTCTTTAATTTTAGAAATTGAAAGAGACTGGGACCAAATAACATTCTCTGCCCCCAAAAGACCCAGGGTATTGAATCTGCCTAAGTAAATATCTCTAAGTCCTTTCAGAGCAGTACATTCTAAAAAAAGATGGCGCGTAGACTCAATTACCCCGGGGGTATGACAAAATCGACATAAAAGGACCAAATCACTAATCTCCTTCCTTCTATAAAGAACTTCTTTAGTAGGCAGGAGATTCCATCTGAGTTTGAGAAGAAGTGAACAGTAATAGCGGTTGGGAAATTGAGTTAAGATAAAAGGCAGGCAGCCTCTTTTCTTATGGTCAAATTGCAAATCACTAAGAGATGGGTAAGAATGCAATTTTTCCAGTGTATTAATCCAATCGCTAGTGACATTCTTTGACTTTGTTGGGGTTAGTTAATAGGGTATCCCTGTCAGTGGAAAGGTCTGATAGAGTCTTTTCGCAGAGGACACTAAATCTCGAAAGAAATAAGTTTCGGTCCAGTGATCCCCGTGAGAAGAGCATCTTACCAACATCAACATAAAGGGTATCCTGTTTCGGAGAGAGCAAAGCAGAGAAAAGTGTCAGAACTCTCCATAGAATTCTAGCTCGCAGAGAGATTAGACCCAATTCATACCTTATGGCAACTATTGGAACACAATTAGGCAGCTTCATAACTTTTCTCCAGAAGATACCCTCAAGGGTGTCCCAGAAGGTCAAAAGAACAAGATAATGCAGTTCCATTCCGTATATTAGTTTTGGAATCACCTTTCCCTTGAAGAAATCCACTACAGGTTTGAAGGAGAACATGCCGTATTTACTATCCAGCTTAATAGATTGAGAAATAAGCGGAAGTATTTTGTGTCTAAGAGAACGTCTTAATTCAATGGCCGATGGTTGGGCCAGAATGAGGAATCCCAAATAGACAATTTTGTGTGCTCTAATGATATTTTCACCACCAATTTTCCATACTTTTTTATTACACTCTCTCCCTCTAGAGAAGACCATTGTTTGAGTTTTACTTGGGTTAATTTTTAACCCATTAGTTAAGGCATATTCTTCAAATTTACAGATAAACCTCTCTAAGCCAACTTTGGTGTGATCAAAAAGGAGAAAATCGTCGGCGTAAGCCAGCCATGAGAGCCTCAGATCCCCCAATTTTGCATTTACCATGCCTGTACCTTCAAGGAATTCCCCTACGTCTGCCATGTAGAGGATAAAAAGGCACGGAGCTAGCGAGCAGCCTTGTCTAACCCCAATACGAGTCCTTCTAGAGAGGGTACCTTTGAGATCGATCCTAATATGGACCCCCGAATTCTCATACATTGCCATCATTAAAGTGAGTAGACCTGCCGGAATCCCCCATCTAGTTAGTTTTTCCCAGAGTCTCGACCTAATTACTAAATCAAAAGCATTTGATAGGTCAATTGAAGCCACATAGAGAGAGCCACCATATTTTCCCAATGTTGAACTTTGAAGGGCAGTTAGAATAAATCCATTAAGATTAGTTGAGTGTCCAACCCTAAAACCTGTGTGTTGCTTTGGAAGAATATTATTTTCCTTAATCCAAACATTAAGGTGTGAGAGGAGCATAGCAGCGAAAAGCTTGCAGCCCGCATCAATAAGGGAGATTGGTCTATAATTCTTGACCAATGTCCGTAGACCTCTCTTAAAAATGGGAACAATATGGGCGGTCTGCCAGCTAGATGGAACATTACCGGAATTAACTACATCTTGGAATAAGAGAAAGAGGAGTTTAGCCCAAATTTCAGGTTCCACTTTAAGTGTGTTATTTGTTAAGCCATTAGGGCTGTGGGCCCTTGATTTCTTAGCTTTGACAATAAAGCCTAGTATTGTCTCATAATCAATGTCAGGCTTCCAAGTATCGTTAAGTGCATACTCCATTTTTTTGCAAAGCTCTGGGCCCTCACCGCCCATATCAAAAAGTTCAGTGTAATGCGCGACCCATTTGGCCTCAGGAATAACATTCAACTGGTCGGCCACCGCCCCATCATCCTGTCCAGAAAAAATAGCCCAAAAAGCCCAAAGATCTCTTTTGACAAGGACTTTAAGCATAAACTCCATGTCATTTTGTACCAGACTAGATTTTCTGGATTTGCAGTAATTTTTATATTTTTGTGGAGAGCTCTAATTTTTGTTTTTTTGTTATCCCATTCAATATGAAGGTGTTGGACCTCTCTGGTAAGTTTTCGAGTGTGGCCCTTTTCACTGGCCAACTCCTGATCAAACCTATGGGCATGGGATTTCTTAGGAATACCCTTCCTTAGTGAACCAGTGATGCTGCTGTGCAAAGCATTAAGAAAGCTGTCAAAGTATAAGGTATTAAATACTGCATGTTTCCAGAGAGAGAAGTGTGATTAAATGAGTAAATCAATTTATAATTAAGTAGATTAATATTGTCAGGAGACCAACGTACCCCTGACCCTTGTCCCACGATTTTGAGATGGCATGGCCCCCCTGCGGGCAGAGGTTTCATGGGGAAAGGAGAAGAGAATGTAACCAGCAGTGACCCGTGGTCACTCCAAGGGTTAAAGGAGACCTTGACCTCAGAGGAGAAAAGGGACAGAGAGGGATCTACATAGACATAGTCAATGGTGGTCGATGAAAGACCTCTATGCCATGTAGGGCAGAGTGGAAGAGAAGCGTCACAAGACCTGTTAAGGCAGGTTAGGCCTACCGAGTCCAAAGCGAGATTCCAAAGTCTACCCCAAACATATTTCTGGCCTTGCCGATTGTCATTCTCCAAAGCCAAACCCATGTCGTCATAGTTGGCCTCGGAAGAAATGGAACAGTCGGAGTTAAAATCACCAGCCAAGATCAATTTTCCCCTGGGATGTAGGGATCTCCATGAAAGTACCATATTCGTTAAACATTCTAAAAAAGGCTCAAGGGTAGCCATGCCTTTGTGCCAGTATACATTAATCAAGAGGAGATTAACCAGTTGATCCAGGGAGGAGACACCCATAGCTAAAACACCAAATAAAGTATCCGGGAGAACCTTATTCCTGAAACTAAGAGAAGCCCTGAATCCAATGAGGAGACCCCCCAGAGGCCCTCCCTCCTAAACTAGGTTTAGCATTTTGGGAATGAATATCAAATCCATCAACAACGGGAGGAGAGAGTAACCAAGTTTCTTGTAAGAAAAAGCAATCTGAGGCAGTAATCATAGCAATCTGAGGCAGCAAGAGCAGCGCTCGCAGTGTTCATTTGGGGGATAGCCGGAAAAACACAGGAGCAAGCATTCAGGTAACCAAGTACGCCTTCACAGCAGCAGAAAACACACTTCAAGGATGGTTTTGTGATCAACAAGATCGAATGCCACTGAGAGACTGAAAGGAGAAGAAGTGCAGGCTTGCTGTTGTCAAGGATTTTGGTGATTTGATTCTTTAGATCAAGCAGGGAGGTTTCGGTTTCATGCCCTTTGCGGAATCCAGACTGTCTTTTGCCTAGGATGGAGTTGGTTTCTAAGTATAGTTGGATCTGGCAATGAGCAGCCTTGTCCAGTAGTTTGAGAAGAAACGGGATGGTTGTTATGGGCCGGTAGTTGTTTGGCTGGGTGGGTCTAAGGTAGGCTTTTTTAGGAGGGGACGCACCCAGGCCACTTTAAGGCTGTCTGGGAGAATGCCTGTTTTAAAGGAGGAGTTGATGAAGGCAGTCAGAAGTGGAGCTAGTGACTCGGCACATTCTTTGATGATCTTGGGGGGCATATGTCGCCATTGAATGGCGATGGTTTCAGATGTTTGAGGATGTCTATGGGGGTCATTACGACCCAGGCGCTAATTGCGCCAACTTTACCACCATGGTGTAAACTATGTTTACACCATGGTGGATGGCGGATTTAACCCTTAACGCCTGGGTCGTAATGAGGCCCTATGACTTCTGATTCAGAGATGTCTTTAAAGGTGAATTTGGGGCTGTGGATGTTTTTGTGGCTATGTGAGGTCTGTACAGGCTGGTTTTGGTTCAATAATGTGTTGTAATGGTCTCGGATTTTTGTGTTGTAGGAGTTATATTTTTTTGAGCATGGCAGCTTGTATGCTGTTGCACCAGGCTTCATCTTTCACAATCTCATCTGTGGAGATGGGAGGGTCTGTAAGTTTATTAAAGATGGAGAAGAGTTCTTTGGATTGAGACTTGGCTTCTGTTATTCGGATATTGTATGCCTTAGATTTGGCATTGAATATTGCGTCTTTGTATTTTTTGGCTGTAACTTTAAAGTTGTCTTTAGTGGTGTCGCTAGGGTTTGTTTGCCAGTTTTTGAGCGCTGTGCACTTGCTGTTGCGTAAGGTTTGCAGGTCCTCTGTGAACCATGCATTGGAATGGAAGGACTTCTTTTCTTTCTTGTCTTCGAGTGGGGCAATGGTATTGATTGCGTGTGAGAGGGTGTCCTTAAATGTAGGTGCTAGGCAAGGTAAATCAAGATATGTCCGGAGGTTATCAGCAGTTAACTTTTTGGAACTTCTGGCTTGGGTACCTGGAGCACAAGTATTCTTTTTGGTGATAGGGGCAGTAGGGATTTAGAATTCTATGACGAGACGGAGGCGAGCATTATGCTTTAACTTCTTTAATTACTGCTCTCACAGCAATTCAACAAAATAACACTTTTTTTTTTTTTTTAACTTGATAACACTGTTGTACACTTCCAGACTCTCTGGAAGCTTCCCATAAACATAGGGGTATCACAGTTAGAAAAAACAAACCATAGTCCTTCTGAACTACCAAATACCCACAATCCTGTGTGTCTAAGTGGTCCTGTAAGCCTCTCCTTTGTCCAATCAGGCCAATCCCAGGGCTATAAGAGGAGACCCAGACTGTCCCCAAATCCTCTTTCTTTGTTATTCCTATACGTTTATAATACTTTATACCTTAAGCGCGTTTAGCCTGCTTATATGTTTAGTTACATGCGCTAACTTAATGGTGCCGAGGGCTGGAGAAAGGCTGCCAGCCGTGTAAGCTTCGCTTGAGGACGTTCGGTTCTTACATCACCGCCGCGGCCCGAGAATTTCCTTTCTTCTTGTTGTTAGATTGGAGGAGCAGGGGCCGGAGCCGCGAACGAACGCGCTCGCACGAGGCCCCCAGCCCCGCCTCCTCATAGGCAGCTTATACGTGCGCTCATCGAGCATCCTGTCCCGCGGTCTCTAGTACCCAGCGGGAGCTCTCGAGCGGGCAGACATGCCCCAGCAGCCTCTGTGCGTGGCGCGAGGCTTTGTATTACGGGTAGAAGCTCACGAGGAGTACGCACATTCACAGTGGACAAAGTTTCTTAAGTGTTGCTTAAGAAAACTGCAATTTAGAATGGAAAGTTCCAGGAGAGTCGTTTGGGCATATTGGAGTGTCGTTTTTGCTGGACATTGGGAAAAAAAAAAAATTAAAAGAATTTTTGTTAAACGGGCTCATTCAAAAATCTGTACAGGAAGTATAGAGGCCTTGAGGTACCATTGGCATTATTATGGCACACTTTAAGGAGCCCAGATCCAGGTCTACATCACCAGAGTGGTCCTCAGAGGAATGGGTGGAGGGGAACAAGAGGATCAGGACCTTAGTCTGAGTTTTAAAAGAGTCCTAGGGGATTTATTATCCCAGGCGGTCTCGGAGGGGGTTCTCCCTCTCTCGCAGAGACTTGATCAATTGGAGACTATGCTGAACAAGCAAAGAGCCGAGCAAGACCAGTCCAGGAAGAGAAGGGCTCTGAGCCCTGGCGAGGGGACCTCAAGGAGACACCCCAGTCCCGGTGTTGATCAGAAGGGCTGTAAGAAGGCTCGGCAGAGCAGAGTCTCTGTGACGCCCCCGAGCAGGCCAGACGAGGTAGGCTTGATACCTCAAGAGCCAGTTGAACCAGTCAGTAGACGGAAGGAGGCTTTTCTTAAAAGGTCAACAGTGCCAGGCTCTCAACCCCCGGCCCCTGGGTGTACAATCTAGGGGACAAGGAGGATGCCGGATACACTCCAGACGACGAGAGCGGGGATGAGGAGATCACCCCTCATCAGCCCGGACCGCAGTATCAGCTCCCAGAAGAGGAACCCTTGGGAGACATGTTCGATCCAGAAGCGATAAGGCATCCTAGGTTAACAGACTGGGTTCCATCACCCAGAGTCGCCCAGTATATGACTCTCCACATCAGAAAACCTCTTGACCGAGAGGTAAGATCAAAAATGCGGGCAGAGTGTCCCAGACCAGAATTGCCAGGCAAAGTCACTGATACACCGGACCTCGACCCAAAGATGGTTACCTTCGTAACAAAGACTGCCAAGGATGTCAGAAAAGGGGTGGACAGAGCATGGCGAGGTTGCCAGGATAAGTTGCTGGACCTCTCCGGGCCCCTCGCAAAGATCATGGACTTGGCCAAAAAAGCATGGACACAGGCACTCCGGTGAATCCCCAGATCCACCGGAGCGCAAACTGCGCTCTCTCAAACTGCGCTCTCTCTTCAGAGAGGAGGCGTGGAGTTCTATTAAAAATCGACAGTAAGTTGAGTGACCTGGCTTCTTGCGAAGCAGGAGAAGGGGCTAAGGGTATGTTGTTTGGGGACGCGTTCGTGAAAGAAATGAACCAATTCATAGGAATATACTCAGCCCTTGAGAAGGGACAAAACTCCATCAAGAGGATCTTTCCCGGGCATGTTTTTGCCAGAGCGGGGCCAGAGAGGTCCAGCGTCCGGTCGTTTCCCCTCCAACAGAAGACCTCAGAACCAAAGGTCGCAGTACTAGGAATCGCGGCAGCAAGACAGTTTCTTCCCAGCGAGGAACCGCTTCCCGAGACACAGGAGAGGGAGAGGAGCATACCGACAGCAGGGAGCCCCGAGTGGTGAATTTTACATCAGTTTCCGTCAGAATAGGGGGCAGGACAGCCGAGTTTTGTCAAGAGTGGCACGCGCTATCCAGCAATGCGTGGGTTCTCCAGACATTATTGGGCATGCACCTAGAGTTTATAGGAACTCCCTCTCAAGCACAAGCTCCAACTCCTATGTTCAAGTCCCAGAGCGAAGAGGCTCAGCTCTCCAGCGAATTGCACATCCTAGCGGCCAAAGGGGCTATAGAAAGAGAGCTACAGGTGGGACCGGGCTTTGTCAGCAACATGTTTCTCGTGCGCAGAGGAGAAAAGGTCAGGCCTGTGATAAATTTGAAAAGTCTAAACGAATGGGTTGTATACAGACATTTCGAGATGGAGGGTATTCATCTCCTTCGAGATCTTCTCAGAGCGGGAGATTGGCTCGTTCGGCTAGATCTCAAAGACGCCTAGCTGACAGTGCCGATTGCAGAGCATCATCGGTGCTATCTACGCTTTCGGTGGGGAGCCGAAGTGTGTAAGTTCACCTGCCTACTATTCGGTCTTGCATCCGCCCCGTGGGCCTTCACCAAGCTTATGCGCCTGGTAGCAGCAGCCATCCGCGAAAGGGGCATAAGAATTATTATCTACCTAGACGATATACTGATTCTGGGTCAGAGCGCCGCACAGCTACAAGTACAAGCAGGGTGGGTATGCACCCTAGTGACATCTCTCAGCTTCATCGTCAATTCCGAGAAGTCAGATCTCCGCCCCGCTCAGAGAATAGAATTCCTGGGTTTCGTGATAGATACCAAGAAAGCAGTACTGGAATTACCATCAAAAAAGTGCGAGCGATCAGGAAGGAACTGAAAGGGGTTATAGCGAAGAAAATTATTTTGCTGCGCAATCTAGCTTGCATAGTGGGTCTGCTAGCAGCCTCGATCCAAGCCATATTTCCAGGTCCCTTACACTACAGGGCCCTTCAACGTCTAAAGATCAGGCACCTTCGGGGAGGGTTAGGCTATCATCAGCTAGTGTCCCTGGACCAAGAAGCCATGACAGAACTCCAGTGATGGTTACAGAACATGGAAGCCTGGAACGGCAGAGCGATCTTCGGAGATACCCCAGATTTAGTAGTAGAGTCAGACGCCAGCAGAGCAGGCTGGGGAGCCCGCTGCAGAGACCTCTAGACGGGAGGGAAATGGTCTCAAGAGGAGCTGATGCTCCACATCAACTGTCTAGAAGTTTTTTCAGTTTCCTTTGTAGTGAAAGCATTTACCAGAGACCGGGTCAACTGCTGTGTCCTTCTCAAGATGGACAACATTTCGGCGGTTCGGTATATAAACAAGCTGGGCGGAACATCTTCCAAAATGTTAGCAGAGTTAGCAAAGGATTTTTGGCATCACTGCTTACTCCAGCAGATATCGATATCAGCAGAATACTTACCAGGGGCTCAGAACATTGTAGCGGACTGGAATTCACGATATCTGGTAGACTCCAGCGATTGGAGGTTACTCCCATCCATCTTCGACAGGCTTCAGCGTCTGTGGGGTCCGCTGAGCTTAGACCTGTTGGCATCCAGGCTCAACACGCAATTACCCGAGTTCTACAGCTGGAGGATAGACCTGGAAGCAGTAGCGACGGACGCCTTCCTCCAGCAATGGAAGGGAGGAGTCCTTTATGTCTTTCCCCATTTATCATGCTGACGAGAGTGTTAGCGAAGGTGAGGAGAGATCAGACAGAGCTGGTTCTAGTAGTCCCTATGTGGAAGTCTCAGCCGTGGTTTCCAGTAGTGATGGAACTTTCTACGGATTTTCGAGAGTGATTCCACACAGAGCGAACCTACTGCAGAGCTCCGACGATCAGTCTCACCCGCTCGTAGCGGACGGTACACTGACGCTACTGGCGTGCAGAGTTTCAGGCGACGTTGGGAGTTGCCAGGCATTTCGCAGTGCGCTGCAGATTGTATCAGGAGCTCATGGGTGCCTTCCACCATTAGGAGCTATGGTTCCGCTTGGGATCGATGGTTGGCGTACTGCTCAACCATCGGTTTTGATCCCGTTTCGGCCCCTGTAGTGCACATGCTAAACTTTCTAGCTCAGACGTTCAGCGGGGGCTGTGCTTACAGGACGTTAGGAGTGCTCAGGTCCGCCATATCTGCGGGTCATGACAAGGTAGAAGGACATCCGATAGGGGAACACCCCACAGTGATTAGGCTCTTGAAGGGAGTGAGGCTAAAGAAGCCTCCAGAACCTAAATACTCAGTTTCATGGGATGTACGTGCTGTATTTCTATTATTTACGTCCTGGCCAGATAATAGGGATCTGTCTCGTTCTTAATTGTCAGAGAAGCTAGCCATGCTTCTATGTCTCATAGCGTGTAGACGAGTTTCAGACGTGAAAGCCTTGGAGATAGATAGAAAGATCTTCTACCCAGACGGAGTGGCTTTCAGCATAGCAAATAGAAAAAGTCAGACTCTTCCATTATTTCATATCCCTATTTTCCTAATAATGCTAAGCTTTGCGTAGCGCAGTGCATCAAAGACTATGAATCAGCTACAGTGGCTCTGAGGCCTAGAGGAGTGACGCAGTTACTGATTGCGCGTAGAAAGCCTTTCCACGCAGTAGCGACAGCCACAATTGCGAGATGGGTTAGAGAAGTTATGCAATGGGCCGAAATAGATTTGTCGCAGTTTGGCGCGCATTCAGCGAGAGGCGCTATGGCATCCAAAGCATTTGCAGTGGACGTATCCTTGCAGGACATTATGAGGTCAGCCGATTGGTCTAATGAATGCACTTCTAAAACTTTCTATTTAAAGCCCGTATCAGAGATTGCTAATAGAGTAATGAACGACTTTCAACAAGCATAATGCTCGCCTCTGTCTTGTCATAGAATGAAGATTGTCCAGGCTTAACAACTCAGGCAGTCTTGATTCTATTAAAGACAAGGAGGCGAGCATTTTATCCCACCCAGTGGGTCATGACAAGGGCATGAACTGTTATATGATCTTGTGTTGAGTAAGAACCTCCCCTTTATGATCTCGTCTCCTATTGATTGCAGGGGAAGACCAGAAGCAGACATGAATACAGTTTGTGGTTCGAGAAGAATAAAGTTTGGGAATTAAAGTTGTGCAGCATCGTCTCTGCGCCAGATATCGGCGAGAAGAAGGATTGCAGCCGCACTGTTTGTTGAGTTCGCATTGACAGTGAAGTTTGGACTAAAAGACTGGTCGCCAGCCAAAGAAAGAGGATTTGGGACAGTCTGGGTCTCCTCTTATAGCCCTGGGTTAGGCCTGATTGGACAAAGGAGAGGCTTACAGGACCACTTAGACACACAGGATTGTGGGTATTTGGTAGTTCAGAAGGACTATGGTTTGTTTTTTCTAACTGTGATACCCCTATGTTTATGGGAAGCTTCCAGAGAGTCTGGAAGTGTACAACAGTGTTATAAAGTTAAAAAAACAAAAAACAAAAAAAAAATGTGTTATTTTGTTGAATTGCTGTGGGAGCAGTAATTAAAGAAGTTAAAGAATAATACTTGCCTCCTTGTCTTTAATAGAATCAAGACTGCCTGAGCTGTTAAGCCTGGACAATCTTCATTGTATACAGCTATGGTCTGTCCAAGGGTAAGATGGGGATGTGATAGTAGCCTCGCAGTTGTGGTCGACTAGTCAGTCGAATGTACGACCTTTGGAATGGGTTGGTGTCATAATTCGTTGGGAGAAGCCAAGGTCTGAGAGGTCCTTGCTGAAGGATAAAGCGGCTTTATCATTAGGGTCTTCGAAACCAAGGTTGAGGTCGCCAAGGAGTAGGGTTTTGGTAGTTTTTTAAATATTTTCGCTTAGTAAGTGGGTGATGTGTACTTGAAAGTCTGCTGGGAGTCCCGGGGGCCGATAGATAAGACGAATATTAATGGTGCTGTTAGGAGAGAGTGTCAGTTTGGCTGACAGGATGTCTGCCTTGCCATTCCCAGTGGTGAGTTATAGGCCTAAAATGTAGGGCATTTTTGAAGATTATAGCTCCTATTTTGGAGGGTCTATCCTGTCTGAGGATAGAATAATCTGTGGGTAGGGCTAAAGTTATGGTTGGACCAGATTCCTCTTGGAGCCATGTTTCAGTAATGGCTAATGGATAATATATCTAAGTTCTGGCTTGAGATGAGGTTGATGATTTCAAGAGAATGGGGGTTAAGAGAGCGTACATTGAGCAGGGCGCATCTCAGGTGTGGTGCCTGGTTAATATTATTAGGTTGTGCCTTTGGGTGTAGGTATCTTGGTGGGGTTGAGAGTGGGCTTAGTTTTGGATGCCAGTGTGGTGCTAGAGTTGAGGGTGTGTGGTCCTTGGTGGGAAATGTGACATTTGGCAGATGTGTGAGTTTTTAGTCTGAGGTTACTGTATGATACTTTCATGGGAAAGGAGGTTATGAGCATGGGTAATGTGTGTGTTCTGAGTCTGTTGAGTCTAGCGTGGTAGTTGGGTGAACACGTGAGAGCATGCGTGGTGTAGTGAGTTGGAAAGTCGGGCCTGTGCGCATGAGCCATGGTGAGATAGGATAGGTTGGCAGAGTCTGTACAGCTGTGGGCATGCAATCTGGTATAGAGAAGTATAGAGTTCAAGAGGAGAGCTGTGCCTATAGTGCTTCAGTGTAGGAGCGTGGTGCACATATTGAATGGCGGGGTGGAGAAGAGGTCCTAGATGCGCTAGTACGAATACAGAGAGAAAGGGACAGGTGGGCAGTATTGAGTCAGCACGAGGACGGCTTGGTCAGAATAACCTGAGGCGTGGCAGAAGTAATGTTCAAGCACACCGTGGGCAATAGGCTAAATCAAAATGTTACACAAAAGGAAATAGGCTTGTTGGCTCAGTAGCAATTGGCAATGGGCAATACAATGAATTCAAACAAAAGGAACAGGCTATTTCAGCAGCAATTGGCAATGGGCAATACAATAAGTTCAAGCAAAAGGGAACAGGCCATTTCGCAGCAATTGGCAATAGGCAATACAATATGTTTTGGTAATAGGCATGGCTATTTCAGCACACAGGTGGCTCTTGCCATTAAGCAAAGTACTCGGCTGGGGCATTCATCCCAGGGCTAGCATAACAGCATGTGGACCATTAGCTCCATGATTGCATAAGCTGTTAGTATAGACACAATGTGGGTAATCTAATGAAGTGTATAGGAGAGTGCGTGAAGTTAACTAGGCAAGGCTAGCAATGGAGATGCGAGTTTCTGCAACTGCAGTGAAATGAAGTCAAGGGATGCGCAGAGTACCTTGCAGAATACGATCACGGAGGCACAGCGTCCGTTGGCAAACAGGGGGCAAACAGGGGCCTTTGTATGGGCCTTAGCGTGGCTGCCAGTGTTTCAGCCTGCCGGCAGATGTGGCCTGTAGAAGATTGGGCTAGTTACCTAGCAACGAGGCAATAGCCTCGCTTTGGCACAGCGCTGTGCCCGGCATCATGGAATCAGGCAGCGAGGGTCACGCAGTGATTTGTTATCCTTGATTCTGCCAATAAGATACACATTTCCGAGGCGGGCAATGTGTGGGCAGGGTGGTGGAGCCTTACCCACTGGAAGGCTCAGCATAAATCAGCTGGGCCTCATGGATGGCGTTGGTCACGGCACGAGGGGCAGCTGGGCCACATGGATGGCATTCGTCACGGCACAGATTGCTGGATTGAGATGTCATAGGTGAGGAGGGGCGCCTGCCCTCTCCTTGATGTGGCTGCTGGCGTGGCTGACTGAGGCTCCAGGGGCAAACAGGGGCCTTTATATGGACCTTAGTATGGCCGTCGGCATTTCTGCATGCCGGCGGATGTGGCCTGAAGAAGATTGGGCTAGTTACCTAGCAACAAGGCAACAGTCTCGCTTTGGCGCCACGCTGTGCCTGGCATCATGGAGTCAGGTGGCGAGGGTCAGGCAGTTATTTGTAATGCTTGATTCTGCCAATAAGATACAAATTTCCGAGGCAGGCAATGTGTGGGCATGGTGGTGGAGCCTTACCTAATGGAAGGCTCAGCAGAAATCAGCTGGGCCTCGTGGATGGCGTTGGTCACGGCACGAGGGGCAGCTGGGCTGCGCGGATGGCGTTCATCATGGCACGGATTGCTGGATTAGAGATGTCGTAGGTGAGGAGGGGCTCCTCTCGTCGATGTCGCTGCTGGCGTGGCTGACTGAGGCTCCATCGGCAAACAGGGTTTTTGTATGGGCCTCAGTGTGGCCGCCGGCGTTTCCGCCTGCTGGCGGATGTGGCCTGAAGAAGATTGGGCTAGTTACCTAGCAATGAGGCAACAGCCTCACTTTGGCGCCGCGCTGCGCCCGGCATCATGGAGTCAGGCAGCGAGGGGCAGACAGTGATTTGTAATGCTTGATTCTGCCAATAAAATACAAATTTCCTATAATACATCATCTGCATTCAGTGGATTTGTGTCTATGTTCCTCCAGCAACATTTACACCCTGCTTTTTTAAACAAGATTTGAGCCACTTTTAAGGCTTCCTTCTCCCGTTGCGTCGATGCACCGACAGACGCCATCATCTGTCCTTGAGTTCGAACCTTTTTTTAGACCAGCAAATACCACACACAGTTTGTACTCTGTCTAAAAGCTGCAATGCTGTTGTCAACTGCCCACTAGATCTTGGACTTATACTTTGCAGCGCTCTGAGGCAACTATCACTCACAACGCCACTCTGGGGTTTACCCTGAGCCCTCAAGCCTCAATACACATGAAGTAAGTAAAACAGACTTATGGTGTGTTAATTTGAGGAGTGGTCATCGGACGTTTCCGAGTTCCAGCACCAAATGCAAGGAGGACCTTCCTCCCGCTATTCGGGTTAGTATAGGACCCGAGGGGTTGGGCTTCATCATTCACTTACACCAAGCAGACCAGATGACTAGGACACCAAGGACAGAGGAGAACAAAGGATGTGCTGTACGGCAGGCAGACATGGGATCTGCCATCGATAGAGTATAATGTATGGCTAGACTTCCCATTTCCAGGTTGTCAGAACATATGCAATGCTTCCAGGCAAGGACAGCTTTGTGTACAAGTGTCGTGTCCTGCTTGCTTTTGTTCACTGTGTGTTTTATCAGGTAATCATGCTTGTAATTCAGGCCAGGGCAGTTGGATGTACTTCTCGGAACTGATTCTTCAGAGTAGCACACACCCCTCTGCTGCATCCAATGTGAGGACACATCTAACCACATGACCTTGCCTGGACGTAAGAGCAGAGAGCAAGACAGAACCTAGTTGATGTAAGGTCGCATATTTCCATCAATGCCAATGAACATGGAAACTGCAGGACCCAAGACTGAGGAGTTACGCTGTGGGGGAGTTAATGGAAAATCTGGTTGTACATTTACACATGGGACTTCATGGACAGAAACTGCAGGTCAGCCTTGGGATACAGATAACGGAAAATCTGGATGTTCTTTCAAACATGGAACATCCCATCCAGAGACTAAGGGTCAGTGCCCTGGAGCAGCTAATGTAACCTTAGGGTGCTCATTTTCACACGGGACACCCCATTTAGAGAATGAAGGTCTATACTGTGGAACAATTAATGGAAAACATGCTTGTTCTTTTACACACGGAAACCTCCTGGCCAGAGACTGCCAAAGTTGTGGAGCAACTATTGAAATGTTTGGGTGCACATTTACATTTGGGAGCCCTCTGGCTAGAGACTCAAATGGAAATGTGGGGGTTCATATACACACGGGAACCTTCCGGTCTGCGGCGCAGACAGGTTTCAGTGCCAAGGAAGCGGGCCGTTGTCTTCTGAAGATGCACTAGCATTGTAAATGATTAACGGTCAGTTTGCACAAGATAAACATTGTTAGTTGACGGCATTGAGATCTCCCATGTAGCACGAGAGACCAAGGGTAGCTGGGGAGCCCTGATGTCCTTTTCATGAAACATCAGCCACAATCTACCTAACCTAGATCATCAATAGTCAATGTAAATCACTTTCATAAACTGTGGGTCGAATCTGCCTATGCCCATAAAATAGATTGGGGAAATGATATTGTAAATGGTTCAAGGTCAAGGGCGGCAGGTAAATATTTTTAGGGGAGTGGCGCTAACCTCTACCAACTAACATGAGAGACCAGGATTAGCAAGGGTGCCATAATAATTTCAGGGGCTTTCCACCGAAGTACATTTTTCCATTAATGTGCTGAAATGGTGCATTATACAGCATAATTATTGAGAAATATAGGGTAAAAGCCATGCCATTTATAATTGGTTTTCTAGGGTAAAAATAGAAATAAATGAATTAAATGCCAAATCACCAACAATACACAGGAACATTTTACAACATTTTCATGATCCCTATCTCCCTAACATATGCTAGCATTGCATTGTAAGTCACTTTCTTTCTGGGACGTCATTTCACCAAAATGCCAGTGGTAGCGAAAGTGACATCACATGACCCTTGACCACTGATGAGATCACAGGAAGTGATGTCATTTGACCCCATCCTGAAGTGATATCGCAGGAAACGATGGAACACAAACTTTCTCCCCTTGACAATACAGGAAATGGCATCACATAGCATTTTTCCTAAGTACACTACGAAAAATATGGTTACGATATCACTAATGTGATATACATTTTATACAAGAATGGATCGCCATATTTATCGTTAAGTTCTGTGTGTATAGGCCCATATGCCAAATTACTGTGAATGAAAGCAGACGTCCATGGCCAAATGATAATGATGTGTTATTTTATAGCACTTACGCCTATGTGCTTTGTATAGAAATAATATACATACAATATAACCCAACCTATGTTGGTACTCATTTATCGACCTCAGAAGGATGAAAGGCTGAGTTGGTGTTTAAGAACAGACTAAATCAGTGAGTAGTCCCCTTTAGTTTGCCAATGAGTCTAGCAATTATTGTATAGAATTCCAGAACGACACATTATTTGGTAGTCCTATTCTTTCTTATTTAGGTTCACTGCTGAAAGTGATAGGCTTGTGGAACCCCTGTTCTATTTTTACTTTTTTTAAAAAACGACCTGAACAAGAAAGCCAGCCACTCCAGAAGCCAAGAGCCACATGGCTCTGGCCATGTCCCAGGAGCTTGCATTAAAATATATATATATATAATATATATATATATATATATATATATACATATATATATATATATATATATATATATTACACAGCCACGTTAGTGGCTGTGTAGTTATGGTTAAGTTGCTGTTCCCATAAGAAGAGCCCATTTTGGGTGGCTTATAACTTCGCTCTCCCTGGACGAAAGCTCATCAAACTTTGCAAAAAAAAGTATATGGGTCACTCTGAATTTTTTTGCAAAGTTTGGTGAAGTTTGCTTCAGGGGGGGCAAAGTTATAAGGGGGGTCCCAAAACTTCTTTTTTTCCCATAGACTGAATGGGAAAAAAACTTTGCTCACGTCTACAACCCAAACCTCTGGACGGATTTTCACCAAATTTGGACCAGGAGCAGCGGCTTGGTACCGAAAGCGTGCTTTTGCAAATTTGTTGAAAATCCGTCCAGTATTTTTTTATAAAATGAGGAAAAAATAGGTTAAAAAAAATGAGCGATATCTATGTTCGGTCCGTGGGCACACTTCCCTGTTCGCTCTGTGGACAGTGTCCTGATGGCCAACCGGCTTGCGTCATGTCCGCGGACATGCAACGTGTTCGTTGATTGGATGGTGAAGAGCGTGACGTGCGTCAGATTTTTGGGAACGCCCGCCATCTTGGATTCGCGGACGTCTGCGGACAGCGCAGTGAAACTTTGTTGAAAAATACTATTTAGTACAGTGTGTTGTTTTGTGAAATTGTTTGGGGAGGGTGGGGTAGTAAGAGATGGGTTAAATGTTTTATTTATTTAGGTGGTAGACCCCCCTGTTGTGTTTGCTTTGTCCGCAGACAACGCAGATGTTCTAAAGTGTTCTAAATAAACAAAATAAGGGTGTTCTGAGGACACTACGCCTGTCCGTATTGTTCGCAAGCAAGCTGAAAGTGTTCTGAATAAACAGATATGTTCAAAAATAAACAAAATGGGTGTGTACTCAGGACGGTAAACCTGTCTGTTTTGTTCGCAGGCAAGTTGAATCTGTTCTAAGAACACATCATGTGTCCTGGGATGTTCATCAATAAATAAAATGGGGGTGTCCTGAGACGGTATGCCTGTCCGTTCTGTTGGCAAGCAATTTCAAATTGTTCTAAGAACACATGTTCACAAGCATGTTCAAAGTGTTCTTAGAACACATTGGACCTCATTACGACTCAGGCGGTAAGGGGTTTACGGCGGCGTAAACAGCACCGACCCTTACCGCCTGAGTACGAGGTCCCTTAGCGCCATGGAGGTTTTAACACCTGCTTTTAGCAGGTGTTAAAATCCATGGCGCTAAGGGACCTTGATGTTAATTACGCCACCGTAATTTACGTTGGCGTAATTAACGCCTTCCCCACTCCCATTATGCCCTATGGGGCAAAAATGGGAATGGGGAAGGGTAAATGGGGATTGGGGACTTACCGCCCCGCCGACCTCGGAATGGGGCGGTAAGTCCGCCTACCACCATGGCGTAAACATATGGCATAGTTGAAATGTTTGATTCTATGGGTGTGATATGCTGCGATGGTTGTGGCTAGGGCATAGAGTCTTGGGAGCATGGCCATATGGCCATGCACCCAAGACTCTATGCCCTGGCCACAATTACCACATGTCATGCCGCGCGCTCGCTCGCGTGCGCCACTTACCTGCTACGGGGATCCGGGTCCTCAACCTCGGCAGTCTCCTCCTTCATGGACACTCTATCCGCGGTGGCGTCTTTCCCCACGCCGTTCCGCAGTCCGTGGGCGCAGCCATCTTGCGTGTTCTGCGCATGCGCGGATCGTCAGTGTTCGACGTTCGCGCATGCACAGTAACGCAAACTTGCGTTCCGGGCCTCGCTTTGGCCCCGGACCTTAAAAGGGCTTCGCATACACAGAGACAACGCGTCTCAACGCGGTTGTTGCCGTGTATGCGCTGCTGGAGCCTGGTTTCTGTGCTACAGTCTCTCCAGTTACCCTTGCTAGTTTTGCCCTGCCTTGTCCTGTCCTCCTACCTTCCTCTCCTTCCAGCCCCCTGGTACTTTCAGTTCCTGGTTTCTCAGCCCTGTCCTGTCCTTACCTACTTTCTGGTTTTGGGGTTTGGAGGGGTCTTCTCTGGGTTGCCTGTTTAGCATTCTCCCTTCCTTGTCTCCTGTCCTGTGGGATTCCCTGGTCAGTCCTTCCCGTCCTTGCTGCCTGGCCTTTCCCTTCCTCTGCCTTGTGCCCTGCCGGTACCTGTGCCTTACTGCCTTCCTGGAAGTCCCGAAGAACAGCTCATCCATCTACTGGTGTTTTAAGGACACATTCGCCTTCTCTGCCAGTGCAAACACTGTCCCGACGTCACGTTAATGCAGAGAAGTGCCACCCGTGGCGTTGGGAGTTGGTTCAGTGCTATCCTGCCATTTATTGTCAGGAGGGTGTTGGGTTAATTTCCCGCGTTACTGCTTCATCGGCATCGTCGCTCCGACAGACTGGCAGACTCGACTCCACGAACCCCGGGAAGAAAAGGTAACCAGCGATCCCGTGAAACCTCGTTTAACAGATTGAGACGCCTTTCCTCCAGCCTCGACATGGATGACATGCAGGAACTATGCGAAGAAATGTGTGCCATGCGCCTCGAGATGACTACACTTCGCCAGGAGAACGACACCCTTCGACAAGCGATGGGCCGGGGTATGGGCGGACTATCACAACCAGTTCCACCGCCTGAGAACACCATGGCTTACACGACTCCCATGAAGTTTGGTGGAGACCCGCGTCGAGTGGCAGAGTTCTGTACCCACTGTAGGATCCATTTTCAGTTTAGGTCCAGTCATTTCGGTCAAGACAAGGCCAAGATCGGGTACATTCTAGGAAACCTGACCAGTAGCGCGCTTGCTTGGGCCGCAACTCTGGTCTCTACTAACAGCCCCCTGCTGGGTGATTTCACCGCTTTTGAGAAGGCCTTTTTGGATGTCTTTCAACCACCTAACTTGGCAGCCATGGCCCAGAACCAACTAATGGAGATCAAACAGGGATCAGGTGATATCATCCAGTATATCAGTCGGTTTCGACAACTGGCAACCGATTCCCAATGGCCCGAAATCACTCAGAAGACATTATTCCGTCGGGGACTGCGAGAAGAATACAAGGACGAATTGTTGCACATTCCGGAGCCGGAAACATTGCCTGCATTGATGGAACAAGTCTTACGCATAGACCACAGGTTAGCGGAACGACGGAGTGAACGTCGCAGAATCGACAAGTACCACCCAGTCCTTCCAGTACAATCATCCAGGCCAGCTACCTCAACCAACGTGGGCCCAGAACCTATGCAGTTGGGTGCCATCCGAGGTCCGTTGTCTGAAGCCGAAAAGAAAAGAAGACGGCAGCAAAACCTGTGTTTGTACTGCAGTGGTTCTGGCCATTTTCTAGGCACCTGCCCGCTACGTCCTTTGAGGAAGCAGGAAAACTAACAGGCCCGTTGTTTGGTGTGAAGGCAGTGACGGGCCGTCTCCTTGAATCAGACCTTCATCCCATGAACCCGGTACCCTTGTTGGTCTTGGAAGTTGGTTTGGCTTGGCTAGGGAAGTGTACAAAGACCTGGGCCCTTCTGGATTGTGGTGCATCAGGTAACTACATCGATGCCTCGTTCGCGATTTCCAATGGGATCCGTCTACACTACAAAGAACGGCCTACAGTGGTAGAAGTAATCGACGGCTCTCCATTGTCTTCGGGTCCGGTGTGGCAACGGTCCGATCCCTTGTGGCTCTCTGTGGAAGGGCATCTCGAACAAATCTCGTTGGATGTCATCAAGTCTCCCTCTTTTCCGGTGGTGCTGGGCTTGCCTTGGCTGCTTTATCACAATCCTCAGGTCAACTGGACTGCAAGATCCCTGGTATTCACTTCGGCACGTTGTCCTCAGGACTGTGGTCTTCACGATTCCTTTCCAGCGATGTTGGAGTCTCTTAATCCTGTCAATGTATCTGACCGTCTATGTGCCACTCAGTCGGTACCTCAGGAGTATGCCGGATACCTCAAGGTGTTCTCCAAGCCAGAGGACATTCCTTTACCGCCTCATCGACACTTTGACTGCCCCATCGATATCCTGCCTGATGCTGTCATCCCCCACGGCAAGATTTATTCATTAACCCAACTCGAAAAGGGAGTCCTACAGGATTACATCAAGGATTGCCTCAACAAGGGCTACATCGTGCCGTCCAAGTCTCCCGCAGGATTCCCACTATTCTCTGTCAAGAAGAAAGAGGGTACTTTGCGCCCTTGTATCGACTATCGCCAATTAAACGAGATCACAAGGAAAGACAGATACCCACTGCCACTCATCCGGGACATCATCGAATCCCTGAAATCCGCGCAGGTCTTCACCAAGTTGGATCTTAGAGGGGCCTATCACCTGGTGCGGATTAAGAAGGGGGATGAGTGGAAGACGGCCTTCAAGACACCTTTTGGTCATTACCAGTACAGAGTAATGCCGTTTGGGCTCTGCAATTCCCCGGCCGTCTTCCAGCGCTTCATGGATGATATCTTTTCGGACCTTATTGGTATATCAGTATGGGTATACCTTGATGACATCCTGTTTTTTTCTGACACTCGCACTGCGCACGTTGCGCACGTTCAGGAAGTACTCCGTAGGTTAACAACCAATCACCTGTATGCCAAGGCTGAGAAGTGTCAATTCCATCTGGAGAGTATGAAATTTCTGGGCTATGTAGTCAGCAGCACAGGAGTGCGGATGGACCCCGTGAAACTGCTAGCCATACAGGAATGGAAACAGCCACACAGGGTTAAGTCTTTACAAAGGTTCCTGGGCTTCGCTAATTTTTATCGACGCTTCATACCACGTTTTTCTCACCTTGCCAACATGTTAACCCGCCTGACCAGCACCAAAGTACCATTTCTCTGGGACTCACAGGCTGAGGTGGCATTTCGGGAATTGAAGAAATCCTTCATGTCGGCTCCTGTTTTGATACATCCGGATGATGAAAGGCCGTTTGTAGTTGAAACCAACGCCTCGGACTACGCAATTGGTGCGGTCTTACTGCAGCAAGATCCAGTTACGAAAACAGAACACCCGGTGGCCTACTATTCTCGGAAATTGTCTGTGAGTGAAAGAAACTACGCTGTGATTGAAAAAGAATTACTGGCTATAAAAGCGGCATTCGAGGAATGGCGTCATCACTTGCTGGGTGGGAGGTATCCGGTGGAAGTTCGCACGGATCACCGTAATCTTTAATTTTTACGGTCTTTGCAATGCAGAACATCCCGGCATGCTCGTTGGGCCTTCTTCTTTTCGCAGTTTGAATTCACGGTCACGTACATCCCAAGTTCCCAGAATGTGAAGGCCGACGCCCTGTCTCGGTCCCTGGAAAACAACGTCGAAGGGGCCAAGGACCCAGAACCTCTGATTACTTCGAAGCATTTCCTGTCGATGGTGACTCCCCAGCTTCAACAGTTGTTAGAAGCCACACAGACGGATCCCTCCAGGTCACAGATACTGCAACGCTCTGACATCAAAGAACTTGTTGTTCTTCGGGGATCGTCTGTACATTCCCACCTTAGAGCTACAGAGGATCGTTCTGCAAAATTGTCACGATTCCGTAGTTTGTGGTCACCGAGGAGTTCGCACAACTCAAGAACTGGTCGCACGGAAATTCTGGTGGCCTGGATGGGCCACGCTGGTGAAGCTCTATGTGGATTCCTGTCCAGTATGTGCCCAGACCAAGATTCCTCGCAAGAAACCCATTGGTCTCCTGAAACCCACGCCAACGCCCCCATACCCTTGGCATACCATTGCTACGGACTTCATCGTTGACTTGCCGCTTTCTGGTGGTTACACGTGTATCATGGTGGTAGTGGACTGCTTCACCAAAATGGCTCACTTCCTGCCCTTTCCTAAACTGCCCACCGCTTCCCAGATGGCACGACGTTTCCTTCACGAGGTGTATCGTCTCCATGGTCTTCCTGAGAAGATTCTGTCGGATCGTGGGTCTCAATTCATCTCTTCCTTTTGGGACCAACTGTGTCGGCATTTGGACATTCAGCGTGGTTATCATCCCCAGACCAATGGGCAGACAGAGCGTACCAACCTAACACTTGAGCAGTATCTACGTTGTTATGCCAATGCCACTCAAGACAACTGGTCAGAGTGGTTGGACACCGCGGAGGTGGCTTACAACAATGCTGTTCACTCCGCTACCGGACTCAGCCCCTTTTTCTGTTCTGCCGGACTACATCCCAAGCTACTACCTGCTCGTCCTACTTCTACCAGTACTGTACCATCTGCAGATGCCTTGGTGACTCAGATACGCGATCAACATCGCCTGGCGGCCGGTATCTTAGCAGTGGCACAGGCACGTATGAAGGAGTTCTGAGCCCTACCTTCAAGTTGGTGACAGGGTATGGCTGTCCTCTAGGAATCTGCCGGTACGCAATTTACCTATGAAACTGGCTCCCTGCTTTTTTGGTCCCTTCCGCATCATTGGGCGGGTTTCCTCTGTTGCCTTTTGGTTGTCCCTAGCCCGTTCTTGGTGGATCCATCCCGTTTTTCACGTCTCTCTTTTGAAGCCCTATGTACCTGATGTTCTGGGGCGTTCCTGTTCCCGTCCTGCCCCGGTCTTGGTTCAGGGGGTTCCTGAGTTTGAGGTGCAGGAGATTTGCGATTCACGGATTAGGCGTGGTGCGCTGCAGTTCCTGGTCAGCTGGAAGGGTTATCCGGCTTGTGACCGCACTTGGGAGCCGCGCTCCTTCGTGCATGCACCGCGCCTGGTTCGGGACTTCTATCTCCGCTATCCCTGGAAGCCTGGTGCCCCGGGGTTGTCCGAGAGGGGGTATGGTGTCATGCCGCGCGCTCGCTCGCGTGCGCCACTTACCTGCTACGGGGATCCGGTGTAACGCTCACCTGATTCCCGTAGAGGCGCCGGTCTTGACTGGGCGTATACCGTATCTTCAAAGGTGATGTGTAACACACGGCTGGCTCTTTGGGCTGGACCTCTGTGCACTGTATGTCTGCCTCGAAGGGTAAGATGTCTGCAGATAGAAAATATGGGATTAAGGAACTGGGTTATTGAAGGTCTCTCTCTTCTTCCCTTTCTCTTCTCCTGTAGAACCCCAAAGGTTAACGCTCTCACCTTAGGTAAGTGAACGCCGTGCTCTCCATCTGCCTCGGGGCAGGGTGCTGTAACCAGTTTCTTCACTGGATAAGGGGAGCAGGCCTCTTGACTTCAGAGGACTGCTGTCCGTCGTTTACTGCACGAACGGTAAGTTTCGAGTAATTCTAATGTCTTTAAAGTCTTTAGTAATGATGTTTCTTGTTTTGCAGGGTTCCTGCGATGGCGGATTACGGGCTGAAGTGAGTTGAAGATGGAGCCCGTGTGATGAATAGAAGCGCCTGGAAGCACGTAAGTAAGCGCTTGTTGCCTGCTTCACGATGCGCTCTAACTGTCTTTTTATTTTGCAGGTACAAGTTCGGAGCGGCTGCAGGGTGCCGGAATACCCACTGCGTTAGATGTGGAAAGGAGTAATGGCACGTGAGTATTAAAGTTCCCCAATGTCTTTAAACGCACCTTGTTTTGTCTTTCAGATGCGGGATGCAGCGCCGAAGGCCTCCGGAGCGTGCGAAGAGTTGGTAAGCTTTTGTCTTTCAGCTGCCGGAATGCAGTGTGAAGACCTCCGGAGCGCACGAAGAGTAGGTAAGCCTTTGTCTTTCAGATGCCGGAATGCAGCGCGAGTAGTTGGTGACAGCCGATGGACCAGGTAAGTGAAGAGCTGTCACTGAAGACCGTAATGCTAACCTGTTCTTTCTTGTCTTTATAGGTGTTGCTGAAGACTGGATTCAGGATGGTAAGCCTTTTTCCTTAGGCCCAGGATCAGATGCAGAAGACACGATGAGCGTTCTGCTGCAGAGGATGCAGAATAACGCAAAGCAAGATTCATCCATCGGGTGTGGTTTAAATAGCCTCCTGTAGTGCTTAGGTGTCTCCTTCCACAGCCACGCCTAGGTAAGAAAAGAGTTCCTGCTTTCCAGAAGAGTTCCAGTGTTCTGAATCTAGGGAGTGGCTCCTGCCCCACCCAACAGGAAAAGTAGTTCCAAACAGATGAGGATCAGAGGCTCAACTGGCAGGCAAGTAAGCAGCATGGTCTGCTGCAGGTAAGTCCACCCAAGCATTATGAGCCCGGCGCTTCCAGCGCTGGGACTGGGCATATTTATGAGCCTGGTGCCACTGGCGCCAGGACTGGGTCCAAAAGGTCCCAATTGGCACTCGGAACCTGGGTTATGGATCTGCTTCCAAGGGAGTTGGGAAAACCCTGACCTTTTGGAAGCAGAGATCATGACAGTACCCCCCCTCAAGGCCCCTCCCAAACCGGGCTTCTCCGGGGGTTTTGGCTTGTCAGGAAATGTTCGGTGAAATCTTTTGATTAGGCGAGGAGCGTGGACATATTCAGCAGGTTCCCAGGATCTCTCTTGGGGGCCATAGCCTTTCCAGTCAATTAGGTAAAATAGTTTAGATTTGGAGATCTTGGAGTCCAGAATGCTTTTGACTTCAAACTCGAGTTCTCCATCAACTAGGATAGGTTTTGGAGATTTAGTTAGTCGGGTTTGAGGTTGCACGGGTTTTAATAGAGAGACGTGGAAGACCGGATGTATCTTCATGTGAGGGGGCAAGTCCAACTTGACCGCTACTGGGTTTACTATGGTAGTGATGGAATAGGGACCAAGGTATCTTGGGTTGAATGTGCGTGGCCCTTTTAGGGGTAGATATTTGGTGGATAACCAGACTTGATCCCCTACTTGATATTGAGGGGCTTCCTTCCGATGTTGATCTTCTCCTTTCTTGTATTGTTCTTTAGCCCTTTGAAGGTGAGAAACAGCTTGCTTAAAGGCTTGGGTGATTGTAGAATGCAGGTAGTCTACTGCTGGTGTTTCAAGATCTTGGAGGGGATCCAACTCCGAGGTTTGAGGGTGACTGCCGTACAAAAGAATAAATGCGGTTTTCCCAGTTCCCGAATGGACAGAGTTATTGTAGGCATATTCGGCTATCCAAAGGATGTCTTTCCAAGTTTTTTCAGTTTGTTGCAGCATGCAGCGTAAATACTGTTCCAGAGTTTGATTGGTCCTCTCAGTTTGTCCGTCGGTCTGAGGGTGGTGACTGGTCGATAGTCTCACATCAATTTGAGCCGACCGACAGCAACTTCGCCAAAAATGAGAAATAAATTGACTAACTCGATCCGAAATTAGAACCGAAGGAAAACCGTGCAGTCGGACGATGTTTTCGAGAAATTCTCGGGCCAGAGTTGCTGCTGTTGGCAAGCCTTTGAGCGGAATGAAATGCGCCATCTTGGAGAATAAGTCCATGATTACTAGAATCGTATTGTATCCGGAGCATGGAGGTAGATCGGTGATGAAGTCCATAGAAAGCGTATGCCAAGGGCGAGGTGGGATGTCAATAGGGCGTAAGAGGCCTGCTGGTCTTTCCTTTTGACTCTTGTTTTGGGCGCATACTCCACAGGACATTATAAAGTCTCTGATATCTTTTTTCCAAGACGGCCACCAGAAGTAGCGCTTGATCTTTTCTGAGGTCTTGGCCATACCGGGATGTCCTTCCATTAAAGAATCGTGATAACAAGAGATTACTTTTTTCTGTAAATCTGTGCTGGGTAGGTATAATCGTTCTTGGAAATACAATAAGTTGTCCTTTACTGCAAAGTCCTTTCCCTGCAGATGCCAATTCTGTATGTTTGCTGAAGTTACAAGTTGCCTGGCTTTATCCTTAACTTCCTCTATGGATTCTGTGGCGATTACACCCAGAATTCTTTGTTCGGGAATGATTGGTACAGGTTTAGGGTTGATCAAGTGTTCTTCCACTCCCATCTGAGAAAGGGCATCAGCTTTACCGTTCTTTGTACCAGGTCGATAGGTAATTATGAAGTCAAACTCGGCAAAGAATAATGCCCAACAGAGTTGTCTAGAGGATTGGGCTTTTGCGGTTTTCAAATATTGCAGGTTTCGGTGATCCGTAATCACAGTAACGGTGTGTCGGGCCCCCAGCAGATAATGCCGCCAAGCCTTAAAGGCAGACTTGATAGCCAGAAGTTCCTTGTCAGTAATCGTGTAATTGATTTCAGGAGGCGAGAATTTGCGGGACCAAAATGCCACAGGATGCAACTGATTGGTTACTGGGTCCTTTTGTGATAGAACTGCCCCCATGGCAAGGCTTGAAGCATCAGTTTCCACGATGTAGGGGGGTTCGGGGCGAGGGTGTTTTAAGATTGGTGCAGAGATAAATTTAGTCTTCAAATCCTGGAAAGCTTGTTCCGCCTCGGTAGACCATTCAAAACGTTTGTTTTTCTTTAACAAGGCAGTGATGGGCTGGACTATTCGAGAGAATTCGGGGATAAACCTGCGGTAAAAGTTAGCGAAGCCTAACATGCTTTGCACACCTTTTACGGAGGATGGTGATGGCCATTTGAGAACTGCATCGACCTTCTTTGAATCCATACGCACTCCGCCAGGTGATAATATGAATCCCAAGAATTCAACTTCAGTCACGTTGAAAACACATTTTTCCAACTTAGCGAAAAGTTTGTGTTGACGCAATCTTTCGAGGACCATTTTCACGTGTTTCCGATGTTCAGATTCCGATGAAGAATAAACGAGGATGTCGTCAATGTAAACAACAACACACACATCTATGAGCTCTCTGAGGACATCGTTCATAAAATATTGAAAGGCGGCCGGGGCATTGCAAAGTCCGAAGGGCATGACCTGATATTCAAATAGCCCATACTTGGTGCGGAAGGCCGTCTTCCATTCATCGCCCTCTTTTACTCGTACCAAGTGGTAAGCTCCTCTAAGATCCAGCTTTGTATATATGCATGCTTTTCTGACTTGGTCCAGGAGTTCAGGGATCAAAGGTAACGGATATCTATTCTTAACGGTGATCTGGTTCAGGGAGCGATAATCTATACAAGTTCTAAGGTCTCCTTCCTTTTTTGGAACGAAGAACAAAGCTGAAGAAGCAGGAGACTTGGAAGGACGAATAAACCCATTTGCCAGGTATTGATCCAGGTATTGTCGAAGGTGAAGGTTCTCAGGCTCGGTGAGGGCATAAATTCTACTACAAGGAGGAGTAGATCCAGTTATCAGGTCTATCTGGCAGTCATAAGACCTATGAGGAGGTAGAGAGTTAGCCTGATCCTTCCGGAAAACATCTTGGTATTCTAGGTATCCGGGAGGTAACTGGGGAGTCTCTGAAGAAATTGCTGCCAGTGCAACACCAGGTGGAGGGTGACAAGTAGAGACACATTCTGGAAACTGGACCGTTCTTGCTCGCCAATCGATCAGAGGATTGTGTTTCTCTAACCAAGGTATTCCTAAAATAATCTGAAACTGAGGGGCCTTGATCACATCGAACACGATCTTCTCATGGTGTCCATCTTGACTTACTAGCGTCACCTCTTGAGTGGTATGCGTTACTGGCCCAGAGGCTATCTCCGTACCATCCACCGTAGTAATGACGTCCTTTACAGCCTTGGGACAAAGAGTTAGATTCATCCTCAAAACCATTTCATGATCCACATAATTGCCGATGGCACCGCTGTCGACGTAAGCTTCAATTGCATGTAATCGATCCGGATTATCAGGGCTAATGAGGACCATAGGTATCACGAAATGCGAGGTCACGGAACTGGTTTTCACGCTCGGCAAGAGGACCTCTATTCTTGTCGGGCGAGGTCGTTTCCCTGCTCAGAGTTTGTAACCTTGGTAACTGCAGCTCCTACTGCCTTCTTGGCAGGTTTCACCGGACAGTCTCGAAGAAAGTGCCCTGAGTTTCCGCAATAGAGGCATAATTGCAACTGTTTTCTCCTTTCCCGCTCCTTTTGTGTTAGAGGACCTTTCAGACCCCCTATTTGCATGGGTTCCCCGGAGTCTACTCCTTTGGAAGGAGTTGGTGGTTTGGAAAATACTCGAGCATCAAACTTGGAACGATCGGCCTTCCTGTTCTGCAGTCTGTGATCTATTTGAACGACTAAGTCTATATAGTCCGAACAATCTTGTGGGGGATTCACTACTTGGGCTAACACATCTTTGACCTCTCCACGTAGACCTCTATAAAACAGCGTAATCCTTTTGTCCTCAGGCCATTGAGTTTCCACTATCAGTCTGTTGAAAGACGCAATATAAGCCAAAAGGTCTTGATTACCTTGTCGCAACGAAAGAAGCTCATTGTCCAAGGCCTGCCCCTGTGAATGTCTTGCGAACAGTTTTTCCATACTGAGCTGAAAAGCTTGAAAATCATGGAGGACCGTATCATCTTGATTTACTAGAGGGATCGACCAGTCTGCCGCATTGCCACTAAGGTACGAAAGCACGAAAGCTACTTTAGCTTGATCAGTTGGAAAGGCTGCTGGCCGGCATAAGAAATGCAACCGGCACTGATTGATAAATACTGCAAACCTCTTTGGGTCACCAGAAAATCGTTCGGGCGGTGCCAGAGGTACATTCCCAGGTAGGTTGATCTGCACTGGATTCATAGAGGATGTAGAAGGAAGATTTCCCCCAGATGCGGGTAACGGGGTCTGTCCGGCTTGTGACTGTAGCAATTGTCTAGCGAGATCATCTGTTCGCTCCTTGGAAATAATCAGTTCCCTTCTTAGAGCGTTCGTTTCCTGACGGGCTGCATGCACTTCTGCCCTTAGTTCCCCAAGTAACTGGGCTAGCTGGTCGGTATCCGAGGTTTCCATAGCGCCTGGACGGGAGTTTTGTGGTAGGCTTTGCGTTCTGTAACGCTCACCTGATTCCCGTAGAGGCGCCGGTCTTGACTGGGCGTATACCGTATCTTCAAAGGTGATGTGTAACACACGGCTGGCTCTTTGGGCTGGACCTCTGTGCACTGTATGTCTGCCTCGAAGGGTAAGATGTCTGCAGATAGAAAATATGGGATTAAGGAACTGGGTTATTGAATGTCTCTCTCTTCTTCCCTTTCTCTTCTCCTGTAGAACCCCAAAGGTTAACGCTCTCACCTTAGGTAAGTGAACGCCGTGCTCTCCATCTGCCTCGGGGCAGGGTGCTGTAACCAGTTTCTTCACTGGATAAGGGGAGCAGGCCTCTTGACTTCAGAGGACTGCTGTCCGTCGTTTACTGCACGAACGGTAAGTTTCGAGTAATTCTAATGTCTTTAAAGTCTTTAGTACTGATGTTTCTTGTTTTGCAGGGTTCCGGCGATGGCGGATGACGGGCTGAAGTGAGTTGAAGATGGAGCCCGTGTGATGAATAGAAGCGCCTGGAAGCACGTAAGTAAGCGCTTGTTGCCTGCTTCACGATGCGCTCTAACTGTCTTTTTATTTTGCAGGTACAAGTTCGGAGCGGCTGCAGGGTGCCGGAATACCCACTGGGTTAGATGTGGAAAGGAGTAATGGCACGTGAGTATTAAAGTTCCCCAATGTCTTTAAACGCACCTTGTTTTGTCTTTCAGATGCGGGATGCAGCGCCGAAGGCCTCCGGAGCGTGCAAAGAGTTGGTAAGCTTTTGTCTTTCAGCTGCCGGAATGCAGTGTGAAGACCTCCGGAGCGCACGAAGAGTAGGTAAGCCTTTGTCTTTCAGATGCCGGAATGCAGCGCGAGGCGTTGGTGACAGCCGATGGACCAGGTAAGTGAAGAGCTGTCACTGAAGACCGTAATGCTAACCTGTTCTTTCTTGTCTTTATAGGTGTTGCTGAAGACTGGATTCAGGATGGTAAGCCTTTTTCCTTAGGCCCAGGATCAGATGCAGAAGACACGATGAGCGTTCTGCTGCAGAGGATGCAGAATAACGCAAAGCAAGATTCATCCATCGGGTGTGGTTTAAATAGCCTCCTGTAGTGCTTAGGTGTCTCCTTCCACAGCCACGCCTAGGTAAGAAAAGAGTTCCTGCTTTCCAGAAGAGTTCCGGTGTTCTGAATCTAGGGAGTGGCTCCTGCCCCACCCAACAGGAAAAGTAGTTCCAAACAGAAGAGGATCAGAGGCTCAACTGGCAGGCAAGTAAGCAGCATGGTCTGCTGCAGGTAAGTCCACCCAAGCATTATGAGCCCGGCGCTTCCAGCGCTGGGACTGGGCATATTTATGAGCCTGGTGCCACTGGCGCCAGGACTGGGTCCAAAAGGTCCCAATTGGGACTGGTTGGCACTCGGAACCTGGGTTATGGATCTGCTTCCAAGGGAGTTGGGAAAACCCTGACCTTTTGGAAGCAGAGATCATGACAGTACCCCCCCTCAAGGCCCCTCCCAAACCGGGCTTCTCCGGGGGTTTTGGCTTGTCAGGAAATGTTCGGTGAAATCTTTTGATTAGGCGAGGAGCGTGGACATATTCAGCAGGTTCCCAGGATCTCTCTTGGGGGCCATAGCCTTTCCAGTCAATTAGGTAAAATAGTTTAGATTTGGAGATCTTGGAGTCCAGAATGCTTTTGACTTCAAACTCGAGTTCTCCATCAACTAGGATAGGTTTTGGAGATTTAGTTAGTCGGGTTTGAGGTTGCACGGGTTTTAATAGAGACACGTGGAAGACCGGATGTATCTTCATGTGAGGGGGCAAGTCCAACTTGACCGCTACTGGGTTTACTATGGTAGTGATGGAATAGGGACCAAGGTATCTTGGGTTGAATGTGCGTGGCCCTTTTAGGGGTAGATATTTGGTGGATAACCAGACTTGATCCCCTACTTGATATTGAGGGGCTTCCTTCCGATGTTGATCTTCTCCTTTCTTGTATTGTTCTTTAGCCCTTTGAAGGTGAGAAACAGCTTGCTTGAAGGCTTGGGTGATTGTAGAATGCAGGTAGTCTACTGCTGGTGTTTCAAGATCTTGGAGGGGATCCAACTCCGAGGTTTGAGGGTGACTGCCGTACAAAAGAATAAATGCGGTTTTCCCAGTTCCCGAATGGACAGAGTTATTGTAGGCATATTCGGCTATCCAAAGGATGTCGTTCCAAGTTTTTTCAGTTTGTTGCAGCATGCAGCGTAAATACTGTTCCAGAGTTTGATTGGTCCTCTCGGTTTGTCCGTCGGTCTGAGGGTGGTGACTGGTCGATAGTCTCACATCAATTTGAGCCGACCGACAGCAACTTCGCCAAAAATGAGAAATAAATTGACTACCTCGATCCGAAATTAGAACCGAAGGAAAACCGTGCAGTCGGACGATGTTTTCGAGAAATTCTCGGGCCAGAGTTGCTGCTGTTGGCAAGCCTTTGAGCGGAATGAAATGCGCCATCTTGGAGAATAAGTCCACGATTACTAGAATCGTATTGTATCCGGAGCATGGAGGTAGATCGGTGATGAAGTCCATAGAAAGCGTATGCCAAGGGCGAGGTGGGATGTCAATAGGGCGTAAGAGGCCTGCTGGTCTTTCCTTTTGACTCTTGTTTTGGGCGCATACTCCACAGGACATTATAAAGTCTCTGATATCTTTTTTCCAAGACGGCCACCAGAAGTAGCGCTTGATCTTTTCTGAGGTCTTGGCCATACCGGGATGTCCTTCCATTAAAGAATCGTGATAACAAGAGATTACTTTTTTCTGTATATCTGTGCTGGGTAGGTATAATCGTTCTTGGAAATACAATAAGTTGTCCTTTACTGCAAAGTCCTTTCCCTGCAGATGCCAATTCTGTATGTTTGCTGAAGTTACAAGTTGCCTGGCTTTATCCTTAACTTCCTCTATGGATTCTGTGGCGATTACACCCAGAATTCTTTGTTCGGGAATAATTGGTACAGGTTTAGGGTTGATCAAGTGTTCTTCCACTCCCATCCGAGAAAGGGCATCAGCTTTACCGTTCTTTGTACCAGGTCGATAGGTAATTATGAAGTCAAACTCGGCAAAGAATAATGCCCAACAGAGTTGTCTAGAGGATTGGGCTTTTGCGGTTTTCAAATATTGCAGGTTTCGGTGATCCGTAATCACAGTAACGGTGTGTCGGGCCCCCAGCAGATAATGCCGCCAAGCCTTAAAGGCAGACTTGATAGCCAGAAGTTCCTTGTCAGTAATCGTGTAATTGATTTCAGGAGGCGAGAATTTGCGGGACCAAAATGCCACGGGATGCAACTGATTGGTTACTGGGTCCTTTTGTGATAGAACTGCCCCCATGGCAAGGCTTGAAGCATCAGTTTCCACGATGTAGGGGGGTTCGGGGCGAGGGTGTTTTAAGATTGGTGCAGAGATAAATTTAGTCTTCAAATCCTGGAAAGCTTGTTCCGCCTCGGTAGACCATTCAAAACGTTTGTTTTTCTTTAACAAGGCAGTGATGGGCTGGACTATTCGAGAGAATTCGGGGATAAACCTGCGGTAAAAGTTAGCGAAGCCTAACATGCTTTGCACACCTTTTACGGAGGATGGTGATGGCCATTTGAGAACTGCATCGACCTTCTTTGAATCCATACGCACTCCGCCAGGTGATAATATGAATCCCAAGAATTCAACTTCAGTCACGTTGAAAACACATTTTTCCAACTTAGCGAAAAGTTTGTGTTGACGCAATCTTTCGAGGACCATTTTCACGTGTTTCCGATGTTCAGATTCCGATGAAGAATAAACGAGGATGTCGTCAATGTAAACAACAACACACACATCTATGAGCTCTCTGAGGACATCGTTCATAAAATATTGAAAGGCGGCCGGGGCATTGCAAAGTCCGAAGGGCATGACCTGATATTCAAATAGCCCATACTTGGTGCGGAAGGCCGTCTTCCATTCATCGCCCTCTTTTACTCGTACCAAGTGGTAAGCTCCTCTAAGATCCAGCTTTGTATATATGCATGCTTTTCTGACTTGGTCCAGGAGTTCAGGGATCAAAGGTAACGGATATCTATTCTTAACGGTGATCTGGTTCAGGGAGCGATAATCTATACAAGTTCTAAGGTCTCCTTCCTTTTTTGGAACGAAGAACAAAGCTGAAGAAGCAGGAGACTTGGAAGGACGAATAAACCCATTTGCCAGGTATTGATCCAGGTATTGTCGAAGGTGAAGGTTCTCAGGCTCGGTGAGGGCATAAATTCTACTACAAGGAGGAGTAGATCCAGTTATCAGGTCTATCTGGCAGTCATAAGACCTATGAGGAGGTAGAGAGTTAGCCTGATCCTTCCGGAAAACATCTTGGTATTCTAGGTATCCGGGAGGTAACTGGGGAGTCTCTGAAGAAATTGCTGCCAGTGCAACACCAGGTGGAGGGTGACAAGTAGAGACACATTCTGGAAACTGGACCGTTCTTGCTCGCCAATCGATCAGAGGATTGTGTTTCTCTAACCAAGGTATTCCTAAAATAATCTGAAACTGAGGGGCCTTGATCACATCGAACACGATCTTCTCATGGTGTCCATCTTGACTTACTAGCGTCACCTCTTGAGTGGTATGCGTTACTGGCCCAGAGGCTATCTCCGTACCATCCACCGTAGTAATGACGTCCTTTACAGCCTTGGGACAAAGAGTTAGATTCATCCTCAAAACCATTTCATGATCCACATAATTGCCGATGGCACCGCTGTCGACGTAAGCTTCAATTGCATGTAATCGATCCGGATTATCAGGGCTAATGAGGACCATAGGTATCACGAAATGCGAGGTCACGGAACTGGTTTTCACGCTCGGCAAGAGGACCTCTATTCTTGTCGGGCGAGGTCGTTTCCCTGCTCAGAGTTTGTAACCTTGGTAACTGCAGCTCCTACTGCCTTCTTGGCAGGTTTCACCGGACAGTCTCGAAGAAAGTGCCCTGAGTTTCCGCAATAGAGGCATAATTGCAACTGTTTTCTCCTTTCCCGCTCCTTTTGTGTTAGAGGACCTTTCAGACCCCCTATTTGCATGGGTTCCCCGGAGTCTACTCCTTTGGAAGGAGTTGGTGGTTTGGAAAATACTCGAGCATCAAACTTGGAACGATCGGCCTTCCTGTTCTGCAGTCTGTGATCTATTTGAACGACTAAGTCTATATAGTCCGAACAATCTTGTGGGGGATTCACTACTTGGGCTAACACATCTTTGACCTCTCCACGTAGACCTCTATAAAACAGCGTAATCCTTTTGTCCTCAGGCCATTGAGTTTCCACTATCAGTCTGTTGAAAGACGCAATATAAGCCAAAAGGTCTTGATTACCTTGTCGCAACGAAAGAAGCTCATTGTCCAAGGCCTGCCCCTGTGAATGTCTTGCGAACAGTTTTTCCATACTGAGCTGAAAAGCTTGAAAATCATGGAGGACCGTATCATCTTGATTTACTAGAGGGATCGACCAGTCTGCCGCATTGCCACTAAGGTACGAAAGCACGAAAGCTACTTTAGCTTGATCAGTTGGAAAGGCTGCTGGCCGGCATAAGAAATGCAACCGGCACTGATTGATAAATACTGCAAACCTCTTTGGGTCACCAGAAAATCGTTCGGGCGGAGCCAGAGGTACATTCCCAGGTAGGTTGATCTGCACTGGATTCATAGAGGATGTAGAAGGAAGATTTCCCCCAGATGCGGGTAACGGGGTCTGTCAGGCTTGTGACTGTAGCAATTGTCTAGCGAGATCATCTGTTCGCTCCTTGGAAATAATCAGTTCCCTTCTTAGAGCGTTCGTTTCCTGACGGGCTGCATGCACTTCTGCCCTTAGTTCCCCAAGTAACTGGGCTAGCTGGTCGGTATCCGAGGTTTCCATAGCGCCTGGACGGGAGTTTTGTGGTAGGCTTTGCGTTCTGTAACGCTCACCTGATTCCCGTAGAGGCGCCGGTCTTGACTGGGCGTATACCGTATCTTCAAAGGTGATGTGTAACACACGGCTGCCTCTTTGGGCTGGACCTCTGTGCACTGTATGTCTGCCTCGAAGGGTAAGATGTCTGCAGATAGAAAATATGGGATTAAGGAACTGGGTTATTGAATGTCTCTCTCTTCTTCCCTTTCTCTTCTCCTGTAGAACCCCAAAGGTTAACGCTCTCACCTTAGGTAAGTGAACGCCGTGCTCTCCATCTGCCTCGGGGCAGGGTGCTGTAACCAGTTTCTTCACTGGATAAGGGGAGCAGGCCTCTTGACTTCAGAGGACTGCTGTCCGTCGTTTACTGCACGAACGGTAAGTTTCGAGTAATTCTAATGTCTTTAAAGTCTTTAGTAATGATGTTTCTTGTTTTGCAGGGTTCCGGCGATGGCGGATGACGGGCTGAAGTGAGTTGAAGATGGAGCCCGTGTGATGAATAGAAGCGCCTGGAAGCACGTAAGTAAGCGCTTGTTGCCTGCTTCACGATGCGCTCTAACTGTCTTTTTATTTTGCAGGTACAAGTTCGGAGCGGCTGCAGGGTGCCGGAATACCCACTGGGTTAGATGTGGAAAGGAGTAATGGCACGTGAGTATTAAAGTTCCCCAATGTCTTTAAACGCACCTTGTTTTGTCTTTCAGATGCGGGATGCAGCGCCGAAGGCCTCCGGAGCGTGCGAAGAGTTGGTAAGCTTTTGTCTTTCAGCTGCCGGAATGCAGTGTGAAGACCTCCGGAGCGCACGAAGAGTAGGTAAGCCTTTGTCTTTCAGATGCCGGAATGCAGCGCGAGGCGTTGGTGACAGCCGATGGACCAGGTAAGTGAAGAGCTGTCACTGAAGACCGTAATGCTAACCTGTTCTTTCTTGTCTTTATAGGTGTTGCTGAAGACTGTATTCAGGATGGTAAGCCTTTTTCCTTAGGCCCAGGATCAGATGCAGAAGACACGATGAGCGTTCTGCTGCAGAGGATGCAGAATAACGCAAAGCAAGATTCATCCATCGGGTGTGGTTTAAATAGCCTCCTGTAGTGCTTAGGTGTCTCCTTCCACAGCCACGCCTAGGTAAGAAAAGAGTTCCTGCTTTCCAGAAGAGTTCCGGTGTTCTGAATCTAGGGAGTGGCTCCTGCCCCACCCAACAGGAAAAGTAGTTCCAAACAGAAGAGGATCAGAGGCTCAACTGGCAGGCAAGTAAGCAGCATGGTCTGCTGCAGGTAAGTCCACCCAAGCATTATGAGCCCGGCGCTTCCAGCGCTGGGACTGGGCATATTTATGAGCCTGGTGCCACTGGCGCCAGGACTGGGTCCAAAAGGTCCCAATTGGGACTGGTTGGCACTCGGAACCTGGGTTATGGATCTGCTTCCAAGGGAGTTGGGAAAACCCTGACCTTTTGGAAGCAGAGATCATGACATCCGGGTCCTCGGCCTCGGCAGTCTCCTCCTTCATGGAGACTCTATCCGCGGTGGCGTCTTTCCCCACGCCGTTCCACGGTCCGTGGGCGCAGCCATCTTGCGTGTTCTGTGCATGCGCGGATCGTCAGTGTTCGACGTTCGCGCATGCGCAGTAACGCGAACTTGCGTTCCGGGCCTCACTTTGGCCCCGGACCTTAAAAGGGCTTCGGATACACGGAGACAACGCATCTCAATGCGGTTGTTGCCGTGTATGCGCTGCTGGAGCCTGGTTTCTGTGCTACAGTCTCTCCAGTTACCCTTGCTAGTTTTGCCCTGCCTTGTCCTGCCCTCCTACCTTCCTCTCCTTCCAGCCCCCTGGCACTTTCAGTTCCTGGTTTCTCAGCCCTGTCCTGTCCTTACCTACTTTCTGGTTTTGGGGTTTGGAGGGGTCTTCTCTGGGTTGCCTGTTTAGCCTTCTCCCTTCCTTGTCTCCTGTCCCGTGGGATTCCCTGATCAGTCCTTCCCGTCCTTGCTGCCTGGCCTTTCCCTTCCTCTGCCTTGTGCCCTGCCGGTATCCGTGCCTTACTGCCTTCCTGGAAGTCCCGAAGAACAGCTCATCCATCTACTGGTGTTTTAAGGACACATTCACCTTCTCTGCCAGTGGAAGCACTGTCCCGACGTCACGTTAATGCAGAGAAGTGCCACCCGTGGCGTTGGGAGTTGGTTCAGTGCTATCCTGCCATTTATTGTCAGGAGGGTGTTGGGTTAATTTCCCGCGTTACTGCTTCATCGGCATCGTCGCTCCGACAGACTGGCAGCCTCGACTCCACGAACCCCGGAAGAAAAGGTAAGCAGCGATCCCGTGAAACCTCGTTTAACACCACAGCATATCACACCCATAGTGGTTAATTACTTTGGGATTCAAGAACAAATTTATAAGCAACAAAGTTATAAGCCACTATGGGTGTGATATGCTGTGGTGGTTGTGGGCAGGGCCTATAGTCTTGGGTGCATGGACAAGATCAAATGTATAGGCAGCAAAGTTGAAACTGTTCTAAGAACACTCATGATGTCCGCGGACATTAAAAGTGTCCATATGGCATAGTTAAAATGTTTGACTCTATGGGTGTGATATGCTGCGGTGGTTGTGGTCAGGGCATAGAGTCTTGGGTGCATGGCCATATGGCCATGCACCCAAGACTCTATGCCCTGACCACAACCACCGCAGCATATCACACCCATAGTGGCTGATCACTTTTGGATCCAAGAACAAATTTATAAGCAACAAAGTTATAAGCCACTATGGGTATGATATGCTGTGGTGGTTGTGGGCAGGGTCTATAGTTTTGAGTGCATGGACACAATCAAATTTATAGGCAGCAAAGTTATAAGTCACTATGGGTGTGATTTGCTGTGATGGTTGTACTTCATATAATATACTTACTGTTTGGTTTAGTAACTGGAGTACATGTATTTCTTGTTTATTTCTGTGATAAAAGAAAAGATCATGTTAGTATTGGTATTTTTTAACAACTTATAACATTGAATAATCAAAATAATTTTTTTGGCCCTCATATTTTGTAGATTACAAACCAGTGTACTGTGCAATTTGCTCAGTTTCTGTGTTTGTTGCTAAAATCATTGGGTCTGTGGGAGAAAAAAAAAATCCATGTTGGAGTAAAAAAAAACCTTTTTTTGTTATGCTACAGTCTATTTGTTTGTTTGTTTTCAGTGTTCACTTGTTGATTCTGTCTAATGCTCTATATATTGGCTTTTTGCAGATTTTTGGAGCAGTTAGATACCTGTTTACATATACTAACAGTCTATTTTTTTGTTATAATGAAGTGGTATTGATGTATCTCTTTGGATATTGTAAACTTTTGGCTTAGTTAGATACAATTTGGCGTATTCTAACTGTCTATTTTTTGTTATAGTGTAGTGGTATTGATTTATCGGTTTGGTTATTGAAAATCTTGGGGTAGTTAGCTACCAGTTGGCGTATTCTAACTATTTATTTTTTTATATAATTTAGTGGTATTCATTTATCTGTTTAGTTGTTGTAGAATCTTGGGGCAGTTATATAGCTGTTGGCATATTGTAACAGTTTATAGTTTTCTAATAGAAGTTTAGTTAATGTTTAAGTACAGTTTAGTTAATAAATGTTGGTTTTAAGAAATTATAATGAAGTGGTATTGATTTATCTGTTCGGATATTGTAAAGTTTTGGGGTAGTTAGATACCATTTGGCGTATTCTAACTGTCTATTTTTTGTTATAATGTAGTGGTATTGATTTATCTGTTTGGTTATTGAAAATCTTGAGGTAGATAGATACCAGTTGGCGTATTCTAACAGTTTATTTGTTTATATAATTTAGTGGTATTCATGTATCTGTTTAGTTGTTGTAGAATTCTGGGGCAGTTATATAGCTGTTGGCATATTGTAACAGTTTATAGCTTTCTAATAAAAGTTTAGTTAATGTTTAAGTACAGTTTAGTTAATACATTTTGGTTTTAAGAAGATTAAATAAGCGTTTGTAAGATTTGCAGGTAATCTATGCTTTAGAGTAATGGTACTATCATTACATTCGAACCATCCACAATCTTTTTTATATATGCAGTCTAGTGACCTGCATTGGTTGTGGCTCATGTGTGGTAGATTATACCTATTGTTGTGAAGGTTTTTTTACCAAGAGATACTTGACCATGTGTGAATCCAGTCAGCTTGCAGTTGTTTTTGGTACCATCTGCATTGTAACGTAGAAGCATTAGTATTACGTATTTACTATGTGTTTGTATTAGTAAGGTGGAGCGATTATCTGAATTGCAGGTAGTACATAATCTACCATGGTTTGCATTTTGTACAAGTTGCTGAAATGGAATGGATTCACAATTAGGTATTGATATATACACAAAGCGCCCATTGGGGATTTTTTCTTGTGTCACATTGTTGCACAGAGTGCATGTATGTTTCCACATGTATGAAATCTGGAAGATTTCATTTATAGGTATGTTTTTATTTTCCAGTACTTGTAGTAAGTACATTAGAAATTCTTCTGAATCTTCCTGTGAGTTTATAGTGAATTTCACCATTCCAGCACAGTAGTCCAATTGTTGTCTTATTCCATAAACACTATACGTGTTGTCAGGATTGTTTGTTGCGTTTCTATGAAGTACTAACATTTGCAAACACAATTGGTCTGTACTGTGTAAGTAAATGTTGTCAACTACTGGTGGTAATTGAAATAGAATATTCATTGCTACATTTGCGCAGCAACTTACACTATTTACATTTGAAAGTTTAAATGGACCAGGTAGTTCTGTATCTGTGTGATTTTTTTGGAGTTTGTCTTCCTTCTTTGAAGAAGTACCTGGTTTACTTTCCCTAATAGGTTCTTTTTTGATTGTGGTAAGTGATGAAGTATTAGTTTCTTTAAATCTCTTTGGAGGATTTGCAGTGACATCCTGATGCATTTCTGTTTGATTTAGTTTTCTTTTAGAACATTTTACTTTTTGTGGAATAAGATATGTTTTTAGATGTGGGGTGTATAGTGATCGAAGTCTATTGTATTCTGAAATGCAAGGAATATCAGCGTTTACTTTACTTGCATCAAAGTTGATTAGAGATAGACAGCCAAGTGTACGTAAGCATGATAGTGCTACATAGCTCAAGTCTTCTTTAAAGACTGTGTTACCAATGTCTATCAATGCTTTGTCTAGGGTAAGACCTTGTGATTTATAAATGGTGACTGCGTATGCAAGAGTTAGAGAAAATTGTTCTCTTCGTACATACATGTCTTTGAAGAGAAGGAATCGAGCTGTTGAGTGTCCTATCCTTTTCACTTCTGAAAGTTTTTCAAAGAGAATATTGACAAACTGAATGTTGTTGTCACGTGGGTATGTTTGAAAGCCAACAACTGTACCCAGTGCTCTATTAACTAGTCCTTGATCCATGTCAAGGTTACTTTTAAGCATTGCTCTGCAATTTAAGGATAATGTAAATATTTTTTCCAATCCAGCTGTGTTGGAGATTGAATTTTCTAAACTATTAAGTCTCGTTGTGGCTTGTTCACACATGGGTAGTGTCATACCATGTATGTCTAGTTTGTCTGTGGCGCTAATTTCAATTATTGGTTGCATTTCTTTTTTTAACATTGTTTCATTGAATTTGAAACAGCTTGCAAGAGTTGGCATTAAGGCCATACAATTTACATTTTTGTGGGCTAATTGTTCCATAACATCCGTAGCACCTGCATTATGGCCATAAAGTGCATGAATGTGCTAGGTTTTCAATATATTTTGTGCTTCTTGAGATAATATATCAACTCTAATACTTTTTAAGATGTTGGCATAAGTACTTTTCCTCCCTACATAGTTGTTGTATTTTTTACTTGTTCACTTTGCTTATTTTCTTTTTTATCAATTTTGTATAGTGCATTTAAAGTTTTTTTGGAAACTAATTGGATGCAATAAAAATAAAAACAAATACAAAAATAAGTAAAACAGACTTATGGTGTGTTAATTTGAGGAGTAGTCATCAGACGTTTCTGAGTTCTAGCACCAAATGCAAGGAGGACCTTCCTCCCACTAGTAGGGTTAGTATAGGACCCGAGGGGTTGGGCTTCACCATCCACTTACACCAAGCACAGCAGATGACTAGGACACCAAGAATAGAGGAGAACAAAGCACGTGCTGTACGGCAGGTAGACATGGGATCTGCCTTCCTATAGAGTATAATGTGTGGCTAGACTTCACAGTTGCAGGTTGTCAGAACATATGCAATGCTTCCAGGCAAGGACAGCTTTGTGTACAAGTGTTGTGTCCTGCTTGCTTTTGTTCACCGTGCGTTTTATCAGGTAATCATGCTTGTAATTCAGGCAGGGGGCAGGGCCAGTTGGATATACTTCTCGGAACTGATTCTTCAGAGTAGCACACACCCCTCTGCTGCACCCAATGTGAGGACACATCTAACCACATGACTTTCCTGGACGTAAGAGCAGAGAGCAAGACAGAACTTAGTTGATGTAAGGTCGCATATTTCCATCAATGCTAATGAACATGGTAACCGCAGGACCCAAGACTGAGGAGGAAAATATGCTTGTTCATTTACACACGGAAACCTCCTGGCCAGAGACTGTCAAAGTTGTGGAGCAACTATTGAATTGTTTGGGTGCTCATTTACATTTGGGAGCCCTCTGGCTAGAGACTCAAATGGAAATGTGGGTGTTCATATACACACGGGAACCTTCCGGTCTGCGGCGCAGACAGGTTTCAGTGCCAAGGAAGCGGCCGTTGTCTTCTGAAGGTGCACTAGCATTGTAAATGATTGACGGTCAGTTTGCACAAGATAAACACTGTTAGTCGACGGCATTGAGATCTCCCAAGTAGCACGAGAGACCAAGGGTAGCGGGTGAGCCCTGATGTCTTTTTTCATGAAACAGCAGCCACAATCTACCTAGATCATCAATAGTCAATGTAAATCACTTTCATAAACTGTGGGTCGAATATGTCTATGCCCATAAAATAGATTGGGGAAATTATATTTTAAATGGTTCAAGGTCAAGGGCGGCAGGTAAATATTTTTAGAGGAGTGGCGCTAACTTCTACCAACTAACATGAGAGACCAGGATTAGCAAGGGTGCCATAATTATTTCAGGGGCTTTCCACCGAAGTACATTTTTCCACTAATGTGCTGCAATGGTGCATTATACAGCATAATTATTGAGAAATATAGAGTAAAAGCCATGCCATTTCTAATTGGTTTTCTAGGGTAAAAATAGAAATAAATGCAGTAAATGCCAAATCACCAACAGTACACGGGAACATTTTACAACATTTTCATGATCCCTATCTCCCTAACATATGCTAGCATTACATTGTAAGTCACTTTCTTTCAGGGACGTCATTTCACCAAAATGCCAGTGGTAGGGAAAGTGACATCACATGACCCTTGAGCACTGCTGAGATCACAGGAAGTGATGTCATTTGACCCCATCCTGAAGTGATATCGCAGGAAACGATGGAACACAAACTTTCTCCCCTTGACAATACAGGAAATGGCATCACATAGCATTTTTCCTAAGTACACTACGAAAAATATGGTTACGATATCACTAATGTGATATACATTTTATACAAGAATGGATCGCCATATTTATCGTTAAGTTCTGTGTGTATAGGCCCATATTGCCAAATTACTGTGAATGAAAGCAGACGTCCATGGCCAAATGATAATGATGTGTTATTTTATAGCACTTACGCCTATGTGCTTTGTATAGAAATAATATACATACAATATAACCCAACCTATGTTGGTACTCATTTATCGACCTCAGAAGGATGAAAGGCTGAGTTGGTGTTTAAGAACAGACTAAATCAGTGAGTAGTCCCCTTTAGTTTGCCAATGAGTCTAGCAATTATTGTATAGAATTCCAGAACGACACATTATTTGGTAGTCCTATTCTTTCTTATTTCGGTTCACTGTTGAAAGTGATAGCCTTGTGGAACCCCTGTTCTATTTTTACTTTTTTTTAAAAACGACCTGAACAAGAAAGCCAGCCACTCCAGAAGCCAAGAGCCACATGGCTCTGGCCACGTCCCAGGAGCTTGCATTAAAATATATATATATATATTTTTTTTCTTTTTTTTTCTTTTTTCTAGAGGTAGTAAGGGTGACCACAGGGGTAGCAAGGGAGAGCTCAGGGGTCGCATTTGCGAACCCTGGTAACCCCTAAATGACGTCCCTGCTTTCTTAAAGCTGCAGCCACATTCTATTCATGCCACTAAAGGTTACTGTAAAACACTTCAACAAGCACCAAGCATATTCTTTCTATGCTAGCAATGGCCACTGTAAATCATTGCACAAAGCTGCAGCCACAATATATCTATGCCAGTATTGCCAGTATCGTTCACTGTAAACCACTTCATGAAGCTGCAGCCACAATCCATCTATGGCAGTAAAGGTGAGTGTAAATTCCATGGCAGTTGTAGTCTGTGTAAATCACTTGTACAAATCTGCACCCAAATCTATTAATGTCAGCAATAGTCTGTGTAAATCACTTGCATAAAGCAAATCTCTATATTCCTATAACGGTCAGTGTAAATCACTTCATGAAGCTGAAGCCACAACCTATAGCTGTAAGGGTCACTGAATATCACCTCTTGAGGCCGCAGCCATGATTTATGCCAGTAATGGCAGTATTAGTCACAATTATTTCCATGAAGCGGCAGCCACTTACTGTGACAGTAATCATCACTGTAAAACACTTCCTGAAGCTGTGGCCAGGATCTATTCCAGTAATGGTCACTGTAAAGCACTTACTGAAGCTGTGGCCATAATCTATGCCAATAATGGTCACTGTCAATCACGTCCATGAAGCTGCAACCCCAACCTATGGCAGTAATGCCACTGTAAATTACTTTCTTGAAGCTGAGTCTCGACTAGAACAACATCAGCGACAGCCGCTAAAGTGCTCCCACTCCCCCACCATACAAGCACACACATGCAAACACACACACACACACACACACAACCACACACACACCTTTACATACATGCAGACTCTCAAACTCTTAAATACATGCACACTGTGCACAATTCATACATTACATTAAAAAACACATGAATGCATACATCAAATACAATCACTTTAAAAATGAAAACGTACCTTTGGGATCACACTGCCATTATTAGGCGAGGTGTCAGTAGTCTATGAATAGACCCACCAGGAACATTGCCCCAGAACAACTTGAAAACACAGGTCATTCTCACGGGTGGATGAAAACATTATTGCCTTTTTTCCCATAACCAAGCTAAGGTTTTCGATGTGCAGAGGGATGTGCTGACAGAGATTTGTCTTGGCACCCCTCATTTTTAATATGTATGTCTAGGAAAATCTTTATGTTTTATTATTGGAGTGCCAGGACAGTCCAAAAATGGGATCTGTAAAATACCCAGTGCATTTTTCGCCCAAGATGCAGTGATTATGTCAACAACTCCCGGTCCAAGGCTAAACAAATGGAATTAAGTGTCCTTTAAAATGAACAACGTCCCACTTGAAGGAGGTAAGCATTTTGGTTACTTGGGAATCAGGTTCCATGAATCTGGGAGTTGATCCCCACAGATAGAAAAATCCACAATCATCATGGACAAATACAATGGGGCCATTCATTCCTTCGCCTTGAGCCTGGTAGTGGAGCTATTTCCTCTGCTCTTGATCTTTTTCAGAAACAATCACAGAGAGCGACATATGATGGCTCAGAGCTTTGGTGACATGCCAATTTAACAAAAGTTTTGTATGTGAACGTAAGTTTCTCAATAAAATCTTACAATTACCGCACAACACTCTTGCACCTCTAAACCACCTTGAGCTTGTTACCCTGCCAGCTGGACCACTGTCAAAATAGAAACCGGTGAGATACTGGTTAAGATTATGTACCCAGGATGGTTTGGACCCATACCGAGATGCTATGACCCACTTTCTGAGTCTGAACGGAGGAACATTTATTAAATTAAATTAAATGGACCAATCATGTAAAAAAACGTTGAACTGACTTGAAGGAGTTTCAGAAGAACAGGGAAAGAGAAGCGTAATACTGCTGCTAGCTGCCTTTTAAGAGAGGAATTAACAATCAGTGCATTAAAATTAAATGCAGGTTTCGAGTATGTTGAACGTAGTTTGTTGGCAGGTGCTAATATTTATACTGACATTATGTCCCCGGCATATGAAAGATCACTGTACTCTTGTTTTAGACTGGGGTTATTACTGGTTGCAAGCCTCACACGCTGATGAGAGGCCTACAGATGAGCTATGTGTTTGATGTGCGAGAGTGCCACAGAGAATGTAACACACTTTCTGCTAACCTGTGAAAAAACTCTGTCCATTAGGAAAAGATATTTGAAACCTGTATTAAATTCATCTGGGGTTCGCCATTTAAGAGAGGCATTGGTGTATTTAACTCAGTCCCAGAGCCAATGTGTTGTATTTGCTACATCAAGATACATTCATAGAGCTTGGCTATTAAGAACAAGAATGGTGAACAATCGTAGTAAGTATAATATAGGGATCAACAGTTTGACCAGTCGTTTTTTTTACATTTATCTAGATAATAGCTCGCTGCTGCTAATTGGACTAAATTGTTTCTACCATCCAAGGCTGCGCGAACAGTACTCTCATTGGAGTTGATTGTTGCTTACGTAAAATTGTTTTTATGTGGTATTGTTAATCTTTTTATGACTTTGTTTTTGTAACTTCTATGGTATTAATGTTGGGATAAAGCATTGAGAACACCAACATTATTGCCTAGCAACCAGGGTACAAGCTCGTGCATGCACAGTGCTGTGAGTATTTTTCCCAATTGTTTTAAAATAAATCATTAGGGCAGCCAATGGCAGTTAGGGAGTGCACCGGATATACAGCGAGATGCACAGGGGTGATGGTCACTACTGACCATCTGCACCCCGCCTCCAGCTCTGGCCAGAGACTGAGAGTCTACACTGTGGGAGAGTTAATGGAAAATCTAGGTGTTCATTTGTACATGTAACCACCCCGGCCAGACACAGTCTGTCCTGCTGGCCAGCCAATGCAACATCTGGGATATTCTGCAACACTTTACTCAGTGGGAACAAAGACTATAGGCCTCATTACGAGTCAGGCGTTAAGGGATTTACGGCGCCGACCCTTAACGCCTGATTACAAGGTCCCTTTGCGGGATGGTGATTTTACCGCCTGCTTTTTGCAGGCGTTAAAAACCATGCCACAAAGGGACCTTGGTGCTAAGTACGGTGCCGCAATTTGCGGCACCTTACTTAGCGCCTTCCCCATTCCCATTATGCCCTATAGGGCAAAAATGGGAATGGGGAAGGGCCATGACGGAAGGGGGAATTACCACTCCGCCAACCTCGGAATGAGGTGGTAATTCCCCATTCCGCCATGGCGGAGTCGGAAAGTTACCGGCATGGACCATGGTGCTATTAGCACCATGGTCCATTCGCCAGGGTCGTAATGAGGGTTTATGTGATGTACGAAAGAGCAAGAGTGCATTGCTGTCTGGAATTCTGCAAGGGCTTCCTCAGGACACAAAGAGTTTTCGGTATGTCGAAGCACAAGGTTCAACTCAACAATTTCAATAGGCATTCTAGGTGCCCTGGTACAGCCCTAAGAACTATGCAGAACTGCATCCTCTTTGGATGGACACGACCAGTCGCAGGGTTTTCTTTATCCGAAGGACATTGTCCAAGTGGCTGGATCTCTAGAGCATTCCTAAGACAACAGCCATAGTGGGGAAATCCCCTTAATATAGTATTTAATAAAGTCCCTAACAACCTGTATGAGTAACTAGTAAACAGGCTAAGACCCTGCAGAGTGGTAATAATGGGCAACTTCAGAATGATACTTTGACGGGGTACCACAGGAAAGTGGTTCTTATCCCAACCAGATAAACTATGTCTCAGGACTGGATGGCTCTCATAGCAAAGAGGGAAACCATTGATAGGAAAGGGCTTGACTGACTAGGCCATAGCCAATGGCAGTCATCGAAGTCTCCTCACAGTTAGAAATCCACAAGTAAAGAGCAATACATGCCTGAGTTAGGATGAGGATGTAATAATAATGGATATAGCTAGGATTGATTTGTTAGTTTCCAGAGAAGGTTCAAACCCAGCTATAGGACAATAGGTATGTCACACTGAACACAGTCGTATTCAACTTTCACTGAACCCTTTCAAATATCAGGGCTCATATGTCTCTGTGAGGATTGAAGACTGTCACTTCTACAAAGAATAGGACAATAGGAAAGCAGCACAATCTCCATCGAACAGCTCTATGGCATCTTCAGCCACTGCCAGAAATTCTGCTCCTTTTGAGTTGTGTGTATCCATTTCAAGGTGAACTAAACTGTATGGTCATCCAAGCTACCCAGTAACAAATATTACTTCACAAATCAGACCAAAATCACATTCAATGGCCTATCGAAATTGAAAACTGACCAGAACCTTCAAAAGTAGTTGCCAATATTAGAATATTAATGGCCAACAGCCTATACAGGACCCGCAACTCAACACAATCATAAAGAAATGCTTCTTCCACCTACTCTTCCTCATCATGACAAGAATAGTCTACGCCAAGAGCATCTATATTGGAATGCTGGATTAACTCACCAAAAAACTATAGCAAATACAGAATACAGTGGCAAGACTACTTCTCATACTCAACAAGATAGAACACATCGCGCCAGCATTGAAAACCGTACTCTGGCTACCAGTCAAAAAAGGATTTCATAAGGGGAAAAAGAAAACTCCATCTAGAGACCAAAGCGTACATTCATATCCAGCAATGACATACAGCTCAAACCAAAGCAATATGCTAAACTAATTTGTGCTGGGTCAGCGTTGTCTTGCATCTCAGCAAAGCTTTGGAACTCACATCCCAAGGAACTACGATCAACAGACAAACACCTAAAATTCAGAAAATGACTAAACAACTGGCTCTTTTCCTTGCTCCCCTAAACAGGAAACACTACTGAGAAAAAGAAAAACTGCAAAAATAGGAAAGGCAGCACAAAACATTGTAAAACCAAATAAAACCAAAATAAACCAGACTGGCCCAAAGAAAGGAACACATAATGTCGACAAACCACAAAATAAGGAATTCTGCCTAAACAAAACAATGCAACTTACAAGAACACAACGACTTCCCTCACCACTAACCCTACTAAAAACCTTCAACTTTCCATCCCATAAACTCACTGCTCAACTGCCAAATACAACACACACATGCTCCTACCAGAGCAAACACTGAGCAAACAGCACTTGTGGGCCCCCTACCTGACCACTGCATCCCACCCTTAGGATATCTATGCCCTAGCACTTAGCCAGCGACCTTCTCCCCTGGCGCCCCTCAGCCTTTCCCTCTGCGGCTATCAACAGCATTTTCCCTTACCTTGCTCCCTTCTTCCCCCCTTTCCTTCCCTTCCCTTCACTTCCCTTTCCTACCTACTGTGCTTCGCTTCTCTTCACTGCACTTGTATGTCTGAATGCCATAAGGCCTAGCAGGACCACGATTGTACATCTACGGTATTTTGCCATTATTATTACCTCCCCTGGTTCTCTACCACTTTGCTTTGTTTTTTCCTGAAAACATGCTCAATAAATAAATATAAATAATAAATAATATGCCCTCTGTAATCTCACTCAACCCAACACAGCACTATGCCACACACACACAACAATCCCATATAGACCTGCATGTCAAAACACCTAACCCATACCATCTAAAAGCAAACCAGATATACTATGCCCATTTTTTCCTGATTTGCCAACAGCACAGCTATAAGAACTATCCCTCTCTGTCCCACTCACTAACCCTACCCAACTCTTCATCCTTTCAGATCCCCCTGAGAGCCTGGTGGCCATGAAAATGATAGCGGTGTGTGGTATAAACTGTGTCCAGTGATAAAGTCGCTTGGGAAATGGCCTCCATTTTCACCAAATATTCCACAATTGGAGTTTATAATATAAAATTATACCCCTCTAAGAATATTTTGGGAAAGTATTTTAGGGTCAGGAAAGAAAATCACGTACCTGCCAACATTTTCCAGGCAACCTTATCACATGCAACCATATATACACCTCAAGAACATAACATAACTTCATTCAGGTAAAGGCTGCCCACACACAATATCAAAGAAAATGGAATAATACACTTCGGATTGGTCCTGCAAGTGGAATCCTTTACAAACGGTCACTTCTGCCAAATGGTGTGACTATTGTATATTAACAATATTTAAAAAATCATTTCTGCTCTCTTAGGAAATCACCACTACCAGTTTGGTGAAGGGGAGGTGCGGAATTGCCATCAGCGTGTATACATTCTTATGACATGTGATGTGTCTGCATCTTCGAGCTTCAGCTGGACACACATGCAGCTCTTCTAGCAAGCTGAATCACTAAATAAAAACATGAAAGTAGTGCACTAGGGGGATAGAGTTTCTTCCAAAGCCAGGTGAAAAAAGAAGGAACCTGGAAGAATACAGCCAGGGCTAATAGAGCTTCACAATGTATTAGATTGCATGGGTTCTGTCAAAAACATGCAAATATAACATACCCTGATGTTCATCTTGGAATGTACCTCTTTCTCTAAATAGGCGCTGCAGTATTTATGATGGATCACTTGTGTTTGTTGAGGTAGCTTGAAAATGCTAATGAGATTTTAACTTATTGGTAAAAGGCAATCGCATAGAGTGCAGTTTAAATTGTCTCAAATCTCTGGGGCTGCATATTGGACACCTTGAGAGCGACATTTCTACTTTAAGAAAGGGTCCTCAACATCTAGGGCTGTTCACAGCACTCTGGGTGGTAACCAGAAGCACCACATCATCCTTTGTAGACACCTTTGTAAAGCTAGGCCCCTTAATTACCTCAACCCAAGCAGGCCCACTACTTGAATAACGAGTGCACATATGTACATAAAGCAAGTTGATTGTACAATTATCTGAGGAGCAGTTAGCTGGTGTTGTATGACCAGACTACCCAAATCTCAACAAACCACGTCAGCTAACATCTTATATACATTTTTGCAACAGTTAAAACACCACCAGATACTTTTCACAGTCCACCCCCACCTGTGATTGGACAAAACCATCTTCTGAGAATTCCCATCTTTCTCCACTTCCTACGTTTTCGTTGGCCAGTTTTATCTTAATACTCATCTTCACATCATATTCATAATTCACCTCTTCTTAGGATTCATTCGTGGTGGTTCATGATGTCATCATTCAGGTAAACATTGGTATGCAAACATAATTCATTACTAACAATAACTGACTAAAGCCCTTTAACTTTATCTTATAATTTGCACATGGTTTGCATAAACATTCCAAGTGATATAAAGAAGGCCAGGTAAATCATTTCTTTTTGAGTTAGCAATACTATCTCATTCTTCAGATCACTGGTTTCATTGGAAAATTCTAACCTGAATAACCGCCACTTTATCGCACATGGTGCGTCTGAGAATACAATTGCAACTCCTGGTTTCTGATTATGTTAGCCTTGGGCATTGGCTCATCCTGTGTTTTCTTGCAACCAAGACAAATAGTGAAACCCCTTCTATCACACTCTCATGCATCAGGAGATTACCTTTGCTGTCTTGCAAAACTTACTGAGTGGGCCGCTGTCCTTAATAGTAAAGTCTCTATTACAGATAATCTAGAAGAAATTTCAACTATTTTCAAATATTCGCTAGGTACAGTTACAGAGAAGTTTGCGCCAATGAAACTAAAGACTCAAGCACCAATGTTGCGCAATCCGTGGTTCAATAATGAGCTACTGGAACTTAAATCTAAAAAAATTCTAACTTTTTTTACATGTGGTGCAAACTCAGAGAACCACTCAGTTTAGCTGCCTATAAAAAGGCAACAGTAGAATATAAACTGGCGGTGTTCTCAGTTAAAAAAAGAGTCCTTAAACACAAGAATAGTGAACGCTAAATCGGACAGTAGAGAACGTTTTAAGATCTTAAAGCTACAATCGCATGCACCTGGCCCAAATCAAGATGTTATCTTGAAAAATGAATCTTGGTGTAAAGAAATTCAGCAGACCCTGTCGAACAAATTGGAATAAAATAGAGATGTAATTAAGGAGAAAAAACTTGTTAGACCAACACAAGACTCAGGTCAATCCATGTACCCCTGAATTTAACAACAAGGAAAAGCCTAAATTTAATTTTCAGCCAATCTCAGAACAAGAACTGGCTAAAACCATTATGCAACTTGAAAGCACAAGCTGTAAAGGAGATCCTTGCTCATCTATCATGATAAAGGAATCCTCTCCGATTCTTATCCCTGCAATGACCAAATGTGTTAATTCCTCCTTTTCCCTCAATAGGGTTCCAGATAACATAAAGAATGCCTGGATCACTCCACTCCCGAAGAAGCCCAATCTTTGCCTTCACTGTGTGTCAAATTATAGACCAATTACAAACATCACTTTCCTGTTGAAGATCTTGGACAGAGTGGCTTATAATCAGATTTCAGTCTTTCTAGAGCAGAATCATATTCTCCATGACTATCAATCGGGGTTCAGAATGAACCATGGAAACAAAACTGCTCTGTTAGCCTTGAAGTCCCACCGTCTCCAAAGTATGAATAGGGGTCAAATGTCTTTACTTATGATTCTTGACCTCTCGGTGGCCTTTGACCTGGTGGACTAAACCATTCTCTCCACCAGGTTAAGGAATAACGCCAATTTCTCCAAGGCAGTGACTGAAAGGATTTCCGCCTTTTTGAAGGGGGGGCATGTTAGGGTTGCTAGTGACCTTGCGGAAGCTAAACCTGCCACCCTTTTGTATGGTGTCCCACAGGGAGCCTGTGTGTCGCCCTGCTTCTATAACATCTTCATGATCCCTTTCTTTAAGATGTTGGAACAGGAAGGGATCATATTTGCAAACTATGCAGACGGCATTCAGTGTGTTATACCCATGTCAGGCACATACCTGGAGGACGAAAAACTCATCAATAAAATCTAAAGATTCAACATTGGATGGTAGTTAATGGTTTAGCTATCAATAGCTCGAAAACAGAGCTTTTATTAGTTGGCTCAAAGTCCAAACTCGAGAAATTAGGACCTATGTACAAGAGCTTTACCATTGATGAGTGTATCATTAAGGACCTGAGCAAGGTGAAGACATTGGGCATTTATCTAGATAAAAGCTTGAATATGAAGTCCCAGGTCAATAGTTAATCTTCTTCGGCATCATATTTCATCAAACTGTACCATAGCCTTAGAGCATTTATATCAGAAAAAATTCAGAGACACTGGCGAGGGCTATTACAGGCTCCAAATTGGATTATTGCTGTAGTCTCCTGGTGGGACTCACCGCAGTAGACTTTCACCGTCTACAAGTAATACAGAATGGAGCCGTTAGAGTCGTTAAGTGCCTCAAGAAAAGAGATCATGTCTCAGAAGCAAGAATAGGGCTCTGTTGGCTCCCAATTAAGGCTAGGGTTTCCTTTAGGCTGCTTCTTATCACTCATACATGTGTGCAGGGCCAAATGACCACATATTTTAAAGAAGCTATTACCTTAACGTACAGTGCTAGAGCTTTGAGATCAGTCGACGCTAGTCTCCTTACAATTCCTCGCTGTAAGACTAAGAAGACTAGGGATGCTGCCTTTGCCTTTTTGGCCCCTCAGGCCTGGAACACTTCATCCCCCTCTTTGAGAGTTATCGTATCCACTGATGTTTTTAAGAAAAAGCTTAAAACAGTACTCTTTTCCTAACCTCCAGATAGGTGGCCTTCCTTTTTCGTTGGCCAGACTGCTCCTGATATTGTGTTAAGGAATGTGACATCTTTCCTATTTGTTGTCTTCTCTGTTTAGTTCACTGTTTGTATGTTAAGCACCCTTAAGCCTTTGGGTACCTGTCCTGCGCTATATAAATTCGGAAACATAAACATAAACAAACATCAGACCATACAAACTCATGGCCAGTTTCTGCAGCTGGTCTGACCACGAAGATTGTGAAGTTACTTTTTCTTTTTTTAAATCACTTTTTATTGATTTTCTTTCCCACAATATAAGTTAACAGCAACAACTTTACTTGTTCTCCAGCCTCCCACCATAACTCTCCCAAAGACCCATTAAAACAGTGCAAATACATACACGGATGTTATATTAAATTAAGATAAATACATGGCTAAACCAGGACATACATGGTTGTGCATATTGTGTATCCATCGCTATGTGTATAAGAGGCAATTCATGTCTTGTGGTCAACTTTCAAGGAACAGTGATTGTGTTCCCGCTTTACATTGTGATTATCCAATCGTTCCTACAGAAATCTTCATACAAGGCAGGGTCGTCACTTCCAATGATGTACGACTGAAAGGGATCCCAATAATTAACTGGTCTGACTCCATCTGGGAGAGAGGTAAAATGTGAGGATTCTCAGCATTCGCTGATTTTCATCATATGTATCCACTCTTTCCCCAAAGGAGGTCTTGATCTCTTCCATGTTTAGTTATTAGGGTTCTGGCCACTGCCGAAGCCTTGGCTAAAGGTTTCCTATGAACTTTAGTGGGGACATCAAAATATGCCAGTAGCCAAGCCATAGGAATATCATGTGGACAGACAGGGACTTTTCTGACCGCTGCCCGATACACAACCTTCCAAAAGGACTGTATATATGACTACAATTCCAAACGATCTGCATGTAGCTTTTCTCTCAGGATAGTACCTTTGAAATTTAGCAGGGGAGTGATAGGTCTGGTGCAGAAATTTAAACTGCATAAGGTGGAACCTAGAGTTCAGGGATATCTTCTGGGTCATGCCACAAATAACCGGCCATTGAGACTCTGTAGGGGGCATGTCCAGCACCCTCTCCCACCTGGCCTTAAAAACGTCCTGTGGACAGGGCAGAGGGATTTAATACATTTATTATTTTTTTTATTTTTTATTTTATTGAAAAACTAGTTTTTTTTTATCAAAAAAGAAAGAAAAAAAAAACTTTTGTTTCAAACTTTTGTTTCAACTTCCACACGTCAGAGCATAACGAGCCTCGACTGTAGCTACAGAAAGAGTCAGTCGTACACGCAACCATCTCAGACCTCAGGTTGGACGTTCCCTGTAGTTGGGGGGAAACCTCAGGATAGCGTAGTTTACGATCGCGCAAACATATTTGGTGTTTTGTCCAGAAGAAATCAGAAGCCACCAAGTAGACATATCTCCATCCTTAGGGGCATATTTGCCTAGATGAATAGAACAAAGGTCATCAATAGCTGGACACATTAGAATTAAGTGTTTCAAAGTTTCAACCGAAACTGCACAAAAGCGACAAAGGTTATTATTTACATTGGTCTGATTCCTTTGAAATAGAATTTCCTTCGTATTCAGCGTATTTAAGCGGAAGCGAAGGAATTGTTCCCGGTAGTAACGAGTATAACATTGAGTCAGGTAATAGGGCTGCCAGTTTAGTTTTTTTGGGCATTGCCTAGCCATTGGGAAGCAGCGAGGTTTGTATGTTTTTCCACATTAACGATCCATGCCCATGCTTCAAATTTTCGTTTGGCCACTTGAGGACGGGAAAATAGATCAAAATTGATAATATCAGCTGCAGCAATCCACTCTTGAACTCTTATACTCCATTGATCCAACAGGCAGCTGATTTTAGTGTCGTCAGAGGCGGTGAATATTCTATAGGCTGGCGCACCGCGCGCTTCTCTCATTTTACGCCACAACGAGATGGACTTCCAGATCACATGGGTAAAGAGTGAATTCAGCGATAGTTCATGACGTATCAATATGATTGGAATACAGTTCGGAAGGTTGAGGACATGTATCCAAAAGAGACCCTCTAATACATTCCAATTTTGCTCGCTTCTGCACCAAATGTTAAGATGGGTACTACCTTTTGGAGGTAGAACGTTAGGACTGGAGTCAGGGAAAATTTTCCAAAGATTTTACTGATCTTGGCCGCTTGTAACGCTAAACCTACGGCTTTCTGTTTTAGACCTTTTAGCCATTGTGCTTCACAGATTGAGTTGTTAAATTCAATACCCAAATAGAGGATCGAATTGACTGAAGTTAACGGCTGACCACCGACAGCTCATTTGAATGCAGAGTCTCTTCTGCCTGATGTAAGACCAATAGACAAGATTTTAGTTTTGTCTGTATTGATGACAAGTTCGTTACTGACTAAGTAATTATTCAAGCAGCTTAGAAGGCGTTGGAGGCCGATCTGTGTGCTATCAATCAGGACGAGATCATCGGCATAAGCGATGTAACGAACAGAAGTCTTGTTTAGACATGGAGGAAAGCAGTGGGCTTGTTCGAGGTGAGTCGGGAGATCTGCTAAATATAATTTAAATAGGTCTGCCGCGAGCGGACAGCCTTGCTTGACTCCTCTTGTAGTTGGAATACTGTCAGATAGAATGCCATTCTTATTGATGCCAACTCGAAAAGAAGTATTCGTATGCAGCGCCATTGTTGGATTGAGGATAGCCATAGGGCATTTCCATTTAATTAATTTTGCCTATAACAAATCGCGATTGATTCCATCAAAAGCTTGCTTCATATCAATGAAGGCTAGATGAAGTTTGGTTTTACGTTTAAGGGCGTTCAATTTCAGGGAAGTTAAAATAGAAAGGTTTACATCTACCCCTGTGCCCTTAGAAAACCCTGTTTGACGAATATCGAAGATTCCTGAGTTTTTCGCCCAATTCACAAGTTTCAGTCTAAGATTGGATCCAAAAAGTTTTCCAATAGAGTCCAAGAGGGCAATGGGACGATAGTTTTCAGGTCTGTCCCAACTGCCTTTCTTGTGAATAGGGATCACGATAGCAGTTAACCAGGACTCAGGCAAACGTTTGGATTCAGCAATCTTTTGGAAAAGACATTCAATGAAGGGGGCCCAGATTTGTGGATTTTTCTTTAGCGTCACATTGCTGATCATATCTGGGATGAGAGAAAAAATGGGCGGAACCCTCTTTTTTGTAAAGGGGGCCTGACTCTTGAGGGTGGATATAATGGAAGGAAAGAAAATGGAAATGTCCGCAGAATAAAAAAAAACAAAATAATGTACCCATTTTGATTCTGCTGGAGGAAGTAAAAGCTAGACGCACAATTTATAGAAATTGGATGAAATCCCACAGAGCTATTGTTGACCAAGATCGTGCTGAACTGATGATGAAGCTACTGAACACAAAGAACACACGCGACATTTGGAAAATACTAAATATGGGCCCGACAGCGGATTAAATTCGACGCAGAACACCATCCCCGGCGACACCTGGTGCAAACATTTTGGGTTAGTGTTCAACAGCTACTCCAAGATTCCTAAACTCGATTCTGTTGCTACTCAGCACTCTGGGATGTGCAAATGCTGCACACTGACATTGTGGATGCCATTAAGTCACTCAAAAATTCACGCGCTGCGGCCCCAGATATGATCAAGGAAGGAAAGAAAATGGAGTCAAAGGCTACCCTAACCCAAAACGTGACAGGGGGTCACCACATTTGCAGCGAAGCTAGGTAGTGGCTAGCTTGAAAAGACAGACACCTTAAAAAGGAAGAGTGTATCAAGAAAAAGGTTTATTAACACTAACACAATAGACATATTTTCAAAAACGAGACATATTTTCAAAAGAGTGCCATTGCACTAAGGGTGTGCATCATTGAGCACATAAATATCTGCTTTTTCGTGGGTTAGTAGGCAGAGTGAAGAATTAATACATGTATTGCTTGGAATCACAATACGATCATTTTGTCGACACAAAGACTGGTGTTTCTGGTTCGTTGTATTTGATGATATGTTGCAGTGGCTGTACAGGGTGGAGCAGCGCTGCTTGGATGTACCAAACGGTCTTCAGGACAGTAGATTGTGGTTGGAGCCATGGTGGTGAAGTGCGTCCATCTAAATTTTTGAGAAAGGACTGGGTTAGTCTAGGGGCGGTGGTGTCAATGATTAAAAGATTTGAAGAAAGAACGCTGCAAAAAGTGGACCTACCATGTTCGGGTAATTGTACGTCTAGGTCAAGTTCCAATACAATTATATTTGGACTGGCGGGCATCTGCGAAAAAGTCAGATGTCAGGAGCTGTAAGTCACCCAAATGAAAAGGTAAGTAGGTATTGCCCGGATTTGTGGCAACGAGTACTTGAAAGTGCCTACAAAGTGCTGTGCTGCATGTGGTGCGGCAGAAAGAACCGTCTGTGTTGGGTACAGGTGGTCGTGCAAAAATTATTATGTACAAAGGACTGGTGGTGCATCCAGTACTGGTTGGGCAGAGGTGCCTCACCGCTGATGTGGAATACATCATAGCGGCGTGTGAAAACATGCAGAACTGTTAATGCAGGTAATCGTTGGTGCAGTGCTTGTCTTAATGTGAAAAACCTGCGCTTTGAATTCTAGCGGGTTGTGTCTCTAGTGGGCATGCCAGCGTGAGCACTCATGCCGATAGGCGTGGCAGCCTACGGATTGATTATGTGCGAGGATTGGGATAGGGCAGGTGACCCGGAGGGGGCAAGCATAGATACCTGGTATTAGTCGGCTGGGGAGCTGTGCTGCGTCCGGCGCTCGGTCCCGTGGTCCCGTGGATAATGAGCTGCGTACCTCGTGAGGACAGATAGTGCGCCTGCGCGTTGGCGGGTCATTTTTAAAGAAGTGAGACATGGGCTGCAGTGCGCATGTCGCCAGGGTTTAGTGTACAGGCGCATGAGTCGATGCGGACTGAGCGCCACTTCGTCAGTCGGGAGTTAGTGTCTGATCAGGCAGATAAGTGGTTGCCAGTGCCTATGATGATAGGCGATCTTGTTAAAGAGTTGTAAAGGCACCTAGACATGGGCCCATGCACTTAATGATGCATGTGGTATTTACAATACAATACATGTTATAGTACATAATTGTGATACTTTGCATGTTGGCATCCGAAAAGTAAACATTCACTATTGTGGTAAAGAAAACATTTTGGAATGGATGTCAAGAATGTGACAACGTAGGCAGAAGGTTTTGGCTTACAGGTTAGATGGCACACCAGTACATTTAGTGCAATTGACTACTTATACATAAAAAATTTTATAGTAAGGTGGTCAAATTTTAGCAAGACCGACATTGGTAGGAAAAACATCGATTGTGACATTTCTTAGGAAGTAACAATGGTTAACAGTAGGCACAAAAAACAGAAATTGTGTATTGCGGCTCGTATGATGGATCCTGTCCGAACCAAAGTGGACATTTTATTACAGATATTAGCATTTTTTACACAGAGCTCTGTTGTTAACAAGTACACCTCAGTGTATGTTTTGGGTGACAGCTAAATTAGGCAGTTTCCTAACTGGGCAATAAGGCCAAACATGTTTGCTGGCTGATGCTTTGTTGTGAGGATCGCTTTATTTGTTAAAAAGAGATTCCATTCGATTGAAATGTTTAAACCCTGTTTGACAGAGTCTAGGCGGTAGATCCATTTCTGTTCAAGTTTTCGCAGGGCCAGGTCCGTGTTGCCTCCGCGAAAGGGGTTCCCTACTATTTGCAGTACTGCCCAGAAAATGTTGTTGTGGGTATGGTTCTTGGCTTTGAAGTGTGCCACCAGGGGTTTGTCGTCTACTTGGTTGCGTACACAAGAGCGATGTTCGCATATACGTTGCCTAATCTCCCTTTTGGATTTGCCAACGTAGATGAGGTCGCAGGGACATTTGATTATGTATAAAGACCATCTGGTTTTACAATTAGAGAAGGAATTAAGGGTCCACTGATGGCCCTTCAGGTCAATGGTTTTCAGGTTGGCTGTTAGGGAGCAGACCGAAAAATTGCCGCATTTAAAGTGTCCTTTTACTGGCGGAAGGTGCCAGAGGGTGGTTTGTTGGTTTCTTGAGGTCTCAACTTCGGTATACGTGTGAACCAGGTGATCTTTAAGGTTGCGACTTCGTTTAAATGCGAATCTTGGTTTCTCTGGTTTAAAAGAGTTGGTTTGGAGTATGTCCCAATGTTTAAGGATCACCTTTCTGATGGTGTTGCTTAGTGGCGTAAAGGTGGTTACGCAAGTCATCTTAGTCGCCAGTTGGTCTCTTTTAGTTGGTGTAAGACATGATTCTCGATTTGTGTTTTTTACACGCTTGCGGGCTTGTCTGACAATATGTTTTGGATAGCCTTTTTCTTGTAGTCGGGTCGCTAGTTCTTTACTCTTTGATACGTATTTGCTCATTGTGGAACAGTTTCTTCTTATGCATAGGAATTGGCCATATGGAAGATTGATCTTGAGGCCTGAGGGGTGGAAACTTGAGTACTCTCGGAGTGTGTTCTTAGATGTGGGTTTGCGGTATAGAGTTGTACTTAGAGAGTTGTCCGAGTTTCTGTAAATTTCTAGATCTAGAAATGGTATTTTGTTCTTGTTGTGGTCCATGGTGAATTTTATACAGTTGTTGCATGAGTTAAGCCATTGTAGGAAACAGAGGAGGTTGTCTTCTGTTCCTTGCCATACCATGAATATGTCGTCTATATATCATAGCCAGCATTTGATCGACTGTTTGAAGGTATTTTGTTCGTTGTAGATTGAGTCCTTCTCAAAAGCGTCCATCTAACCTGTAAGCCAAAACCTTCTGCCTATGTTGTCACATTCTTGACATCCATTCCAAAATGTTTTCTTTACCACAATAGTGACTGTTTACTTTTCGGATGCCAACATGCAAAGTATCACGATTATGTACTACAACATGTATTGTATTGTAAATACCACATGCATCATTAAGTGCATGGGCCCATGTCTAGGTGCCTTTACAACTCTTTAACAAGATCGTCTATCATCATAGGCACTGGCAACCACTTATCTGCCTGATCAGACACTAACTCCCGACTGACGAAGTGGCGCTCAGTCCGCATCGACTCATGCGCCTGTACACTAAACTCCGACGACATGCGCACTGCAGCCCATGTCTCGCTTCTTTAAAAATGACCCGCCAACGCGCAGGCGCACTATCTGTCCTCACGAGGTACGCAGCTCATTATCCACGGGACCACGGGACTGAGCGCCGGACGCAGTACAGCTCCCCAGCCGACTAATACCAGGTATCTATGCTTGCCCCCTCCGGGTCACCTGCCCTATCCCAATCCTCGCACATAATCAATCTGTAGGCTGGCACGCCTATCGGCATGAGTGCTCACGCTGCCATGCCCACTAGAGACGCAACCCGCTAGAATTCAAAGTGCAGGTTTTTCACATTAAGACAAGCACTGCACCAATGATTACCTACATTAACAGTTCTGCATGTTTTCACACGCCGCTATGATGTATTCCACATCAGCGGTGAGGCACTTCTGCCCAATCAGTGCTGGATGCACCACCAGTCCTTTGTACATAATAATTTTTGCACGACCACCTGTACCCAACACAGACGGTTCTCTCTGCCACACCACATGCAGCACAGCACTTTGTAGGCACTTTCAAGTACTCGATGCCACAAATCCGGGCAATACCTACTTACCTTTTCATTTGTGTGACTTACAGCTCCTGACATCTGACTTTTTCGCAGATGCCCGCCAGTCCAAATATAATTGTATTGGAACTTGACCTAGACGTACAATTACCCGAACATGGTAGGTCCACTTTTTGCAGCGTTCTTTCTTCAAATCTTTTAATCATTGACACCACCGCCCCTAGACTAACCCAGTCCTTTCTCAAAAATTTAGATGTACGCACTTCACCACCATGGCTCCAACCAGAACTTACTGTCCTGAAGACCGTTCGGTACATCCAAGCAGCGCTGCTCCACCCTGTACAGCCACTGCAACATATCATCAAATACACCGAACCAGAAACACCAGTCTTTGTGTCGACAAAACGATCGTATTGTGATTCCAAGCAATACATGTATTAATTCTTCACTCTGCCTACTAACCCACGAAAAAGCAGATATTTATGTGCTCAATGATGCACACCCTTAGTGCAATGGCACTCTTTTGAAAATATGTCTCGTTTTTGAAAATATGTCTATTGTGTTAGTGTTAATAAACCTTTTTCTTGATACACTCTTCCTTTTTAAGGTGTCTGTCTTTTCAAGCTAGCCACTACCTAGCTTCGCTGCAAATGTGGTGACCCCCTGTCACGTTTTGGGTTAGGGTAGCCTTTGACTCCATTTTCTTTCCTTCCTTGATCATATCTGGGGCCGCAGCGCGTGAATTTTTGAGTGACTTAATGGCATCCACAATGTCAGTGTGCAGCATTTGCACATCCCAGAGTGCTGATGTAGCAACAGAATCGAGTTTAGGAATCTTGGAGTAGCTGTTGAACACTAACCCAAAATGTTTGCACCAGGTGTCGCCGGGGATGGTGTTCTGCGTCGAATTTAATCCGCTGTACGGGCCCATATTTAGTATTTTCCAAATGTTGCGTGTGTTCTTTGTGATCAGTAGCTTCATCATCAGTTCAGCACGATCTTGGTCAACAATAGCTCTGTGGGATTTCATCCAATTTCTATAAATTGTGCGTCTAGCTTTTACTTCCTCCAGCAGAATCAAAATGGGTACATTATTTTGGTTTTTTTATTCTGCGGACATCTTTTCTTAGCTCTTTCTTTTTGTCATGAAGCATTTTGCTAAACAGATGATTGTGGAGCTTGTGTTGCTGGGAGATATCTTTGATGGTTATGATATGATTCATGAGAAGCGGAGTGTAGTCTACACAATTTGGCGAGTCAAGCAGGTTTTCCGTTAAAGAGCAGATCGCGTTGATGTTTAGTCTTAATCGGTTACCACTTGAATTTGTTTCTACCGATTCGGAATATAAGGGCAAAGAGGTCGACTCCGTCAATAGGCAATCGAGTTTTAGCAGTGAATGATCGCTCTTAGACGTTTTCAAGGAATGTAGCGAAATGACCTTCGCCTCAAAATTGCTGGAAACCCAGAAGTAGTCAATGATGCTATGCGTTGCTTGGCGGTGCCAGGTAGGCTGGGCCGGTATGTCACCCCGCGCATTGCCATTCAACAATACACAATCATGCGACTCCATTACGTCAGTCCAGCACTGTTCTTTCTCGCCCAGCTCCTCATAAGCGTGCTGGCAGTAGGAGTTGGTGTGTGGGTCATGCTTAAACCACGAGCCATTTAGATCACCGCAGCAGATTATAATCAGATAATTCACAATTGCTTCATCCATTAATGTACTTATCGCTGAGGTAAAGACAGATTTATTTATTTTTGCTGGATTCCAATAGCAGTTAATAAGCAACAAGGACGAAACTGCTTTTGAGGTGGCAGAACGTGAGTGCATAATTGATCCTTGAACATAAGGGTTAGGATTGGAACATATTGGTGTGGACCAATCTTGAGATAGTCGGACCATTGTCAATAAGCCTGCACATGGTCTGCCTTGTGTGTTTTTGATTGCAGGATTGACCAGTGTGGCATAGCCGTCTCGCATCGGAGCATCAACTAACCAAGTCTCTTGCAGACAGATAGCAAACACATCATCTAGTGGAACATCAAAGTCCTGAAACAAGTGTTGGAACCCTCGGGTGTTCCACGATAGGATGGAGAGAATGGCATTCTGCGAACCTAATCATGGCTAATCCTGATTCTGCAGTCTCTGGTGGCACGAATTTTTCTCAAATCGAAAGCGAGAATCGTTTGGTCGTACCTCAGCAGGCATGCTATTGCATAATGTTTTCGCGACAGCTGTTTTTTTTCAGTTGGATGGTGCGCCGGCAGCACGGAATTAAGGCTTCTCCGAGGCGTGTCAGGTTCGACAGAAATGTCAAAGCCAAATAACAATACGTCTTCTTCGGCTGCTTTGAGAAGTGTGTTCCGTACGCCAGCAGCGTTGATATGCAGGAGGACAGCATCGGAGCAGCTTTCTGTCACATATTCGACAATTTCGATATCATCCGAATTAATCAGCCGCAGGTGGAATATGTTTAAATAATCGCAAAACATTTGCGCGATTAAGGTTCAGCTCATTATCATCGTTATGTATGTTTTGAAGTCTCAATTTGCACCTACAGTCCTTTGCACGTGTTGAGGTAAAACATGTGACCTCAATGGGGAACAGTTTTGATTTTTGCGTTGATTTGAGGTGAGTTTTGGATACAACCTTGAATTAGCTGCCAAGCGGATCAGATCTTCCTTTTTCGAAATAGTAGTTCGACGTCCTTGCACTACTTGCCACTTCGATGTAGAGAGGCTTTTCCTAGTATGGGCAGCACTCGAGGGCAGCTGCGTTTCTGATGACTGATCTTCATTAAGATGCTGCGACTGATCAGCATCACTTGGATTCGAGTAAGTAGAAAGATTACACAGATCTTGGGAGTTCGAAGACACATAGATTACTGAGGCACAATCCTCAGAGATTAAGCGTCGACGCTTTACACCATGGTTTAGAGGCGGCATCGTTGTATTATTGTGTGATGATGAAGGATCTTTCGCACCCTTATTGGGGCGCTTAAAGAGGCCTAGCCGCGGTGGAGTTGTCAGGTTTCTTACAAAACTTTTCGTTGCTGAATGAGATGCCACTTTTGCTTTCTTGGCTCTTGTAGTCGATTTGGCAGATTTTGCTTGAGCCATAGACTTAGCAGAAGCCTTGATGGTAAAAGATTTTGCCGGGCCTGCAAAAATACCAAAAGTGGATGAGGCGCTTTCATGGTGGTCTAGTTGAGTTGTGGCTTTGCTCAGAAGAGTTACATCATGTGTAAGCACGTCCTCTGCCTCCATAGACTGATGGATCTCTGACGGGACTTGTAGAAGAGCACAGTCTGAGGGGTAAGAAACACTGGCCACTGTTGGAGGGTGAGGACTTGGACTTTCCATAGATTGTAATGTGATGCACTCTGTTTGAGAAGCCGTTTGGTCGGAGTGTGTTCCACGTTGAATCGCAGGTAGTGGCCTTGAACAGGAGACAGGCTGTGGAGCAAATCATTGCATGTCGATTTTGGGCTGTTCCGATCTGTGACCTGGATTTAACAGAGGAGCACTCTCGCTCAACACCTCCAAAAGACATTTTAGCTGAAGGTTATGTCTCTCCTGTTGTAAAGTCACGAGGTCGTTGAGACGGGATTGCCAGAATGAGCTAGAGTCTTTTCCAGCTTGCACATCGTGCTGAATGAACTTAGTAAAGGAGTCAATTTGATCCAATTTCAACGATAATTTCGATAGAAGCACCCCTTGATCCCTAATGCTCTCATTTAAAGACTTGTATAGCTTAACAAACGGAATCATCGCTTGGGACGATGCCGCGAGCACATTGTTATGCAGTTGGATTGCCGCACCCATTGACAGATTGATTTTAGAATTCGGGGTTTTTAAGTTTTCTTTACCTGGGGTTAGAACAGTTGAAGGGTCAATGGAAGAAGTGGAGCATTTTGCGGGCGTGGCTGGTAAGTCTGAAGTATTGTTCCTTTTTGCTGGTGTATCTGAGATATTTTGCCTTTTTGCACTGCTGCTTGCTTCTGATGAACTCGTATCGCCCTGCAAATGCAAGACGTTTCCTTTATCAGGAGGCCCTTTATCATGAGGCCCAAAGCGTGACAATAATTGAGTTTTCAGTGTAGAAGGAACCATCGAGGTTGTGGGCAAATGCTCCAATTTCTTCTGAGAAGTACGTGGCTGCAAGGTGTTCGGGTTTGAGATCGCACGGTCGCCATTAAGTAGCTGATTATGTGGGAAATCGTGGAATTGCCCTTTTTGGGATAAAGTTTGAGCTGGCCTGTCGATAATAGATGGCGGGAGGGCAGAGAGTGCCTTGTCAAAAATGCCACCAGAAATCGCCGTAGCCAGAGCCGGAGCCGGATCTACTGCATTTTGAACTGCAGGGGCTTTTTTGGAAGCAAATGGAGTCCGAGTTACCACTGATGGCTTCTGTAGCGATATTGAGGCTGAGAGCATATCTTCAATTGGCGTGAGTCTTGGTATTAAGTAAGGTTTATTCATTGAAGCGGGCGAACAACTGCCTGAAATAAGGTGAGCCTGTACCGCCGTGACATTTCCACCGTCATGTTGGACAGCAAAAGCAACACTGGCATCACTGACAGCTGGAGCAGAGGAAATTTGATCTGATTCAACTGAAACAAGCTTAGCAGGAAGTGATCGGCCGCCAACATTGACTTGCGTAGATGAAATGTTGGGTAGAACCACCGGGATTTCTTTAACTATTAATTTTTCCTGTGTGGCAAAAGTAGCACTCATAATTTCTTCATCCGTTAGATCAAATGGAGAGTACATTTCAGGAAAAGGAAAATGCTTTGATGAAACAGCGTTCACTTCCACGTACTCCACTGGCATCGACGGCATCGGGGCAAGGTCAGTAAGGGAGAGCAAGGTAAGCGATTTGAGCGGGTTTTGAGAGGTCGCTGCGCAAGTTGGACTTTGAACCAGGCTAGTATCTACTGGCCCAACAATGTCAACAGTGTCAGTACCGCTATGGACCGAGGAAGCTTCGTCTTGATGGACTTGAACAGTTGTTTGTACAATAGGCAAAGACGATGGGGCCAGAGAGGGCACCGGCTTCGAACATGCTATAGGCTTACCTTGAGACTTTAGCTTTACGGCAGCAAAATTCGGCAAAGCAGTCCAAGGATTAAGCATGCAACGCTGCAACAGCGTCTTGTTGCATGTTTGCGGTCCACTCGAGGAAGGGGTCTTCTGGTTCGCAACCATCTCCTTGAGCGGCCCTCTGACGCACTCAGGCGAACTGGGCAAACTGGGACTCAGCCAGGACTCCGCGCCACGCTCCGCGCGGCAACACAGTATTTATATGAAAAGAGTAGAAAGAGGACTCCACGGGTCACTGCAGCTCCTCACAGTAACACACACAGAGAGTCTCTGGGCAAACTGGGACTCAGCCGGGAGTCCGCACCGCTCTCCGCGCAGCAACACCGTATTTATATGCAAGGAGTAGAAAGAGGACTCCACGGGTCGCTGCAGCTCCTCACAGTAACACACACAGAGAGTCTCTGGGCGAACTGGGACTCAGCCGGGACTCCACGCCGCGCTCTGCGCGGCAACACAGTATTTATATGAAAGGAGTAGAAAGAGGACTCCACGGGTCGCTGCAGCTCCTCACAGTAACACACACAGAGAGTCTCTGGGCAAACTGGGACTCAGCCGGGACTCCGCGCCGGGCGGCAACACGGTATTTATATGAAAGGAGTAGAAAGAGGACTCCACGGGTCGCTGCAGCTCCTCACAGTAACACACACAGAGAGTCTCTGGGCAAACTGGGACTCAGCCGGGACTCCGCGCCGCGCTCTGCGCGGCAACACAGTATTTATACGAAAGGAGTAGAAAGAGGACTCCACGGGTCACTGCAGCTCCTCACAGTAACACACACACAGAGTCTCTGGGCAAACTGGGACTCAGCCTGGACTCCGCGCCACACTCCGCGCGGCAACACAGTATTTATATGAAAGGAGTAGAAAGAGGACTCCACGGGTCGCTGCAGCTCCTCACAGTAACACACACACAGAGTCTCTGGGCAAACTGGGACTCAGCCGGGACTCCATTTATATTGTGGGCTGATTACACACCAGTAAGCTTGCAGGGGTTTGTCAAAAACTGGGCCAATAGGGAAGGGACGGGAGCCAACAGACTCTCATCCCACAACCCTCAGAGAGTCTCTTGCAAACTGAAATATAACAGTATGGAAACAGCATTCCAGGGCCCCCGGACCTTAAGGGAATCCCATTAGATAAACTTGCCATCCTGTACCACAAGAAATGAACATCCACTTTCTCAAATTGTGTTTTAAAGACCCCTTCATTAGTGAGTACAATTCCATGGACAGAGAACAGTGCAATGTCAGCGTGGTGGCTACCCTCTGTGCCAGCCCCAGAGCAGCGTTGATCCCTCGTCCAACGTGTAACATCAATAGGCTGTATCTCAACTCAAACTATTTGTCTGGGTGTGCCCCACAATATGCCTTTCAAGTCATCTGGCCAGGCGGCAGCTCTTTCAAGTGTAATGTGCAGCATTTCCGTGGAGGGGGGCCACCAACAAATGGCATCCTGAATCTGAGAGGCAAGAAAGTACACAAATGGTTTAGTTTAGTTTAGCTTAGTTTAGTTTAGTTATACATAGATGTGGATAGTCCAGGTCCCCTGCCTCCTATTGTATCATCAGGGTGTCCAGTGAGATCCTCGCCTTTCTGCCAATACCAGTTTTGACAACAATGACCGAGCACACCTCCAGAACCAAGAAGGCAGGATCAGTGGGACATTGTTGATGATGTATGGCATCTTAAAGACCACAACCATCTGGGCCAAGGCAAGCTGTGCAGCCTGGGACACCGGAAGACAGATCCAAATATCAACCTTACGTTCCAGGTGCTCCTGGGAGGTCAGGTAGTTATCCTCAAAGAGCTTAGATGGAGAGGTAGACACCATAATACCCAGATACCTCATTCCCTTGGGGCACCAGTGAAAATCTATTCCAATATCTGTTGGAGTTACCGTGGAGGTAAGGGGCAAAATCTTGGATTTGGACAAGTTGAATCATAATCCTGAGAACCCACCAAATAATTATATATCCAGCACTAATGGCTGGAAGTTTTGTCTGGAGTTTTTGACAGACAGAAGCATATCATCCGCATAGAGGGAGATAGTTGAAACAGAGGGAGATAGTTGAAACATGTGAGTATATCTTAACACCCCTATGACAGTAAAATTCCCTTATAGCGCATGCCAAAGGTTCAACCGTTAGGGCAAAAAGGATAGGGGAAAGGGGACACCCCTGTTTCGTACTTCTGGAGGGAAAGATGCTGTGTGAAGTCAGCTGGTTTGTCACTATCATGGCCCATGGAGCAGTGCATAGCAACCAAATCCATTGAATATAGTGTAGTCCAAGACCGGATCTGCATAGAATTTCAAATAGAAAAGGCCATTCGACTGAATCAAAGGCCTTTTCAGCATCGAGGGCCACCACTGCAATGTGTACCTCATCTTTGATAGTATGCATCAGGGAGAATAACAGTCTTAAATTGTTTTGCATGGATCTACCCTGGATGAACCCGGCCTGGTCAGGGAGTCCTAAGGCATTCATATTGGGGGAGGAGTCTATCAGCCAGTAATTTAGAGAGAATGTTATCATCTGTGTTGATCAATGAAAGGGGCCTATATGAAGCACAGCAGCAGGGGTCTTTATTAGGTTTTAACAGGACTGTAACTATTGCCGCCCTGGTGTATTCAGGGAGAAGGCCTGTGGTTAAGAAGAATTCATATATATGACAAAGGTGTGGGATAAGTATGGTATGGGAGGATAACTCAGCTGCAACATGTTCGCCTTGGATGCAAGACGACACAAAGCAACACAGGTTCGATCCCCGGGTCCGCGCTTAGAAAGTTTTGAGTATTTAAGTGCATTATAAATATGCAACTAAAAACTATTACTCAACTAAAAAATAAAACAATTCCTGTAACAGCGCCTCGATGCCCGCGGGCTTTGTGAGCACTTTAAAAATGTAAATAAATAAATCAATGTTAGCGTATTTCTTGTCAAATTCAATGGAAATTCTGTACTCGCCAGCGGCCTTGCCATTAGGGAGCTCCTGAATGACCCTATGAATCTCCTCCTCAGAGGGGGGCAAATTCACAAGATCCGCCTGTGCGGGCTCCAACCATCCTCCGAGGATACCGCCAATTGGGATGACTATAGCTCATTAGAATAATAACAGAATACCTTATTAATATCATTGGCATCACATACTGGATTCCCGGCTGGGTCTTCTACCACCAATATCCCTCCCTGACTTCTGTCCTTATGGATCGCCCAAGTGAGGGTACGGCTGAGTCTCTCACCTTTGGCGTATTTCGCCATTAGAACCGGATCTCCCAGATATCTATCTTCTCTGTTCACCGTTTTCAAGGGCTCAAGTCTTTTCCCAGCTAATAACTCCCCAGCCAGAGAATCCCCGCCCTGTGTCTGTTTCTGTTACAGTTCTTTAATTTTCCTTTCTTCAGGATTTAAGGACACCGCGCTCCCTTGAGATACAACAACCCCTCATGAACACCTTAAAGACTTCCCAGATTGTTCTATAGTCAGTGACAGAATCTTCATTGGTATGAAAATATTCCTGAATATCCCGCCAGATCCTGTCCCGGAACACAGCATCCTCAAGGGCATGAGGATGAAAATGCCATTGCAGGGCATGTGGAACCGCGTTTGGTAACAAAATGGCAACAAAGACCAGGGCGTCTTCGGAGAGCATCCTTCGTAACATTCTGGTGAGTTGTGTCGCACGCACCAAGGGAATGGTTAGCATGAAATAATCTATTCACAAGGCTCTATCATGAGCTCCTCAGTAGAATGAGAACTCTCTAGTGTCGGGGTGCATATCTCTCCATATATCAACCAGTCCAAATGATTTGGCTATGTCACCCCAAGCAGAGACTGCCCAAGTTAAAGTTGTTTGTGCAGACGTAGAGCTGTCCAAGTCAAGGGACATAGCCAGGTTAAGGTCACCAACCCACACCATTTTGGGCAGAGGGAGCGATGCACCCTTTTGACTAGGAACATACTAGATATAGGTGGGTGCTTGAGTATTTCCATTAAGGGTTATTCCACAAACAGTTCAATGTTGTCAACCTGGGTGGATTCAGGAACCCCCTGAAAGACTAAAGAAATATCGAGGTTAGAACCACAAAATGAAATACGCCAATCACGGGTTGAAAAGATAAAAGTATCTTTTATTTTCTGTACAGAATTCAAAGCAAGCAGATAGCTATCTGGCTCCCAACACCTCGCACTGTGTACCAGCAGACACAGTGAGGGGTGAGAGTGCTGGACATCTTAATGCAGACACTTTTATACAATTTTTCAAACATTGTCCAACCCCTCTCCAAACTAATAATTTACATGCTAGGGTTTGTGCCCAGTTCGCATGACAAATACTACAATATTGTTCAGTGGATTTAACAAGTTTTCATGTCCATGAAGATACATTGGTGACATTGGTTCTCTGATCCACAGTAAGCCTTGTTTCAAGAATTACTACAATGCAGTCCAGCAAAAACACACGGTTTGAGTTTGTTCTACATTGTTCCGCTGTTTAGTTGCGGATGAGGCTTGTGTGCGCAGACAACACTTGGATTGCAGTTCATATGAGTCACAAGGTTTAATTGCATAGAACAAACAGTCTGCTCTCGGTCAGCGTAAATGTTGACACAATTCAAAGGTAGTTCGGCTCAGCTGTAGTTGAAAACACAGTCCACCATTTTAGGATACAAGCAAGAGTTAAAATCAAAATCAAGGATGATTCTTAAAATGGTGGCAAAGTTGATCAGAAATTGAAACATTTCAGATTTGGTTTTCCGTGCAACGCAAATGGGCTTAGGCCAATATTCATAACAAGGCGGTATTATACGTATACAGTTTAATAAACCCTCCTTTTGGCCTAAGCCAAGACCATTACTCAAACACTCGCTTTATTAAAAACCCCACGCCTCAATGTCCGCACATCCTGAATCACATTCTTCAGAAATATCAATCTCCATAAGTTCCTTGATAGTAATATCCTTCATTACAAAAGCATTAGCAGTTTTCTTGGACGCATGTACCTTTGGTCCTAATGTACCTATCGTTTGTGCACAACATCCTCCTAACATTGAACATATGGCCGGAAGACATTGTACACAACAACAACAAAACAATAGAACACCAAGAACTATCATTAGGACTGCAAAGAGTTTCCAACCCCATGAGTGTTATAAGTCCCACAACCAAGCACTAAGATTCCAGTTTCCCTCTGGGACAGGTACTTCAGTACTCAAGGTATGCAGATTTTGTATTGCCTTGAATATGGTAGGGGACGAGTCAGGTACAAAAACACAGCACGCGTATCCCACCAATTTACATACCCCACCACGCTCAGCTAGGATGACGTCTAACACCATCCTATTTTGGAATGCCACTAATCTAATTGCCTTTTGCTCCAGCATCATATTGTACAGAATATCCGTGGTCCTATTGATGGTCTTTTCCAGTACCCTTGCTAATCTTCTAATATCCTCAGAATTCATTATCTGTCCCCAAAATGGCACAAAGGATTTTGCTACATCACCAAAGACTTGTGAAGGAGTATCACCATTCTCATCCCGCCTTGGACGAGCTCTAGAGACTTCAGAAGTGGTAGCCATATATACCCCTGGTAACAAGATACCCAAATAACAAGTACCCAGCAAATCTCTGGGTAAACAAGGATAAGCTTCATTGCCACAAACAAAGTAAACAGGGTCTCCTACATACAAAGGTCTGTCCTCACTGGTTAGATTTGCAATGTTAGTACAACCCTGGAATGTACCCATTGACTGAGAACATTCCCTTTGTATACAGAAGGAGACAGAGTTGGGGCTGTGATTAATAGTATAGGAAGGAGGCATGGCATCCCAAATGCCTATGGGAGCCATCTTTAAGGAAATCAGTGACTGAAAATGTCTAGAGAGTCTATCAGAAGGCCTAATAGAAGCAACATTGAGTTTGCTTCTATTCACAAAGAGAGAACATCCCAAAGGTGTTAGGACTTGTTTTCCAAATTCATTTAGATTAGTCCCATCGAAGTTCCCAGAAATACTGTCATTCCTACGACCAAAGAATAATGCCCTGAGTGAAGCGTAGCATGCAGTAGTCAAGGGAAGAGGATGAATATACCAGCCCAGTCCCTTTCCCCATGTTGTGGCAAGTGTGAACACACCCAGCAAGTTGTTCTGTTCAGAATCGCATGGGTCGCATTCATAATCATTAGGAGAGTGTTATTATGGTAACCCTGTCTATCTTGGGAGTCTCAGGAAGGAAGAGTGCACAGATGCATGAAAGGTGGAGACACAGTGGAGATTATTTCAGTAGGTTACAAAGTCTCAAGTGGATGCCCTCTTTCCATGTACCAGAACCCAAGAGCAAATATAATTACTAAACAAACCAGTACTGTGATTACAAAACAGTGGGTCCTCAAGGACCATGATCTCTGATGAACAGATTCTTTGTCAGCCACAAGACCAATAGCTTGCTCCGCACAAGTGGATTTAGGAAGGGACATTGTTTCTCAGAGTCCGTTTAGGAGCCTCTCTGTTAGGCTCTTTTAGTTCATCCATCGGTGGCTCTTGACCACGTGGCCTATCTTGCTTGAAGGTAACTTTGCCGGTCCCTGCCTGTTACTTATTTTTCAGTGAATGAGCGACAAGGGACTGGCTCAATGATGATTCCTTGTGGGCACAGCCGATGCTGTGCTGTAAGTTTGGTGTCTCGGATGCAGATCGTACCTCGAGGCTCGAGGACCGTGTGTCGTCACTTCCTGAAGGAAGTGAAAAAGCAGAAGCAAGATTGCTCAACAGTGAAGAAAGAGACACAGAAGAACTTGAAGGCAAAGCAGCAGCCTCCCCAGGCCCCACGGGCTCAGTAAGGATTTCCATAGACAAAACAGACTCGAGGTCAGCATCAAAGTGAACAATTTTCTTTTCTTCCCCTTTGTCATGGGGCAGAGGACCAAACTCTCAGCAGTTTTCGAGATATTTGCATTCACTCATACAGGTTCTAAAAGTTTACAAATCTTATTAGCACAAATGTGAGTTGGACCATGAGCCATCGTAACCATAGTGGTTACATAAGCATCGGGTAGCGACCATCTTTGCTTTCCATTATCTACCCAACAACCTTCATAGTCTAAACTTGCTAAACCCTCAGCCTATTGCTTAAGCTCTTCTGAAGTGGCATCAGCCTGAATGTCTTTTATGCACCCAATTCCTGTGTCTATCACATAAGTGTTAGTGACCTCTTTCATTATATACATTTGGGAATGCAAATCAATGGCAGTCTGTTTGGCTATCCTGTCAGCAAAAGCGTTTCCTCTCCCCACATCATCTGTTACTTTCTGGTGTGCTGCTCATTTCATTATTGCTAACTGGGTAGGAAGCACAAGTGTTAAGAGTAGCCAAACTATCAAAGTGTGTCTTATTTCCATGTGAGGTCAAGAAACCTCTTTCTGCCCATAATCGACTGAAGTTGTGAACCACCCCAAAGGCATATGACTGTCTGTAAATATATTCACACTAAGCCCTTCAGAAAGTTCAGAAGCTTGAGTCTATGCAATAATATCTGCTGCCTGCACAGAGTTATGCAGAATTCTTTTGGTTTCCACAATAGTCCTTAATGTAGTGATGGCATAAGCAGCAGTGGATGTACCATCCAGACGTTTGAAGCAGGAGCCATTACAAAACAGCTCCCCTTGTGGATCTTTTAATGGTGTATCACTTAAATCAAATCTGCCCCTTGTCTCTTGCTCTGTAGTATAGAGGCAGTCATGTGACATCCTGTCATTGCAAGCACTTTCTTGCAAAAGATGCAATAGTTCGGCCGGATATAATGTGCAACATCTCTTAATTTGGATATGCGGTGCAAATAGAATTAGCTCGTATCTTGTTAATTGTGCGGATGTGAGATGTTGTGTTTGCGTTCTGTTTAATAGAACGTCTACAGAGTGAGGTACGATCACGGTTAAGGAGTGACCCAGAACCATACCCTCACTTTGTTTTAAAGATGCAGCAGCAGCACCAGCAGCTTTCAAACATCTTGGCAAAGTGCATGCAACAGGGTCAATCGTGGAGGAAAGATAACCGCACAGTCTATTCTTCCCCCCATGCTCCTGCGTTAACACAGCCAAAGCTCATCCATCACATTCATGCACATACAAAACAAAGGCCTTGTCATAATTTGGTGTGCCCAAAACCGGTGCTGAACACAACGCAGCTTTGAGAAGATTAAAAGCTTTCTGGCAATCCATGTTCCACAGTAAGGGCAAAGAAATGCCCTTCTTTGTCAATGCCAACATTGGTTTTATCATTAATGAAAAGTTAGGGACCCACTGTCTACAGTATGAAACCATGCCTATCAAGGCTCTGACCTCTTTCTGTGTGTTTGGGACAGACATGCTAGAGATGCTTTGTATACATTCAGGTGCCAGTCTTCTCCCCTCCTTTGACAGGAGATAGCCTAAATAGGCAACCCCCTGTTGACAATATTGAAACTTTTTTAATGAAGCCTTATTCAGCTAAATGAATAAGCAGTAACACAGTGCCCTCCTTGCAAGCAACTTCTGAGTCTGCAGCTAAAAGAAGATTGTCAACATAGTGAAAAAACATGCAAGTAGAAGACAACTCAAGTGTATCAAGCTGTTCCTTCAATGCTCTAATATAAATGCTTGGACCCTTGTGGCACACGAGTGAATGTAGACGAGTGTCCCCCTAGGGTGAACGTGAACAAATATCTACTGTCAACATGAACAGGAATACTAAAGAAATCTTTCTTTAGATCCACAACACTAAAATGAGTGGCTGAAGCTGGAATAATTACTAATATACTAGTCACATCAGGCACAATCGGAAATCGTAGAGCAACAATCTTATTGATAGGATGCAAATCAATAATAAAATGGAAAGGAATTGCATTATCCCCTTTCTTATACACCGAATCGGACTATTACACAAACGTCCTGCAATTTCCTCAATCACTCCTCGATGTACAAAATCAGAAACTATACACTTTAAATCTTGTTCACCGTCAACTGAAATCTTATACTGTGGAATATGTGGTGCTTTAACACCTGGTTTCAACACAATTTTAACAGGCTCAATTTACAAAATACCAACATCATTATCATCAACCACCCATAAACATGCCGGACCCTTATCCAATTCAGTTGGTAAAGGCCTAGTCAAGAATTGTGAAGCGGAAGTTTGATGAGATTAAATTGTTAAATACACTCCATCCGGAGAACAGTAAATTACAGCATTCAATTCTTTCAACATATTCAACCCCAACAAATGTTCGCCACAATTCATCATCAAAAGAAATGGACATGAATCAGTGAATGGCCTCAGTGAAATTGGTACCAGCTGAGAGACCGAAATAACCACTGGTGTACCAGGAACCCTACAGAAATGTTATTCTGCCCTGGCAGTGGAATATCTGGAACCCGCAAATGGTCAACTGAACACTTCTGTGCTCCTGTATCTATCCAGAATAGATGCTTCCTATTCCACACCTTCATTTCTATGTAGGGCCATTTCTGATAGTGGGAATAAGTACAGGTTCCAGACTCTGCTTTGGGCTGTCCTAACGGAACAGTACATCATCAAATGCAAGATCCTCAAAAAAGATAAACAGTTGAAGGATTACCAAAAATGTTCCTATTATCAACACTATGCTGCTGACTATCTTGTGAAAATGACTGTTGATTCTTAGCGAGCTGACTTCTACCAGGACCCCCTATCCCAGGACGGCCTCTGGATCCTCTACCCATAGTACCATATGTGTTATTCGATCGCTGCTGAAGGATCGGGCATTGTGTTTGCCAATGACCTTCTTAGCTGCAATAAGCACATTGGTTCATGTGTACAGGACCCATCTGCGCATTACTCTATGGTGCAAACTGACCTCTAAAATGTGTATTCCCACCTCTAGTTCCCATTACTATTTGCTGCAACAACACTTTTGTTTTTAAATCTGCCTTCCTCTTTTCTATCCTTTCTTTTTCAGTATTGACTCTATTTTCATAATACTGAGCCATGTGCAATACTTCAGACTGCGATTTTGCTTGCCAGGCACTCTCGGAAGTCATAATTTGTGATTGGATATCAGGCAACAATCCACGCACAAATCTGTCCACAAACAAACTTTTCCCTGACTCAGTACTCAAATCCTGACCGCTAAAATCTGATAACACTTGTTGAACCGATTAAAAAATTCGGTAGCACCTTCAGATTTCCCCTGGATGCAAGCTGTAAACTTGTCCCAAACTATTCTTCTCTCTTGAACCAAAGTCTTCAATTTAGTTACTATTCTGTCTGGCAGTGTCAATATCACCTGTGGTGGTTTCTCACCAGCCTTCCTTTCTCCATCTATCCATACCAAGTTAACTCATGTGCCACCCAGTCCTGCCAGATCATCTACAATTCTAATCTATTTCCATAAATCAGCATGTAGGATCACAGGGAACTATATCACCTAGTGTGAAAACTGACAAATGCAAGACAGATTACATTTCTTTAAATAAAATTCTGTTGGATTTTTCCTCATATCTGGAATCGTTTGTCTACTGGTATTCACTTCCTGCCTGGAAAATGGGACATGAACAAACTGTGAAACATAACGAGCTTGAATGGTAGCGGCTGCTGCACCTGTTGCAGCATTAGCTGGAATTTCTACTTTAGGAACAAATGTCAGAGGAACCTCCCTCATTGGCAATTGGGAAGTAGGCAGGTAATCTACCATTACCTGTAACACTTTCCTTTGCATAGTCGGAGCATACTGTCTAAACCTGCCATATACTTCAATGGGAGAAATTGAAACATCCGAAATCCATCTAAGCGTGTCTCTTGTGCAAATACGTGTCTCTTCACTTATTGGTTTACATGAAGGAAGAAATTGTTTCTGCACATATGAGGCTTCCATTCTATTACCATCTGTTTCATCATTCTGTAACTGATCTAACTCCCTCTTAAACTCAAATACCCTCTCAACATGCTCATGTACTTTCTCTGCAGTGTCCCTTGAGTGAGCTAAGAAATTCAAATCCCTTAAACCCTGTGGGATATCCATGTCCGTCAAATCACTCCAAACATCAGCCAAGTGCATTCCCACCCCTTCTATCAAAATATTCTGTTCGGGAACCCTTTCTTGGTCAGGAATTGCAGTTAAGACAGCTGATTTTTTTACCTTCTTCTATACATTTCTTAGCCCATGCATACAATTCTCTTTTTCTAGCTTAAGATAATGTACTACGAGTTACTATATTTGAATAAGCATTCGCCTGTCATGACCCTCGCCCAAAACAAACCCCCTCTGGCAAACCCATTGGCCAGTTGGAGTCAGGACTCGGGCATCTAGAGCCTGGCATCCTCTTCAAAAGCCCTCATGGCGCCAGGTTCATACACCATGAAAAACAATGTGCTTGGGAACTACTTTATTGTATTGTCAGCCAACATGGAGGCCTCCACATAGCTTGGTTCCTAAGAACCAAGCTATGCGGTCTAGTGTTTTGGGTGTGGCAGCCTAGGGACTACTTTACCTGGACTATTTTGTTGGGGCTATTTAAACCACACCCGAGCAAGACAACATGCTTCGCGTTACTTTGCAGCTTGCAACGTGACGCTCACCGTGTCCAGCTATTCCCTCGAACCTCATAGAAGCAGAACCTGCAAGGAGACAAAAGGAACATCTTCAGCAGCAGCATCTTACCTGCAGTCTTCATCTTTAAACACTCGCAGCTACTGAGAACAGCTTCCTCGAATCTGCACGCCTCCCGGACAGAACGACCTGAAAGAGGAAGATAGAGGCAACATTAAAGAAAGCAGTAGAGACATTTACAAATTACAAACTGCTCAAAAGGCTTACCTGGCTGGTTGCCTCTCGGCTGGCACCACTCCGGACATTCCACTCACGCTGAAGAACACCGCGACCTACAAGGAAGGAAAACACAGGTTAGCAAAGGCAAGACTTCGCAGCGCTGCGCGTAGCGCTTACTTACCGCATCATAGCGCTCTTAGTGCGCCATCATTTACCAGCGGGGCTCAACCAAGCCAGTTCTCCGCGCTGAAGCTACGCATACCTAAGGGAGAAAAAAGAGACGTTTTAAACAAAGAAAGGCATGCAGGATAGCAACAAAACTAAAGAACAGCAATAAGACCTACCTGAACAATATCAAACGGGCCAGCGTCAGTGAAGTAACTGGACCACAGTCGCCCGTGAAAGACAGCGCGCCCCTGCAAAGAAGGCAGGACCGAGAGCATGACTAATTCTACCACAAGGTGAGGAGAGGTCGCCAGAGGGACTGAAATCATACGGGGGTGGAGGGAGGATACTTACCCCTGTCGGTCAGTCTTGAACACAGTCCTGCTGTATTTTCAGGCAGAACCTTTCCCGCAGACCACATCAGGGCAAAGCTGAGATGCATACCAGCGAGTAACCCGGTTGGGTGGCGTCCCTGTGGATACCAGGTGAGCGTAACAGAACATGAAGACTACCATAACAAATCCACCTAGGCGCTATGGAGAAATCAGAAATGGACCAATTGGCCCAATTACTAGGAGAGCTTGGGGCTGAGGTTCATTCTGCCAGACAAGAGACTAATGCCCTCTGGAGAGACCTAATAGTGACCAAAGAACGTACTGAAGAGATTAGCAGGCAATACTTGCAATCACAGGCAGGACAGACGCCTCTACCTGGAAGCAATCCAACAATGCAAAACCCCGTCATACCACCCGGTCCGGTACAGATCACGTTACCTGGAACAGTGCCCCTGGCACCACCAGAAAGGTTCTCAGGCGACCCATGGAAGTATGCAGCATTCATCAATCAGTGCTGCCTTCATTTTCTTTGTAGGCCTGGAGTATTTCCAAACGACCAAGCTCGGGTAGCTTTTGTCTTATCATACCTGAGTGGTAGTGCAGCAGATTGGTCGGTGCCGTTGGTAACCCATGACGATCCTTTGTTACATGACTTTGGTGGGTTCCAGAGAGAAATGGAAAAACGTTTTGCTCGCCATACCCAGGAACAAGCAGTAGACAATGAACTCTTGTCCCTCCGACAGGGGAATCAGGACTTCTTAACGTACATTGCCACTTTCAACAGACTGGTTGCCGAAGCTAGGTGGGCAGAAAACAAAAGAGCCACGTTATTCCATCGAGGCTTACGAGGCGAATTAAAGAACGTCTTAGCCCAGGTGGTTGATCCACCCAGAGACTGTGCAGAATTCATAAATCTGGTCGTGCAGCTGGACCACCGGTTGCAGGACCGAAAGGCAGACCGGTCTAAGACGGACCTTCGGACCGTGTATCGTGTATGTTCGACCAAGGGAAAACACACCCCGTGTACCTGAAAATGCTGTAGAACCCATGCAGATTGGAGGGATACGGCCTCCATTAACAAAACAAGACTGGGACAAAAGAAGACAACAACAGCTTTGTTTGTATTGTGGGAAACCAGGACATTTCCTGAAGGACTGTCCAGTAAAACCCCTAAGAAGAACAGTCGGGCCACAGAGAAGGATGAAGCTAAGGAATCAGAAAACTACCAAGCTCGACAAACATAGAGGTCAGTTTGTCGAGTGAGAAGAAAGAGTTGCTGAACTCGCACTTTGCAATACCAGTGATCATAATTAACCACCAACAGTCGTCAAGAATGCATGCCGTTGAAGCATACATCGATTGTGCCGCAGTTGGAAATTATATTGATAAAGAACTGGCAGCAGAGATGGGGCTTCTTTGTGTTCTAAGCCAACTATGGACAAGGTAACCACCATGGATGGGACAGAAATCACTTCCGGACCAGTAACCCAGTGTACAGCCAGGGTAACCTTGCTGTGCCAGGACAGACATCGGGAGTCTATTTCATTCGATCTCATCAAGGCACCTCAGTTCAGGCTAATAGTAGGGATGCCATGGTTGGTTGCTCACAACCCTTTGATAGACTGGCAGGCACGAAAATTAACCTTCCCCGGTGACTGCTTCCCTGCCTGCTATTACCAAGAGGAGAAACCCGACGTCTGTATCCCCATGACTCCCGGAGCAACAGTATCAACCCTGGGAGCAAGTAATACCTTGCCAAGTGAATACCATGATTTCCAGGATGTTTTCAGAAAGGACCAAGCCAATACATTGCTGCCGCACCAGCCCTATGACTGTCGGATCGACCTTGTTCCTGGTGCACAAATCCCTTGCGGCAGGATCTACGCTTTCACAGAACCAGAAAACCTTCATTTGAAATCCTATTTAGACCAGTACCTTGCAAACAGATTTATCCGTCCTTCGAAGTCCCCCGCAGCCAGTCCTTTGTTCTTCGTACCACGCATTAAACCAGATCACTGTGAAGAACCGCTACCCCTTGCCACTTATCCCTGAGATGCTAGACCAAGTTAAAGAGGCCCAGATTTATACCAAATTGGACCTTCGAGGAGCGTACCACCTGGTCCGAGTCAGAAAAGGAGATGAATGGAAAACCGCCTTCCGTACTAAGTACGGCTTGTTTGAATATCAAGTCATGCCTTTCGTGTTATGCAACGCTCCTGCAGCATTCCAGTATTTCATGAATGACGTCTTAAGGGAGTTAATTGATGTGTGCGCCTTAGTGTACATAGACGACATCTTAGTATACTCAGCCTCGGAACAAGATCATGTCAGACACGTTCGTTCAGGCCTCACCAAGCTCCGTCAACTTCGCTTGTTTGCATAGCTTGAAAACATCACCGAAGTAGAATTTCTTGGTGTTATCCTTACTCCAGGAGGCATCAGAATGGATATGCACAAGGTAGATGCCATTCTGAAATGGCCTTCACCGACGTCTCTGAAAGGGATACAAAGCATGCTGGGCTTTGCAAACATCTACCGCCAGTTCATCCCAGACTTCTCTCAGGTTGTGCACCCAATCACAGTACTATTACGAAAAAACAATTAAAAGTTTGCTTGGACTGAAGATGCAGAAGAAGCCTTTCAGGAACTTAAACAAAGGTTTACCTCCGCTCCAATCCTGCGACATCCTCGCCCAGACCTCCCTTATGTCATTGAAACTGATGCGTCCAGTCTCGCAATGGGGGTTGTCCTTTCACAGAGAGACCTGGAAACCGGCCAGCTACATCCTGCGGCCTTCTGGTAGAAAAAGTTCTCACCTCCAGAGATTAATTATGCCATCACGGACAAGGAACTCCTGGCTATCAAATCCGCCTTTAAAGCCTGGAGGCACTACCTTCTGGGGGCCAGAGACACCATTATAGTCATCACAGACCACCGAAACCTGCAATATCTCGAAACAGCCAAGGCCCAGTCCTTGTGCCAATTATGGTGGGCCCTTTTCTTCGCCGAATATGCTTATGTAATCACATTTCGACCAGGAGTCAGAAACGGAAAGGCGGATGCCTTAGCTCGCATGGGCATAGATGAAATAGTATATACAACTCCAGATCCAGTACCTATTATACCTGAAGACAAACTCTTGGGTATCATGACAGCCTTAACACAAGCAGAACTACGAAAAGAAACCCAACGGACAATGAATAATCCTGATGCCTACCTCGCATGGCAAACTCAAGGAGAACAATATACCATCAAGGACCATCTACCCTTTTTTCGGGATCGCCTATATGTACCCAAGAAGGAATTACAACAGCATATTATTTAAAACTATCATGATTCACTGATCGAAGGGCATCCTGGGATTGCCAAAACCCTATCTAAGGTGAAAAAGAACTTTTGGTGGCCTACCTGGCGTAAGGACATCATTTAGTATATTCAGTCCTGTGGTGTCTGCGCACAAAATAAATCACAGAAACAAAAACCATCTGGCCTCCTACAACCATTGGACATTCCTTCAGTTCCATGGCACACTCTTTCCCTTGACTTCATCACTGATCTACCTCCAAGCCAAGGGTTCAATACTATCCTTGTAGTTGTGGACTTATTCTCGGAGATGGCACATTTCATTCCTCTCAAAGGCCACCCAGGTGCAGCCACTTTAGCGAAAGTGTTCCTGGAGGGCATGGTTAAGCTACATGGCTTCCCTTTGGTTCTGGTCCCTGATCGAGGCAGCCAGTTTGTTTCAAACTTCTGGAGAAAATGTTGTGCAATGGCGCAGATTGACGTTCGGCTATCTACCAGTCACCATCCTCAAACCAACAGCCAAGCCGAGAGAACCAATCAGACACTCGAGCAATATTTACGGTGCATGCTGCACCATGAACAAAGGAATTGGAAAGACCTACTGTGGATAGCCGAATATGCATATAACAATTATTTGCATTCAAGCACGGGACAAACGCCCAGCTATACCGTTTATAGCAGACATCCACGTACCTCTGAACTAGACCTTCCAGCCAGCTTGGAAATGCCAGCGGTAAAGACTCTACACACAACCATTACCCAAGCTTTCAAATGGGCAAAGGAACACCTTATTCATGCCAAAGAAAAACAAAAGAGATTCGCTGACCAACACCGGAAAAAGGCCCCTGATTGTCAAGTAGGAAACAAAGTTTGGTTAGCCGCTAAATTTGTGCCCATCAAGGGAACCCGGAACTTTCATCCAAGATTCTTAGGAACCTATACCATTAAGACAATTATCAACCCAGCAGCCGTGAAACTGGATTTACCAACTAATCTACAAATCCACCCGGTATTTCATGTGTCCCTCGTGTAACCAATGCAACCCGGCACACGAATTGGGACACCACCTAAGCCCATACTTGTTGACAGAGAACCAGAATTCGAAGTCAAAGATATCTTGGACTCTAAATATTCTAGGACCAAACTATATTATCTGGTCGATTGGAAAGGATTTGGACCACAAGATAGATCCTGGGAGCCCAGTGAGAATATCCACGCACCACGTCTAATCAGGAATTCCATCGGAACTTCCCAACCAAACCTGTGCCAGAGAGAAGGAACAGGGGCCTTAGGGGGGAGTGCTGTCACGACCCTCGCCCAAAACCCATTCTGGCAAACCCATTGGCCAGGTGGAGTCAGGACTCGGGCCTCTAGAGCCAGGCATCCTTTTCCAAAGCCCTCTTGGGGCCACTCCTGCGCCTATGGCGCCAGGCTCATACACCATGAGAAACATGTGCTTGGGAACTACTTATTGAGTTGCCAGCCAACATGGAGGCATCCACATATCTTGGAACCAAGCCAGTTCGCCGCGCTGAAGCTTTGCATACCTAAGGGAGGAAAAAGAGACATTCTAAATAAAGAAAGGCATGCAGGATAGCAACAAAACTAAAGAACAGCAATAAGACCTACCTGAACAATATCAAACGGGCCAGCGTCAGTGAAGTAACTGGACCGCACACGCCCAAGAAAGATAACGCGCCCCTGCAAAGAAGGCAGAATGGAAAGAACGCCTAATTCTACCACCAGGGAGGAGAGGGCCCAAAGGGGCTGAAATCATACAGGGGTGGGGGGAGGATACTTACCCCGGTCGGTCAGACTTGAACACAGTCCTCCTGTATTTTCAGGCAGAACCTTCCCCGCAGACCACATCCGGGCAGAGCTGAGAAGCATACCAGCGAGTAACCCGGATGGGTGGCATCTCTGTGGATACCAGGTGAGCGTAACAGAAGCCTTCATCATACCTACCTGCCCATCCAACTACTGCCCTATTTTAATTACCCCCTTCCTGGGAAAGCTGCTGGAGAAGCTGACTTTGCCCCAACTGAACTTGCACCCTGAACTTGATCATCAATGCGGATTCTGAGCATCCAGAGACACAGAAACTGCTCTTCTGAACACCTGTGAAAAACTTCTTGCATCCCTTGACTCCAACTCCCCAGCTGTACTCATTCTACTCATCTCTTTTCTGCCTGTGACACTGTCAACCATTCCATTCTTATACAAAGGCTCCACAATACCCTTGGTATCTCGGAACAAGCACTGGAATGGCTGACTTATTCCCTTACTGACTGCTCTTCCCATGTCATCCTGGGCACCTTCTCCTATCCTACTTCTGTCTCCACCTGTGGTGTCCCCCAGGTATCTATAATCTCCCCCTGGCTCTTTAACATCTACCTTACTTAGCTGTCATCTCCTCCTTCTTCCCCAACTTCCAGTGTTATGCAGATGACACTCAACTCTTTTTCAGATGTCTTGCTGACTCACTTGCACCTTCCTTCATCCCTGACTGCCTGTCTGCCATCCAGGCTTAGTGCCCTTCCAATGATGTCTGCCCAAAAAACAGCAAACTGGGATCCTTCGTATTTGTACCCCTGCTCTCCCCTTCTTCCCTTCTCTCTGGCCTCCTACCTTGGGCTCTCCCCATGTTCCTTCTTCTGGAGTCAGAAACCTTTGGTTCTCTCTAGGCTTGCCTATTGCAACAGCCTCCTCCTTAATATATCTTCGTCCACTCTGCGATCCCTTCAGCTAATCCAGAATAGAGCAGCAAGACTTATCCTTGGCCTTAAACCCAGGGACCGCATCTCTCCTACCCCTAAAAAAGCCTCCACTGGCTCCCGGTTGCTGCACGGATCAAATTGAAAACCCTCTGCATCATCCACAAGGCTGTCTGGGGCCAGGGACCACCCTATCTGCAACTCTCTCTTACCAAAAACTCTCCTTCTGGACCTCTATACTCCTCTAGCACTAACTCTTTCTGTGTAAAGTGCTTTGCAAAATAGAGAGCAGGAGGCCACTTGCCTTCCTCAGCTGGATCCCTCCTCTGGAACAGCCTCCCCCTCCCTCTGTGTCTTGAGCACAACCTTCTGAAGTTCTGAAAGCACCTCAAGACTCTCCTCTTTTCCTCTTCCTTCCAATCTTCCTTCCTCTGCTAATCCCACAGTTGCTGTTATTGGTGTCTTGGACCCTTATGCATCCTCTGGGCATCTGACCACTCACACCCAATCTCCCCAGCATCTGTCTTCCTCAGCACTTCCGTAGGCACATCCTCTGCACTGGAAATTCACACTTTCCACCCAATGCGGCAACTGGCCGCATAGCACTTACCATACGTTGCACTTCATTTGCGGCTCACCCTTCTAGCATGGACACCACATTACTTCCCCCACTGCCCTCTTCCTTCCTGCAATTGCACATTCTGAATACTCACAAGGCACCATCGGTTTGGCCATACCTTTCCCCTCTGTATTTTTAATTTTTGTATTTAATTGTACTGCTATCCCATGTACCCTCTCTGCTGCCCTGTGGGTGCTTTGAGACTGAATGTGTTTCTTGTATAAGCGCCTAGCAAGCAAACAATAAATAAATACATTATCCCTTTCCTCGTAATCAAGATTTTGCCTGCTTAAGGACAGCTTTCTATGCTTGTCCATCATTACGTCATCCAATCTATCCCTTGTTTCTCTCGGTGGAGACCCTTTAATACTCCCTTTGGTCTCATAGCCATCCTTTTTCCTCATCTGTCTTTATAATTCCCCAATCCTTATCCCTATGCCTTCTGCCTCATACTCATCAGCCCATGTCGGTGTTCTAGGTATGTTGTGCAGCTCCCTATGGAGCTGTTGCAACCTTCTCTCTTCCTCCCATCGTTCTCGCTCTTCAACTGGTATTACACATCTGTTAATGAAGTGATCTATTTTGTCTTCCCTTCGTCCTCTACCTATTCTCATTTCCTTTTGTTCTTGCTCTTCCCGTCATCTCATCTCCCTCTTCTCTTCTTCCTCTCGCCTTCTTTGCAACCTTCTTTCTTTAAATCTGTGTTACCATTTCCTCACACTTCTTTTTCCCTCCATCTTTTCTCTCCTTCTCCTTTATCTCCTCTTCATACCTTCTTCGTTCTTCCCATCGCTTCCTCTCTTTTTCCTTTTCATCTTTGTATGCCCTTTTTCCTTTCCCTTTCCTCTCTTTCTTTAATTTTGTCAATACCCTTGCCATCTAACTTCAATATTTGTCCTCCCATCCACTCATTCTGTACAATTGTCACTTCACTGGCTTTGTCTTTCCCTTCTTTTTGTCTCTTGGTTCTACTTCTATCTCTATCAAGTTGTTGATTCTCTCGTTTTCGCTCCTCATTTTTACTACGTCTGGCCATATATTTGCATTCTTTAGTTTTACTTTCTACTGTACTGTCTTCACTGCTATAAGCAGGAGGTGCATATATCGTTTTAATATAACCCGCTGCTGCATTTTACTCCTTTAGAGGATAGAATCCTAGTTTCTCAATGTCTTTACTCTTGTTTTCAAAAGGAGGAAGAGGAGCAGTGGGCGCAGTGCACTCTCCCTCATGCTGATTAAGCATCCACTCCCACTCAGGTGGGTCTTCTCTCTGACTCTGATACATTTTCCATAGCTCTACAATGGCTAACCTTTTTTGTAGCTTCTTCCCTATGTACACAGCATGTGAGTATGTTGTCATGTGTTGCAGTACTGTTCTTAATAAGAAACCCTTTTTAGGCCAAGGCATGAACATTTTGTCAGCCCTGCCTCTTACCCATTCAGCATGATATTTCCTAATCTTGGGTGTGTACCTCAGTAATTTCACAAGTGTAAAAGAGGAGTTTCATCCATGATGCTAATTTGTTTTTACTTTCTATACTTACCGGATCTTTTATTCAGCTATCAATTTAATTAATTATATCACAACAAGCAATTTGTGCAAGCACCATCAATCAACGCTCAATACCAAAAACAATTCTTTAAATAACTTTCAAGACTACACAATAACATTCTCTTTATTCCTTCATGTGTTCATGTGCTGTCTTATTATTGATAATCTAAGAATCTCATTTTAATGTATTTCCTCCCTCAACTGTTATCCTCTTGTGATAGCTTGATTGGCAACTTGATTAGTTGGAGCCAATCGCTTACTTTTAGGATCTAATAAACAGCTAATGTATTCCTATCATTCTATTTTCTAGTTTAACAAATCAACTGTTTACACTGACATATTCGTAACCCCAAACAATGTACACAGCATTTCTAAGTTTGTCAGAACCAAATATCAGGATTCCTAGGAATTGGGGCACGACTCACCTGATTACAAAATACTAAGGAGGTCCGATCGGATTACAAAGGATCCTCCCGGTTTGCGATTTCAGCAAAGAGCCCGCCTCAATATGGGGACCCTTGTCAAGATGCCTTCTCAAACTGTGTGCTCACCGTTCAGGGATCAGATCGTGCAGTACTGTCAAGGTGTTGCGTCTCATTCAAAGGGGCCCCCTTTTTCTCACTCTCCGATCACGGACCGATAGCTGCGTTTTCTTTTCAGTGAGGAGACATCAATCTTGAGGGTCCCTATTCAGGTGCCATCTGAAAGACCAAAGAAATATCGAGGCTTAGTACCACAAAATGAAATACACCAATCACAGGTCGAATTTTATTTTCTGTACAGAATTCAAAGCAAGCAGATAGCTATCTGGCTCCCAACACCTCGCAGTGTTTACCATGTGGGATGTTTCAACCCACTCATCCAAGCCCTACAACAGTACTGGAAAGCATGATGCTCGCTCAAAACCAGCCAAAAATGCACAGTAAAAATCTGAAGAATAGGTTGCCACCCACTTTTGCCTATATTAGTGAGCACAGGAGGTCACTGCCTAAAACCACCATACGGCTACACACACAGTAGCCTGAAACCATTTGGGAATAGCAATACTGATTGCTAAAAGCAACCCAGAGCTGTTTGGGAATCCGTTTAATTGATGCCAAAAATTGCTAAAATCATGGCTCACAAAACAACTAAAAAGATCCCACCTCCTTGTTGGGGGGTCAACATCATTCTCCTGCAAGAATCTACATGAATCTGAGGTCCACAGAAGTGCATCCATATTTGAACAAAGTATATTTTGAGGATTGCTTACTGGTAAGGCAGCTGTCAAAAATGGGTGCAATACCGGTGCTTGACACTGACCGGCGCTAGCGATCTAAATTCTGACAGGAGACCTGTACTTCAAGAGCTAAATAGTAACTTGAGTTAGCTGAGACTTCAAAGGCTGGCGGTCCCCGGGAAGCCTTTACACCTAGCTTCTCAGCAACAGCACAGGAAATCACATGGTCCTGTTGATTAAGAGGGAGGAGAATTTCCCTGCAGCATGGAGAAACAAGACAAAGGATTCTTTCAGCTGAATAGGATATGCTGATTTGGGTGTGCCTGAACAACACTGCTCTGGGGGAAGGCAAGACATCTGATCTCTGAGTCAGGACAAGTTTCCGGAGGCGGAGACAAACGACTGTGGATTCAGAGAGTCCAGGAAATATATGTTTTATGAGAATACTGATAACTAGTTATACCAAGCGGACAGAAATGTACAATTTGGAGATTCTTAATATGAAAAATTCACTCACAATTTGAGACTAAGCTGGACGCTGTGGGATGTTCTGAGGCCAAGCCCTGTAATTATTAATATTGTGGGTGCAGTGTTTATGCTAGAAAACTAAGAACCTCCAGTAATATGCTCAGAGAGGGTGTGTACCTCCGTGTAAGATTTGATGCAAAATTAATATTGCGAAACCCATCAAAAGCGCAAAATGTTGTCATTTCTGAACCCAAGCTCGTAGAAACATGTGACTTGAACCGAACTGTACCTTAAGCAATCTGTCATGCAATTAAGGTAATATTAACAAGTGGGGTATATTGTAAATATGTGTTTTATGAAAAAGAAGATATGCTCTAAGGACACAAAGGGGAGTGTCCTTTCCTTGAGCCATAAAGATGATAGCATATGACTCATTCTGACTCACAACTCCGTTCTCCAGTCAGAGGACAGAAAATCCTTTAACCTATCAGGATCCTCAGTGGGTTGGGCATAGAAAGTCAGACTCCCCACCCCCTTTGAGAACACATAAAAAGAGACTGCTGAGACCCAGATGAACACACTCATTTTTCCACTACTCATCGATTCCTGCGCAGCACGCTGCCCGACCATATCCAGACAAAAACCACAGACTCCTGAGGCTCCAGAACTTAGACTCCAGATAGACTCCAGAACCAAACTCTAGAACTAAACTCTTGAACCATAAGCAGGGGCCAAACCCAAAAACTGAACTCTTTTCAGGGGCCCCAGTATCCAGCAACCTAACCAAACTATTCAACAGCCGGGCGAGCTGTTTGATTCTGGCTAGAACTGTGTTCCAGAACCAGACCCAGAGAGCAGTGCTGTATCCAGACCGACCAGACCAGACCGCTGTGCAGTGCCGATGGCAGACCAGAGAGCCCGTTGTGAGCAGAACCAGTGCCAGAGACCGTCCCGTGGCGAGAGAACCGCAGCCCAAACCTGACCAGATCTGTGACGAGGTCCTTTCCCTTCCAAAACTAGGATTGAGTATCTAGAACTGTCCAGAACCCATCTCTTAGTTTAAAGTAATCTTATTCAAACCATTTCAACCTGTCCAGAACTGCATAGAAATCGTGTGTCCATTCTGTGATTTCAAAGCTGCAAAAGTGTCATCTGTCATTCTGAAATCTTGACGTCATTTCTGAAAATCTACCTCCACGAAAACGTCCGTATCTTTTCAACCATATGTCCTAGAAGCGAGATTTAACTGTCATTTTAAAGCTAAGAACCTAGGCTTTCCAACAAACTGACCTTCTAACTCCTTATAGTTTTTCCGTAATCGCGGTTTACGCACTCAGAAAAAGTGCAGCGAATTGCAATTTGGCTCAATTTCATCACTTGTAAAAATAGCTGCTTCTTGCTTTCCACTGCTGAAATTCATTTTCAACCTGATAATCACTCCTGAATCATTGCTTGTGTTGACTGGAACTAATCCAAAGTAGCTGTCACCTACCCTGAATCTCCTATAGGGAATAAAAATCATTTTTAGCATATGTTTCACTTCATTGCATTCACATTTAAAGGTATTTGGCCTGTGTTTTAAAATCATCCCTGTTTCTCTAAGCTTGCTGGGGGGAACTGTGGGGAACTGGAATTTGAACTGCATTTTGATTGTATTCCTGAAAACCTGTGTGCCCTTCTTTCCATCTCTTCATATTGCATAGGGGGGGAGTGAGTAGTCACAGGGGAAAAAGTGATTATATAATCTTCTGATTGAATTCATATCAAGTTTATTTCTGTGTTGCATTCATTCACAGATTGAAGGGAGTGTGCTATTGTAATATTACCCATTGTTGATCACTATTATATTAATAAATGTGCTATCAAATATTAATGTATTCATAAAAGTGTGATATATATATATATATATATATATATATATATATATATATATATATATATATATATATATACATTGTTTAATTTTTCCAATAAACCTTTTAATTTGCAAAACAAACCTACTTCTTGGCTCAGTGAGGTCAGGGGGATTCAAAGAGAGGGGCGTTATATAAGGGTTTATCATCCAGATTTAAGAACTTGATATAAAAATATATGAATAAGGGCTTCCATTGGTCATCCCAGACTAGGCATTGACTTAGTTGGTGTGCTTGATTGAAGTCACTTACAACCAGCAGACACAGTGAGGGGTGAGAGTGCTGGACACTTTTATACCATTTTCTAAACATTGTCCAGCCCCTCTCCAAACTAATAATGTACATGCTAGTGCCCAGTTCAAATGAAAAATATTACAATATTGTTCAATGGATTTAACAAGTTTGCATGTCCATGAAGATACAATGGTGACATTGGTTAATCGCTACAATGCAGTCCAGCAAAAACACGTGGTCTGAGTTTGTTGTACATTGTTCCACTCTTTAGTTGAGGATGAAGCGTGTGAGCGCAGACAACACTTGGATTGCAGTTCATATGAGTCACAAGGTTTCTTTGCATAGAACAAACAGTCTGCTCTCGGTTAGCCTAAATGTTGACACAATTCAAAGGTCATTTGGCTCAGCTGTAGTTGAAAACACAGTCCACCATTTTAGGACACAGGCAAGAGTTAAAATCAAAATGGTGGATGATTCTTAAAATGGCGGCGAAGTTGATCAGAAATCGAAACATTTCAGATGCGGTTTTCCGTCCAACGCGAATGGGCTTAGGCCAATATTCATAACAAGGCGGTATTATACAAATACAGTTTAACACCCCAAGATATGGATATTGTTTCTGTGTGATCTCCCCCCAAATCATCGTTCTTGGCCTCCACCCGCCTCACTGACTGTTGCAGGGATACCACCTCTCTCTGCAGGGAAGCTACTCTGTCCTCGTTGCCCCCAATACGCTGCTCTGCAGCTGTCATGAAGTCACATAGTTTGTCAATATGGATAGCTGATTTTTCAACCTTAAATGTTAGCATATCTATTTTAAAAGCAAGGTTGTCTGTACTATTTTTCAGAGCAAGCAGAGTCTGATTTAGAGTGTTTACATAAATTGTGGCGGAGCCCGAGGCGGCAGCGGGTGGAGGGGAGGGCTGGTCATGCCGTGCAAACTGGTCCATTTTTAATTGTTTCTTTGGATTCACCATATTATTGTATAGAAAATAAACAGTAGAGAAGGGTAGACATTGAGAGCTCCAGACTTAGGATCAAGACCGATCAGGTTGCCAGCAAACCAGGGAGAAGCAGTGCCAATCCCAGTATTACCAGTCACACGTCCAAGCTCGGCTGCATCAGGCCCCCTGGGACTGGGTACTCTGTGACTGAGGCCCCAAATGTGATGAAGCGGTAGCCCTGGACACACTCCACACCATGACACAGTGTTGTTTGCAACTGGAAAGTGGTTGTGTACTCATAAGCAGTGCACAGAATGATAGAGCCCCATCCAGTCAGGTCTGAATACCAGCCACTCACGGAGCACAACACCGCATTGTGGGCCGAAAACCGTAGTCGATCCCCCGTATGGGGGAGGGGCACAGAGCCAGAGGCTGCGGCCGAGTCAGGGCCGGTGGGCATGATTATGCAGAACCTAGGAGGCAGAACGCCAAACAATAGAGCCACAACAGAGCACAAAGTGGAGCGCCGATCCACTTCGATCAATGTCACCCAGGGGTGGTTGCGCCTCCATCTGCAGTACCCACACGCTCTATGACAGAGCCTTAGCAGACCCTCTGGCAATGCTGGCCGGGTGCCAAAGACCAGTACTCACCGTGCCATGAGGTCAGGGGAAGGACCGAGCCCCACAGGAGTGATCACAGGGTCTGGACATCCACAGCAGGGAGGAAGCTCTGCAGCAGCTCCGTGCCCAATCCAATCAGGTCCAGTCAGGTCCAGTTATGAAGATGAGCTGCAGGGCCCGGGAAGGAAATTGCAGGGCTCAGGAATCCTAGGACATTTTCCGAACGAGCAGCAAAAGGAGTCAAATGGTGCCTCATACGTTTTGGAGCAAAATGCTGATATTTTCACCTCATTACAGCAGCGATAGAGGAGTATGCTTCAGGATATTTATGTTGCTGGATCTGCGCTCTTTCAGGCAGCGGCCATTTTGAAGCCATGCAACAGCACCCCCTGAAGTTACTTTTTCACAGGCCTGACTAGGTGTGTTGATTCATTTGTAAAAAAAAACCTATATTGAGATTCATGAATTCCCCCATTCATTTTGTATCAATGTGCATGTAAGTTTAATATTTGTTTTCTATAGTCGGTCCTCTTACCTGCATGCAGATTAAAAACCCTTCCCCATCTCTTAATTTCCATGTACTTCAAAGCACCCCATATTTTTTATCATGTTTATTTAACATTTGGTGGTTTTTAACATTTTATCTTTCTGCATTCATACAAGTTAATATGTATCATTTCTAGACAACAGTAATACTAAAAGTAACATATCCCATCCATAATTCATTACACTTGCTACTTATGAAATTGCAACATCACGCACAGTTTGTCTTCACTCCCAGTCATCAATATGGTGTGAGCAACATAAACCCCTTGTAATCATAGGGACCCTTCCTGACCGCCCCAATACCTTCTAGGCCACAGGCTTCTTCAACATATGGGCAGAATCGACGTGACCTTGCCCCTGAAGACTAGCTGCCAACCAGTGCACTGCAAATAGGCTTCTGGCCCCAAAGAGCATATCATGCTGGATTCAGAACAGTGCGGAAGTTTTGCAGGCTCACTGAAGTACCCAGGGAAGTGCCATGAGACTGCACTTTTTCTCCAGGAGTTCCCCTGCGAGCAGTTGCTATCCAACCATTCTTAGTCCTGTAAGTAGAAGCACTGTCATGTCAGAACTGCAGGAAATTATATTGGTGCACCATCTTGAATCTGGATTCCCAGTCAGCAATGCTATGATGACATGTTTGACTTCAGGTAACTTTCCAAGAACATTCCTCCCAACATATTTGATTTAGTTAAGAATTTCATAACCTCAAGGGCGCAGCTTGGACAGAACAACTGAGCCCCGAGAACTGGCTCATTCATAAGAAAGTCTAATAAAAGGGATGGCCCGTGGCTCTGAGGAGACACCCATTAGAGTGAAAGGCAAAGTTGCAAGCATTTCCTTTGCGCTTTTGGGGATTTTGCTTGTGCTCATTCTCTCTCAATCACACTCATATAGCCAATCAGTCTAACACACAAACCACATCACCCGTTTGCACAGGGCCTGTGATGCCAAAAAAAGCACACACAGCTGTCTTTGCCGGAATACACAGAAAACAGTACAAATGGAACCCATTCCTAGAACACAGTAAAGGCAAGGATGGTACAAACAAAATGATTTTAAAGTACTGCAATCTACCGGCAGTGTATAATTGGTCATAGAGAAAGGGCAGAAAAGTGCTTAGTAAGTTTCAGAAGCATATTTAGCAAATTGAAGCTGCATCGGTGTGACTGGAAATTAATAACGGATCCTCTTATATCAGTTCCTGATTGCGAAATGGCCTACTCGAGTTTCGACTGGCTCGGCTCTGTCTTTGTCGGGGAGCCCAGCCTTCTCCAGGGCCAGGGATACTACTTGTGGTGCAAGTGATGCAAAGTACCTGGTAAAACCTGGAGAGACTCCAAGGGTGATCACATTCATGGAGCAGGCCTCACGGTGCCTGTGGTGGACCAGAGACTGCCGGGGGCACCGGGCAGGAACGGGAAGCCTCCGATATTAGTGTGTCTGTATGTTAGCAGGTAGAGGGACTTGAGTGATTGCTGTGCATTCTGTCTCCCATGGTATGAAGGCAGGTGATCCATGGTCAAATCTGGGGACCATGCGCAGGACCTCAATGTTGTATTGCTGGTCTGAGTAAGGAACTACAGCTTTGCAGTAGTTCCTGAGTGCACAATGTCAGGCTGGAGCGAGCAGTTGCGGATTGCCCGCAGGAAAATAAAGACCGCTCTCCGTGGGACGATCCTTTGGCAGTTATTCCATCCTTGAAGACCTATGCACAGCCATAGTACCAGCAGCAGTGAAGTAAACCAGGTATATGAAATGGGCACAGCACATTAACAATACCAGCGATCCATGAATGTGGCATTGAAAGCGCTGAATATAGCACCCTGGGCTCACACATGATGGGTGTTTGTAACAGCTTCTCCTCATGCATACATTTAGTGAAACAGCATTGCACAACATCCTCCTTGCATGCAAACAAACATGCACGCGTCTAACAGCATAGCCGAGGGCGCGCACACCAAGAAGAAAACGATATACAATGCAGTCGGCAACGTCATCAACCCGCGACATATCTGAGCACCCTTGCAAGTGTCAGCTGCAAGCTGTGTACATACTGTAATGGAAAGGCAACATAAGAGCCACTGTCTTGTGAATGACTGAAACAATCAATACACCTAAGGGCATCAGGGCAGGCAATGTGAGTGTGTGGTATATTGGCTGCCTGCACTGGGAAGGTACTAGCCACTTATAACCATATTGTGTAGCTTTTGCTCTGGGGCAAACGTGCAGCAAATGCATTCCTGAGCCAATATCAGTACTTAAAAAGAATGCAGGAGACAGCTTTTTTCTTAAATCCATAATTCATATGGGGCTTTGCAATTGGGAAAGCATAGAGCAACTAATTTTGCACTATGTGGGAAATGGGGCAAATTCATTTTGCCTCAAATCTTGCCCCATCTCTTTCAAGTTTAAAAAGTGGAACAATATGTATTTATTCTGCTCCTTGTAACATAAGCAGTAACTGAAAGTGTCAAATAAGTTTGCTACCTGTATTTCTGGTATGGTATAACATCTTATGCAACATTCCCCAAGCTTCATAGCAAAACCTGTTTCCTCCTTTGTCCGGCAGTAAAACTGGGCAACATGCCTTTGCTCCGTTTTGCACTGGTGCAACTATCTTCAATTAGTATGGCCAGGAGTAAGACCTATATTCTGTATTTCCTGTTCTGCAAGTGCACAATTGTGCTCCTCTTTTCCAGACGGGTTATTTTACACATCCAAAGCAGTAGTACGTTACCTGGGATGGGCAATGCTTGTGCCATGTGCTGGCTTTGTGTGGCTGGCATTTCACTAATCCAATGCTAAAATCGGTGTCTAATGCAGACGTTTGAGCAAACAAGCTAGACTATGCTTGGTGTGGCTGAACCATTTCACTTGCAATGCTATTTACCCACGATGTAAGCCTTGCCAAGGTTCCTTTTCTGCATTGTGTGATTCATGTGCCGCTATGTGCTTCCGTGCCCCTTGTTGATACTTACACGGCATTCCCTGCTCATGTGTGGACTAAACCGTGCTGCTTTGATGAATTGTAAACCCTTAAGTGCTAAGGACGAGTATGCTCGTCCTTTTTGCATAGACTTGATTAAATCTCAGCTGTTAAGTGTAGAACAGGTGTCAGGAGTTGTGTCCACTCTATTTCAGGTGGGCACGGGTGTAGTTTCACAAACCTAAACGTTGTATAATATGGTCTTGGAATTTTAAACACATATGACATTTTTCGACCAGGGTGTCGTGTAGATAGGATTTGACTAATCTAATGCTACAAGACTTTCCCAGAGCACAGATCTTTGAGCTGGTGAAAAGGAGTATTGCTAGTATGCTTGATGTGCACCAAAAAAGGGCTCTCACCAATCGTTCCATTCTGCTCTGCATAATATATGCATCACTTTATGCTTGGGGGATCTCGTTTTTTCAGGATCTAGCATCGTGCTTGCTGTTTAATAAGCTCCCTGCAGAAGCGCCAGTCACACGTTTCAAGGCCCTAGGACGCAACATTTTCCAGATATTTACAGCTCACTGCACTGCGCCGGGGTGAGGCGACAGGTGGGGAGAGCGCACAGAATATCCCAGTATGCTGCAGAACGTCAACTCTTGTCTCCCCTCATGGTCTGCTCCGGGCTATATCAGCTAGCCACACGCTCACACACGCTCACGTTCTCAGTGCAGTCACTTCAGAGTGCCAAGCACATCAAGCGATAAGCGACTCGACTCGAGCAGTGACCTACAAGATCATTGATTTTCAACAATTGATGAGTGTGTTATGTCAGGCTGCAGAACCCGTGCACTGTACAGGTACTTTTTGCTAGTTTATTAATAAAAGGTTCTTTGAACTGAGAAAATCAAGAACACCAACCACACACTTATGTCTCTATTTGTGGTGTGCTTGACTAGATGCAGTTGTCTAAATTAAAATGTGTTTGGGTTTTATTGCCCATAACTCAATAGGAGGGGACTGCTATATCACATAGTAAGCACTCCAGATAGGGAGTCTGCTATATCACATAGTAAGCACTCCACATAGGGTGTCTGCTATATCACATAGTAAGCACCCCACATAGGGAGTCTGCTATATCAAATAGTAAGCACTCCACATAGGGAGTCTGCTATATCACATAGTAAGCACCCCACATAGGGAGTCTGCTATATCACATAGTAAGCACCCCACATAGGGAGTCTGCTATATCACATAGTAAGCACCCGACATAGGGAGTCTGCTATATCACATAGTAAGCACCCCAGATAGGGAGTCTGCTATATCACATAGTAAGCACCCCACATAGGGAGTCTGCTATATCACATAGTAAGCACCCCACAGAGGGAGTCTGCTATATCACATAGTAAGCACTCCACATAGGGAGTCTGCTATATCACATATCACATAGTAAGCACTAAGCACTCCACATAGTGAGTCTGCAAGTTTCCATCAGGGTGAGGGGAGATGTGTTTGTTAGGCGGCACCCCGCTCAGGGCTTTTGCTGCATGAGATGATCTTGGTGAGCAATGCACTCAAAAAAAGTGGTTGCATCTGTGTCATGGATTTGCTTTGCTTTCCAGGGTGACAGAAACAGGGCTGCTGTTGGTGATCAGTACATGTCAACCCTTATGGAAGCGGGTCTGTGGCTTCACACATTTCTTTAGGGCAAAACCATGGCGCTCTGTCTGATCTGCAATGGCATCTGCAATTTAGCCTTGAACAAAAGCTCACAAAACCAGAAAGTGCCTCCATGAGAGCTTCCAAGGAACAATGAATACATCCTAATAAGGCACTTTTTAATGTCGTAGTATTTTCCCTAGAAACAGAGTGAGTTGTTGGGTTTCAAATTAGTTTTCATTTAGGTCCCGTTGATGCCCCCTCTGTGAGCATGACCCTGGTGGTTTTCCTTTATAGTTAAACCTCTACCTTTGAAGGCCTGGTCTATTTTCCTCTGGCATCCTCTTCTCATTGGCTACTCCTCTATTGGCCTGCTCCAGGGCTGGTTCTTCAGTTCTAAGTAAAAATACCTCTTTATAAAGGTCTCATGAGTAAACGACCGATTTATATTGGCCATTTTTCCTTAATATTGAGGTCCTTGCACATAGACCTGCCTCTTTTTTTTACAATTCAGGGGGTTTTACCCCCCTGACCCCTCTTTGCTCATACCGCCACCCTACCCCTGCCCCCACTTTCCCACGAATTACCTCAACCCCCCGCAGACCCGCTCCTCCCGCCCAAGACTCTCCTAAACCAAAACACATATATGCACACACACGCACCCACACACTTCCCCGTTCTCCTGGTCCTGCGCTTCCGGTTCCCGCTGATCCTGTCAGCCCCTGCGCGTACTTGTGCTTGTCAGGGGTGGGCAGTTCGAGTTATAAAGAGCGCTCTGTGAATTCACGAAGCAGTCTTTCTAAATCGATTATTTTGTGAAAAGATCTTTATAGAAAGATCTTCTCATTTATTACTGTTTCTTATCCGGAGAGGGTTTCCACTGAGAATCTCCTCTCCTGTGTTCTTCCTTCACAGATGCCACTTCCGGTTGCCTGGTGCATCTGAGCTGCTAGATTTTGGTGTTCGGGTAGACTCAGCTCGTTTGGGGCATTTCTATTATTCAATAGGGTTTTTCTGTTTGTTTATCTCTCTTTCCTTCTCTCTCTCTCTCTCTCCCTCTCTCTCTCTCTCTCTCTCTCTCTCTTTCTCTCTCTGTCCCTTTCCACATATTTTAACTTTAGGCTGAGGCTGCCACTATCAGTGAACCGCTCCAGTTGGGAATGTAAGAGTTGACACAAGCCTTTCACGAGATGCAAAATGACCAGAAAACGGAAATCTGAACGGGCATCATTATTGGAGCAAGTAAGTCCATTATAACAATACAAAGGTTCTTGTATGTTTGCCATTGCTGCTGATCCAGAGCTTTTATTTATTTATTTATTTATTTATTTATTTTTGTATTTATTTATTTATGGCATTTATATAATGCCCAAACCCAGAGGTATCATTGGGCCTCATTATGAGGTTGGAGGTAAGTTATCGTTCTTACCGGCATGGAGCAAATACTGTGTCCTTGTAGCCTAGAGCCCGCTATTAGAGGGCTATTATGACTTCGCAGGAACAAGCTTTGCGCCATGCCGGTAACAACCTTACTGCCATGCCGCAAAAGACCCCAAAATCACCCTTAGCGGCATCGAATAAAGTGCAGATTGCACAACCGCCATCCATGCCTCCGATAATAGCGGTGACCGCTATTATTGGTGACCGTTAATAGAGGCCACCCCTAATAGCGGTGACCGCAAATAGGTGGAACCGGAAGTAGCGTCACTGCACAGGAACAGGAACGAGCACGGCAGCCATCTTGAAAAACACAATCCATTGCCATCCTCTGCACCCAGGATCCACATCACCACCACACCTGTCCCAAAACAAACCAGCAGCATATTACAATGCCCAAGGCCCATAAAAAAGGTGCTGCGCGCATGCGCAAGGAGCGCTTCTCAGAAGAAGAGTTCAACATGCCCGCTGACACCTTGGCAGAAAATGGGGATGTTGTGGTTTCCAATGACATGCGCCAACCAGCACTGTTGCGCAAACAAGAAATCTGGGCGGAGGTGGCGCGTAAAGTGAGTGCGGTTGGCACCACCCAGCGCACAGTGAAATATGTCCAGAAGCGCTGGGATGGCCTGCGGCTACGGGTCCTGAATATCATCTCGGCAAACCGTAGCCAGGAAATGGCAACAGGTGGTGGAGGTGGCTCACCAATAAAGATGACTCGCTGGGAGGAGACTTGTGCGAGCACCATCGGAATGGAGGCAATTGAGGGAGTTGGGGATATGGTGCGAGGAGCCCCGTCATCGGCTGATGCAGGTAGGTGTCCCAAATAAACCAGTGTAATGGAAACCATGACAATGTCCCCCCGAACTGACAGTGTAATGATGCAAAGCAGGGGCCACCAGACACAAGAACGCAAACTTACCTACAGGCAGTGCACAGCACCATCTTGTTCACATGCATGATGCACCCCATACATGTGTCAGCCCAGATGCATCCCTGCATGACCCACCCAAAAAGGCAAGCAACCCGTATGTCACTGCTCCAACAGCAAATACCCCCCATTCCATGGAAATGCTGCTACCCCAATGCATGCCTGATGCACGTACACCCATCACTAATGCTCTCCCTCTCTTCGTACCTCACAGGCACACAATCTGACAGCGATGAACATGACCCCAGGGAGCAGCCTGCAACACCAATCAAGAAGTCCAGGGGCATGGAGGGAACAAACAGGCCCTCAACATCAAGGGCAAGAGTGAAACCAGCACTACCTCACAAGCCCCACACAACCGCAGAACCTAAAAAACCAATGTGAAATTTGCCCACCACCAAGGCACCCATGCCAGCCACCACCACACAGGAGCCAGTGGTTGAAGGCACTGTATCCACTGCCAGCAGTACTGGCAGAGAGGCAGCTGCCACAGCAGTCGTGTCAGATGATGAGGCACATAGTCTGACACCTGGCACACCTACCGCTACAGGCCCCCTGCAGTCACCCCATCTCTCCCCACCCAGCATACACAATACCAGAAGCCATGAGCTGTCTGCTGTGGAGTCATGGGCAGGGAGCCTCAGCCCCGTGACGAGCATGCATGAAGCACCAACCATGTCGCATGCACCTTCGACATCCACCAGTGTCCAGGACAGGCAAGTGGGGATCAGGGCAATCCAACAGCGCCAGGAGGAGCTGACAGGGCTGGTGACCCAGCACATCATCGAATGTGGCCAGGCAAGGGAGGATATAAGGGAATGCGCAGCATCCCTCAAATCTGCCATTGAGTCCACTTCCAAAGACATATGCAATGAATTGGCGGCTGTGAGGCAGGTCCTCACCCACATGGTGGCAGCATTGGAGGCCCTGCGTCCTGCACAGGTGGTTGAACAACCTGGCATCTCGTCAAATGCCAGCTCCACTCAGACCAGCCCCCTGCGTAGGTCTGGGTGAATTTGCACAGGTCGGACAGGGATCCACCTGGTGCTGGCAGTGGACAAGGTGTGTAGGTACAGCATGCCATTCGGAACTCCTGAAGACTAATGGTGCATGCTAGTGCACACCATGTGTGGGGAAGTTGAGTGGGGAGGGGGGAGAGGCTGTGTGGGGAAGTTGAGGAAGGAGGAGGAGGGGGAGCGGGTGTGTGGGGAAGTTGAGGGGGAGGCGGAGGGGGGAGAGTGTGTTTGGGGAAGTTGAGGGGGAGGAGGGAGAGGGTGTGTGTCTGGTGGTGGGCTTGTGCACGTTCTATGTTATATTACTTCAATAAACCTGTTGTGAAATGAGAATTCACATGACCGGACATTGCTTATTGTGTACGTGTGCTTTATTGGTGAACAATGAACAGTGTCCATGTCCCTGACTCACCCAGTGCCCTGAGTCCCACCTCCATGGCACACTCTGCATCCATGTGTGCTAGAAACATTGGTTAATCAAAGTCTGCCGCACGGCATGTCCCTCCTGTGCATCGCTACCTCCCTGAAGTGCAGCCCCATCTCCACCCTCCTCATCCCCATCGTCAAGTGGTTGCAGTTCAGCGTCAGGGGGCAGAGGCACATTCCGTCTGATGCACATATTTTGTAGCATGACACATGCCATGATGATCTTGCCCACCTTCTCATGCCTGTGCAGGAGTGCCCCACCAGACCTGCTGAGGCAGTGAAACCGTGCCTTCAATAGGCCAAATGTCTGCTCAATCACCAGACGGGTACGTGTATGCGCACGATTGTAGTCCTCTTTGTGCCTGTTCTGCGGGTTCCGGACAGGGGTAAGGAGCCACCTCTTCAAGGGATAGCCAGCATCATCTGCATGTGTGCAACAATGGTTATGTGTAAGTGATTACATCAAATGTGACCTGTATCAATGACACAATAGCATGCATTTTTTCCTATTTGCATCCACATATCCATGCATTAATAGAGCCACATAAAGTAACTGCAATGTGTCAATTCATCTGATCGACAGGTGTGCGTGGCATCGTCTAGAGGGCGCAGGGGTGTCCTATTCCTTATGAGTACTCACGCACTGTGGTAGTCCACGCCGGTTGTTCCCATGATCTAGTTGATGTGTAGTCAATCGTATGCTTACATCCTGTCACCGTTGATGGCAAACTCTTGATGATCTCACTTTAACCGACAGATGTTGCCATGCTGTTATTCTGGACCTCTGTGTTGGTGTAGGAGTGGGTTCATGTATTTTGCCCTCATGTGACTCCTTTGTACGCAGTAATGGACAACTGTCCTTTTTGATGTTGGAATTTGGTCCTGTGCATTGGCCATAGTAAATGCTTGTCACAGCATTGTGTTGCGGGGGCTACGGTCTGATTATGTGCAGTGTACATGTTGATGGCTATGGAATGGTTGTAGCACTGCCTCATTTTCATAGTAGGGCAGTTTATGTCTTGGATTTTGGGGTCAGGTGTCAGCTCCAGTCTGGCCTGATGTGGGGTATGTGTGAACAAGAGAGGTACCCTTACTGTTGGAGCTTTAACCACAGAGATTAAAGAGCAGGTAAAAAATCAATGTTTGGCCTAAGTTCTTAAGAAAAAATGGAGTTGCTTGATTTTAGCAATCCCAAGGTTAGCCCACCGCTCAAACGGTCAATACCACCCACTTAGGAGGTGAATTTTGAACAGTTGAACAGAATAGTACAGTTTTACAAACCAAGGATTGGTGAAAAATGTGTTTTTTATAAAAGATAGTCATGAAAACAGAAACAAAAATATTTCAAACATAATAATAAACAGTTAATACAAGCAAATTTCATTTTTTCAAAACATTATAAAGCAACTCAAAGTGAATAATTCTACAAATAAAGTGCAAGAAAACAAACCAAACAACCCAAAAAACATATTATACATGCATGTGCAATTTAGTAAAGAGTCATTGCATCATGGATCCCTGTAATTTCATACAGCAATTCCTTGTTTATGGGGTTAAGGTTGTTTGATGTAAAAGTCAATAAATGATGCAGGGTCTTTTGATTCAGGATATCAGATCAATTACCAACATGGAAAATGTTCTAGTTGGTGGCGAAGTTACCAACAGGCTAAGCTACAGGTAGACCATTCTTCCCTGTAGTCATCACGTTTCGGTGGTGAGGAATGGGTATGTATGCCGCCTTCATCAGGGCTCCAAATCAGGTACCCTGTATTAGATAACATTAATGTAATAAGAGTGGGTTGTGAGAAGTGGAAGTCCTAATTAATAGGGCTTTAAACTGATGCTAAATTGGTTCTCATGGCAACCGGTTTAGAAGACTTACTTGTCGGTGCACATAATCACAAGCGCATTTGGTGTGCCCACACATGGGATAGGGGAGACGGAGGTGAGCGTCAAAACGCCAGGACCAGTAGTGCAAATGCCGGGCCAAGCGAAGGGCTTCACCATAAATTTGGGAGTTTCACAGGAAATCTCGAGGCCGAAAATAAGTCATACAGACAGCCATTGGTGAGGATAAGCCATCGTATTGATCATGGCAACCAGATCACAAAATAAAGAGTGAAAAGTGCACCGAGGTCCCAGCCACATATAGGTACAGGCGGCGGTGAGTGCATGAAAGATACTAAGCTTTGAAGAAAAAGGGTCAGTGGAACGTGGTCCAGGAAGAAACCGTACACTTGAGGATAATTAGGTGCTTACATGAGTAAGAAGTTCAGGTTACTCTGGATGTGCGCTGGTACAGCAAATATTTAGTGCTTCGTAAGCAGGGCCAGCGTAAAGGGCCCGTGCAGATGACTGGTGCAGTGTTCAAAGGTGAAGTCTACTGCTACCGGGTACGTAAAGCTGCATATACTAAATGTATAGGCTAGGTAGAGCAAACGTCCAATGTTTGCATTTACTGTGCTATGAATAAGGGCTCCAGGGCTTACTAGTGTAAACGTGATTGGGTTTTGCTGCATGCACAAAAAATTAATGGATGTCGGGGTTGTGAGCAATTAAGAGATTTTTTAGGGTGAGGGAAGCTTACCCCGCCTTGCACACGTAGTCTGGTCACGGTGGACTGGAGTGGTGCGTGTGCGTGCACGGAACGGCAACCATTTGCTCACCTTGTGTCTTCAGTTGGACAGAAGAGACGACGGCGGCTCGAATCTTCACTGCCCAAGTCCAAGTCGTGCACTCAGGCGCGGTTCCGGGAATGTGGAAGCGAAGTGTGACATACCGCATAGAGCTGGTGTTTTACTGAGTGCTGGGGAAACTGCGCATGCGCGTCCGCTCGAATGTTGTGTAGTCATTCGTAGCCTTGGAGACCACGCATGCGTACTTGTGCTAGTGTTTCTCCCAGGTATGCGGAAGTGAGGAGCAACGCATCGCATTGTGTTAGGCAGAAACCTGTGCAGTTCCCTCTGGGACCACTGCAAAAAGTTTAAGACTACAGGAGTTAGCAGTAAACCCAATTGGTAGCAGTCTGTACCACCCAGATTTACCTGGTAGCTGTGGCTGAGCAGCCAGACTTCTTTCAAGATGAGTTAGGCAGTATTTGGAGTATACAAGATAGGGCAATTTACACAGTCGAACAAGCAGACACTGATCAGAGCTTGGGTGTAAAGATATATAATTATTTATTTAAAAACACATCTATGCACAACACGCTGGCACTAATACGGCAAACAACTTCAATCACAATTACTATAAGTATATATCAATCCCCTAACAATATTTCGACAAGTCTAGGTTCACCGGCACCACTTATTTGCAGACAGAGGTGAATGCTTTAACCTAGATGGCACTCTAATATTTGTTAGAATGGGAGAGAAAAAGGCAGGGTATGAAACCAACTCTGTACCAACACTTTTACTAAGCAAATGCAAGACAAGCAAGGCAGGGTCTACTGTAGATCACAAAGTTCAGAGGCCAGGCCCACTCGGAGAGAGGCAAGGCGGTATGTCCCAAAAGTATCACAGTGGAAATGCACTTCAAGTCTTTGTAGCAAAATGTCACAGAAAGGTTGGACCAGTTTAGAACAAAAGTTAAGAAGGTCTGGAGGCTACCAAGCGGAAAGGTAAGGATTTAAGACACCTCACGCTAACCGTCACAAGGGAAGCCAGGCGGACACGGTACCTTGAAAGTGAAGAGACAGCTCCGGCGGGGGCAGTTGTTCCTGGTGGTGGATGCAAGTCGGGACTTTGCCAGAAGAAGAGATGCTCTCGTCGTCGAGGAAAGCGGAGATAGTTGCACCACCAGGGAAGAGACCAGCCGTGGAGTGCTCCGTCACAAGGCACCACCTTTTGGTCGCGGTACAGTGGTTAGTGGCTATCCAGTTGCCGGGATGCTCAGCACGGGCAATTCGACCACTACGTCCTGGAAGCGAAGAAAAAGCAAGGGACCGGTTGTTCCCAAGAGTCAAGGGAAGAAGACTCTCCAGCAGGGAGATCTCCTCTGTCGTTGGGAAGTGGTGAGTCAGTTCAGTAGGGCTCCACCGGAGGTGTCGTTGTTGCAGGTCGGCTCAGCTTTACCCTGGTCGGATTCTTAGGTCCTGTGGCGACATCTGAAATTCCAGTCCCAAAAGCCCTGCTTATATGCAGAAAACCCCCATTCATTCAGCCTAGCTGTCACTCAAACATGCTAAGTGGTGAGCGGGGCGGCTCACCACTTGGGCCAATCACACTAGAGTGCGACTTGAGTTGGCAAGGCAACTCAGTCCAGGGTGCCTAAACCCCCTCCCACACTCCCTGTGGTACCCAGACAGAATGGAACCACTCTGGAGGGCTTCTGTGTAGAAGCCCGCCAAAAGTGGAACAAAGGGCTCAACCTTTGGTTCGGAGTTACAGAGGCGAACACATACGCCATTTTAAAAACCGAGTTCTGGCAGAAAATACCAACCGGTGGATTTATTTAAGATAAATACACCGGTGTTATGTTAGAGACCAATGTGAAAAAGTATTAGCCTCCAACAATGGGAAGGATCCCATAGGAATATATTCGGGGTCGAATATAAAAAGTAGTTTCCACTGCCACCAGCCAAAACCCGACGAGGGGGGGCGGGACAGTGCCCCCTCAAATAACAGACCCAGGGGTAATCGAAGTACCCCTACCAGTACGTCCACAATAGGATGGTTTGTACTGGTTCTGTTCGTAAATTTAGGTCTAGTAAAGCCAATGGTGACTTTACACGCCCGGGGAGACAGTAGTCAGCCCCAGGGTATGGAGTCTATGGTGGGGGTCACCTAGGACACCCCAGTGTTAGGGCACAGAGGGTGCTGTGTAACACACATAGCAAAACACATGAGGCCCTATGGAGTAAAAGACCCCATAGCCCATCAAACACATTGACATTCAAAGCAATCTACCACAAATCATGTCCAAGAGTGGGAGGAAAGAGTCTCACTCTTGGTAGGATGAAAAAACAAACTTCAGAAATCCAGCAAAGCTGCTGGGGGACTCACTAGGTTAGGAAATTCAGCCTAAACAGAGAATTCTCCCTAACACTCACCCCCCCCCCCCAGACTAAGGGACAGGAGGATTTAATCCACTCCTGGATGAATCTCATACCTCTAGTCGATGACATACATCCTAGAGAGACCATCAGCATTTTGGTGGTGACACCCTGACCTGTGCTCAATGGTGAAATCAAACCCTTGCAGGCAGATTGACCATCTCAGTAGTTTTGGGTTTTCCCCTTTCATTTGCATTAACCATCTCAAGGGTTGGTGGTCAGTCTGAATGACAAAAGTAGAACCATACAAGTATGGCCTAAACTTCTTCAGAGCCCACACGATAGCAAAGCATTCTCTTTCGATTGTTGCCCACCTTGTTTCAGGATCCTTCAGCTTGCGGCTGATGAAGCAAACAGGGTGCTCCCTACCTTTCCCATCCAGTTGACTGAGTACTGCACCTATTCCTACATTTGAAGCATTTGTCTGCACAATGAAAGTTTGGTGGTAATCAGGAGCTCTGAGCACTGGGGCTTGGCAGTTTTCAAAGGCCTGATTGCACTCCTCGTTCCATCTGACCTTTTTAGGGAATTATGGAGAGGAGATGACATTCAGAGGAGAAGCTATGGTCCCATAGTTCTCAATGAAATTCCTGCAATACCCGGTGAGACCTAAGAAGGCTCTCACCTGGGTCTGAGTAGTAGGTGTTTTCCAATTTTGTACAGCTTCAATCTTACTGAGCAAAGGCCTTATTTCTCCACCTCCTACCTCATGTCCAAGATAGACTACCTTACTCTGTCCAATTTGGCATTTACTCGCCTTTATGGTCAGATTAGCTCGTCCAAGAGCCTGCAAAACACCTCTTAGGTGGGTTACATGTTCTTCCCAGGAATTGCTGAACACTGCTATGTCATCCAAGTATGCTATGCAGAAGACCTCCATCCCATTCAGAACCTGGTTTACCATCCGTTGAAATGTAGCAGGTGCATTTTTCAATCCAAAAGGCATTACCTTAAACTGGTATAAGCCAACTGGGGTAGAAAATGCAGTTTTCTCCTTGGCATGGTATGTCAGGGCTATTTGCCAATAGCCTGACGTCAAGTCAAATGTGCTGAGGAACTTGGCTGAACCAAGTCTATCCACCAACTCATCTGTTCTTGGCAAAGGGTGGGCATCAGTCTTGGTGACTGCATTAAGAGCTCTATAGTCCACACAGAATCTAAGTTCTTTAGATCCTGCCTTTGGTACTAACACAACTGGGCTAGACCATGGACTAGTAGAGCGCTCTATTACCCCGAGATCAAGCATCTTGCTGACCTCACCTTTGATGTGGGTTCGTTCATTTTCTGATATTCTGTATCCTCTGCTTTTGACTGGCAGACAGTCACCAGTGAGTATGTCATGCTGGCCCCAAGGGGTCAAGCCTGTTGAAAGTGAGAACAGAGAGGCAAACTGATTCAACATAGATTTGCACTGTTCTTATTGCTCAGGTGTCAGATTTGAAGAGAGATTTACTCCTTCAATTTTTTCGTCTAAGGGTAAGCCTCTGAGGAGATCAGGAAGAGCTTCGCTCTCTTCTTCTTCCTCTGATGATGCTAGAAGCAACGCTCCTACATAAGGTCTCGAGACATACGCTTTGAGTCTATTGGTGTGGAAGACTGTCGGAGCCTCCTTGGGATTGCCCAAGTCCACCAGATAGTTGACCTCTCTGAGTTTACCCACAACTCTGAAGGGTCCCATCCATTTGTTTTGCAAGGACCTCTGCCTTGTTGGGATCATAACGAGAACTAGGTGGTCTTGAGTGAACTCAACCATGTTAGCCTTTTGATCATGCCAGTGCTTGACCAAAGCTTGTCCAGCTTTCAAATTATCGCTTGCTTCTGCCATCATGTGCGACATTCTCCTCCGGAGACCTATCACGTAGTCAGTCACTCTGACTGGCTTGGGGGAAGGAGCACTCTCCAGCCCCTCTTTAATCAGGGCCAATGGACCTCTGACGGGATGACCATAGAGAAGCTCAAAGGGAGAATAACCTACTCCCTCCTGAGGGACTTCTCTATAAGCAAATAGAAGGCATGGCAGTAGAAGATCCCACTTTCGTTTAAGGGGTTCCTCTAAAGCACCTATCATGCTCTTCATGGTTCGGTTGAACCTTTCTACCAACCCATTGGTTTGTGGGTGGTAAACTGTTGAGAACTTGTAAGTAACTCCACAGGTTTTCCACATGGCTTTCATGTAGTGGGACATAAGGTTTGACCCCCTGTCAGAGATTACTTCCTTAGGAAACCCGACCCTGGTAAAAATACCAAGGAGGGCCTTAGCCACGGCCGGAGCCATAACAGTCCTCATAGGAATTGCCTCAGGATACCTAGTAGCATGGTCTACTACAACAAGTATAAACCTGTTGCCTGAGGAGGTTGGAGGATCAAGGGGACCAACAATGTCAATCCCTACTCTCTCAAATGGGACTCCCACAACTGGGAGAGGCACTAAAGGTGCCACATTCTTGGAGCCAACCGTACCAGAGGTCTGGCAGGTGTGGCAGCTCCTGCAGTGTTTTTCTACTTTGGCCCCCATCTTTGGCCAATAAAAGTAGAGAGAGAGCCTTTCCTTAGTCTTCTTGAAACTCAAGTGAACAGCCAAAGGAATCTCATGGGCTAACTGCAGGAACTGTTGTCTGTTATCTTGGGGTACTACAAGTCGTTTGTAGTCTCCAGGTGCAGACTCGGTCGGTTCACTGTAGAAGAGGCCATCTTCCCAGTGCAACCTGTATTTCCCAGGCTCTTGCCCTTCAGCCTGAGCTTCTGCCTGGTGGCGAAGACCTTCCAGAGTTGGACATTCTCTCTGTCCCTTACTGAAGTCCGCCCTGTTGGGCCCACCTTCTGCCAGTAAAGACTGCAGCTCAGGATGGTCAACAGGATCCAAATCTCCAATGAGTTCCTGGCCTTCCATTAGCTCTTCCTCAGAGTCTAACTCTACCACACAGGGTTGTACCACCCTCTCAGCCTCAGCTGGAGGGGGAGTTACGGGTGTAACTTTGGACAACCGAGGGGAGGTCCTTGTTGGCTGCACTGAAATGCTGGCTGCTGGTTTCGGTATAGACGTTTTAGGTTTCCCTTTCGCTTCTGATTTCTTTGAGACAGCAGCTGACAATTCCAGTGGAGCAGGAGTGATATCTTTCTTCATCATCTTCTGGGGAGTACCTCTCATGGTTCTCTCCCTTGCAGGTCTGGTTAGCTCTTGTAACCGTTTACTAGGAGGTCTGGGGGTATGAGACACAACTCCGAGAGTTTTTAAATCGTTACCCAACAGAACTCGTCCTGTTACCTCACTCTGTATGCTGACAGGTATCTTCACAGTCATGTCATTACACTGGATGAGAACTGGTAATTGGGGAAGCATCTGCACAGGCCCTCCAGCTAACTTGGTGAGGCGTGTGGGTGCCTTAGCAACATCCTCAGCCTGAAAAAAAGATTTATCCACCACAGTTATGCTGGTCCCAGTGTCCCTAATGGCAGGAGTCTCCTGACCATTCACCTGGACACTGTCCTTATAATACTCTTTAGTATTATCTGGGATAGAATTATAGACATCTAAATTCTGTTGTTCCCACAAACCCAGAGACAATAAAGAAACACTGGCTGAGACTCCAAGGGGTTCATCAGCCAGCAGTAGAAAGTTTCCACTTGCCATTTGGACTTCCTCCTCTGTAGCGAAGGATAAGGAGACAAGCTGGACCCCTGAAGGTTTACCCTTGCATCTGGGATCTCCTTTCACATGGTCAGTAGAGCCACAAACAAAGCATTTACTGAATGCTTTCTGGAATGGTAGCCTGTTCTGGCCTCCCTATGGTTTGGCACCAGACGGTACACTATTCTGCTGCTGTTTTCCTTGTGGCTTAGCCTTATGGTTTTGTTTCGTGCCCTCTTTGGAATTTGAGTTATTAGAATTTTCTTTTGAGTCTTTTTTAGACTGTCTTCCCTCATCCTTTTTCTGAGTTGCCCCAGAATCCTTATGAGTAGCCCTGTTGGCAACCCACAAGTCAGCAGCCTTAGCTAGCGTCCTGTAATCCAATTCCTTCAAATCAGCCAAGTGCTGTCTGAGCTCAGGAGAACAGGCATCATAAATAGACTCCAACATAAAAAGATTCTTCATACCCTCATAAGTGTTCACTTTGTAACCCTTAATCCATCCCTCTACGTTTTTCACCCCTTCACTCACCCAGGTAGCCCAAGGGGTACCATCATGCTTTTTGAGGGTTCTAAACCTCTTAAGATACTGGGAAGGGGTCTTCCCGAATCTAGCTATCAAAGCTAGTTTCACACTTTCGTAATCCTTCTTATCCACCTCCCCCAACTCCATTACCACATCAGTTGCAACAAGGGGAAGCCTAGAGAACAACCAGGGAAGTAACTCATTCCCTGTGATGTCCTGGAGCCCATGATTATACTCAAACATTTTCAACCAATCCAACACATCCAATCTAGGTTCATACATACCCACTAATTCCTTAGGCATCCAGGGTCTTTTGGGACTGGAACTTCTAGAGGAACCAGAGGAGAGAGAAGCATTTTCCACAGACAACTTTTTCATTTCCAACTCATGATTAAGTTCTATTTCTGTGAGTCTCAACTCAGCTTGCTTCTGCTCAGCCTGGGCATTCATCCTTCTGAACTCTAGCTCTTGGTTTCTTTCAGATTGAGCTAAAAACCGTTTGTACTCTAATTCGAGCTTCATTTGTTCAAGTTCAAAATAAGCAGGGTTACATGTGGGACCTGGTATGGGCCCAGTAGGTACAGTAGGTAAGGCAGACAGAGGCTCAGAGTGGCTAAGTTCTTTAGGTTCACTTTCCTCTTCTGACTTATTATCAAGACTTTGATTCAGATCAATACCATCACTGTTTTATACATTTGCTGGGGGGTTAGATTCCTCTTCACCAGTACCCAGACTTTGGTTTTCCAGCAATCTCGCTATCAGTTCTACTTTCTTGCCTCTTACAGAAAGATTCTCTTGTCTACAGAGAGCTCTCAAACTCTCAGTATTTTCACCTGACAAGGACTCTTGACTGTAAACTTACATAGTAGACATGTTTTTTGAAAGTTGCTTTTTAGTGCTAATCTTTGTGGTTAGTTATCCTAAAGTGTCGAAAAGCACTCTAAACTGTATACTCGATACAAATCCCACCGCTGCCACCAGTGTTAGGCAGAAACCTGTGCAGTTCCCTCTGGGACCACTGCAAAAAGTTTAAGACTACAGGAGTTAGCAGTAAACCCAATTGGTAGCAGTCTGTACCACCCAGATTTACCTGGTAGCTGTGGCTGAGCAGTCAGACTTCTCTCAAGATGAGTTAGGCAGTATTTGGAGTATACAAGATAGGGCAATTTACACAGTCGAACAAGCAGACACTGATCAGAGCTTGGGTGTAAAGATATATAATTATTTATTTAAAAACACATCTATGCACAACACGCTGGCACTAATACGGCAAACAACTTCAATCACAATTACTATAAGTATATATCAATCCCCTAACAATATTTCGACAAGTCTAGGTTCACCAGCACCACTTATTTGCAGACAGAGGTGAATGCTTTAACCTAGATGGCACTCTAATATTTGTTAGAATGGGAGAGAAAAAGGCAGGGTATGAAACCAACTCGGTACCAACACTTTTACGAAGCAAATGCAAGACAAGCAAGGCAGGGTCTACTGTAGATCACAAAGTTCAGAGGCCAGGCCCACTCGGAGAGAGGCAAGGCGGTATGTCACAAAAGTATCACAGTGGAAATGCACTTCAAGTCTTTGTAGCAAAATGTCACAGAAAGGTTGGACTAGTTTAGAACAAAAGTTAAGAAGGTCTGGAGGTGACCCAGTGGAAAGGTAAGGATTTAAGACACCTCACACTAACCGCCACAAGGGAAGCCAGGCGGACACGGTACCTTGAAAGTGAAGAGACAGCTCCGGCAGGGGCAGTTGTTCCTGGTGGTGGATGCAAGTCGGGACTTTGCCAGAAGAAGAGATGCTCTCGTCGTCGAGGAAAGCGGAGATAGTTGCACCACCAGGGAAGAGACCAGCCGCGGAGTGCTCCGTCACAAGGCACCACCTTTTGGTCGCGGTACAGTGGTTAGTGGCTATCCAGTTGCCGGGGTGCTCAGCACGGGCAATTCGACCACTACGTCCTGGAAGCGAAGAAAAAGCAAGGGACCGGTTGTTCCCACCAGTCAAGGGAAGAAGACTCTCCAGCAGGGAGATCTCCTCTGTCGTTGGGAAGTGGTGAGTCGGTTCAGCAGGGCTCCAACGGAGGTGTCGTCGTTGCAGGCCGGCTCAGCATTACCCTCGTCGGATTCTTAGGTCCTGTGGCGACGCCTGAAATTCCAGTCCCAAAATCCCTGCTTTTATGCAGAAAACCCCCATTCATTCAGCCTAGCTGTCACTCAAACATGCTAAGTGGTGAGCGGGGCGGCTCACCACTTGGGCCAATCACACCAGAGTGTGACTTGAGTTGGGAAGGCAACTCAGTCCAGGGTGCCTAAACCCCCTCCCACACCCCCTGTGGTACCCAGACAGAATGGCACCACTCTGGAGGGCTTCTGTGTAGAAGCCCGCCAAAAGTGGAACAAAGGGCTCAACCTTTGGTTCGGAGTTACAGAGGCGAACACATACGCCATTTTAAAAACAGAGTTCTGGCAGAAAATACCAACCGGTGGATTTATTTAAGATAAATAAACCGGTGGTATGTTAGAGACCAATGTGAAAAAGTATTAGCCTCCAACAATGGGAAGGATGCCATAGGAATATATTCGTGGTCGAATATAAAAAGTAGTTTCCACTGCCACCAGCCAAAATTCGACGAGGGGGGATGGGACAGTGCCCCCTCGAATAACAGACCCAGGGGTAATCGAAGTACCCCTACCAGTACGTCCACAATAGGATGGTTTGTACTGGTTCTGTCAGTAAATTTAGGTCTAGGAAAGCCAATGGTGACTTTACACGCCCGGGGAGACAGTAGTCAGCCCCAGGGTATGGAGTCTATGGTGGGGGTCACCTAGGACACCCCAGTGTTACGGCACAGAGGGTGCTGTGTAACACACATAGCAAAACACATGAGGCCTTATGGAGTAAAAGACCCCATAGCCCATCGAACACATTGACATTCAAAGCAATCTACCACAAATCATGTCCAAGAGTGGGAAGAAAGAGTCTCACTCTTGGCAGGATGAAAAAAACAAACTCCAGAAATCCAGCAAAGCTGCTGGGGGACTCACTAGGTTAGGAAATTCAGCCTAAACAGAGAATTCTCCCTAACACATTGCGCTGGCGTTGCTAAGGAAACCACCAATGCGCGTGTGTTGGAGTGGTTGGTGATTGATCAAAACCATAGTTGCAGCGCATTTGGCCTGACAAGCAGGCAACAAGGTCTAATGGCTGATAAGGAATACAAGCTGCCAGAGTAACGAACTACCACTGGGTAGAAAAATATTAGTGCATGTCAGAAACCCTATGTAAGTGTTGGAGTTTTAAATGTATGTTGACCTCGTGGTTAATCACATGTTTGTTCATGATGACCAATAAATGAAAGAGAGAGTGCTGGGAGCAAGCAGTATGGATCTTTTATAACAGAGGTTGAAAAATGTCTTTGAGGCCCCCATGATATGTGTCCATCCTACGGATCCATCGTGCCTCTTTCATAAGGAGGCTGTGTTGGATGCCGGGGCCTCCTTTAACTTTCTCAATAACCCACCACAGAATACTGTTAGGAGTATGGTTGGCAGACAAGAAATGTTCAACCAGTGGTGCAGACAAATTTGTTGCAGCAAATTTTGGACCTGTGTTCCGATATTCTAGTGTTAACTGGTCGTGTGGTTTGGCCAATATATCTCAGCCCACAGGGACACTCTATGCAATAAATTACGTTGTGACTTTTGCAATTGGTCAGGTCCCGAAGGGTCCATTTTCGTGTGCCAAATGAGAAAGAACTAATTTTCTTGGTAAATTGGCAAGCAACGCAATTGCCACAGGGATGATGGCCATGTAAAGGTTGAAGAGTACGAGTGACACTTGGAACAAGTTGAAACAATGAGTGGACCTCTTTAAGGTTTTTACCTCGTTTGTAGGCAAATCTGGGCACAGGATCCTTGGGTAAATTGAGTTGAGCTATGTGCCAGTGTTTGTGGATGATTTGTTTGATTCTTGAGGTGTGGGCTCCAAAGGTGACTACACAGGTTAGAAGTTCATCTTGGAGGCCTGTGTTCTCTCGATGTAGTTCTAGAAGTGTGTCACAGTTAGAGCTCCTAGCACGTTTGTTGGCTTGAGCTAGCTGTTTCTTGGGGTAGCCACGTGCAATTAGGCGCGTGGTCAACCTCTGTGCATGCTGTTTGTAATCATCCGGGGAAGAACAGTTCCGACGTATACGTAAGAATTGTCCGTATGGTAGATTGTTTTTAGTGTGGCCCGGATGATTACTGGTGAAGTGCAATAGAGTGTTTCGTGCTGTAGTTTTGCAGTATAGGTCACATATTAGTCTTCCATTTTTAGAGCGAATTGCTAGGTCCAGAAACTTTATTTCAGAATTGCTTTGTTCGATAGTGAACTGAATATTAGGGTTGCAGGAGTTGAGCCAGGTCCAGAAGTTGGTGAGTTCAGGTAGGCTTCCGGTCCAGATGAAGATAACATCATCAATGTAGTGATGCCAGTGGCTAATATGTGTTTGCCAGTTGTTGATGTCAGAAAGAACAAAATCCCTCTCAAATTCGGCCATGAATAAGATGGCCAGACTGGGCGCAAAGGCTGCACCCATTGCGGTGCCTTTTGTTTGCAGGTAGGTGGTATTATCAAAAGTGAAGAAATTGCGACGGAGTGCTATGGTCATGAGTTCAATTATGAAGTTGACAGGAGTCCTGGTGTTAGGTGGATTAGTGGTTAGCCACTCCCTGGTACACTCAATGGCGTCTTCCTGTGGGATACTGTTGTACAGAGATTTTATGTCCATGGTGACCAAAAGTTGTTCTGTTGGATTAAATTTAAGGTCTTCAAATATTGTAATTGTGTGGGTAGTATCCCGAAGATAAGTGGGAGTGTTAATGCTTATTGGTTGTAGAAACATGTCAAAAAATGTGCATAATGGTTTGATGATTGAGCCACATCCTGAGACGATGGGCCGTCCCGGTGGGTTTATGGGATCTTTGTGAATCTTGGGCAGATAGTAGAAAAAAGGGGTCCTACCCAGTGTTCTTATAAGATATTCCGCCTCTTTTTTTGATATCCAATCACATTGTAATGCAAAATGGACACATTTGGAAATTTCTTGGGATATTTCCCAAGTAGGGTCTTTCCAAAGTGTTGTGTAATTTTCTGGGTCGCGAAGTAATGCCAAAACCATGTTTTTATACTGGTTTGTAGTCATGATCACTAGACCTCTGCTTTTATCTGCTGGTTTTATGATGATATTTTTATTATTTTGTAGCGATGTCAATGCCTGTTTCTCAGCAAGGGACAGATTGTGCTTGATTTTGCTGTTATTTTTCCGTAGACGGTTGAAATCATTCAAGATGCATCGTTCAAAGGGCAAGAGTTCATTCGGAATTTGGCCATCAGATGGGGTAAATGTCGATGGATTTATGTAGACCTGAATCTTCATCTGTTTCTTCTTCTTCCATGTTGTGTTCATAGAAGAAGGTTCTTAGTTCACTTTTCTTAGAAAAGAGCGGATCTCCATTTCGGAGTCATACCAGTCTGTATGGGCTGTTGGCACAAATGACAAGCCTTTAGTGAGCAGTGAGGTTTCTGCGGTGGATAAAGTGATATTTGCCAGGTTGAAAATCTGAATTACTTCAGATTCATCCGATAGATTCAATATCTCTGTCGACGATGTTGAGGGCGTTGGTTTATTCTTCCTCCTCGGGGTTGGAAGCCCCATTGTGGTGGGCCCCATTGGGGGTTGCCAAACCCCCTATCTCCAAAAAAAGGAAAGAATGGTGATGGACCTGGGTAGCCAATGTTTGCTGGTGGTGGGCCTTGTGGTCGCGGTTGTTGGCGGGATTGATCGTCAGATGAAGATCCACTGCTGGACCCTGAGAAAGTTACTCCTCTTCTGCGATTCCTTTGGTTACCTTGTGCTGGTCCCTGGTTTGGGTTATTGATATAATTATCAGAAATGTAGGGATAAATGACTTCCAGATTGAACTCTTTGATATCTTTGTGTAATTTCTTGGTTTTACAATTCAAGGTAGCGGTCTTGAAGTCATCAAATTGTTTGTTGATATCTGTCACCATTGTGGACATGATACATAATGACATTGCCAGCCTCATAGACATCCGTACCACCATCCCCCCTCTACTGAAGGTGGTGTCTGTGCTCCACTTCCTTGCCACAGGCACTTACCAGCACACATTAGGGCAGATGCATGGCATATCACAACCATTATTCTCACAGACGCTGAACCAAGTGCTCAATGCCCTCCTGAAGCACACAGGCAACCATATAGTCCTACCATGGACAGCCCGGGTGATCTCCAACACCAAATTTGGCTTCCATTCACTGGCAGGCATCCCAGGTTGCATTGGTGCCATCGACTGCACCCATGTTGAATTGGTGGTCCCACATGCCATGGTGGTAGTGTACCGCAACCGTAAGTTTTACCACTCCATCAACGTGCAAATGGTCTGTGACTCAAACAAGATCATCACACATTGTTGTGCCCGATTTCCCGGATTAACCCATGATTCAATGGTCATGCGGAACTCCACGATACCACACTACATGGAGCGACACGCAGGGCAAAGATCCTGGCTACTCGGTGAGTTGCATGTCAAGCTCATGGCAGCGTGATGTGGTGCGATGATTGGGGGGAGAGATATATACTTCACCTGGCTGAGATGGGGAGGGAGAGATGCATACTTCACCTGGCTGAGATGGGGGGGTGAGATGCATACTTCACCTGGCTGAGATGGGGTTGAAGAGATGCATACTTCACCTAGCTGAGGTGCGGGGGAAAGACGCATACTTCACCTGGCTGAGATGGGGGCGGGGGAGAGGCATACTTCACCTAGCTGAGATGGGGGGGAAGAGATGCATACTTCACCTGGCTGAGATGGGGAGGGGGGAGATGCATACTTCACCTGACTGAGAGTACCTGAGAGGATGTACCATGCTCATACCCTAAAGCTGGCCAGACTTGACCCGACACCTGAGCACAAAATACAAGACGTAAGCTGACCTACCATGAAAATGATGCAGTGCAACAACCATTACATAGCCATCAACATGTACACTGCACATAATCAGACCGTAGACCCCACAACACAATGCAGCAACAAGCAATGAGGATGGCCAATGCACAGCACAAAATACCAGCATCTAAAAGTACAGGTCTCCATTACTGCGTACAAAGGAGCCACATGAGGGCAAGATACAAGAACGCACCCCTACACCAACACAGAGGTCCACCAAAACACCATGTCACCATTTGTCGTGCAAAGTGAGATCATCATGACGCTGCCATCAACGTTGACAGGATGGTAGCATACATATCACTCCACATCACCCAGATCATGGGAACAACCATCGTAGACTACCACAGTGCATGAGCAACCACAAGGAATTGCCCCCCCTACGCCCTACTGATGATGGCACTCACACCTGTCTATAAGTGGAATACACACATAGCACTCACTTCATGTGTCTCTATTCATGCATGGATCTGTGGGTGCATGCAGGAAAATAATGCTTGCTATGGTGTCATTGATACAGGTCCCATGTGATGTGAGGACTTACACATAATCATTGTTGCCCACATGCAGGTGATGCAGGCTATCCCTTGAAGAGGTGGCTCCTTACCCCAGTCCGGAACCCGCAGAACAGGCACGAGGAGGACTCCAATTTTGCGCATACACGTACCCGTGTGGTGATTGAGCAGACCTTTGGCCTCCTGAAGGCACGGTTTCGCTGCCTCAGCAGGTCTGGTGGTGCACTCCTGTACGGCAATGTGAAGGTGGGCAAGATCGTCATGGCATGTGTCATGCTACACAATATGTGCATCAGACGGAATGTGCCTCTGCCCCCTGACGCTGAACTGCAACCACCTGATGAGGATGAGGAGGGTGGAGATGGGGCTGCACTTCAGGGAGGCAGCGATGCACAGGAGGGATGTGCCATGCGTCAGACTCTGATTGACCAATGTTTCTAGCACATATGGATGTGGAGTGTGACATGAGGTGGAACTCAGGGCACTGGGTGTGTCAGGGACATGGACACTGTAGACTGTTCACCAATAAGCAAACGTACACAATAAGCAATGTCCTCACATGTGAAATCAGATTGCATAACAAGTGTATTCAGAATATGTAACTAACAAGTGCACAAGCCCTCCACCCAACACACCCACTCCCCCATCCCCCTGCCCCCTCAACTTCCCCACATACCCTCTTCCCCCTCCCCCTCCCCCCTCAACTTCCCCACACACCCTCTCCCCTCCCCCTCCCCTCTTAACTTCCCCACACACCCTCTCCCCCCACCCCCTCCCCCTCAACTTCCCCACACACCCTCTACCCCCTCCTCCTCCCCCCTCAACTCCCCCACAAATGGTGGGCACTGGTGTGCACCATAATTCCACATGGGACCAGTATGCCTGGCTGAACCTATAGCACTCCCCCTCTTCCAGCACCAGGTGCACCCTTGTCCGATCTGCGCAGGTTCCGGCCAGACCTACGCACAGGGCTGGACTTAGTTGAGCTTGCATTGGAAGATGTCCCAGGTTGTTCTGCAACCTGTGCCGAACGCATGGCCTCCATTGCTGCCACCATTTGGTTGAGGACCTGCCGCACTGCTGCCAATTCGCCGCAACTGTCCTTTGAGGTGGTCTCAATTGCTGTTTTGAGGGATGCAGCACATTCCCTAATGTCATCCCTTGCCCGGCCACATTTCTTTATGTTATGTTATGTTATGTTATGTTATTTTGCATTTATATTGCGCCTTATATACCATTGATATGGTCTGAAGGCGCTGGTAAGTTGAACGCCCTTGGGAACCGAAGTTCAGATCAGTAGAGAGAGTAGAGGGAGTCAAAATGTGCGTGTGAGCACCGGGTATGTGTGCAGCTTGTGCGGTATTCGTGTAATAGCTGCCTCTTAGTGGTAGGTGTGGTGGTTGAGAGATCAGGAGTATGTGTTAATTCTGGCAGGATTTATCCAGACTGGATGTGGCAGCGTTAGGCCTGAGGAGAACGCCTGGCTGGGGGGGGGTGTAACCAGCAGTGTTTACTTAGAATGATGTGGAGTGAGCAGCGGATGTTGGTATGAGAACAGTTATACCGAATGGTGTCATAGTATCTCTGTGTTCTAGTTGAGTGGTGATGTAAGGAGAGAGTAAGTGTGGTGGTGTGATATGATGGGTTATATGCTCTTTCAAACGATCTCTGCATTCCAAACCATACTATATACGTCACGCAATTCTATGCGCTCCAGTCTGCTCCATGCACTCCTATCCACTCCATGCACCCCAGTCTGCTCCATGCACTCCTATCCGCTCCATACACTCCGCATGCACTCCCGTCTGCCCCAGGCATGCACTCCCGTCTGCCCCAGGCATGCACTCCTGTCTGCCCCACGCATGCATTCCCGTATGCCCCACGCATGAACTCCCGTCTGCCCCATTTTTGTCCAACTTTCACCTGGAAGCTATTGGGCGCACTTCTAAATGCAACTTTCACCTAGAAGCTATTGGACACACTTCTAAATTCAACTTCTAATGCACTTTTAAATTCAGCTTTCACAGAGAGTTTATTGGGCGCACTTTTAATTCGACTTTCACATAAAGTCTATTGAGCACACTTCTAAATTCAGCTGGTGTTGTGGATGGCAGTGCGAGTAGTGCGCATGGCTTTAATGTTAGTCTGATGGGTTTTCTAGGTGGGAGGCCAATGAGTAGACAGGCTGCATCGTTCTGGATTCTTTGGAGTGTCCCCAAGTTTGAACGCCTAGATTCCCATGTCCACCCCACACATGCACTCTTGACAGAGCCAGGCATGCGCTCTTGACTGCTTCAGCCTCTCCATACACACAACCAATGCATACATTGATCCGTTCCATACGCCCATCCGTTCCATACGCCCATACGCTCCATTTGCTCCATACGCTCCATCCGTTCCATACACTCATCCGCTCCATACACTCATCCGAACCATACACCCACGTGCTCCATAACACATGTGCTCTATAAACCCCTGCGTTCCATTCCACGGTCAGTTCCAGGCACTCATCTGCTCCAGGCACTCATCCGCTCCCTGCACTCATCCACTCCCTGCACTCATCCACTCCCTGCACTCATCCACTCCCTGCACTCATCCACTCCCTGCACTCGTCCTCTCCCTACACTCATCCTCTCCCTACACTCATCCTCTCCCTACACTCATCCACTGTGTCAACAGCCCTGTCAGCTCCTCCTGCCGCTTCTCAATTGCCCTGATCCCCTTTTGGCTGGTCGGGACAGTGGTGGATGTGTGAGAGGTGTCCAACATGGTATGTTCCTCATGCACACTTGGCGTGGGGGTGAAACTGCCAGGCCATGAATCCCCAGGGGACAGCCCATGCATGCTGCTGTTGTACAAGCTGCATGGGGAAAGTTGTGGTGATTGCAGGGGGCCTGTGGTGGTAGTTGCGCCATGCTGCAGAACATCTGCCTCATCGTCCGACACGGCTGCTGTGGCAACTGTCTCCCCCACTGTGCTGCTGGCAGCCGATGCAGTGCCTTCTGCCACTGGCTCATGTGTGCTGGTGGCTGTTGTGGGTGCTGTGGTTGGGGCCGTAGTGCACATTGGTGCTCTGGCCTCTGGGGTTTTATTGCCCTTCCGCAGTAGTGCCGGTTGGCCTCTTCCCCTTGATGTCGAGGGTTGGTGTTCTCCCTCCATGCCCCTGGCCTTCTTTTGTGGTGTTGCATCCTCCTCCCTAGTATCCTGGTCATCGCTGTCTGAATATGTGCCTGTTGGGGACCAATAGAGGGAGAGGGTTAGTGATGGGTCTATAGGCATCAGGCATGCATTGGGGTGGCTGCATTCATATGGAATAGCAGTTGATTGACATTGGGGTAGTGACATACGGGTTGCTTGTCTTTTGGGTGGGTGATGCATGGAAGCGTCTGGGTTGAGACATATATGGGGTGCATCATGCATGTGGACAAGATGGTGCTGTGCACTGCCTGTAGGCAGTCTTGTATATATGTGTCTGGTGGACCCTGCTCTACATCATTGCACTGTCAGTTCAGGTGGACATCATCGTGTTTGTATTTGCATTGTTTCATTTGGGACACCTACCTGCATCAGCCAATTACGGGGCTTCTCGCTCTATGTCGCCCACTCCCTCAATTGCCTCAATCCCTAAGGTGGTTGTGCAGATCTCCTCCCAGGGTTGCAACTTGATGGGGGAGTCCGCACCTCCGCCTGTCGCCATCTCCAGCTTGCGGTTGGCGGAGTGGATGCTCCGCACGCGTAAACGCAGATCGTCCCAGCGCTTCCGGACACCTTTTGGAGAGTGGGGTTTGGTACCAACGGCACTTACTTTCTGCGGAATCTCCGCCTATATCTGCTTCCTGCGCTGCACTGCCGGGCGGGACATGTCGGAGGAGAAGACGACATCCGCATGTTCTTGCAGCGTCTCCGCCAGCATGGTCAACTCCTCTTGGGAGAAGTGCTCCTTGCGCAGGCGCTCTGCACTTTTTTTGAGTGCTTTGGTCAGATGGCTCCTGGTTGTGGAGGATGGCAATGGATTGTGTTTTTAAAGATGGCCGCCGTGCTCTTTCCCATTCCTGTGTGATGACGCTACTTCCGGTTCCGCTTATTAGCAGACACCGCTAATGGCGTTTGCTTGGATGACGGTGGCGCTATTTGTGCCTCGTGCTATGCCGGTACGGGGGATTTTTTGCCCTTTTACGCCATGGCAGTGGGGTCATTACCAGCATGGCGCAAAGCTCGTGCCCGCAAAGTCGTAATAGCCCTCTATTAGTGGGCTGGTGCCAGCACGGACACGAAATTGGCGCCATGCCGGTAAGGGACGTTACTTACCTCCGAACTCATAATGAGGCCCTCTGTGTCTTCACCTGTTGCAGAACTGAGAAAACTGTACCATCGATGCAGATGGAGGAGTAGTTACTGTCAAGAGACATTAGACATTATCATTTTCATGTCTTGGGAGGATAGCTCAGGGGCAACCTGCTCGCCTTGGAAGCAAGACGACATGGAGCACCACAGGTGTGATGCCAAGGTCCGCGCTTAGAAACCTCTGTGTATTAAGCACATTATAAATAACCTATCATGTCATATCATATCACATGCAGGCAAACCCACAATGAGGAGCTCAGTGTTTTCATCATTGAAGCAAAGGCTCAATTGTAGGCCTCTAGTCAAAGCAGTCACTTGTTCTGTCCAAAAGCTTTCTCAATTAATCATAACTAGTTTTGAACATATTTTTGCACTTTTATTTTGATTCCACACAAGTTACATTCATCCTTTCCCATTTGTTCAAGATATTCCCACTTGGGAAACACCACTTACAACCACAGACAGTCCTTGGTCATAGAATGATGACACATTTACAGCCATTTAAGACCATGTTTGACCAAAGATGTTTAGCACAAGCTGCATATTCTGAGAGATCATTGCCCAAACCAAGCTCTATGTAGCTCATTTCCAAAAATGATTCTCTGAATCCTATTGGACTGTGAAATCAGCTGCCATTGTCTGCCGAGCTTCAACTGCACTCCAAATGCCATGACGGAAACTATCCCACCCCCTCCTGCCTTCCAGAGAGCACTCTAGCAGGGTAGGCTGTGTGTGTTTTTCTTCATGCGTGCCTTCTCTTTGTATACATTGACCCCTGTACTATTCAGACTTTGAATACTGCAATGTGTGCAGGGTTCCACATCTGTAATGTGTACTTCTCAGAACAAGACAGACACAGACTTTGAATACTGCAATGTGTGCAGGGTTCCACATCTGTAATGTGTACTTCTCAGAACAAGACAGACACAGACACACACAAATAAGGAAAACAAAGAAATCGTAGAAGAGGGATATGTGAGCTGTAATGTAATGTTTATAAGAGGCTTCATGTCATTTCTGTTAGAGGGAGTGGTCAAGAACATGAAAACTTGCAATAAATGACTGATCATTCTAATTAAGGTATGCACTTGTGCTGTGGGTGACTTGGCTCAAATGACTTAATCTACTTTGACATTTCAGGTTGGAAGGTTTTTTTTCCAAGCATTTTTAAACCCACCGAATATATTTAGTTGTCCCCGGAAATGGACTGATTTGATTAGAGCAGTCTCTCCATGGCAGAGAACGGTGCCGAGGCCTCCACTTCGGGAGGGTTCTGCGCTCAGCGATCGATGTTTGTTTTCGGCGGTTAGTCTTGTCAATCTCGTGAAGCCGCTGCCGGTTGTCAGCCATCTGTTAGCAAGGCATATCTCTTTTAATGAACAGCCACTTTCCTTGACTAGGCTCTGTAATCACTGGATTGCTCCGCAGGAGATTGCTGTTATTAAAAATAATAATAGGGCCGGTTCCTTGGGGACTCTGCAAACCGAGCACTGGCCACGTTCTGATGAAAAGATCTCTGCGGGCTGGAAGCGGGCAGCGTTCTTGCGTTGCCTCTGTTCGTGGAACTCTCTCCACCGACCACCCTCCGCCCCCTCACACACAAGCCCATTACCTTCTCATAAATCAGCAATTATCGGGAGATCAAAGTATGTGCTAACTGGGGGAGTCGCAAATCATCAGAAAAGGATACCACTTGTGGAGAAGAATTCCAAAATGATTAGAGAGTTTGTACCTACATCTCTGGGATCTGGCCAATGACTCGCGGGCACTTTTTAGAGGGCCACGATCTATCTATCAACAGATGAGGGAATGCTCACTATATTAATGATCATTGACTGCCGTATCGCAATTCGGTGCCGTTCTGCTAATGGGAAACAGGACATAATATTGGGTTTCGGGAGGATAGCGCAGGGGCAAAGTGCTCGCCTTGGAAGCAAGACGACACAGAGCAACAGAGGTTCCATCCCCCGGTCAGCTCTAAGAAACCTCTGGGTATTAAGCGCGTTGTAAATAACCAATCACATCATATAATAATAATAGGAGTGAGTTGTTTATATAGCGCTTCATATCGGACTTCTTCTGCTTCTAAAAAACTGTAATACAGTGGGCCTCATTACACGGATGGCGCTAAGGGATCACCGGCACCGGTAAGGGCACCGGTGCCGGTAATCCCTTAGCGCCATACTACGAGGTCCCTCAGCGGGTCCCGTCCTTAACGTGTGGTCAGACCACACGTTAAGGACGGGACCCGCTGAGGGACTTCAGGGCAAATAACGGTACCGCTAATAGCGGTACCGTTATTTGCTCCTTCCCCATTCCCGTTGAGCCCTATCGGGGCTCAAATGGGAATGGGGAAGGGCCTTGGTGAATGGGGAAATACCGCCCCGCCAACCTTGGAATGGGGCGGTAATTCCCCCATTCACCAAGGCGGAATCGGTAAAAAACCGGCGTCAACCATGGCGCTAATAGCGCCATGGTTACTGCCGTCCGTGTAATGAGGCCCAATGTGTTACTGGAATGCTGCTCAGTCAGGCAGGCCCCATATCTGTCAGGCGCTTAACTCACAGAACTACTCCACTTGAAAAAAGTGCAGGGTAGAGGGCTCTTAACATAACCTAATGCCAGACTCTTCTTACCATAAACCCATTAGAAGTGACATACAACATGCTCATGTCAGCTCTCTAAACATGCTAGTCTTTCTTAGGAATTACATATATGAGTGTGTGACATACAGGGCAGGTTGGTTGCCACTAATCAGGGGGGAGAGTATACTGCCTGATCAACAATTAGCCATTACTGCGCCCATTTGTGTCAACAGCATCACCCGTCCCTGGCATACGTCCTAGGATGAGACCAGGTGTACCTAAGAGTTCAATGCCTTGTAACTCAGTGGTAAGCCTGTCAGTGCCATGAGTAGACATCAGGCATCTAAATACAAGAGGCACCGGTGTGTGCTAGCGGGGGTGCCACTTCACCAAAATGCCAGGTGTAATGGAAGTGAAATTGCATGCCTGCTGACATCGCTGGACATGACATCACATAACCCTGTACCTCAATCTAATCATAGGAACTGATTTCACATGACCTTTGACCATTTCACATCACCTTTGACCATAATGACATCACAGAAAGATCCATCATGTATGTCAAAAAGCTAAAATAAGCGTACATTAATGAAATAATGAATGATTAAAAAAGCAGGCAAAAAGGTTGTTTTAGTTATCAACCACATGATAATTAACTTACTGTCATGATATGCCATGGTACCAGTTATGATGCCATCATAGGCCAGAACTCTGCTGTTATGTGCCAGGGCTGCCTCATGTTGATACAATCCTCTCGTGACCCTTCACAGTGCTTGAGTTCTTATCTGTTCCATATTAGAAAATGATGGAAACATGTGTTACATTGAAAATTATACCTAATTTAAACCAATCATATCTTGTACTATTTTAGAGTTTCATGTGATGAATGCCCCATTTGTAATAAACAAAATTACTGTCTAGCTTGATTGCGAGGACGTTTTCCAGCATGAAATCATTTTCGGGAGTCACACATTTCTGCCTGTCACTGACCAAGCCCCTGTGTTCAGGGGTAACAGCTGCTACCCTTGGCAAACCCTAATTGATGACCACGTGCTGCACAGTGAATCAAATCCTGATTTGATTGCAGACCCACATTGAAGAAAAGTAAAACAAGGTCTATTGTACATCACACAGATTTAAACTCCTTCAGCATTAGTTATGTATAATTAACAACATACACAGATTCACAAAGCACTCTGAAAAGTGGGTGAACTCTGGGAATTATTGCAAGGGGGGATAGTTGTTAGAAGTTAGTCTGCCTGCAAGGCTACTGGACCTGTGAATATCCTCTGAGATGAGGTGGTGCGCTTATAGGATGGATGGGGATGCAGAAGTTACTCAAACATCAATAAAAAGTTTGACTCAGTAAGATGGCAAAAACTACGCTCTTTTATTAACAATTTTCTAAAACAGGGAGTACAGCGGACATCAACGGACGTCTCATGGCAAGGTCTCTCAACGATTTAGATAAACAAGCTTTTATAGTAAAACGTCGTCATCACTGACGTCACACTACGTGGCAAACTGTAAAACTGAAACTGGATTGTGGATGGATAAAGAGAAACATCTACATATTCTTTCGATGGAGTGTGTGGTTGTGATTGGATCTCTATTGTCAGGTGGGCAACTAAGCCCTCCTCTAATGCAAGTCATCATCATAAAATACAAGATGATTTATTGGTTCACAAACTATAAGACTCTTTGATAAGTGGCCCTCTAAAATGGGTTGGCACACTTGTACCCTTCTGGAATATTCCACTTGCTGGCAGCACACAAGCTGATACCCCAGGTGTTGGTGGGTTGGGCTTGACCATGCCTCCACACTCAATTAGCCCAACATCTATCATCACTCTTTCTTTATGTCATTCAATTAGCATTTGAACATGTCCTTGCAAGCCTCACAACTCCTGGGAATTTAAAGGGAGTTTGAGCATGCTCTAATTTTATCGTCACAGCGCCGTCCGCCCAAGTCTATTGACATCTAGATCAAGTGACTGGAGACCACGTTTCAAGCTTCTTCTCTGTATTTAATGGCCCATCTCTTGCATTCATTGTATCTCTTGAAGCTAGGCAACCAGTTCTCGGCTGCACTGACCTTTTGACACTGGGCCAACCAAGCCCTCTTTAATTCTTTCTTGCTCGTCAGCTACTTTTATTAACTGCGCCACATTTATAGCTTTCCTGCTCATGGGGTCCCAGTTTGCTAATACACAATGTGGACCATCCAGATCTCTTATGCATATACACCTTGGCACATCGCTGTAATCTATTCACAAGGTATAGCCCGCCTTTATGATTACTTAGTCTACTTGGGATACAGCGTCTGTACAATTATAAAATGGTTTGCATTTTCTTTTTTGTGCTTCACACATGTAATCTTAATTTTACATGTGAACGTTTACTCTATTCTTACTACATCACCAGATTCTATATGTTCTCTTTACTTTCTCTTCTGTTATCTCTTCTCGGTGTGTCAGTTTACGTTATGTGATGTCACCAGTCTGCTCTTTCGTCCATCTTTTCTTGCTCTTCAGGCATCTTCCACAAGAGACTGTCAGCTCTTTGTAGATACATAAAGAAGGGTTTTCTCAATGGGTACTTTGCTTCAAAGGCTGCTTGTGTTATTGGCATTATTACAGGTGTTAGCTTGTCACCATTTCCGGTTCCCAATATAGAGGCAATATAGCGGTGGTACTTCCGGTAGAGGCTTTTGGCTCCTACTAAACACTAGTGTAGATTGTAAGGACATTTCGCCCTAGTTACCCATTTTCATGGTGGTGTGGAACACGGCGAACTCAAACCGTTGCACGATTTGCTCAATTTTCTGCTAATTGTTTTGGCCATTTTGTGCTGTATTTCAGGCAAGCAGACTCATGGCCCGATTTTTATAGAGCTCTTGTGTAGCATGGGTGGGAGAGCAGTGGGTTTTCAAGAACACTGTCTCTGTGCTCTGAGGGATTTGCAAGGGCATAATTTGCACCTGTCGCTGCAGCATGGACATTTGGCACTTTGGCATGCTGCTGTGGCATAGCGTGTGTCTGTCACAGCCACTGTGGTGCTGGTTGCCCCGTGGCTAAAGGTCCAAGAGCAGGGTCCTCAGCAGCACTATAACTTGAGTTCAGAAATAAATCATTTTTGCTGAAGCCAACTTGATGAGTGTCACGTGGAGAGTTTTGGATAGGGTTTTAGTACAATAGCACAACCAGGCAGTCTGGATGTTTCTTTCTGTGGCAAGGCATTTTTACTCGCATTAAGGGTGATACTAATATGATGAGTGATCATTGGGTGGAGGGGGAAGCGTCGGCATGCCGCATTTGTGCAGCCAGCAAGGAAAGGTTTCCTTATTGCGGCATTGCATTTTGTTTGCTGCTGTTACGCTTTGATCCATTCGATGGAGGCAGACAAATACAGTGGGTAATAGAATTTTCATTAAGGAAATCAAAAGCTAAGCCAATGGGGTAATACTTAATACCATTATTTCATTGGTTAACTTGTTCAATAACTAGATGATAACTGGTAATACCAGTTTTTCATTTTGTCCCTAGAAAGAGAAAATACTGAGTAATAATACAAATCCAAAAATTGGTGAATTGGGAAACAGATAGAAGTTTATTAAGGTTAACAATGCAAGAATTGACCTCGCACCCCCATCCACCAAAGCAGGACCTCTGGCCACCTCTGTCCGGGCTGCAGGAGCAGCTTGCAGAGCACCTTTCACCCTACGGGTGTTAAGGTAAGCCAAGGATCATTGCCACCACACCAGAATCTATCTTTGCGTGGACTCACAACTTCGTGCAGCCTCAGCCGTTATTGCCGAATTACAAAGCATTTCCGCAGGAGATCACCAAAATATTCGCTGAAACACTGTTCTGTGTTTTATTCTGAAGCAGGTAGCTTCCTCCCCTGAGCACCACGAGGTTTAACCATTTAAAGATGGCCGCTCCCAAAATCTCTGCATTCTCCTATTGAGCTGTGCGCATTGTAGCACCCTGATTGGCTGCTGCTCATTCATCAGGCCAATCAGACCTCGCCGGCAGGCGAGCGGCGGCCCTCCGAAGAAGGCTCTCTGAAAAAGGCTCCTGATTGAGCCTCAGTCCCAAACCCCATCCACCAGAGCAGGAGCTCTGGCCACCTCTGTTTGGGCTGCAGGAGCAGCTAGCAGAGCACCTTTCACCCTAAGGGTGTTAAGGTAAGCCAAGGATCATTGCCACCACACCAGAATCTATCTTTTGCGTGGACTCACAACTTCGTGCATTCTCAACCGTTTGCCGAATTACAAAGAAATTCCTCAGGAGATCACCAAAATATTAATTGAAACACTGTTCTGTGTTTTATTCTGAAGCAGGTAGCTTCCTCCATTGAGCACCACAAGGTTTACCCATTTAAAGATGCCAGCTCCCAAAACCTCTGCATTCTCCTATTGAGCTGTGTGCATTGTAGCACCCTGATTGGTTGCTGCCCATTCATCAGGCCAATCAGACCTCGCCGGCAGGCGAGCGGCAGCCCTCCGAAGAAGACTCTCTGAAAAAAGGCTGCTGACTGAGCTGACCGAGTGCAACCGGGGCTTGGTTACGTCCCCCTGCCCTTTTCGCCCTCCGCCTATTTGATCCCAAGTACTGCAAGTACTGCTCCAAACTTATCCGTGCAACCGTACAACGCGGCTATCATCTCCACATGAGGCCGAATGCAGTATCCAGACCTTCTACGACGCGCTATCTAGCTCGTTTCGACCTTTACACAGGAATTTTCACCATTACGGTAATTAGCACCCCTATACACCTTACCCCGCCTTTTCGCCCTTAACTTCCTCTATATTTGTTCTCCCATGCCTCCTGTTAAGCTTCTGGATGTACCAGAACAGCTTGTCCAAAACGCATGTCATACACACAGTACCCAGCATGTATTCATATTTGTATTCTAAAACTGCCGTTGACTCCCATCCCACCTGTTGATTATATTTTGCACTAATCCACCATCCAAGGTGACCCGCTTCCCCCGCCTTCCTGCTGTTTCTGCTCTACTGTTTGTACCACTCTGTATCACTCGCCCGCCCACTGTACGGTCTTGAACTGAGGCGCAGCCAGTACCAGAGAGACTCCTATTCGATTACACAAGGGCTCACAGCACGCTCACTGCCTATTGTCCAGTCCGCGATGCTGCGGCATACTCAAAATGCTCTAGTGCCTCCCTCACCTCATCGCCTGCCTTGCTACGGACCGCGATGCAAGTTTACTAGCTGTTACTATCCTTGTTTGTAGCGTACCTCTCATTTGGTGCCAGCACTATATGAATACTTTAGTGCCCTACACACCTACTGCTTGGCGAACCTGCCGATTAGTCAAGTCCATTAATGTATCTCCTATTTTGCCTGTGACTGTGCCTATCCCTGAACTAGCCCATCTGCTGCCCACTGTGCCTGTTCTGAAAGAGCCGATTTTTGCATGTTTTGGCCTGTGATTGTGCCTATGCCTGAACTAGCCTACCCGCTGCCCACTGTGCCTGTTGCGAAATAGCCTATATCTGCTTGTTATTGCCTGTGCCTGTGCCTATCCCTGACCTGTACTACCTGCTGCCCACTGTACATGTTCTGAAATACCCCTTTTTTTGCTTGTTTTGCCTGTGATTGTGCCTATCCCTGAACTAGCCTACCTGCTGCCCACTGTACCTGTTCTGAAATAGGCTATTTTTTCTTGTTTTTGCATGTGATTGTGCCTATCCCTGGACTAGCCTACCTGCTGCCCACTGTGCCTGTTCTGAAATAGCCTGTTTTTGCCTGTGATTGTGCCTATCCCTGAACTAGCCTACCTGCTGCCCACTGTACCTGTTCTGAAATAGCCTATTTTTTCTTGTTTTTGCATGTGATTGTGCCTATCCCTGGACTAGCCTACCTGCTGCCCACTGCGCCTGTTGTGAAATAGCCTATTTCTGCTTGTTTTTACCTGTGACTGTGCCTATCCCCAAATTAGCCTATTGCTGCCCTCTATGCCTGTTCTGAAATAGCCTATTTTTGCCTATGTTTGCTTGTTCTTGCCTGTGACTGTGCGTATCCCTGAACTAGCCTATAGTGTCTGTTTCAGAAATAGGTTATTCTGCCTGTTGTTGCCATTGTTCCTACCCTTGAACCAGCCTGCCGATCCCCAAATTAGCCTATCTGCTGCCCATTGTGCCTGTCTCTGAAATAGCTTATTTTTCCCTGTTCTTGCCACTGTGCCCATTCCTGAACCAGCCTCTTGCAGGGCACTTGGCCTAATTTGTATTGACCCGCCTATTACGAACCACACTGCTCTCCCCCAATCCATACCGTCCCAAGTCAACTGCGCCTGACTACATTCCAAGACTCATACTACCTGTTCATGGCAAATCTCTACCTACACCACTCTCACCCTGATGGCAACTCTCGCCCTGCTCCACCTCAACACACTTCAACACTCCACACAAACCTCGACTATGGAGTACACCAAGACTAAACAAATTGACCAGCCAAATTGCACCCTTAGCCCCCTAGAATTGATCTGCCGATTTGCTGCTCCAACCACGACCTGGCTCACGTGCCCAGCGAAGAACAGAAACCTGAGACTCAGCTCTAGGTTCCTTCCCCCTAAATCACTCAACAAAAAACACCCTCACCCCATGGACAACCAAGTTCAAGCCAGCACCTTGGACATCGCCCAAACAGCCCCCTCTGGCATCACTGAACACTTCCTGATCACAGGTGCTCTCATCAATGCCCGCTATCTAGTCACCCATGCGCTAGACATCGCAGGCCTCATCTCTGCCAACAACCTCCACTTCTTGGCTATCACTGAAACATGGCTGCACCAGGCTGCTGGCCCAGCTCTTTCCCTCGCCACCCGTGAAGGCTACTCAATATTCAGGAATGACAGGGACTAAGGAAGAAATATCCGACCTCCTGACCACTAACACCAAAACAGGATCTCAAATCATCCTACTAAGAGACCTTATCCTTGGCCTCAGCGATCCTAATGATGCCAATGCACTCTCCCTAGAAAATACAATCTCCCAACTAGGGTTTAAGCTCAGAATGACAGTCCCAAAACACAACAAAGGCAGAACCCTGGACTGGTTAGCGGATCTCAATTGTTTCTCAACCATCCTTAAAAACGAGCCTATTGCATGGTCAGACCATCACGCCATTTCCTTCTCCATTCAAGGGATGTCACAACCAACCACCCCCTCAGCCACCATCCCGCAAACAATAACCAGGAACAACCACAACATCACCTTGCACAACCTTCGCCCTCTTATCCACAACATCCTCACCCCCGCAAACTATGCCAATCTAGATGGGGATAAACTTGCTGACCTCTATAATAAAACTTTTGAATCAGCATTAGATACCATTGCCCCCTTCAAACTCACCAAAGCTAAACCAGCAGCCCACTTGAACAAATGGTTCACCCCGGAGCTAAGAATCCTTCAGAATACTAAACGAGCTGCAGAAGCCACCGGGAGAAAAACTCCTAACCAAGCAAACAAAACACAACTCACAATAGCAGCTACCACCTACAAAAAAGAGACCTACGACAATAGAATTGAGAGTGCCAAATCTAAAACCAAGGAGCTCTTCACCATCCTCAGAGAACTTGAGTCACAATCCGCACCCGCAGAAACCTGCATGAAAGACGCAGACTGGTGTGAGAGGATCCAAAAAGCCCAGGCAGACAAAATTGCCATGCTACAAACCAAAATCGAACAGAAAAAGCTCAGCCTAGCCAAAAAAGCTAACACTCCACCACCGCCCACCCCTGAAGCGCCATTTTACCCCCCTTCTCCTTCTCCTTGGTATCTACCGAAGAAGTGACAATCATCATCAAAGGCCTCAAGCCCTCCAGATGCCAAGGGGACTCATGCCCATCCCCCATTATCCAAGAAGGTGCCAACAATCTGGCCCCCTTCATAACCACCCTAAGCAACGCATCCTTCAAATCAAGCTCAGTCCCTAGCAGCCTCAAGGAGGCCTGGGTCATGCCTCTTCTAAAAAAAAACACCTAGACCCCAACAACCCCACCAACTATAGGCCTATCACCACCGTTCCCTACATCCTAAAGATCTTAGACAGAGTGGCCTACCTGCAAATCCAGAAGCATCTGGAAGAGAACAACCTCCTGGGCCTTAGACAATCAGGTTTCAGACCAAGGCACGGAACAGAGACAGCACTCCTGGACCTAAAAATCCAGATGGACGAGGCAAAGGATGAGGGCAAGCTAGCCATCCTCCTGCTGCTTGATCTCTCAGCAGCCTTTGACCTTGTCAACCATCAGATCCTCACAGACCATCTGACAGCCTCAGCGGCTTTCTCTAACCAGGCGACTGCCTGGATCCAATCCATCCTAGCCAATCGAACCACCTGGGTCTTCTCCCCGGGGGCCTCAGCCCACCCCATCCCTATCCTCTGTGGCATTCCACAAGGTTTGTGCATTTCGCCAACCTTATATAATATCTTCACCAAGCTATTGTTCGACCTTCTTGACAACCTGTCCGTCACTTATACAAACTATGCTGATGACACCCAGGTTCTCAACTCCCTTTCTGGGTGCTACGAGGAGGACTCCACTAAGATCAACAATCTTTACCTGGAGATCCAAGCCTGGATGGCAGAGCACGGCTTGTGCCTCAACGACGAGAAAACAGAGCTCCTTCTTGTCGGCTGTCAACCACGGCTAAACAAACTGGACCCCCGCTACGCGTCCATCAACATAGACAGTAACCAAGTTTCTGTGGCCAAAGAAATTAAAACTCTCGGGGTCGACTCCACTCTCTCACTCAGGTGAGAGACAGGTGAATGCCACAGTCTCAGCCACGGCTTATACAAATAAGCTCAGCAACGCCTGCAAACCCTTCCTCTCTCCATCCAGCTGCATTACCCTAGCCAGAGCTCTAGTGCTCTCAAAAATGGACTACTGTAACAATGTCTTTCTCGGCACCTCAGAACGCAATCTGAACAAACTGCAGGTGCTACAGAACAACGCCCCTTCAGAGCCGCCCTGAGTATCCCACGACACACTCACATCTCCAGCATCAGACAAAATGCTCACTGGCTCCCTGTACGAGACAGAATCACTGTCAGATCCCTTGTTATCGTCCACAAATGCCTCTCCAATGACGCTCCCAAATACTGGGCAGACAAGTTCTCTAAACACACCTCAACCAGACCAACCAGAACACCATACTCACACTGCCTCTCCATCCCCAAATTCTCCCTAAAAAAAGCAGGCGGCTCCAGCTTCCCGGTCCGAGCTGCCAAAGCTTGGAACGCCACACCACTGAACCTGAGAGCAGAACCCTCCTTTTGGACTTTTAGAGCCAAAACTAAATCTTGGCTCGCCAACAAGAATTCCACTGCCATCTGATTCTCTTTTTAAATGTACTCTTCCACTGTCGACCATCATGTTACCCGGTCAACGCACTTATTGTTATTTTTACTGTATGTCTTTACTATGCTGTAACTTCTTCCCAGTTACCCCAGGGTTCGGTGCGTGGTATAAATAAAGAAACTAAACTAAACTAAACTAAACTAAGCAGTTCGGGCTGGACTGCCCCTTTTGGGATGGCACCATGTCTGATATGGATATGGTCTTTCCCTTCTGTAAAGTTTATGATTGATTCAAAAAAGTTCCAGCCATCCCCTTTTGGTTTAACAATGTGCATTTGTCAGAAAAGGGGTACAATGCAAGCGTCAAAAAGGTTTTATTTTGTAAAATAAAATATTCAGAGATATGATGCTGTGTTGTTAATTTGCACAGATAGAAAAAGGTGAAGAATGGAAAAGTGATGACATATTGATTTCAAGAATAATGTACTATTTTCCTCTCTTATATTGAATGTCAACAATGGAAAGGGGGCCCCTGATGAATGGATCTGCATTGGGAGCACAATTCTGAAAGAAACTTGTACATGTAGGGTATTCTGAATATAATGTCAGCTATCTGTGTTAGATATTTACGTATTTTAAGTTACTACTTAATATTGAGAACCAGTTACAAAGTGTAGCTTTGAGGCACCCATAAATGGTATTCAAAATAGGATGTCACCTATCTTTTATTAAAAATGTACATATCTTAGTTACTGCTTAATACTGTGAACACGTTACAATGTATAGCATTTGATTGATTTATTGATTGATTTATTTTGATTATGGATTTGATGGATCCATAAAGGCATACCATAAGAATGGAGAGGTTTTTAAATAGATTGTCAATAATCTATGTGTAATTAATCTTTTCATTGTTTGTATTATTAGTAGTGTTGTATTGCACTTCAAGCACCTTAGCTGATAGCACTTTATTCTTATTTATGAAGGTGAATGTAGTTGGTCTCCTATAGGAGATGTTTTTTCCATAATGTCATTTTGTGCTACAATGAATATGATTTTTTGGTCAAATGTAATGTATTCATATATTGTATTAGTAAGCTAAAAGGATAACATTCTTTTTTGCAGAGATACACATTTTGAAATGAGATAAATATTTAATTGTGAAATATTTTTTTTTATTTTTTTTATTATGTTTATAATTACAGTTAGTAATTTTTACAAGAGTTTTTACTGTTCCTCCCGAGCTAAGAGATTCGTAGCAGAGGTAAAGGGGCAGAAGCCAGCATAGATGAGGAAGAAGAGGAAAAGGAGAGCGAAGATAGAGAAGAAGAAAAATGAAAATGGAAGTCTGAAACTTGACATTTAAGATTCAACGTTCTACAGTTTGCGGTTCAGAAAACCCCAACAAAAGCAGAAAAAAGTTCACTGTCTTCCGATCAACTTCGCAAGGCTTCCTGTAATTCATTTGGGATCAGTTCCCACAGCCATCGTACTGAGAGTGGTTCCACATTGATTTGTTGCCCTCGGTGCCTGGTTGTGCGTTTATTTTCCGAAACGCTGCTTCTAAGATTTTAGCTGTTGGGCCCAGGACGTTCTTTCCCCTGAGATCAACCTGTTCCACCATGTCGTTTCTTCTTCTTCTTGGAGTCCAACAAAATCGGTGCATAGGTTGTTTAAGTATGTAGCGCGGATTTCTCTTAGCTCTGAACATTGCATCAGAAGATGATATATTGTTTCCAGTTTATTTATGTCACCACAAAGTCTGCATTCTGTAGTGGCTGTTTTTAGTCTGATTGATTGAATTTCACGGGTAGCAAGGAGGTTTAGACGCGTTCTCATAAAGGTGATCCTAAGTTGTTTATCAGGGAACTTTATGCAGTACGACAGAGGCCCATTCAGTCTGTTGAAAGTAGGTGGCAGATGTTTCGTGAGTTTGTTTAGTTGTGCCTTTTCCAGAGTATTAATCCAGTCTTGGGCTTCCAATTTGGATTTTACTCTTGTTGGATTGTTTTGCAGGTCTTCTTCTGTACATGCCACTTCCACCAGTGTCTTCCTTAGCTTGTCTACCCATCTGTTGAGGATGGTCAGCTTACAGTTTCTTATTTCAGTCCCGATGATCTTGTAGGTCAGCGGTGCCTCCGGGAGTGCAGTGTTTCTCAAGAGTTGCATTGCTCCAAGAGTTACCGATTGTTCAAGCGAAAGCAGGCCTAGCTCACGCCTGATGAGATCCACTGAGACTGACTTAAGTAAACCTAGTAAAGATTTCCAAAGAAATCATTCCAATTTCCTCCATATGGTATTTGGCATGCTCAAAGTTGCGCCCATCCCATAGGTGAGTGTCGGCACTACCTTCCCTCTGTAGCATTGAATTACAGGGATAACTGAAAATTTCATGTATTTTCTATCCAGGGTCCTCATTTGGGCTGCTAGATTCTTTGCTTTATTCCAAAGCGTCGCCTGCATTGTCCGTTCCTGGCTAGATGCGTCTATGATGAATCCAAGGTATTTGTAGGATGGTACTACCTCGATATTTACGTTTCCCACATACCATTTGTTAGCTATCTTCTTTTATCGAGGTGATTTTCCTATCTATCAGAACCTTTGTTTTTTTCTTGTTTATCTGCAGGTTGTTTTCGTCTATATATGCCGCCAAGTTGTTTAATTTGCGCTGCAGGCCTACCTGTGTCTGATCTAACAGAATGAGGTCGTCAGCATATAGTAGCCTTTAAATGTTCACCGTCCCCAATTTTGGAGGAAAAGGTCTTACAGAGAATTCAGCTTCCTTAAAGTCACCAAGGTAGGTGATAAATAGGGCTGGGGCTAAGGGACATGCCTGTTTCACCCCGTGTTTAGATGGAATTTCGCGCGATAGCATCCCTTGGGCATTAAGTTGGACTCTTAGTTTGGTGTTTTCGTGTAGGACCATCACAGGATCGAGTAGCTCTCTTGGACATTCCCAGTTTTCCAATTTGGTCCAAAGTCTGCACCTGTCTACTCTGTCAAACGCCTGTGACAGGTCTACAAAAGCCATGTACACTGGCGATGCTCCTTGTTTTGCCTTCGCTTTTATCAGGTTTAGCAAACAGATGTTCACTGAGGTGCTTCCGTTTTTAAGGAAGCCCATTTGAAAGGGGTCATCAGCTGGTGACGTTTTGGCCCAAACACGAAAGTGAGCTAACAGTAGGGTTGCAAAGATTTTCACTATTATGTCCAGCAGTGCTATTGGGCGATAGTTGCCCGGTTCTTCTCTGTCACCTTGCTTGTAACTCGGAACTATCACTGCTTCTGTCCAGGATGTGGGAATAGCTTTTGTTTCTCTACAGTGTTTAAAGATGGTGCTGATGAAATCTGACCATTCCTCTGCGTTGTGTTTAATGTCTATGTTGCTGAGTCCATCCGGACCTGGTGCCTTTGATTTTTTTAGTCTTGTTATAGCGCCTCTTATATCATGTCCGTCAGACAGGTCGATCCATTGATGTCCTGTGTTTTTTTGCAAAGGGACCTCATTAAATTTTGGTGATTTGTAGAGGTCTTCGAAGAATGAGGCCCATGATTCTTCGCTCACGGCGGTAGTTGTTTTGGTGTCTATTTCTTTATTTGGTCTTTTGATGAGCGCCCAAAGGTCACTGCTTTTCTTGGTGCTAAGTGCCCTTAGCATTTTCTCTGCATCCTTCTAGTGCTGAATGTGCCTGTGCCCCCGGAGCCAAGATTTGTATAACTTTATCTCGCTTTGTAAATTTCTCCACGCCAGTAAGGAGTTCACTGACTTAGCTTGTCTTGTCACTTTTCTTAAAAGTCTTCTTCGTTCCACCACTTCTTTGTCATAGGCATGGATGTTTTTAGTTGTGGCATAATTTCCGTCTTTCATTTTCTGTGCTGTAACAGAAAGGGCAAGTAATCTGGTCGTACTGATTTAGTTTTCAGCGCATTCTTTTGCTTTTTGTAGGCGTTTGTGATGTTAGCAATATTTGCTGCTGTTAAGCGCAGCCGTGTACGTTGGTTGTTTACCTATATCTGGTGTTTGTAGTTTTGGGTTTGGGGAGGTGTTGATGCCCATGCAATTGTCACCAGGTTATGGTCGCTCTCCGTGGCTTTAAGCACCAAGTAGTTTTCTATGTAGTGTAGCATACTCTCAGAGGTAAAGAAGTAGTCAAGGGTAGCATTCGATTTTCCTCTCTCCCATGTGGGTATCATCCCTGACCATGGCCTCACTGTTGCGATGTTATGCAAGTTTCTAGATTTCATCAGCGCCAACCATACTGCTGCTCTCTCTTCGGCTTGTGAGCGTCCTTTCTTCTCCCGCATGTTGTCTGTGTCGATGTTGCAGTTCGAATTAAGATCTCCACATATGATTATGCTTGTTTGCGGATCTTCCACTGAGATGTTATCGATCAGCTTTTCTATTTTATCGCAGAAATCCCTACTTGAAGTTCTCTTTGGGTTCAGATATACAGTTATTATTGCAATCTTTGATGGTTTCATTTGCCTTTGTGTACTCTGGTTTTGATTACACGTGGTTAAGATCGCCAAAATGCCGTATGCTTCCATTATTTTTTTTGTTATTTCAATTCCGCATCCCATTCGGATGGCTATCAGTAATCCTGCCGATGGATGGCCAAACAAGCCTTTTGTTGCCGGGACGAAGGCTATCTCAAATCCGTCCAGTGCTGGTTTCACCATTAACCATGTCTCTTGGAGACAAAGTATGTCAAATGCTCCAAGGTCTTGGTTATCCGGATTAGTTAAATGATGGTGGCCTCTTGTGTTCCATGAGGCCATCGTGACCTCCTTCTTTGTCGTTGTTTGTTCGTGGTGAGTCGGAGAAGGTCGTTTTTCCGGCACGCCTCCTAGTGATTGCTATTTCTCAACATTGGAATTTAGGGCTGCCTTTAGCCACTTCCATGGGCCCTTTTTTAGAGTAATGCGTATCAGGTCTTTGATGGTCTTCCTCTCGTTCTGATCGATAACTCTGCTTGTGATGTTGCTCGGATTTTCTAGGTGACCCATCCCTTCGTGTGCACCTAGTATAGTAGTCTCTCCGTCTACTCGGCTCTCGTCTGGTTTCTCGATGGTTCTGCCTCCTATAGATGTTGATTTCCTCTGGATTTACTCTTCCTGGGTTAGCACTTCTCCAGTTTTCCCGGGCGTGTGTTCTTAGTATCTGGTGATGTTTTGATCTCTCACTCTCAATGACTCTCCTTGGCTTTTCGTCGTGATTGTTTGCTTGTGTTATTTCTGTCAGTATGAAGCCTGCTTTTTTTAGCTCTTAGTATGGCTCATTTGTGAGTTTCTCAATTGCCCCACTTTTAATGTGCAGATATGTTTTTGCCTTCTGATCACGTAGGTAGGGTTCAAGTAAGATGAACTCGTCTGTCTTTAGATGTTGCAGCGATACAATTTTACTCAGAGTTTTTAGGACTGTTTTCCTATTTAGGACAATGTAGTCACTTTTGCACGATGCATGATTGTGAAATATAGTGATGAAAATTACACACTGCTCATGCAGCCCTCACCAAATGGTATATATGTTAAGTGCAAAGGCAACATGATGTGTGCTCTTACATGGTGGGGTGGGAGCATTTGTGCAACCAGCAAGGAAACGTGTCCTTACTATGGTATTGCATGTTTTACTGGTGTTGAGGGCAAAGTCAACATGATGAGTCTTCTTACGTGGTGGCGGGGGAGCAAGGATATGCTGTTTCTTACTGTGGCATGGAATTTTTACATGTGATAAGGGCTAAGTCAACATTAGATTCATTAAATGGAGAGGGGCATTTGTTCAGCCATCAAGGAAATGTTTCCTTAGTGTGACATTGCATTTCTTGCAGGCATTAAGTATAAAGGCAACAGGAGAATGTTCTTACATGGGGATAATGGTATACATTGCAGAAACAGCATGTATCATTACAGTGCATATTATTACTGGACGCCCAAAGTGGTGTCTCATACATATGGGTGCCAGGGGATAAGTACAGCCCCCTTGGATCTACTGTAGGTGGAAGATTTAGGGCCCGATTCATGTAAATGTGTGCAGAAATCCTGCAAGGGCCATGCACCGCAAAGGACATCGCATGAACCAGTGCGCAGAATGAAAAGTCTGCGCTACACGTATTCATAGAATTCACTGCGCAAAGTAACCATATTCAATGGTTGCACCCGGAACGACCCCAACACAACCACATGCAAAGCATTAACAACCAGAACAGCTACCTTTGTGCGCTCCCACAGGCATGAATATACGCACCCTTCAAAGAGTGCGTAGGGAGTGCAGGTCAGCAATCGTAACTCGATCTAAAATCTGCATGAAAACCACACGCACCCCTAAATTAGAACGGAACCCCAGCTGCGTACACACACCACTAAATCCAACATGTAAACACATTTCTGTGCTGCAAATCCTATGCGCAAGTGTACTTACGCCTGCCTTCGCGTGGTGTAGTGATGGAGGGATTTGCATGCCGTTTCCGATGCCGAGAGGCTGTGCGCTCGAATCCCATAACTACGTCACATGCCAAGCAATTGTGGGAATGCGATGGACTGCCTGCGGGCCATCCCTAGTATCGCCCACTGTTTTCCATGTTCTTCTCCATTTTCTGTGTTCTGCCCCCTACTGCACCCTCTGCTTCGCTCGGTCCTATAACTATGGGCCCCGGGGCACTACCAGAGTCTGTAATGCCCCCGCCATGAGGGGCATATAGCTATTAGTACCCCGGACCGCAAAAACTGCGTGACCGGGGCACTAAAAGCTTTTTTTTGTCCCAAAATGCTACAGTGTTTCGAAGAGAAAAAAAAAGACAACAAAGAAAATGGCTGCCGGGAAAGGGAAAACGGAGTCTGTTTTCCCTTCCATGGCGGCCATCGGGAGAAACAGGAGGGTTTCCAGCGCGTCCGCTCCCGAAAACAAAAGAAGGTAAGTTCGGTTGGGAAGGCAGAAGGGAGGGGAAGGGAAAAAAAATGAAAGAAAAAAAAACGTATACGACACTTGAGGGACTATAAGTATCAAGGAGGGGGTAGTGAACCAGATATAAAAATATCTAACATAAGAAAAACAAACTCCTTGCCTCTTAAGGTCAGGTAGAGTACAGTGAAGCAAATCACTTATTTGTAGGGGATGGGTCACATGTGTACACTCTTGACAGCAGGTATTTGTGTGCGTGGAGAGTTCAACCAAGTCACACTAAAATCAATCAAAAACTATAGCAACTTTAATACATACTTGTAAAAAACAGTTTTAATAAAATATCATAAAAAGCATTACAAATCTCATAAAGTGACAATGTGCGACTGCAACCTTATAATGGTAGAAAGCCTCCAGGGGCTCTACCTGTACAAGGTGTAAGGTGCAAGAGAAGTGTAGTAAGCAAAAATAAATAGATACACACCTGTTTTTACAACACACACAAGGTATACACAATTGAATACAACAATGGTGCTAATTTAAAGCAAAAGCCTAATAACCATATTTAAGGACCACATATAGAAAAAAGCAAAAGGAAACCCAAAATATAGAGTACTAAACAGTACTAAACAATTCAGGTTACTCTATGGTTGGTACTTTTGTCTTGTACTTATCTTATTGGCAACCTTTGAGGGTATTGATCTCATTCAAAACATTTAATATTAATGTTGACATGAACCCTACATGTTTTGTTCCTCTGAAAGATAATTTTGTTACAGAAACTTCTTCAGGGGTATAGTGTTTCCAACAGATAAGGACCCAGGGGGGGGGGGTTTACTAAATACTTGGTTACAGAACAGTTCAGTAGTAAATAGCTGAATGTCAGATGTTTAGAGAGCGGATTGACATGGAGGGTATAGTTCCCCAGTAGAACAGTTGCAATGTAACATGTTCACAATTCTTTTCTCTGTTTAGTAGAGTGAGGGCGTCTAGATCAGACCTATACATAAAGACACAAGAAAGGGACCTAATTAGTGAGGGTCACCTATCTAGTTAACCTCAGTAGTAATTTGTTGTGGTATAACATGGGCGCTTACCGTATTATTGATTAAGAAAAGGCGTCGGGGGTGGATGGGCAGAAATGCTACAAGGCAGTCACCACATTCCCTGTGGATACAAAGAAGGGGGCATATAGGTAGTCTGTCATCAACAGATGTGAAATGTTAGCAGTTAGTAAAGATGCCTGTAAATTAGATGGTAGAGCAAAACCACTAAATGTGGGTAAGTTTATTCAACTCACTGTGTAACTGTACAGCGTTGTGTGCACAGGCACCTTAATACGAAGTGTTGTTGATGGGTACACCTGTAAAAGGTAGACACATATATATATAAATATAGATATAATAGTCCAAAGCAGGGTTCAGAGCATGTGAGTGAGTAAAGAAAGCACCTCATCATGTCGTGGAGCGCGTCTTAGTAATTACTAAAAGTGTCGTGGTATTGGAAGTTAGAATACCGCGAGTGGTAAAGAAGCAGGAGTGACTGTAACATGCAGTATAAGGTTGAGGGTATGCACAGCGTCAGTGATTGGAGTCAAATATTGTCACTATCAAGTGTGGTAGGGCTAACAACTAATCAGGGTTTTCAGGTAATTAGTGAAAGCAAAATAAATTGACGATAGCAGTAGCCAAAAAGCACCGTACTTGATTAGAGTAGTTCAGGACCAAGTATCACATCAGAGTAGTACGTGCGCCTGCTGGAAATAGCTTTAATGGCATACCAGTGGCGTAATTTGCGAACGAGTGATCTGCAAGCGTTAGTGGAAGGCAGCCGCGGGTGAAATTGAAAAGGCACCAAAGTAGCAGGGGCCAGGTTGCAAGTGCTTACGGAATGCTTGAGCTCTGGAGGGACGCGGCTAATAGAGAATCGTGCAGGACCGCTCACAATTGAAGTGCTCGGCGAAAAAAAAAAAGTACCTGCGTCCCTGGCAGGGGACGATGGAAGCCTCCAGCCATTTCGAGGTGCAGAGGGGGGTGGCCCCGCTCCGAGTCTCCACACTGCTGGAGGCTGCTATCTTCCCCCACCGGGGATGCATGAGCAAGAAGGTAAGTGGGGTGGGGAGGGCAGGGAGGAGGGAGGGAAGGGGAAGAAAAAAAAAAAGCTTACCTGAGTCCCCGGCGGGGGACGATGGCAGCCACTCAGCCATAGGGAGGCTCGGAGCGGGGATGGCCACGCTTCGAGCCTCCTCATTGGCTGAGGGGCTGCCACGCCCCCTGCCGAGGAGAAGGCGGCTTGAATGCCGGCCCAGAATCAAAGGATTCTCAGCCGGGTAAGGACCCGGCAAGAGCCAATCAGAATGCGTGTTGCATTCTGCTTGACTCTCACTGGGTACTAATATTCTTTCATTACGCGCCACATAAAACATTGGACTGTGTGAAATATTCTTCTGTGCTCGCAAAAATATGTTCTAATTGCATGGTAGGTGTTGTACTCATCTAAGATACTTTCTCACTATGGGCCTGATTCATGGAGTTTTCTGCACGGTTCAAAGTGACTTTCCACTGCTGAAAAGTCACTTTGCACTGCTGCCACAAACCCTGATTCATGGAACTGTGCAAAGTGTATTTTGTGCAGTGCAAAGTCACTTTTTACTGCAAAGATGACTATGCACTGACTTTGCACTGTAAAAGAACACTTTGCACAGTTCCATGAATCAGGGATTGTGTCGGCAGTGCAAAATCACATTTCAGCAGTGCAAAGTCACTTTGAACCCTGCAAAAAAGAATTCCATGAATCGGGCCCTGTGTCTTTAAACCACATCTTAAAATATCCACTAGCTGTAAGCATGAAAAAGGGTTCGGGCCTCAACTTGTTTCCATGAACATATGCTGATGTGAAGCCTTTTTGCCTATTCTCCCGGGCCTGCGGGCAACTTACTTTGCCCCGTTCCTCTGCGCCGTAACTGTTTACTAGTCTTTTTGGAAAGGCATTCTTGTGCCACCACCAAAGGGCAGTAGCCGTCTTTCTTCCCTGCTAGGGGTTATCTCTTTCTGTCAGTTGTCATGGAGATAGCCCAGTTCAAGATTAAGGAAAGTTATGGACAGTGTTATATTGTTATATGTGTCCCAATACCACTGCGATGTAGAGTATATTCGTTACACAAGCAAACCTCTTTAGTTGTCCAGCCATAGCCCTGCAATAATGTTAGAATACTCAGACTGTGTTCAGCAAACTTTACTAAAATAGTAATTTAAATCCTGCATTACTTTGTCCAGCTTTGAATTGCATTTTGATATTTCTACCAAAATCGAGAACGGAGCTAGTGGAAATGAGCTTAACCATGACAATGAGAACAGACAGTCTAACACAAGCTAAATTTAAATTATTTCCTGTGTTACCTGAACTGACTGCCTTTGGCATTTCTATTAAATTAATAAGCGTGGCCCCGGGTCCTCTTTAAAATGCTCTGTATCTACAAATATACTCCCTCTCTCTAAAAATATTTATTTTCAATTCAGACATCAACAAAATGGGCTCTTTTAAATGTCTGCTCCGTCCTATGCCATTCAATTGATGTCCATGATTTAACTGTAGATCACCATCTTGACTTTTTGACATTTCTGAAACTTGGGGAACATAATTTCATAGGTTGCCAGCCTGAAAACTGCAGTATTCTTATCCAATTGGACCCAAAGCAAGGGTGAAATGGTAGCTCATATTTTAAGAAGTTTTTTCAAGGACATTCATTCCATCCATACCTTAATTCTCCCTCAATGCTAAATGCTAGTTTTGAAATGTTCTTTGGACCCAACTACATTGTTACTAATTGTGCCAGTGTATCATCCACCACAGTATTCGATTGTTTTCTCCAATTATCTAGCCAAAGATAACCGGATACTCCTCTTTTAATCTTAGATGACTTTAATCTTGATCATAATGACTCCTTAGTTCGCTCAGCCCTTCAGATGAAATAATTATTTCCTAACCTGGGATTTGACTTCTTAACTACAGGAGAAACGTGTAATACAAGCCAAACTATTGATTGAGTTTTCTTTGGGAATATTTCAATTGATAATCATTGCCTTATTAATTTTCCGTGGTCTGGCCACTTTTCCATTAGTTTTAAAATATGGTGGTGGTCTTCTCTCCTTATTCATCCCAAACAGGATAACATTTTCATTCATTTGAGGAATAATCGCAATCTTAATTCCAAATCGCTAACACCATACCTCTCGAAGTTTACTGAATCACTTAGTGATATTTCAGATCCCGATTACATTGCTGATTCTTACATTCATGAAATATCGAATGTCATTGAGACTATTGCCCCAATTCAAACCAAGCTTGGGATCCTCAGAAAGAAGAACAAGAACTGGTGCAAGTTGGGAGCAATAAAATCTGTTCTCAGAAGATCAGAAAAAATATGGGCAAGAAATCCCAACCCTAATAACATTACAAAATATATATTGGAGCACGACAAGCTCAAACGTGCAATAATAACAGCAATAATAAGAACTAAGAAACCGATTAAGCCCCGCTAAAACATATTTATTCTTTTGAATTGCATATCTAAGCCCACATGTGACATTGCTTCATATGAGCTAGTGGAACATTTGTGTTCTACATTTCTGCGTTTTTTTCAGGAAAATAATTTGCAACGTCAAATCTAAGTTGGTTAATCTATCAATGGCATTAGATAACGTTGCTCAACTAACTACAAATGCCTTTCCACCATCTTTCTTGGACCAAGAAGATGTCTATTCTAGCCCACTAAGGCCCAGTTTTAGTTTTATGAAAGTGTGCCAGGAGACCATTTCAATTCTTACTGGTCATAAATCCAATAGCTGTCCCGGTGATCCATGCCCCTTAGCACTGAGAAAAGAGTGTGCTAGCACTTTGAGTCTGGTCATATCAGCGCTCATACATTCTTTGTTTGATAAGGATGTGGTTCCTCATGCGTTAAGGAAGGAATGGTGATGTCCCTTTTGAAGAAGCATAATCTTGATCCTACATTATGCACCAGCTATCGTTTGATTGCAAATGTGCCTTTTCTACTAAAGTTGCTGAACAAGGTGGCTACCATCCAGTAGAACAACATGATCTGCTCAGTGATTGCCAGTCAGAATTTAACCAGCTAGAAGCAATGAACTGGCATTCACAGATATAAAAGATTCCCTACTTAACATCACTGACAATGAGGAGCTGCTGCTCCTTGGGCTCCTTATGCTGCTGGATCTGTCCTCAACTTTCAATACCTTGGATCATAATATTTTAATTAGTCATATTAAAGAAGTATCACATGTTTCTGGGAATTCAGCTAAGTGGCTTGACCCATTTGTTACATTCAGATCTTCCAGAGTTAAAATAGGATCTCACCAGTCCCATGAAACAGTTGTTAAGTGGGGTGTTTCTGAGGGATCATGATTATCACCATTATTACTTAACATATGCTTAAAACTACCTCATGACCTGTTACGATCCTAACTTCCAGAAATGTGCTGATCAAACCCGTCTTTAGTCTTGGGATCGATCAGCTGTCAGCTGTCTAGCATCACACGAAATCAAAGATATCTTTAATAAAATAGAAAGATGGATGTCTGACAGTCGCTTAAGGATCAATCCAAACATGGCAGAGCTTGTACTTGTGGCTTTGAACAAACAACTGACTTCTGATTTAACTGGACTTCCTAATAGCCCCCACAGGCTGCTCAAAACCCATTCAAATAAAAAGTTAAAACATTGGTTGTTATGTTCAACTATTCTCTTTATATGGTTCCCCTAATTAACTCAGTAATCAGATCCACCAACTACCACCTAATGTTGTGACAACTACTGCCATTACTATTAGAGTATCACTGCACTGTGCTCACTAGCATGTTAATAGGCTTGACTTAGAATACTGAAATGCTTTATATGCATTGTCTTTAAATTATGCTGTTACATCTCTTCAGGTGCTACAGAAAACTGCTATTGTCAAAATGACCAACACACCATGACACTCACACATAACCACTGACTGGAGAAAAATTAATTGGCTCCCAATCAGCGTTGCAATCACATTCAAACGTCTTATAATAGCACACAAAGTATACTCTGGAATTACACATGGTGTATGAAGAAGTTCCTCAACACACATGCTGTTAGATTGTGCATGTCATTATTGATTCAAGTACCCCCGGCACCAACCGGCATTTGACCTGGGACAGGCTTGTTTTATCCACCAGCAAGCACTGGAATTACCCATCTCTTGATGTTCAGGGCACCGTGGATCTCTTAGACTTTTGGAAAAAGGTCAAAATCCCCTGGTTTTAGATCACAGGTCTAAGACTTTTGATAAGGTGGATAGAACACTTAGTTGTCCAGGGGCTGTGGTGTCTCACAAGTAAATAACTACAATAAATAAAAATAAAAGTGCCAGCTGATCCATAGCATGTACAGATTGCACAGCGTATGTGTCACGTTTTGGTATATGGTCTTTTGATAGTGAAGCTTCTGACACTTATACACCCTCCTGATTCTTCAGGTTCTGCATCAGAGGAGTTCTTGTGATTATTGGGGAAGCAGGAGAAGGGCAAGCTTGCTAAAATGGTGTTCTGAGTCAGATCATAGAAACAACGCTTTGGTGCGAGTAAGGATCAGCATATTAAGAAACGTGTGATAATATGTGTGTTTGTGTGTTGTAATGTTAGGTATTTGGAAGATAGAGTTGCCTTACTGCAGATGGCCCTAGAGGCATCTCATTCAGCTGTTTGAGCAAAGGGGTTTGGGGTTTGGCATGTTGGTCAATGTGTGGTGTGAGGGTGTGAGTGTAAATGGCTACTTGTCATCATCAGGAAACATTTCTCTATCAACAATTGATTGACCATGGAGATTCTCTCATTAACGAGGAAATGTGATTTAGATTAGGAATGGTGGCCATTTGCATTTTATAGGTAACACACTGGTCCATGTTATTTGTGTTAAATATGAGGCCATCCATGAGTCAATGTGCTTTCTGCTCGAATAATTTTGATTTCGTACTACAAAAATATTATTTTCAAAGATATATTTTCAAAGCTGCTGAAAAATGATATGATAAACATCAACACAAAAGAATTGATTTGGTACACATCATAAATTCAGAAGCACTGTGGGAAACACTATTTTGTGTCAGGAACTTTCTAATTACATTTGCGAATGAACCGTCACATTGCCATGAAAGCCCTTAACATGGTATGGAACAGTCTAATTCATTTGTGTTCCTTACCTGCCTTCACAGGTTATTTGTCTTCATCTGTTACGCTCACCTGATATCCCTGGGGCATCTGGAAGGCTCTGAGATCTGGAACCCTGGATGCATAGTTGCCCAGTGCTGAATAATGAATCTGCAATTACAGAAGAGAGGATTTGTGATAACTGTCTCTAATGGGTGAATCTCCACCCTCCCTCTGACCGATTCCCTTCCCACTGGGTTCTTTTCTCACCTTAGTTATTTTTAGGGTGAGCTAGCCGTCCTGTGTTTCTTGTTCAGGGGCGCTTGACGTTTGTTGGCGGGCTGTCCGAGTTGATTCACTGGTGCAGTACGCCATCCATGGGCCCAGGCCTTCTGTGGCCTCGAATCTGCTGGTAGGCATGTAGGTTAGTTAATTGTAAGTCTTTGTTCTATTTATGGTGGGAATTTGTTAATGTCTTTATCTCCTTCTTTTCAGGTGCAAAGGTCTTGATGCTGGCGTGCCAGATGGAGAGGCACATTTCTAGGTAAGAGAAAGCGCGAAGCGCAGCGCTTTTATTGTCTTTTAAAGCTAACCTGTGTTTTCTTCTTCTTCTCCTCACAGGCCGCTGTGGTGCTGCGAGTGGATGAGAGCGCGATGAAAAACAGGCCCCCGGAATCCGTTAAGGTAAGTACAGCGTTGTGCAGTTGTTTGATATTGAAAGCAAAACTGAATATGTCTCTTTTCCTTTGTAGATGTTGCTGAGGTGGTCCGGATGGAAGCGTGGCGTAGCACGATGCAATTCAGGTAAGACTGATAGACTTCGATGTTTTGGAAGCGCCGTTCTAATATTGTTTTTCCCTTTCTCGTTATTGCAGGTTGCAATGTTCGAACAGCAGCTGTGGTAGCAGTTCGCCAGAAGTCCTTAAGCTAGTACTCACAGGTGAGTGATGTTTCTTCTTCTCTCGGTTTCCACAGATTGCAGCCCAGTTGAGATGCTGAGTGCTGGATGGTGTTTTCTCAGGTAAGACAGAATAATCTTGTTCTTGTTCTTGTTCTTGCAGGATTACAAGAAGATGCTGAAGACCAGGAGCTGGACACAGTGAGCGTCATGCTGCTGGTTGCAGAATAACACAAAGTGTGTTCTGCAGTCAGGGTGTGGTTTATATAGCCCACGTAAAGTAGTACAAGGGAAAGTAGTTCCAGGTCTGCCACACCCAAAACACTAGACCGCATGGCTTGGTTCTTAGAACTAGACTGTGTGGGTGCTTCCATGTTGGATTTAGAGGCCCATGTACATAAATGGGACCTAGTTTGAACAGCCCTTCCTTCCTACATATGAATTTGAATAATACAGGGGATTGTCCAAAGGTCTAGGGTCCTGTGGGCTAAATATCCAACACAAAACAAAATGGGACCCTTAGATGGAGGATGACAGCATGTTCATTTGTCTTTTATAAATATTGACAGATGATTCAATACGTTCGTTTCAAACAAAGTTTTAAATATTTTTTACCAACACGCTGTAAAATTATTTGAAACATAAAACACAATTTGTGCTTGTTTATGATACACAAAAACATTGAACCCTACTGTCGGGGGGGATTCTGCCGGGGTCGGCCGGGCCGTCCGCAGACCTCCGGGCAGGGAGGCCCCAACTCCTCCCGTGTATATCTCGGATCGAGACAGAGTATGAGGCACACACAAGGAGCAAGGCAACTTCTGTCGTTTATTATGCAAACGGCAGGGATGGGTCAAGGAGCGTACGCGTTCGTCCTGACACACACACAATAGTGGGGCTCGCAGGCCCTTTTTACTACATTATGACGCGCTACTTGCGTCATTCCAAAAAGTTACCAAAAGAACCTATCGCCACTCTTGATTGGTTGCTCGAGTGGTGGGGTTAGTATAGTACGCATATAGAGAATGATATTAGTGGTTAAGATGTAGTCAGGTGGTATATCTGGGTTGTCCCTACAATTAGATACATAAGAATTGTTACATGAAGACCCCTGAGGATTGGCTAACGTTACTGACGTCTGAGATAAGAACCTCATGTTCTGATTGGTGCATCCGTGAGCTCCCCAGCCTGGGACCACCGTTGTTCCCAGCACACGGTGCACCTGTGGTTGCAACAGTGTTTCAATATGGGTACGTGCAGGCAATGTGAGGATTTATTCATAGGTGGGAGACTGACCGTTCCCACTGTAGCAGGTGTCCATTGAGCCTTTCAAGTGTGTCGGCCTGCGTCTCGTAGCGAGGTACCCAGACGCCTTTTCTCTCCTGGGTTTTGGCATCTCGTCAGGTTCGGCTTGGTCACGTGGGGAGGGACCGTGTTTGAGGCATAATTCTGCACAATTAATATTGTTTTTCCACTGTATGTCTGGTTTAATTTGCAGATATGATTTTAACATTGGTACGTGGAGTGCGAGGTTGCAACATCGTGCCTTTGAAGATTTGTTTCTTGACTGTGGGTTTGCAACATTACGACCTTGGCTGGTTGCTCCACTGGGTTCTTTCTGCAGGCTCAGCAACCTGACTTTTGCTTTGTTAATGTCCACGGGAACTCTTGCTTGAGGCCTACTTGGGCCTGGTGCACGAGTAATCCATTTAGTGCATGGATGCTTTAGGTTATAGTGGCATACAGTTTCATGGCCAGTATCGTGTTTCCATTATATCTCTCATGATGGTAACGGGTTTCAAGAGAAGCGTGAGCAAGCGTTATAAATGAGCTCATGGTGCGTCTTGCGTTTCTGCATTCTGAAAGCCTATGTAAAAATAATAAAGATGCACGTCCGTGAATAAGCCTGTCGCCTACGTCAGAGCACTGAGTATGTTCTTCGTGTAGATTGGTGTGGAAATGTTCAGCGTGTATAATAGTTCAGCGGTGCTTCCCGTTATCTAGGTCGTCATGGCATCTCTAACGATGTGTAGATTTCAGTCTAGTTGGTCCGTGCCGCAGGTGTCGGCATGGCCAGTGCGGGCTGTTGGGCAGGCAGATGGACACATCCGTATGTTTCTGTACCAGGGTATTTGGTCATCTGGTAAATGGGCAAACTCTTCTCGTGGCGGGTGTCTGGGCCGCGACCCTCTAGGCCAAGCGCGAGAGGTGAAGGACGGGAGTCTGGTTTTCCATTCTCCCACTTCAGTCCCCCCTCTGGTCGACTTGTCGACCACAAACATATCCTTCTCGTTATCTCCTCTTACTCTCCATATCTTGGTTATCCCTCCGAGATGTCCATAATGGTTTACGTGATCTTCAAATGACCAATACATGTATTCGCATGTTCCTCCAGGAGTACAGTACACCCATCTTCCTATGTAGCTCCTAGGGTTCCTTGGGTTCTCGATCTTCACTGATGGTGGGTCTAGATGATTGGCGATGATTTGGGTGCGCAACTTCTCCCTTTCGTGTATTATCACACCTGTGTGCTGGCCGTCATCCGCTGGCATCAAGGGGTGCATTCCCACCATTTCCAGCAACTCATCAGTTGAGCGCGCCTTCCGGGCTTTCCAAAATCTAATTATTATCAGTGCAGCTCCAGCCAAAATAGCACATCCCACTATTATTTTCAGTCCATCTGACAGCCAAGATGGCATCCATGACCATAATAGTGAAAACCAGCTTTTATCCTTGTTTACGCCGTTACTTTCGTCCATCATTTTGGAGTGCATCTGGGCCAATTGTGAAACTGCTTCTGTTAGTGTACCATTGTCGGCATCGTTGGCAGGTATGAACGTGCAGCATGATTGTCCTATCTTTGCACAAACTCCTCCTTCCATTGCTGTGAGAAGGTCCAATACATATCTGTTCTGTAGTGCTACCATCCTTACAGCTCGCAGCTCCTCTTTAATTGCGTTAAACCCATTTACTGTCGAATTTATGGTCATCATTAGTTCCCATCTGGTTATTTGCAGCCATTTTGCGTTTGCGTATGCCTGCAGTCCCGGATGTATTATTGAGGAGAAGAACATTGCTGCTCTGCTGAATAGTCTGTGTTCTGGCGGTATTGAGGTTAGTTCCGTTTCCGACCTTCCCCACAGATAATTTCCTGTTAATGGCTCTCCTTGTCTTTTTCTCCTGTTTAGGACAGTATCATTGCTGTTGGTCCTGTTTTCTTGCTCCTTCTGAAGTGGTGCAGATCTCTTTCTTCTCCTGTCTCCTTCATCCATTTTCGGAAATTTCGCCACATCGACATGCTTCTTAGGTACCACTAGTGATGGTACATTGACGTGTACCATTGTGCACACACCACTCCACAGGGGAGGCAGTGTATGATATGCCTTTTCTCCGCAGGCCCAATAATGGTCCATTATTACTGCTGTTCCCGCTCCCCCCTCAGGTAACTCCATCACACTTGCACAATTGGTGTTATATCCCACGTCCACCTCTCCTTTATGCTGGTAACATACTTTGGGCGCAGTCAATGGTAATATAGTTATCGGGTCTTCATCTTCTTCTACCCACGTGAGCATTGGTACATACTTGATCCATGTCGTCCAACATCGATGATTGTGTGTCTCGATGGTTGAGATAGTTTCTTTTGTTACCATGTTGCTGCCAACCACTCCTATCTCCCAGCTGGTACCCAGGAACACCTTTCCTGTTATCGTCAGTAATGGCCTCTCCCAGCATCCTTGTTTACCCGGAACTTCCGTGGCGTACCAATCACATGGTAGATACTGCAGTGTTACCTTCTTTGTTTCTCCTTTTTCAGGGCCACTTGTTATGTATCTGAATGCTTCAGCATGTAAACTGGTCTTGTGATAACTCAGATAGGTCTTGAGGAAGTTGTTTTCATATGGGTATGAGTCTCGTGTTTTCCATGTCATGTGCACTACTGTTCCTTGGAATCTTCCTTTCGTTTGGAACAGGGCCAAATATATTATGCACTGTGCTGTTTTTTCATCTATTTCTGTGGCAACAAATGTTCGTGAAGCGCTCATGGCGTATGGTATTAATGAGCAAACGTAACAGCTATCCTCAGTTGTCTGCTTACCAATGCGGGTCATGTGCTGGTACCATATGTTGTTTGTGACGTGTGCTGAATCTTGTACATAATTATCAATACCTTTATTGTCTGAGTATGTGCTGCGTTTAACTTTATTTCGCTTTTGTTCATTGTTACTGTTACCACCTGACGTAACACCTGTTGCAGCAGGGAGGTGGGGTACATTAGGTTTGGGTGCAGCAAAAAAACTCATAGCATAGCTGTACTGCCATACAGAGGCAGCCAAAACTCCGGTGATCATAAAAATCCCTATTATTTTTATTACATATGCTAACCTCACCGACATTTTTGCTCTTACCTTGCTGCAGTCCTGGCAGCGTATTCTTGCGACGTTAAAGTTGCCCGCCTAAAAATTCTCAAAAAGTGCTTGTTATTAAATGTTAGTTTTGTTTCATTAAGCTCTCCCTATCAAATAGTCATTCAGTGCCCAGGTGAAGAGTTGCTCCCACGCTACTCTAAGTGATCGGTCTCTCAAGACCGGCAAGTATGGGCGGAGGTGGGGCATGTAATTTTCTATGGCCAGGAGGAAGGCCGTGTAGTATACACGTACCCTTTTCTTTTTTAAGTATGTTGGCCTTTTTATTTCGTATACAAATTGGTGTGACAATTCTTCTGGGTAACTATCGTCTGGCAGCACCATCTACGCCTGCACACTGAATTTGTTAGATAACTTTTCTTAACAATACAATATTACGCAGCTCCTGTATGTGCGAGAGAAAAAGAGAACATTCACGTGTTTACATGTGTATTGGTGCAAGCGAAGTCCTTAGTTTTTATTACAATTGTATTTAGTAGTCAATGGGGGGGGGTTTGCTCAGATGGCGGGAGCAGTTTTACTCTTTGAACGTGTGACCATGGGGTGGGCAGTGTGGGGATCACCCCCTTCTTCGTCCGTTATTCTCTCCGAGGGAACAATTGGGTCGTTGTCTGTGGTTGTGTTTTCTTCCGCTGCCGGGGATGTTGTTGGCGTTTTTCCAATGGACCTGTCGTTGGCGCTGGGGCGGGTCTGCAGTTTGTAGATTTTTACATCATGCAGGTGGTTCCACGCACGCTTATCCTTTAGTTTTACTGCTCTTGTTGATACGTCCTCTACTAAATGGGGGCCAGTGAACCTCTGCTGGTTCCACTTTCTATTAAAATTTCGAAGTAGTACGTGGTCACCTTTGGCAAGTTGGCACAAGTTCTCCTTTCCCAATTCTGTATTTTCGTCTATTTCTTGGTTGCTGGTGGACCCGCCCCGTGTGCGCTCGAGCTGTTGAGACACAAACACAACGCTAGTAATCAAAGAAGACACATATTGATACATTTCATCACCTAACACATTCGCAGAACTTTCTTGGTCGGTGAATGCCCTTGACGTTGGTGTTAGGGGAAGGCGCATTTGGCGTCCAGTAACCACCTCGTGTGGGGTGAGGTGGTGGTCGGACCCTGGCCTGTTTCTAAGTTCGAACAGTGCTAACGGAAGGCAATACAACCAACTTTTCTTTGTTGTTTGCTGTATTTTAGCAATTGCCTCCTTCAATAGGCCATTCAGGCGTTCACATACACCATTGGCCTGTGGGTGGTACGCACATGCAAATTTGTGTTTAATGTTCAGTAGGGATGTGATATGCTGGAACATTTCATTTGCGAAATGGGGTCCGTTGTCTGATCTTAACACCTCGCACACTCCCCACCTGGGGAATACCTCCCTTACTATAAATTTGGCTGCTCTAAACGCATCAGGGTGTGAACAGGGCCCTGCTTCGATCCACCTAGAAAATGGGCATACTACTACTATCATGTATCTATTGCCTTGACAAATGTTGATCATATCAACATAGTCAATGTGGAGGTGCCGAAAAGGTCCTTCTGGTCGGGGTATGGTACCTCTTATCACCTTTAAAGTATGACCGGCCGTGAACTGTTGACATGTAAGGCAATTGCTGATAAAATTTGACACATGGGATGTTAACTCGGGACAGAACCAATCTTCTCTAATTCGTGCTGCTATTATTTCTTTGCCTGTATGGGCAGGGTGATGTAATTGGTTCAAGGCGGTATTTAACAATGCCAATGGTATTACAACTTTCCCAGTGCCACCCTGGCGCCATAGTGCGTCGGTTGGTGACATTGTGCATCCTCTTTTCACCCATACTTCTTTTTCGGCCATTGGTGCAGCCGCTTGTAACTCCATAATCTGGGTGGCTGGGAGATGGGTGTACCCTTCTTTTATTAACATCTCCCTCGCTATTCCCCTCCCTCTCCCTCTCTGTGAGTCTGTGGGGTTCCATATCTCACCAAAATATGCAGCATATTTTGCATGTGCGTCTGCTGCTGCATTTCCTTTTGATATATAGTCTTCTCCATTGGTGTGTGCTGTGCATTTTACTAGGGCTAGTTCTTGGGGATCGTTTATTACTTCAATTAGTTCAGCCAACAAGAGGGCATGTTGTACTGGAGTGCCGTCAGCTCTCCTAAACCCTCTTCTTCTCCACTTTGATAGCCCTGAGTGGACAGTGGATGTAACATATGCACTGTCGGAATATATAGTAACTTTTTTATCAAAACTTTCCTTTAGTGCCAATATGAGTGCAACCAGTTCCGCCGCTTGAGCAGAGTAATGCTGTGGTAATTGTACACACTTAATAGCCACACACACTGGCGCTTCCATCATTTGTACTACTGCTGCCCCAGTCCTCCTTATCCCGTCTCCTTGATCAATAGTTGATGACCCATCAATAAACAAAAGCTCACCTCCCTCTAGTGCGTTTTCTTCAACTTTCCTAGTACATGAGTACATCTCAGTTACTTGGGTGCAGTCGTGGGCGTAATCTCCCTCTTCAATTACTTCTGCTAGGAACCTTGCAGGGTTAACCGTGCTACATCTAACAATTGCCAGTTCAGCTTTGGACAAAATAATCTCATAACCTGTTGCCCTCTGTGTCGTCAGTGTGGACTTAGGTTTATTCAATATCGCAAATAGTGCATGTTCTACAAATAGTGTAGTTGGACACCCCATAGTTATTGATGATGCTTTTTCTACTGCAAATGCAGCTGCAGCAAGACCTTGTTCGCAAGAGAATTGTCCTAACATTATTGGATCTAAGTGACCGCTGTAAAATGCTACTGGTTTATAGCCCATGCTAGTTTTTTGGGCCAATACTGCTTTCATTACTGCTGAGTCGCAATGTGAAAATATAAAAAATCGTCGCTCATAGTCTGGGGATGCTAGTACTGGAGCAGTTGATATTGCTTCTTTTAATTCATCAAATGCCTCCTTCATTTCCATAGTCCATCCCAACTTTTTCTCCCCTTTATTTGCTTCCTTCAAACCCTCAAGCAGGGGTCCTATGTAAGAGCTGTAATCAAATACCCATGCTCTACAGTAGTTGCACAGTCCCAGAAATTGCTGCAGTTCTCTTACAGTCTGTGGCACGGGAGTGCCTGATATTGCCTGTGCTCTTTGTGGTGCAATCCTTCTTCCATATTGTGATATCAGTTGGCCAATGTAAAGTACCTGTTCCTGACAGTATTGTATCTTTTCCATGTCTACCTTGTACCCCTTTTCAGCCAATATCGTCAACATTTTTAATGAGTCCTCTCTACATTTATCTTCATTTGTACTGCAAATTATTATGTCATCCACATACTGTAACACTGTGCTTTCCAACTCAACGTTACCCAAATCCATCTGTATTACCCTATTGAAAATTGAAGGTGATTCACAATATCCCTGTGGTAATCTGGTATGTTTCCACTTCCTATTTCGGTAAGTGAAGCTTGTCAAGTCTTGTGAGTCTGGGTGTAATGGTATTGAGAAAAAAGCATTTTTAAGGTCAATCACTGTAAACCGTGATGCTTCTGCTGGAATGCCACACAAAATTGTGGCCGGGTTGGCTGTTACTGGATACTCTGCTTCTACTATGTTGTTCAATGGTCTGAGGTCCTGTATGAACCGCCAAGACCCTCCTTTAGCCTTGCGCACCGGGTACACAGCTGTGTTGCATGGGGATTCTGAGGGGACCAATATGCCATTGTTTATAAGGGCTGTTATGGTTTCGTATATGCCCTCATCTGCCTCTCTTGACAATGGGTATTGTTTCACTCTTGGTAGTATGGCACCCTTTTTTAATTTTATCCTTACACCCCCTATGCTTTTAATGCATCCTACATCATAAGGGCTAATAGTCCATAATGATTTTGGCACCTTTGACATATCTTCTTTAAAAAATGGGACTGGTGTGCCAGCGGGTGCCTCAAGTGCCATTGCAATTTTCTGTGCCACTTGTTTGTGAGCCACTGTTAGCCACATTTCTACACTCATCATGAACACCATTTCATTTTCCTCCTTTTCTTCTGAAAACAACTCTTCATCTGACACCTGGGTCAGCCTACATCCTTCTGCTAGTGCTATCACCGCCCTCCATGCTCTCCCTTCTTTATCTTGGGCGTGCACAGCAACATAATCAGCTGTTGCAATAATGCTCTCAATGTCCACTGCAAGGACCTTCCCTTCCAGTTCATTAGCTGGTGTTTCTGGTCGGAATAGATAGGCTGCTGGTCTCCTCCATATTTTCCCTCCTATCCCTGGCATCCATGCAAATGCCATGTCTGTTCCGTACTGGAATAGCTCGCCGTCTACCGGCTCCGCCCTGATCGCTATCTGTCCACAGTATGCTTGCAAAATCTGTCGTGCTGCAAGCATGTTAATCCCTGGAGTAGAGCAAATTATGCCATCCTCTGTAAAGGAGATCGTCATATTTAATCTGTTCATTATGTCCCTCCCCAGTATGTTTACTGGTGAGGCACTATAATACAAAAGTGGTACTGACAGATCGTAATCTCCAATAGATAGCGGAACGTTATCAGTAAATGGAACCAACCCTTTAGCCCCAGAAAACCCTTGTGTGTTCATGGCTTCGCCTGACATCTTAAACTTCCCTTCCCTTATGCAAGACCGGGTTGCCCCGGTGTCAACAAGGAATGATAATTTTTTGTCACCTATCGTTACCTCTATGCGTGGCTCCTCCGCACTATTAGGTGTTACTGACAGGATGGGACACACCAAGGCCGTCTGTGGGCTGTCCTATTGGGGGTACAATGACTGGCCATTCCCTGTGTAAGGGTTGTGCCCCAACACCGTCACCCCACCCAATTGCGTTCGTTCAGGTTGTGGTGGTGGTTGTATTAACGCTGCACCAGTTACTTGTGGCAGGTATTGTTTTATTTGTTGTTGTGGTAGGGAATAGTGTTGGTCACTCCCTTGTGGTGACATCTGCTGTGGTTGTATGCCCTGCTGTTCTTGTGATGTCCTATGTTGTGCTTGTTCGTTCCATGCTGGTGTTCCTGGCCTGACCCTGCATGTACGTGACATGTGTCCTAATAGTCCGCAGCTCCAACACACGGGTGGTTCCCTGTTTTGCCATGGGAAGTTCCCTGTGTTGTCCTGGTATACTGGTTGCCCTGTCTGGTAGTTATTTCTGAGTCCCCCAGCCTGTTGTTGGGTATTATATCCGTATCCTCTTCCCCTCATAAACCCTCCTCTCCCTCTATTATAATTATAATACCCAGCTCCTTGCATTGGGTACCCTCCTCCCATGTTCTGTGCGTGTGATTGCAGAGGCAGCACTTGCTCTATTACCTCTTGTGGAGGCGCTATTTGAGCTGGATTTTGTGCAGCCACTACTTGCGTTGGGCTTTGGGCCATTGGTGTTGGCGCAGTTATTAGTGCCCCTTCCATGGTATATTTAGTAAGTTTTTTCTGTACTAATTTGGCCTCTTCTGTTTTCCTGTCCTCTTCCTTTTGTTTCATTTTTCCTTGCCATGTTCTACAGTGATGTACTATAGTCAGTTGTATTTCCGGCCATGGTTTTGCTTCCATCCCCACTACTTTCTTTAATTGTCTCTGAACTCCTTCTGGGAGCCCTTGTACTAGTATATGATAAAATATGGCTGGTGTTTTGTCCCATTGTTCTCTAGTTTCCATGCGCCACTTCTCTTGAATATCCTGGATATAATCAACAGGATCCTCGTTCTCACCCATCTTACGGGAAGTAATGGCTCCTATGTCTGATGTGTCTGGGTACTGCACTCTTAGTGCCTGCCATAGCGCATGTCTGCAGTTTGCAAATGGTGCCCCATCATGCGATGTGTTTGTTATTGTTACCCCATGGAATCCCGCTCTTTTCCAAATGTCATCCGCTCTATCCCCTAATATTGATATTAACAGGCCCTTAACATCTCCCACTGCTAGTTTCTGTCCTGCGGTGTGTTTTTCCATTTCATATATCCATTTACCCGCACCTCCACTTAATGATGGGAGCCTACATTTTATGTTTTCCTTATCCGTATGTTTCCAAGGTACATATTGTGGTCTAACCCCTCCTCTCTCCAGCAGTGGCATTACATTCTGTCTTGTGTCATCCTTTATGCTCCATGATGTTAACTCTTCACACCCCTCCTCTTCCCCCATTCCTTTTACTACTTCAAATCCTTCCTTACTACCTCTTCTCCTACCTCCCTCTTCTTCCTTTCCCCTTTTTTCATCCTTTCCTGTGTTCAATATTGGCACGTCTGTTTGCCTGTCTTGCCTGCGACTAGGGAGGTCCCTAAGCCGACATGCATAAGGTGTAACTTCGTCCATGAAGGGTGCGAGCTTTATTCTGTGCAGAGAGCGTGCAGTTGTTGAACATGTGGGGTGTGGCGTTAGAGAGCGTGATGGTGATGTGGGTGGCGTGTGTTGGTTGGTGAGCGTCGGTGGCGTGTGTTCGTTAGTTTGTGTTTCTCCCATTCTTTTCACTTCCTCCTTACTTCTCTCCAGCTCCTCCCATCTTCTACTCACCCATGGCGAATCTATGTTTGTTCTAGTGAGGTATAGCTTATCTAAGCTTTCCCTTTCACTCTTCCTTCCATCCTCACTACAAAAATCATTCATAAATTGCGCCCCCCACTCTGCCTTTTTTCCTTTTATTGTTACAGTTTTTAAGTCTATTAGGTCTCCCTCTTCCTTTCCGTTGTTACCACCTGTTCCCCTTAGTGCTGACGTTGTTGCTACCTCTCTATTTTTATATACTTCTCCCCATCTTTCACTCTCCCTCTTACTCTCTTCTCTCTCCCCTTCACTCCTCTCCTCCATCTCCCTACTATTTTCCTCTCTTTTCCTTTTTAATTCCTCCATTACTTCGTTGCTCATCTGTTCCAATATCCTTTCATCCTCTCTCCTCCTTTCCCATTTCACCCTTTCTCTTTCTACTATACTCTCTATTACCTTCCCCTCTTCATATTTTTTAGCTGTCTCTGATATTATCCTCCTCCTCCATATTTCCATTTCTTTTTCATTTTCTTCTTCTTCCTTCTTCTTCTCCCTCATCACTACTCTTGATACCCTTTCTGCTGCTGCTTTTACCCTTACAGCTTCCCTCTTTCTCTCCTCACTTTGCTCCCTTAATTTTTCCAATTCGTCCTTACCTTCTTTCCTTTTCCTCACTCTCTCTCTTTCCTCCCCCTCAAGTTGTTTTATCAGTTCATTCTGCTCATCCCTTAGTTTAGCTAATCTTTCCTCCAAAATCTCTTCCTTCTGCCGTAGCAGCTCCTCTCCCCTCATTTCACTCTCTCTTTCACTATCCTCGTTTGTTCTCTTTACCGCCTCCCTTTCCTCTCCAGTTAGTGATCCTCGTAATTTCAACAATATCTGTGCAGCTACCCACTCATCGTTTCCTATCTCTACAGTCTGCTCTTCTCTCCTCCCGTCCCCCATTGGTATCTTTCCATGAGCCACATATGGTGGAGGGCTGTATGCCGGGTTTGAGTATCCTTCAGCCGCCCTTAACTGTCCTTTTATTTCTCCTAATTCTCTTAAAGGGTACAACCCTCCTCCCTCTGTTTTCACTCCCGGTGTTAAGGGTATCTCATTGCTCGGTTCCTGTTTTATGTCAGCTAATTTATCAACCTTTCCTCCACCCAGTTTTTCATTCCCCATATTCTTTGTTCCTTCACTCTCCTTTTCCCCATCCGTTCCTTCTTTCTTAATCTCCTTTTCTTCCGGTGTTTCCCCCATAGTGAACATTCCATTTGGTCCTGGTCTAGACCCCTGGAACATCCTCCATAAGTTAAACACCTCCACATGGTTTGCCAACTTCTTCCCCTTGTATGTATTGTGCAGATGGTTTAATAGTGAATGTTGGGCATATGGGTCAAAGCTACCATTAGGCGGCCATGGTGTCAACATTTTGTTGTCCGTCCCCTGGGTCCACTCTATGCTGTACTTAATTAACTTCTCCCTATGTGGTGGCAGTGTGGTGCATATATGTTGTAGTGGGGTAGTGAGGGTATTCCCCCACCCTCCCAACCCTCTCCCGTATGACATACTAGCGCACCCTTTCTTACCCTTCCCCTTGCTACCAGTTTGCAACATACAACCTTTTATTGCTTACCTTGCCCCGCAAGTGTGGGGACTTACGACAATCCTTTGACAAATTATGCAATGATAATAATCACAAAAAAAAAAAAAAAAATTATAAAACAAATATATTTATGATGTTATATTACATTCCTTCCCCTACGGCCCCCTGCGGCCGAAGCGCACGCAGCCCCCTGCAGCTGCGTACCCCTTACGACGATCTTACACAGTCGTCCTTTTTCCCCGTTCTCCTCCCACCTTTACACTTGCCGTGGCCGGCGTTCTCCGTGCGCAGCCACGCCCCCTTCCCCTTCTCCTCTTTGATCCACTCGTTTATCGTTTATCTCCGTGTCCGCTCCTTTATCATGTTTCTCTTCCCCACCAATGTCAAACCCAAAGCTTCTTGTGTTCACGATATCTTACTAAATCCCTACTGGTGACGTCACCTATTTCTTCGAACTACTGGTATATTCGTGTTATGTTCTTTAAATTCAAAATACACTTGCAATCTACCCCGCTAACCCTACAGCTGTCTTCCTGTCTCTCCTGGAACAAGGTAATCTCATCAATACTATAACCGGACTGCGCACGCTGCGTCGCCTCGCGTGTGATACGCCCCTCAACAGGAGGGCTTAACCAGCCAATTATCTTCCGTTTTGGGCAACTACGTAACTAGCCACCGCCCACAGGGAAACGTCATCTACCTATCGAGTTTCTTGCTCGAACAATAGGGAACCTCATCTACTCATTGAATGATAAATGTCAAATCGTAGGAAACCACACACACCCACCCTCACACGTAGTCGCGATTTAGGCCAATCAGTGTCTTTCGAGCGGCTGCACGTGATGTTTTCGTGCCCCGCCCCCCTCTTTCGCGTAACGTTAGCTTTTTGTTGCGAGCGTCTGCACGTGTTGTTCTCGTGCCCTGCCCCCCTCTTTCGCGTAACGTTAGCCGCCTTCTCTCGCACTCAATTCACTACCATTCATTCCATTATCATCACTCAATTAAACCTTCACCCCACCTTTTTACAATACCTCCCTCCTCCCTTATTTACTTCCGCCCCCTCCCTCACAATTTCGCATTGCTTGTTGTGCGTGTCATGCTCACCAAGTTCCCTCGATGCAGGGCCGCTCGACTGCGTGCACCCCTCCAAGCGGCTCGCCACCTCCCCTCGTCTGGACCACGTCTGGACACTCGCCGACCGCGGGCGGGATACTTCTCAACCGGCTCCCGAGGGCCAATATCCGGATTGCGCTGTCCGGTCCTCTCGCAGCTCCGCGATGGTCCTGTAGTCCTCAGAAGGGGGCAACGGCAGAGGGGGCCGCGCCGCCGGGCCTCCCCGCAACGGGAGTGCCTGGAAAAATAAAAAATAAAAATCGATCTTAAACAGATCTCAGCAGTGCCTCCAACTTGTCGGGGGGGATTCTGCCGGGGTCGGCCGGGCCGTCCGCAGACCTCCGGGCAGGGAGGCCCCAACTCCTCCCGTGTATATCTCGGATCGAGACAGAGTATGAGGCACACACAAGGAGCAAGGCAACTTCTGTCGTTTATTATGCAAACGGCAGGGATGGGTCAAGGAGCGTACGCGTTCGTCCTGACACACACACAATAGTGGGGCTCGCAGGCCCTTTTTACTACATTATGACGCGCTACTTGCGTCATTCCAAAAAGTTACCAAAAGAACCTATCGCCACTCTTGATTGGTTGCTCGAGTGGTGGGGTTAGTATAGTACGCATATAGAGAATGATATTAGTGGTTAAGATGTAGTCAGGTGGTATATCTGGGTTGTCCCTACAATTAGATACATAAGAATTGTTACATGAAGACCCCTGAGGATTGGCTAACGTTACTGACGTCTGAGATAAGAACCTCATGTTCTGATTGGTGCATCCGTGAGCTCCCCAGCCTGGGACCACCGTTGTTCCCAGCACACGGTGCACCTGTGGTTGCAACAGTGTTTCAATATGGGTACGTGCAGGCAATGTGAGGATTTATTCATAGGTGGGAGACTGACCGTTCCCACTGTAGCAGGTGTCCATTGAGCCTTTCAAGTGTGTCGGCCTGCGTCTCGTAGCGAGGTACCCAGACGCCTTTTCTCTCCTGGGTTTTGGCATCTCGTCAGGTTCGGCTTGGTCACGTGGGGAGGGACCGTGTTTGAGGCATAATTCTGCACAATTAATATTGTTTTTCCACTGTATGTCTGGTTTAATTTGCAGATATGATTTTAACATTGGTACGTGGAGTGCGAGGTTGCAACATCGTGCCTTTGAAGATTTGTTTCTTGACTGTGGGTTTGCAACATTACGACCTTGGCTGGTTGCTCCACTGGGTTCTTTCTGCAGGCTCAGCAACCTGACTTTTGCTTTGTTAATGTCCACGGGAACTCTTGCTTGAGGCCTACTTGGGCCTGGTGCACGAGTAATCCATTTAGTGCATGGATGCTTTAGGTTATAGTGGCATACAGTTTCATGGCCAGTATCGTGTTTCCATTATATCTCTCATGATGGTAACGGGTTTCAAGAGAAGCGTGAGCAAGCGTTATAAATGAGCTCATGGTGCGTCTTGCGTTTCTGCATTCTGAAAGCCTATGTAAAAATAATAAAGATGCACGTCCGTGAATAAGCCTGTCGCCTACGTCAGAGCACTGAGTATGTTCTTCGTGTAGATTGGTGTGGAAATGTTCAGCGTGTATAATAGTTCAGCGGTGCTTCCCGTTATCTAGGTCGTCATGGCATCTCTAACGATGTGTAGATTTCAGTCTAGTTGGTCCGTGCCGCAGGTGTCGGCATGGCCAGTGCGGGCTGTTGGGCAGGCAGATGGACACATCCGTATGTTTCTGTACCAGGGTATTTGGTCATCTGGTAAATGGGCAAACTCTTCTCGTGGCGGGTGTCTGGGCCGCGACCCTCTAGGCCAAGCGCGAGAGGTGAAGGACGGGAGTCTGGTTTTCCATTCTCCCACTTCACTACATTCCATTCATTTCACTTTATCATACCATCATTCACACAAATACTCTATAACCTCAAATTTGGGTCACACTATAATAATCTAATACAACAATATTCAATTTAGATCCTCTTGATGCAGTCTTAAATATAAATGACTGCCTGTCCCCAATCAAGCCGTAGGTCGGCACGTGTTTCAGGTTGCATTTTCTAGACTTTAGTCAGTCCACTATGTACACCAACAATCTTCAGCACAAAAACAGGAACATTAACATCCCTTTAGATCTAGTAGGGTGGATCAGATTGCTTCGAAAACACACACAGGGTGTCTCAAAACAAATCCTCTGTGGAGCCTTCTTCCTTTATGCACGATTTCCTTTGAAAAAAATCATATGTGTCTACTCTCCCCAGCTTATGGACCATGCCTTATTGCTCTAACCATCTTCATATAATTGAATGATGTCCGGCTAGAACCTCCTTCTATTTTAGTACACACGGGTGTCATTAAATTAGGAACCAATCCTGGAAATGTTCCTGCTCTTCGTAAAACGTTTCCTCTGTCAGAGGGTCCCATTTTGGTTTGTCTTCCTACATATGAGCCTAGTGCCAAAGGTGCCAGGACTGGCTCCAGGAGCCCTTTTGCAGTGGTTTTAAGGCCCTCAGGGTTTTGGTGGGAGCCTGCTTGTGGCACAACCTGTGCCCCCTCACAGTGGTCATGACATCAACCTCGAAAAATGTAATTTCTTCTGTCGAAAAAAAAGTTCTTCATATAAGAAAGACTTGAAACGGTGATGTTGACCATTTTATTACGATGATTAGATTGCCTAAGCATTGTCGATTTTGCCCATCAATTGATTAAATTTCGCTTTTTTTGGTTCACTGCAAATCATACTTCAATCAAATAAATAAAAAAAAAATCTTGGTCCTGAGGAGGACAAATGAACGAAATGTTAGGACACTATGTCAAAATCAGTTAACAGCATTGTGAAAGACGTGGCCTTAAACAAAATTAAAGGGTGTTGTATCTAAACGAGTAGACTTAAATGTCTGATTATTTATTTTAATATGTCTTAATCAGTAGACAGCATTTGTTAGATATGGGTGGAACTACATTTGCAATTTGTCTTCATTTGATTTGTTTGTAAAGATTTTTGCATTTTTCACGTGATTTTGCAATTGGCTCTCTTGTACCTTTTAAAATCACTTTTTCATCACTCTTTTAGAATTCATAAAATGATTAGAGACTCCAAATATTTTAATATATGTTAGGTTTAGTGTTTTTCCTTGGCCAAATGTGCACATCCTCTAGGAAGGTCATTCATGAACCTTTTTTAGTTCATATATCTTTATTGGATGTAACAAATGCATAAAGGCAAAAAACATAAACAAAATACATTACGTGAAACATCACAACCAAAATTGAGCAATATCAACCCTCTAATTGATTGTATCCAGAGCATTTATCTTCAGATATCTGCAATATATTAGTTCCTTCTTTTCCTTACCCCCCACTGTACAGCCCTTTTCACATCAGGCACCCTTGGCTATCTGTCCCATCTACATTTATTCGTGTGCTTGCAATTTCAAATGTGCAACAAATGCACCCTGCTTGCACATCTATTGTTTGTAAAAATTAGCTTCCCTCCCAATTTTGGGTTTGTATATTCATATATACATGTATGTAGTTCAGAAGTGGAAACATCAGATGGGGATGAACCTGTTTCAAAAAGCTTCACTTAGACAGCAGGATGGACAAAAAGGGAAGAGAACAATATGCCGGACAAGGAAGACGAGCAGCAGGAAAAGCCAGAAAATCAAGACGAGGCGGGGACGCCAGCACAAGCAATCAGCTGAACATAACAATGCGCTCTGGCAGCAGTCAGAGAGGGAGACCAAGAGGAAGGAAGACTTTTTATTACAAATCTTTAACATTTCAACTAGAAGGTTAACTGAAAGTGAAATATCAGTTCTCTCACTAGGTTTATCCTTTAGTCCAACCTATACCTACGATTACACTTCAAAAAGAGTGGACTTATTTAAATTCATCAGAAAGCTAAAATTGACAAAATGTTATGTGACTAAAGTCAAGGACGGTACTACTAACAAAAATATGGCCAGTAGTGAAATATCTCCCCTCAAAGAAAGAGACTCGGCAGGTCTAGTGTGTCTTGTTGATATGGATAAGTTCCCATCATCGAGTGGGGAAGAATTTGGAATGCTAGACAACAGTACACTTAAAAATCAATTTCAAACCTAAATCGATCTTCTGCCCCAACATAATATGTAGTCCAATAGATACATTCGAAAATCTGGTCATGAAGGACTTAAGAAAACTACCTGCGACAATTTCTTCCACTTCAAGAATTTTTAGTTTTTTGCAGTTTAAGGTGCTTGAAGATATGAGGCATGACAACACTATAACCATTCGTCCATCAGATAAAGGTGGGGGTGTAGTAGTAATAGACAGTGTCAAATATGAAGAGGAAGTCAAGAGACAACTAGGCAATATGGAGGACTATAGAGTAGTAGAAAATACTAATCTGAAAGATGTCGGATGTTTTAACCCACCAGGCTCTGCCCTGCGACATCCCTGTGTGCTGGTGGCACCAGAATCAACAAAATGGTTGCGAAAGCCCCATGCGCGCCAAAACCTATGAAAATTGCGCTTTGAAACTGGAAAAGATGGCTGCCAAATCTACTTTGCCTGTTGTCAGAGGAAGAAGGCGGGGATTGCTCTTGAGCTACAAGAAACCTTTGGAGGCAGGGATAGACATTTATGTTGATTCTCAATGGACAGAAAGCATATTTTTGGAAAAGACTGACAAAGGACTGTGCAAATTTGTAAAAATTGTAAAATTACAGTTTTGTTAATGTGATTTATTTTGTGCACGTTTTAAAAGGACCCAGAACTATGTGCTATGTTATGAGAAGGCATAGTGAAAATTCTGGTTTTGTAGCAATTGCATTCATGTCAGAAGCACGAAACTTCATGCGATTATGCCCAGATATCATGCGCACATATGTACAAAATTGTGGACAAATCAGATGTGTCCCGGAAAAAAGTGCAAAAAAAAAGTCAATTCTGCCCCAAGGCCTCACAGCTATGGGCTTTGGAACATGTTCTCCAACAAATATGTGATCTATGTATGTCATTGGTATAAAGATTGTACACATCTAAAGATGTATTATATCAAAAATTGATTTTATGTACAAAAGGCAAAGGGGAGGCAAAGGGGAGGTATTCCCTGTCTCATAAACCACATCATCATGATGGCACTCTGTTTTCCCCTCCAATCAAGGGAGAGAGCAGACTTTAGCCAATGCACTAACTAGGGGGTGCGCCTAGGATAATTCAGCTTACCCACCCCTTTATGAAACACATAAATAGAGACATCTTAGGACCTAGGAAAACACACGCATCCACCCACCATCTCGAGATTGGCGAAGCACTATGAAGGAGATCCCTCCATACTCCTTGTTCCAGAATCCAAAAACTTTGCAAGCAGAAAGGCTCAGAGCATAGCTGAACCATTTTTAGCTGGGCCTAACTTCCAGAACCCATCCCTCAATTTAAGGGGAAACAAAAAAGAAGCAGCCAAGCTGTGCTGTAACTGCTTGCCTGCCAAAGAATAATTTTCATAACCAGAAGGACAGATTAAACCCTGTCTCGTGCCGTGCTGTGCTGTGCAGACCAGAGAGCCATTGCAGATCCAGCCCAGTCCTGCCCTGCGGTGTCCAGCCAGAGGGCCTTGCTGATCGCTGACTTATCGAAAAGCTCCGACATTAAAAACTCTATTGTCTCCAAGTATGGTAGTTACTAAAACTGCTGCCCTATCTAACTTCTTTACAGAAGAGCGTCAACCAAGTTTCAGAAAGTGTGCTACTTGTAAAATGTGTGACTTTACATCAAGAAAACCATTTGTCAGCTCAAACTGATTGTCATGGAAATACAATCATAAGATTACATGTTTAACTAAATATGTTGTATATGTTATAACTTGCACATGTAGCTTGCACTATATAGGTTCAACTATAGGACCATTAAAACTGTATATTGCAGCATTACAGAGCGATTAAGAACAGGGATTTAACATATCCATTAACAGGACATTTTCTGGAAAAGCATTCTGGCATGTCTTTTTTGGGTTTAGCCCATGTACCCTTACGATTGGGTAACAGAGAATTAAGGTTGCGACAACTTGAGGCGTCTCTAATTTGCAAATTTGACATCCTACAACCGTGGGGTTTGAACACAGATCTAGAAATGTTTGTGTTTCTCCAATGAACAGGAAAATGCACAGATGACTACATTGGAGATGTGTGTGGCAGATCATGCAGGATTTACCTTTTTGGTTCCTAGATATACTCAGGGATGCTGTGGCACCTAAATAAAAATATGTTATGCATTTGCATTTTTAAGAATTCATTTGATGCAAGAGAATGTACTGTATGCACTAGCACTTTATAGGACTGAGGCACTAGCACTTTACATTGGTTATTTCATATATGAACTTGAATTGCTATTTTATAAGATTCTGAGGAAAAGCGTCCCACTCAACATGAGGTCCAACTATAGGAACAAAGAGTGATCCTGCATGGCTGCCATACACATAATGTTGCCCCGTGTCTAAATACTCTGAGAATTTAATTATAATGTTTTAGGTATTAATTATATAACGATGGAAACTGACGTTTTCGAAACACATGCTTTCTCATTTTTTTACATTTTGTATGCATGCACTGGCACTTTGAAGTTTTGTTGTATGTGACCGGTTGTATTTTCAACTATTGTGTAGTGTTGTCATTGATTTCAATGATGAGAATGTTTAACTTTAAAATGTGGACAGTTTAGGTACTACACCAGACATAGTTTTAAGCATATGTGTTACGTGGTACATTTCTGATTCTGCACTTTCTTTTGGTTCGAGATACATCACATCTGAAGCAGGAACACTGGCCTAATGATTTGACATAAGGACTGGCCTAAACATCTAACAGCCATGAAAGCAGATGTCGCAGAGAACCACCAGAGCACAACCAGCCCAGCTAGCTGTGGAATGCCGCAGGCCTCGCAGAGACGGGCATGAACAGCCCTCCCTTCGAGAATGTACACAGTTCGGATGCTGCTGGCTCAAGTCCCAAGGTTGATAAGAGCCTGACTTGCAAAGACAATCTGAAGTTACGAAATGTACTTGATTGCCTTTTCTTCGGCGAAATGAACTATTGTTATGAATACGTACGGCTAATGGGAGGAGATTAATATGTAGCTTTGCATTGTACATAAGTATGAGCCAGGCCTGGGAGGGGGCAGAGTCGATGCAGCCCTCCAGAGCCTGGTGTGTGTGTTAACATTACAGCACTTTTACAACCCCACTTCTGGCTTTGTGGGTTATTTGTGTCCGAGTGCCAAGTGCGTGGAATGCCTGAGACGGTGCGAGGGAGCTGGATTTGCACTAGTATCGGGGAGAGCAGGACGAACGATTGTAACATATGGTGCCGAAACCCGGGAGCTCTTCTGTTCATCAAGTGCACAGAGATAACAGCAATACAACGGGTAAGTGAAAACATTTTCGCGGACCCTGTTGCATGTTGCGGTAGTGGAATTTGGGGAATTTGGAGTCTTCAGGGACTCTAGGAATAATACAAAGATAGGGCAGAGCATTCTTAGGCACCTGTAATACAGTCAGAGCACCGGGGCGTGGAGAGTGGGTGTAGGGTCGATGCTGTAGAGGGCACAGAGTGGGAGGTCTGTCTGAAGGTTCAGTAAAAGAGCAATAAAAAGAGGAATAAAAGAGGAATAAAAGAGATTAAAGAATACAGATTACAGAATACAGTTTCAGTGGCAACATGGCAGATGCCGGTCCACTGACAAGGCAAGAGGCGGGTGAAGATCTGTCATATAAGTCGGGGGCAAGGGCTGTGCTGGAAAGGCTGAAGAGCATGTTGCACAATTGGGATGTGATCCCCCAGTCGGTACAAAGGAAGAAGGAGTTTGGGGCTGCCCACGAACATCAGTTACAAAGGGTGGTGAAGGGAATGGACAAGGGAGGAAGTGCTGAATCACAACAAAAGGTACAGAGTGATCAGAGACGCTCAGATTTTGAAGTAATGCTTACACAAAAGTTCATGATCGGCACAAGATGGCAGCTGCTAGTAGAGATAAGGAGGGTGGTTGAAGGGAATGTGGAGGAAAGGTTAAGATCCGCCAAGGGGTGGGCAGACATTCTGAATGCAGCTGATGACGCATGGCTGAAAATGAAAAAAACAGTGTTAGTAAAGGAGGGGGAGGAGAGAGGACACACAGAGGGGCAGGAATGTGAGGTGCCAGCACCAGTGCCTTTGGGGGTTGGGGTGGATGACGCACAACGCTGTGGGGATGGCTCTATGTATTTCCGAGAAAGGGAAGGAAGTGGGGGAAGATACCGGAGGGAGGACATTTTGGAAGAGAGAGATGCAATGACTGATTTGGCAAACGGGGTCCTGACAAAATGGGGGAAGGCATGTCCAGACAAAGGGGCAATAAATAAACTGAATTTCAGAAGGACAGGTGACTGTGCAGTGTGCACCTTAGACAAGGAATTGAACAAGATGATAGTGAAAGGTGTAGTGTCAAGCGAATACATGCCAGAGAATGTCAAATCACAACAAGACGCTTTCAGGGCATGTGCACCAGAGAAGCACATTGACAGGCCCACATATGAAGTTGGTGGTCAGTGTCAGCGTCACTTAATAGTGTTTGGGGGGGAAAGAGCAAAGCATGGTGAAGCACAATCAGTGGTGCTGCATCTGGGAAGAAAGATGGTAACTGCATCTGAGCGAGAGTGGCCCGTGGCACCTGACAATGATCCACAGCCAGAGCTAATGGCATCCATAGAAGATAAGGAGTGTCATTTGATGGAGGGGCCACAGCTTGAAGTGGTGGAGATTATCTTACAGAAGAGCAAGAAGCAGGATCAAAGGAAATGTGAGCGCCTCCTGGGTATTTGGAAAGCAGAGGATGAACTAATGATTAAGCTTCTCAATGCAGAGAAAGGGCAAGACAATGCATTTCAGTGCCCGACAGAGAGGGCCTGGGGGCCCACAGCAAAAGATGAGTGGCAGGAGCACATGGACATTTGTGTGGCTCAATGGAAGAACAAACAGAAAGAGGTGCCCAAGAAGGAGCAGTTCAAACAGATGGATGAGAAAGACACACAGTGGCAAGACTGGCTGTCATTTGTTCTCCATGGACTGCTGAGAGAGTTTTCAGCGACCAGGTATTCACCATGGAAGATGCTACTTGGGAAAAATATGACAAGCACTGACAAGTGGCTGCTGACACTGACTGCGGGTGCACCTAGGGAATGGGAGGTACTAGAGGGTTACTATCTATTGGAAAGTAAGGGAGAGTTTGACTTGGACAGTGCAAACAAACATGACAGGCACATGTATGTGGTGTTGCTGAATGTGAGAGTGACAGGGATGCTCAGATCTGGAAAGGGCGGGACATGTAGTTATGTTTGTTTTAGATGCACTCTAGATTATGGCTGAGGTTAATAGGTGGCAGTGTTTATGCAATACAGTACAGTGAAGGGCTTTAGATGAGTAAAGACATAAATAAGCTGTCTTAGTTTGGTAATGTTTTTTGTTATTTTTCTGCTTCTTTATTGAGTAAGAATAGTTTTATTACAATGTGCTTATGTAGAAGTAGTGCAAGGGTTTTCGTTAGTGATTGATAGATAAAATAAGAAGAGATGAAAAAAAAGTGGGCACATGTTACGTGGTACATTTCTGATTCTGCACTTTCTTTTGGTTCGAGATACATCACATCTGAAGCAGGAACACTGGCCTAATGATTTGACATAAGGACTGGCCTAAACATCTAACAGCCATGAAAGCAGATGTCGCAGAGAACCACCAGAGCACAACCAGCCCAGCTAGCTGTGGAATGCCGCAGGCCTCGCAGAGACGGGCATGAACAGCCCTCCCTTCGAGAATGTACACAGTTCGGATGCTGCTGGCTCAAGTCCCAAGGTTGATAAGAGCCTGACTTGCAAAGACAATCTGAAGTTACGAAATGTACTTGATTGCCTTTTCTTCGGCGAAATGAACTATTGTTATGAATACGTACGGCTAATGGGAGGAGATTAATATGTAGCTTTGCATTGTACATAAGTATGAGCCAGGCCTGGGAGGGGGCAGAGTCGATGCAGCCCTCCAGAGCCTGGTGTGTGTGTTAACATTACAGCACTTTTACAACCCCACTTCTGGCTTTGTGGGTTATTTGTGTCCGAGTGCCAAGTGCGTGGAATGCCTGAGACGGTGCGAGGGAGCTGGATTTGCACTAGTATCGGGGAGAGCAGGACGAACGATTGTAACAATATGTTGTCATGACTTTAACAGCATGGAATGACTGCTGCTCGTGAGGCTTTACAAAGCACTCTGTTTCCCTCTTGTGGGCCGTTTTTTAATGTGCACTGCTATTTATAACAGTGCACAATCAATCATTAACAGTTATAGTGCACTAGCACTTGGAGAAACATGAACATTTGAAAATAATGAGGTAATCTCAATAAAGTCTACCAGTATTGGCACGCTCACCCCCAGTCTATAATAGATAATTTATCCATTGGGTTACTTCGCTTTGAAATGAATATGAGACATTTGACCTATAATCTGGTTAAATTTAGACATTTCAATATGGAAGCAGGATTCAGCAGGCATTTGCTGGTACGCTTCATGATCATGTGATCACTAGTCATGTGACTTGGGGGAGGAGTTTGCCGCGTATGGTGGGTTTGTTTAAATTACAAGTGTTTGGATGCTAACTTGAATCGTTTTAGACTGACGAAGCTCGGAACGCGAGCGGAACGCGTGGCGTGAGTCCACCCTGGAGGGTGAGTGACTTTTTAAACTTGTTTGTCATGCAGGTGAGCGCAACATTTGTGCTTGCTTACAAAGGTGTGTGTTGCACTAAGATGCTAAAATATAGACTTTTTGATTTTATAAGAAAGCAGTAAGGACTTGTGTGCTTGGGTATTTTTGTACACACATTCTAAGGTTTTTTTGTAGTGCTACAACCGAGGAATAGTGAGTGTCTTGTCACATATATATATATATATATATATATATATATATATATATATATATATATATATATATATGTGACAAGACACTCACTATTCCTCGGTATATATATATATATATATATATATATATATATATATATATATATACTACATGGCCATAGTAGCGGTCATGTAGTTATGTTTAAGTTGCTAAACCCATAGTAAGAGCACTTTTTGGGTGGCTTACAACTTTGCTCCCCCTGGACGAATCCTCACCAAACGTTGCAAAATAAGAATATGGCCTACTTTGAATTCATTTGCAAAGTCTTGTGAGGTTTGGTCAAGGGGGGGCAGAGATATAGGGGAGGTTCCCAAACTTTGTTTTTTTTCCCATAGACTGAAGGGAGAAAAAAATTTGCTCATGCCTACAGCCCAAACTGCTAGACGGATTGTCACCAAATTTGCGGAAGGAGTGGCTGCTTGGTCCCAAAAGCATGCATTTCTAAATTTGTTGGAAATCAGTACATTAGTTTCTTTTAAAACAACCAAATAGTAGGTCAAAAAAATTATGTGATATCTATGTCCGCTCCGCAGACACACTTCCCTGTTCGATCCGCGGGCAGGACTCTGATTGTTTTAGAGGGCAACGTGGTGTCCGCGGACATCAGACGCACTCGCTGATTGGATAGTGAAAAGCGTGAAGTGTGCCAGATTTTTGGAAACGGCCGCCATCTTGGATTCACAGACAGCGGCCGGTAAACACATATTAAAAATCACAACATTGCACTTGTCAACCTTATCAAATAATTTCTGGGGAGGTGAGGGGTGAGTAGGTATGGCCCACCCACTTATTCTTTAATCAACCTTAATGGCCCTCTTCCCAGTCTCACACCATTCTAACTACCCGCTATTCTATTGTTACTATACAATTTCCTGGCCCCTCCTCCTCCACCAGCCACTAGGCTACTTCAACAATCCCTTTAGCACTACTATTTACAGCAACACTCTTGTGCCAGCCCTACCATCTTGCCTAACACAATATACCACAATATTTATAATTTACTGCGGGTGCTCCACACCAATACATCAGCGCTTACCTGCTCTGCGTCGTACTTATGCGATGGTCTTTATGCATCAAACTCTTCAGATTGTTTTTTCCACCAGCTGACATGGTCGCATTTTGCAGAGTGGTTAGCTTATATCTAGCGTGTTACTTATATCACGATTTATTGTTAGAAAGCAACTGACCTACCTCACACCCCCCCGAAACGCAAGACACAAATCCTTTCTACATCAACCATCATGCCAATTCAAGAAAAACAAAGAACCACATCTCATCCACAGTCTCTGGTACCACGAACAATGCCTGATAATACACAGATACACGAAGAGCTACTCAACCTAACCACCCAGGGAGATCAAACACCAGACGATACACCACCATCCGTACAACCCACAGCTGCCTCGAGCTTCATAATAAGCCTAAATCCTGAACCAGCAATAGCAGACAAGTACGAAGAAATCTCAGACACATCCTTGGGAAATGTCACAACCGATGTAACAATGGAGGCAACATATGACCAAATCTCAACTGATTCATTTAGATCACGATCACAAGACCGCACCAAGGATAGTTGCACACTCCTATCATTTGTAAATCCGCTACAACAAAAACAAACTTATGCAATCCGCATTGAAAATGAAATCACTAGACCCGAACCACTAATCCTCAACCGAACAAACGTTCTACGTCCTTTTGGAGCATTACCGCAGCTAGACAAAATAGTGACAAGAGACATCAACCTGATAACATTTGTGGACGACCTGCACTTAGACAAAATCATCGTCGAGCTATATGATCCCACTGACCAAGAGCTGATACTATCAAGGCGCTCCCAACTCAAAAAGCTCGGATTCACATGCTGGGCCACCACAATAACAAGAACAACCAATGTACAAAAACCGAGACCAAAGAAAGACAGAGACGCCCACTGGCAACATCGATCCAGAACACAAACAAACTACAACAGCCATCACTCAAGAGCAACCAGGAACCAGAGCCGATCACTATACTTAGAACAATCCAGCAGATTAGAACAACCATTCAAAAGAAACTACGACTTGGAAAACTTGTACACAGAAACCGTATCCCCAGGAAACTCAACAACCTCTAGATCATAACAACTAACAAATCCGGAAACCACATAGTCACTCTGCTCGTGGAACACCAGAGGAAACTTGCATCCCTTCAATAAACCCTCACAGGACCTAGAAAACTACCAAATCATATGCCTGCAAGAAACCTGGCTCAGCGAAACGCCAGCCTGCAATGGCTTCCTGACTTTCCTCAGTCCAGCAATAGTCAAAAAACAAGGCAGACCAGCATCAGACCTCCTCACCCTAATCAAGATAAATCCTCAATGGACTTTACTGAGCACCGAAAATATCAACTCTTGGATCCAAATTACAATAACGAGCACAGAGCAACATCCAAGAAAAGAAAATCAGGAACTAACGATTGCAATTCTAAACCTATACTGGAACCCCGCAGCAATAACAACTGAATCCTTCATTGATGGAGTATTCATATCAATCAACAGAATTGTCGCAAACCAACAATCTGTAGAAATGTGGAGACCTGAACATCAACCTATTCACACAGAAGGGCACTCCCCGATCCCAAACACAAATCTCACCAAAAGCGAGTAGATGGATGAAAGAAATTACCATTCGCAATTTCATCCTCCTCGACCATGCAATGAACAACTCTACAACGTACATGCCAACATGATCCAGAGGATCTTCAACTGCAATCATCAATTATATATTTTTATCACACAACCTGCATGCATCTGTTATGACAGCTCTAACGATAACATCAGACAAAAGTGACCACAATCAATTAACTGCACACTCTCGCGCACGATCTGAACAGATAAAAACCTTACGATCATGCTCACTAGAACTCGATGGCACTTCAACCAGACTACGCATCCCACAACCAGCGATGGCACCTCTACCAAAGAGACTCCACGCTTCCACCATGAGAGATGCCGACAAATTGAACTATGAATGGATCCTAATACCTTTCCAACAAGCAGTCAAAAACAGACCACAGAAAAACCATCACCACATATACAACCAGGAAATAGCTGACAGGAAAAAATGTCTGACAAAATCTATACTTCACCTGAAGAAAACAAAATGCAGAAAACACAATAAAGATTAAAAAAAAACGGAAACAAGCATGTTCCAACTGGAGAAAATCCCAACAAAAAATCCCCCAACAGGCTGACGCATAAAACATAATGAAAACGTACAAGTCACACAACACGAGAGTCCTCTGGAATCTCCTCAACGACAATTCACAAAACCAACACAAATTGACAGTCAAAGTCTCACAAGAAAAATGGATAACACACTTTTACAACATCTATGGGGCCCGACCAACCCAGCATCAAGACGAAACGACCCGGAACAAACCAAAATGGCAAGTAAAGGTTGAATACGACAAATTCATACGAATTATCAAAAACCTAAACACCTCAAGGCACCTGGTCCCGACGGCATATCCAAAACTGTCATCAAACAGGGCCCGCCAGCCTGGGCGAATTTCATGTGCCAGATCATAGCTCTAATAAACACACAACCAAATTCCACACTCTTGGAGGTCTGCTATAATCGTCCCTATCTACAAGCAAGGCCCTCGAAACGATCCACAGAATTTTCACCCAATTGCCCTACTTGACCCGCTTGGAAAAAGTTTTGCGTCAACTCTACTAAAACAACTAACTGCTTGGGCAACAGACAATGGCAGGTTCTCGGTTAGACAAACAGGCTTCACCGCCAACGTGGGAACCAACATCAACTTGATATTACTCCACCTAATAACGAACAAAGCCATCAAAAACCACACCACTGTACATGCGGCCTTCATAGACCTTAAGATGGCCTTTGACGCCATATCACGAGAAAAACTCTGGCCCAAACTCAAAGCATGGACGTGCCCATCGAACATCCTGGAGCCAATCATCTTATTATACTTGGAAACTTCTATAAAAGTGAGGCTATCGAAACAAGGTGCTACCAGCAATGCCATCACCACGGTAAACAGACTGAAGCAAGGATGCCCTCTTGTGGCAACCCTATACAACCTGTTTACAGCAGACATCGAGGAACACCTGATCACCAACCGAACCAACCCCCCGAAAATAAACTCAATACCAGTCCCCGTTTTGGCATACGCTGATGACATCATCCTTCTTGACAAAACAACCTCTGGATTACAAGCAGCCCTGACAGCACTGAATAGATACATGAATAGAAATGAACTAGCGATAAACATCACGAAAACCAAGACAATGACATTAACTAAACTACCAACTAAAAAAGCAAAACAACCAATATTCAACATCGATGGAAATCAACTAGAAAATGTGACAACCTTCAAATATCTCGACATACCAATAAATCAGTCTAAGAACAATGGCTGGACAAAATAGAAAATACATCACAAACTCTGGCACGACAAGGATGCCTCCTCCATTGGAAATATGGCAAATTCTCTTTCAGACCAATCATGGCTTACTATGGCTTACTATAGATAAAAATACATTCCTATAGTTATTTACTGCACTGATGCAATGATGAATGCAGACACAGTAAACAGGATGAAATACGAACCAATTTTTTGGCGCAGAATTCTCCATCTCCCGCAGTCATACCGAATGCCAAGAATAAGACACGAAATGGCAACCCAATCAATTGCATCCATCGTACTCTGGAGGAGAATAGACATATTCCGAAAATACCTTTCTGACCTGAAAACCCCAGCCGTACAAATTCTGAGAGCACATGCAAATACTTTCAACAACACAGTACTACAAAAATGGAAACAGACCCTAATGAAGGAAACGGCAAACGAGGAGATATCAGAAGAACTACTAACTCTCTGCCCACAACATGCTAAAATTAAACTCCTACGAAACGATTGGATAAAAACGGTCCAAACCAAAAACTCTTATTGACAGAACCTCCAGTACAACACAGATACCAGAAGAATCCATGAGTTATCATGATATCTCCAAATGTTTCCAGACCAAACCATTAGAACAACGTTCCTAAGAATACGCTTGAACATCCTACCTACAAACTCATATCTTGCTACAACCAGGCAGATCTCCACTAAAAACAACCACTGCCGCATCTGCAAGGTCGAAACAGGTCCTGAAACCCTATTTCAGCTGGTGATGGAATGCCAGTCACTCTCAAGCCAACGCAAACAATTTGGGGCCTTTTTCGAACTCTCAGCACAGCAAATGGACACAGAAGAAAGATGGGCGGCTCTACTCAATGGGCAAAACAACAAATACACAATCACTCTTTTTCTCAGCACTATACTAGAACTCAGCAAAATAACTCCGAGACACACCTCACTTAAGACTCTATCACAGTCCTTTAAGCACAGATGAAAAAGTTTATAAACAAAGTGAACCATCTATAATAAAAAAATAAAACATTGTCAGTATTTTCTATACTTGTTTCATAAAATTGCTGCCGCAACTTGACGCACTTCATTGACACTAGACAGCCTTCTGTGATCGACTACACGTCTGACGGCTACTAGTGAATACAGCTCCTGGTCGGCCCTCGTAACCTACATCAGGCGTCGACTCTCACAGTAGTGAGAGTGTGGGGTGGACCGATTCCTTGTAAATTCCCACTACCCCCAGCCTTTCATCTCATGCTTTCCCAGCCTCTTTCCACTACCTGCTTTCCCATCTTGCGTATTTCAGCCCCTCCTTTGTGTTCATTTGAAACCCGGGCCCCACAGCCTTTCATCTCGTGCTTCCTAGCCTCTTTCCACTACCTGCTTTCCCATCTTGCATATTTCTGACCCTTCTTTGTGCTCATTTGAACCCCTCACCCCCCGCCCCCCGATTCTTTGTCTCGTACTTTCCAGGCTCTTTCTTTTTCCTGTGTTCTCCATCTACATACTCACCTGCCTTGCATCCGGCACCCAGCCGGAAGACAACAATGCACCAGAGTGCCTTTAAATCCCTTTTTTAAGAAATCCGTCAGGCCCAGCCGAACTCTCTTGCACAGTCACCCGGCATGGTATGAGTTTCCTGACCCTCCTTTGTGCTCATTTAAACCCTGCGGCATCCAGACTTTAATCTAATACTTTCCAGCTCTGTTTTCCCATCTTGCTTATTTTCTGAACCTCCTTTGTGCTTACTTGAACCTGCACCCTTCAGACTTTCATTTCGTGCTTTCCAGTCCTCTGGCTGCTTCCTCATCTTGCTTATTTCTGACCCTGCTTTGTGCCTATTTGAACACTGCACCTGCAGTCTTTCATCTCGTGCTTCCAGCCTCTTTCCTCGGCCTGCTTTCCTATCTTGCGTATTTCTGGCATTCCTTTGTGCTCATTCGAACCCTGCATCCCCAAGCCTTTCACCTTGTGCTTTCCAACCTCTTTCCTCTGCCTGATTTCCCATCTTGCGTATTTCCGGCCCTCATTTCTGCTCATGTGAACGCTGCGCTCCCCCAGCCTTTCATCTCATGCTTTCAAGCCTCTTTCCTCGGCCTGCTTTCCCAACTTGCATATTTCTGACTCTCCTTTGTGCTCATTTGATCCCTGCTTCCCCAGACTTTCGTCTCGTGCTTTGAAACCTTTTTCCTCTTCCTGCTTTCCCATCTTGCGTATTTCTGACCATCATTTCTGCTCATTTGAATACTGCACCCCCAGCCTTTCATCTCATGCTTTCCAGCGTCTTCCCTATTCCTGCTTTCCCATATTGCGTATTTCGGACCCTCATTTCCTCCCCTTTTTAACACCACGCCTCCTAGCCTTTCATCTCGTGGTTTCCATGCTCTTTCCTTTGCCTGCGTTCTCCATCTATACACACCGCTTCCTTGCACACGGCGCCCAGACTTCCATAGGTCGGCGTGTGCCCATCAAGCGACCGTAAAACAGCACTGCACTAGTGTGCCTTTAAATCCCTTATTTAAAAAATCCAGCGGTTCATCGAAACGCTCTTGTGCAGTCTCCCGGCAAGGTAAGAGTTTCCGCACCCTCCTTTGTGCTCATATGAACCCTGCGCCCCCCGCCTTTCATCTCATGCTTACCAGCCCCTTTCCTTTGTCTGCTTTCCCATCCTGCGATTTCTGACCCTCCTTTGTGCTCATTTGAGCCCCAGGGCACCCAGACTTTAATCTAATGCTTTCCAGCCCCTTTAGACTGACTGCTTTGCCATCTTGCGTATTTCTGACTCTCCTTTGTGCTCATTTGAACCCGCCCCCCCAGCTTGTAATCTCGTGGTTTCCAGCCTCTTTCCTCTGCCTGCTTTCCCATTTTACGTATTTCTGACCCTCCTTTGTGCTCATTTGAACCTTGTGTCCCACAGCCTTTTATCTCCTGCTTTCCAGCCTCTTTCCTCTGCCTGCTTTCCCATCTTGTGTATTTTGACCCTCCTTTGTGCTCATTTGAACCCTGTGTACCACAGCCTTTCATCTTGTGCTATCCAGCTTCATTCCTCTGCCTACTTTCCCATCGTGAGTATTTCTTACCCTCCTTTGCACTCATTTGAGTCCTGTGTCCCCAGCCTTTCATCTCGTGATTTCCAGTCTCTTTCCTCTGTCTGCTTTCCCATCTTGCATATTTGTAACCATCCTTTCTGCTTATTTGAAGCCCTCACCCCCCGAGCCTTTCATCTTGTACGTGGGGGGGAGCAAACATGACCCTGATGCCCCTCACACGACGCTCAACACATTGCCAGGGAAACGGCAGATGTGCCTCACTTTTAGGCCCATCACCCCGGTCCTCGATGTATTGCAGGTGTGAGAAATGTTTCTGGCTCAGACAGCCGTTCAGAAATGAAACGACATCGATCAAGCAAGTCGACTAACTGCAAAACCAGAGATTAATGACAGAATCACTGACATCACGATGTAGCCACACTTATACATGAAGTACATACCCATCCAATAATGAAGTTACACGAACATGCATTAGTTCATTGCATATAGGCACAAAGCACACCTCAGTTGGGTAGAGGACGGACACTCATACATTTTCTTTATTTTTACATCCTTTGTCAAAGCTGAAACCGCATGATGCAAAGAGTTCATATATTTAGCGTGCACATGCTTGACTGCTACTAACATGGAGAAGCCATAACGAATGATATAGAAGCTATAGGTCTGTGAAATGGAGGTCAAAGGAAAGACAGGCTTTGGGTACATGGACAGGCTGACCATGATTGCAGCAGTCAGAGGCCAGCAGAAACAAGGCACACAACCAAAGACAAGTGGAGACAGAAAAAGTCCTCTTACCAAGACAATGAGCCATCTACAGAAAATCTGGCGAAAATCCTCATAATTACAGGCAGGACAGCTTCATTTTGCGGTCTCAACACACGTGACCCAGCTGAACAGGACAATGCCCATTTAAACAAGGTAGACGAAGTGGACGGTTCCAAACAATCCAGAAGGGAAAAGTTACAAGTGTTGCCCATGAACTGCCAACTGAATGCACACTCCCAGGCTTAGGTTATCAGAGATGGCAACATTAGAGAACACTTTGCACCTCCATGTTAATTCCCATTGCCTTGAAAAGGTACACTTGGTCTGGTAATCATCCAGGGTCCCGGTGGGGGGACACATTCTCCCCAATCCAGATTCACCTTTCACGTGGGGATATAATTGGTCTCTCTGCGACCCTGCAACGTTGTAGATAGATACTAGTAGAGGTGGTCCTAGGAGGAGCCACTAGAGATGGCTATCTAGTGGTAGAACTAACCCTTATAGGTCCTATACGTAGCTTATCCAAACTGACCAATGTGAATGTGTGATAAGTTTCTTGGATGGAACCTGGATTTGTGACATCTCAACGGGATAAAACCGGGTGACACATGCTTAGAAGACGAGAGCTCCGGAGGATACTTGTTTTTCTAATGTGATCCCTGTCATTTTGTTTGCTTATAAAAGACAGTAACGTTGCCCAATGGCTGAGTCTTCTGTTCTTGTGACAAGGAGACTTCGATGAGCCCAAGAGTTCTCTATTGATAATTGGGGTGACTGGTAGAGAGCACCAGTAACATCTATACAATCTTTTGCTTTTCATTCTCTTCCCTTGCCTGCTTTCCCATCTTGCAAATATCTGACCCTCCTTTCTGCTTATTTGAACCACATGACCCCCAACCTTTCATCTCAGGCTTTTCAGCCACGTCCTCTGCCTGATTTCCCATTTTTGGCATTTCTGGCCTTCAAAGGCGTTGTTAGGGGTCGGTTTAGGGGGGCTATAGCCCTGGGTATTTTGGTTGTAGCCCCAGATAGAAGCTCAGGGTCTGCAACCAAAAGGCTAGCTAGCCCAGAATCCCAACAGCCCTGACATTAGCATAGCCCCAGATCTTTTCCAGACCTAGCAGCACCCCTGCTGGCCCTCCTTTGTGCTCATTTGAACCCTGCGACCCCCCCGCCTTTCATCTCGTGCTTTGAAATTATATTTGACATAATACCGCCTGATAGTAAATATTGGCCTAAGCACATTTGCATCGCACTGTAATATCGCATTGAATTAACTGGAAACAGGGTGACTACGCCATCATTTCGAGTTTTCCAACATTTTGATCACCTTCCGCTTTCTGTTCCATGTTCAGAATTTGTGTTTTCGGCTTCAACAGAGCAAAATAAAGTTTGTGCTGCTTTATGATTTTAACATAGAATGTTGACTCTGCTAAGGTGGAATGTTTATCCTACACTGAAAAACCTTGGAGATAAACAAAAGCTGTACTAATCAGTAATTTAGATACCATCTGTCCCGAGAGTGCCTTCCCTGTTCAAACAGCAAAGTGAAATAATGAATGGCTAACCATGTTCTTCTGCAGAAATCCTTGTTTTCTCTCCTTGGAACTAACTGACTTTAAGCTCAAGAACAAATGGTAGACAAATATAAGTGAATAAAATGAGGAATGTTACCTTTGTGTCTTGTATTTGGAAAACATGTGAATTTTTTGATGGAAAACAGCAAATTATGCAAAGATGTTTAATCATGAATTAGTTTTGTAGTCAGGTCACAAATCCTAGGTTATGTATTACATAAAGAGGGGCTGGACAATGTGTCCAAGAATGTGGAGAATTGTATACATATGTGCATTTGTGGAATGTTCAGGACTCTCTCATCTCACAGTGTCCGCTTGCACACCCTGCGGGGTGTTCAGAACCAAACAGTTGTTTGTCAACTAAGTACAATTGTAAATTTGACCTAGTGACTGGCGTATTTCTATTATAATAGTAAGCCTTGATATTCTTTAATCTTTCAGATGCCACCCGCATAGGGACCCTCAAGATTGGTGTCACATTGCTAGGATGAAGACGAGGCCACTGGACCGGGATCGGAGAGTGACAGGGCACCCTGCAAAGTGAGACGGGACTCCTCAACAGTACTGCATGCCAGATCCTTGGACGGTGGGCAGCGTTTAGAGGGCATCACAATGAGGGTCACTGTATCGAGGGTTGTTTGACGAAAACGCCAGTCACACCGATTTAATGTCCATTGGACCTTTGTTGGTTGAAATCAGGTGGGTTGTGCCCTGATTCCTAAAAGTCATGATATTTGTTTGGTTGAAAGTGTTGTGTTTGCAAATGCAAACGTCACCAGGTAAGATTGTGATTTAACTATACCTAGGAAATTGTCAACCTGCTTCGTGGTATTTTTCCACAGGGGAAGGCAATCTTTGGAACATGGCCAACCGGCACCACCTGAAGGGTCAACAGCTTATCATATGTATTGCAAGTACAGCCTGGGAGTTATCATATTCAATGCTATTTGGCACAGGCAGACCAGACATGTTCCCAAACTTCAGTGGCCACTTTTTGGTAGCTTGAAAATTGCCCACCTAGAGCATTTAAAATCTGTATTGTTGAGAAAAAAGGCTAGGCCTGCAGCATTTGATGCAGTTAGAGATTGAAGGAAGGAAGCTATGCAGCAAATCAAAAGTAGAGAAAAGCATGTGTGTAGACACATGACAAATGCTGAGAAAGCATTGTTGCATGATCAGCAGAAACAGTCAGAATCCATTAGAGGTATGGACAGGGCTTCTCAACTAGATGTGCAAAAGACATACACATCTCACGATTTTCATACATCAGATGAGTTAATTAATAAATTATTGAATGAGCTTAGAACTGTTTCAACTGCACCCCCTTCTTATGTGTCTCCTCCCGTTCTTCTTCCTCCTTCTCCACCTGCACCCATGCCAACAGTTGCCGACCCCATAGTTCCGTCTGCACCAGCAGTGGTAATTCCTACTGTAAGAGGATTCAATTCAACACTACAGCTAAGTCAATGCCTAGTCTGGGATACTGAATGGAAACCCTTATTGATATATCTTTATATCCAGTTCATGCGTTCTGGATGACAACCCCTATATAACACCCCTCTCTTGGGATCCCCCTGACCCCACTGAGCCAAGAAGTAGTTCTGTGTGCAAGTTTAAAGGTTTATTTGATAATTTAAACAATATATATATATATATATATATATCACGCTTTATAATAAATTAATAATTGAATATCACACTGAATCTGAGCAGTAATCAATAATGGATAGTCTGGCACTAGCACACTTGTGAATAGGAACAGAAGAATAAGGTGGTAGAGAATGCTTTATATAAGTTCAGATGGATGCAATGTTGAATGAAAATGCAATACAGAAAATACTCAATATGATTTCAACAAAACAATGTAATCACTTTTCTCTGGCAATCCCCTCCCCCCTTTATGCAATGCAAGGAAATGGAAGGAAAGCACACAGTTCTCAGAAATGCAATCAAATGTAATTCAGTTCTCCCCAGTAAGCTTAGACTGCAGAAGTTTGAAATACAGGCCCCAAAATGCTTTTATATGTGATAGCAATGAAGTGAAAAATATGCTAAAATGCTTTTAATTCCCTCTAGAGGTTCAGGGTGAGTGGTATCTAGTTAATATTAGTCCAGGCTCACTCTAGCAATGATTCAGCGATGGTTCTTAAGAGGCAAACAAATTTTTAGCAAGGAAAGCAAAGAATCTGCTGTTTTCACACGTGGAGAAATTTGCAAATCGCGGTAAATTCGCCAGTGCGTTTTTCGCGATTGCGGCAAAAGTATGCAGCTCTAGGTTCGTAGAAAAGCCACGATTCCCAGCTTTCAGAGGAAAGTTACTGCACGTCTCTAAGACAAACGGTCACGGAGATATGAGCGACATGGTAAAGGTCGTTTTTCAGATTTGAAATTTTAAAAATTCAAAGTGACAAGTACAGCTTGCAACTAGAAAATGACAGGTGACAGCTTTGCAAATGACAGGTGACAGTTAGGAGGCAGTTCTGCTTAGATTAAAATAGATTGAATTATATTATTTTAACTAGGAGATTGTTTCTGCACAGTTCTTCTAGGTGCTCACAATATATTTTTGAAATAGAATGGGCCTCGCCACGGATCTGGTCAGGTTTTCTTCACTCGCCACGGACGGTCTCTGCGCACAGCGTCTGGGTCAGCTCTACTCTGCCTCTGGTTCTGCGAACTGCTTTGCTTTCTCTGGGTACAGCACTGCTTCTGGATCTTTCTGCACAGCTTTCTCTGGACCCAGCGCTGATCTGCACGGCTCCTGGAAGTTGCTATCGCTGTTAGGTTTGCTGGATGCTGAGGCCCACTGAGAAGAGTTCTCAGTTTGGGGGTTTAGGCCCTTGCTTTGAGTTCTGAATCAAGTTCTTTGGAGTTTTAAAGTCTAAGTGTTGAATCTAGTATCTTCTGGATGTTGTGTGGTCCGGCAGAGCGCGTTGCAGCAAATGGAATTAAATGTCCCTATCTGTCCTGACTGTCTGCTTTTATGTGTTTTGAAAGTGGGTGTGTGTGCAGCATCACTAGCCACTACCCCTCTCCACTTGTCATTGGCCACTTCATCCGCTTCCACTTGATTGGGGGAATGAAATGAAGTGTCATCATGATGAGGTCTGTTTATGGTACAGAGAACCCACCCCTGTCAAATTACACACAATCTATATTTTGACCCAAAAGACATATTTGCACAGGTACACATTTGTTTAAAATTACATGCACCCATTACATATCACAGGAGGTATACCCTGTCCAAATCTGCTCTTCCTGGGAGCTTGCATTCAAAATGGCAACATTTGCACTTTTTAACTGGTTTCGTAATATCGGACATTACCCCAAATTTATACACATGTGCGCAAGGAGTATGGACATTACTTGATGAAGTGTCAGATTTTTAACATGCATACATTTTAAGTAATACCCTCTTAACTGCTAGCTTGCCCCCAGATCATACCACCGGTTCTAAAAACCTCTTAAAATGTGGGCAGAAAAATCACAAGAATTATGGTATCATTTAAATAATTTTCACAAGTCGGCTCTATGAATGATCCATCTTTTTAGAGTTATGTTCTGGCCCCAAAGGGGTGTGGTTTCCCCCCAGCACAAGGTTGAATTTCTGGTTTTTCCAGTTCTGCCAAGCCAGCTTGCTCTCACAGGCAGTGCTCCTCCCCTTTCCTTCCAGGAGGAAGCCACTTTTACAGCCCCCATAAGAAAACATTTGCCTGAGTCAGGACACGGCTTTTTTCAATTTCCTGCAGAGCCCAGGTAATTCAATCAGGGAAGTGTCATATCCCTTTTGGTGGGAGCAGCAAAAGGCAGATAGGCCTGGGAACACAGCTGTTGTGCAAGTCTCATCTCCTGTCGGGGGTAGCTGGTGGGCAGAATTCAGTTCCTTAAGCCAGGCCCCAGCTAATGTCACTTTTAGTTACCCAGTTTTCTGCATTCAAATAAATTAACCATTTTTACATATGCAGCTAGAATGCTGATTCTAAGTTTAAAACTATGCCATTTAAACAATTGCAACCTATGTGACACTCAAAAGTAGGTCACTCATTTCTTTTAAACATTTAGATTTTTAGTGTCTTTCAGTCCAAATTTACTTAAACTGCTGAAATCCACAACTCAGCCAGTCTTGTTATAAACCTTCAAGTCACTTCAGAATATAACTTTAGATTGTATCCACCTCTCAGTAAGTCTTTCTTTGGCCTGCTTTGGGTTCATTTATTCAGTTTTGCACAAAAAAAAAGTCTGGTGTTGTTTTAAAACGCCGGCTTTCTGACAGTGGTGAGTACTGGTAATGCACCCATTTTTGGGATTTAAGAAAATGAATTCCCCACAATTCTAGGTTGCTTTTGGCAATCAGCATTGCCATTCCCAATGGTTTCAGACTACGGTGTGGGTAGTCCAATGGTGGTTTTAGGCAGTGTCCTTCTGTGCCCATAACATCGGCAAAAAGAGTGGCAGCCTATTCTTCATGCATTTCCCTGTACATTTTCTGGGAAGCTCTGGCCATCATGATGTTTTCCATGTCAGTACTGCACAGTTTTGAGGTAGGGCTCGGATGCATGGGTAAAAACATCCCACAAGCCCCCCTCTTGCGATGGCCATTCTGTTTCACTGATGGGACTCGCAAGACCTGGGATGTTTCCTCATTTTCTTCCAATAGATGGCACAGTTCAGCATCTTTTCCTCCATCCGGTACTGATCGATCGGTTCTCCTCGCCGGTCCTGATGGGAATATTGGGCGGTACCCTGGGCCCCTCGCGTCTCTGCTCCCGGTCTCCGGATCGTCCTCCTTGGCCCGTCTACAGGTTTTCTTTCTCCTAGGACGACAAGGAAGAGCGGCAATACCTATTCATGGACATTTTTCCCCACCATTGATATAGTGTGGTGGCATATAAATTTGTAGTCAAAACATATGAACATGCACATTTCTTTTTGCATTCAAAAACGAAAACACCCACATTGGGAAACTCAGAATTTGATAGGCGATATGTAGGATATTTTAAGTTAGAACTGAATTAATCTGAGACAGTACCCTCTAGGATTCCAGAGGATTCCTCCAGTTGTTGCAGAGTGTGCCTGGGATGGCAACACTTCAACTGGTTAATGTGGACCCACTTGTCTTCCCCCTCTGCCAAACCGCCTTTGGGGATGCGGATCTTGTAGGCCACAGGGGAGATTTTGTCTATAATCTCAAAGGGTCCCTTCCATGTAGGCAAAAATTTTCGCTGTTTGGCCTGGTTCCTTTGGAAATTGTATAGATAGACCCGGTCCCCCACCTGATATTCCTTCCTGGAAGTCTTCAGGTCATAGTGGGTCTTCATGCTATCAGCTGATCTTTCTAGATTCCGCTGAGCATAAGCAAAAGCATGTTGAAGGTGTTTCCTTAAATTCTCCACATACTCATGAGTTGTGGAGGCATTTATCAGTGTCTGCTCTTGGGTCCTGTAGAGCAAATGCTGAGGAAGCACCATCTTGCGTCCAGTCATCAACTCGAATGGGGACATTTTGGTTGCAGATGAAGGGGTAGATCTGATGGCCATTAGGACCAGAGGTAATCGGATATCCCAACTTGGCCCAGAATCTGCCACAAACTTCTTTAATATGCTCAGAATGGTTCGGTTATATCTCTCTACTGCCCCAGAAGAAGCTGGCCTGTAAGCAATATGTAACGTCCTTTTGACCCCAAGTATCTCCCACATCTTTGTCATTACTTCACTGGTGAAGTGGCTACCCCTGTCTGACTCAATCCTTTGAGGTAGACCAAAACGGGAAAAGATGTGGTTAATCATCAGGGCAGCTGCGGTTTCTGCCTTGCAATTTGGGGCTGGGAGACATTCCACCCACTTGGTAAACAAGCATGTCACAGTCAACATGTACTTATTCTCCCTAGCAGAGCGAATCACGGGGCCTACAAAGTCGATTTGTAAATCTGACCATGGCAGTGTCATCCCCCTCTTTTGGAGAGGCACGCAGTGCGTGAGGGATGACGGCTGAAATTGTGCACACACAAGACACCCCTTCAAGTATTGGTCCAGGTCCTGCCCCATGTGTGGCCAGTATGCAACCTCTCTTAAGATTTCCAGTGTTGTGTGAAACCCCCTATGACCGGCGGTGGCCGCATCATGGGCGTGACTTAACATAAGGCTTCGGAATGAGGTAGGAACCACCCACTGATCGTGGCCAGCTTTGGATTTCCTTACCAGCAAACCGTCTTGGATTCGGAACATTTTTGGACATTTCATCAACACTCTTAGGTCCTCTTTCCCAATGTAATCGGTATCCGTCAGGGGAAAGTTCTCAGGGTCCTCAATGTACTGGTAAAATTTACCAATTATTGGATCCCCTTTCTGAGCTGTAATTAAATCAGCATCAGGGGTCTCCTTACTCCATTGTGCAATTGAAAGATCATTGTAAGCATTTGTCTGGGACCTAGTGATAGCAGTGACCTGGATTTCCCCCAACAGGGACTCAATCTCAATTAGATCCCCTTGGATGGCCCCGGTTTTGGCCAGCTGATCAGCTAAGTCGTTTCCAGTTTTGTCTGGTCCCTCTACTTTGGAATGACCCTTGATCTTTTTCCAATAGATGGTCATCTCATTCGAGGTGACCAGATCATCAATGTTTTGGATCAACTTCCCATGTTTCAAGGGTTTGTTGTTAGCACATAACATGCCTCTGGTTTTCCAATTAACCAGGTGCTCCACAAACCCGTTCCGTACATAATCCGAATCTGTGATTATGACCAGTTCGTGGAGTTGATGCTGGATAGCGGTGAGGATGGCTTGATGTACAGCCATCAATCTGCCACCTGACTACTTCGGGTACCAATTTTGTATCCAGCGGAGGGTTCTGGGGACTCATTCACCCATGCATTCCCTACGCCGGCCACCAGTTCTTTCTCCCCATTGTTGTCAACATGGTAAGAGCATCCATCCACATAGACAGTGGGCATTCCCTCACACTTGTCTTCTTCAAAGACTTTGTGTGGGGAATTAAGGTATGCCTCCATGTTGTCCTTCATTTTTAGACTTTCGTCCTCGAGACAGTTTTCTCTGGCGCAATCATGCAAGTCAGCCAGACCTTGCGCGAGGGGACACTTCTTGTTTTGGCCATATCTGACCTCCACAGGAAAGCCTTGCATTGACAGAATCCAGGAAGTAATTCGGGAATTACTCACATTTCCGGCCCGGATTCTATCACTTTGGAGATATTGCAGAGGCTGGTGTGGAGTCTCCACTATGATGTGTTCCCCCTGGATGAACGGGCGGTACTTCTTCAATGCCCACACCGTTGCCAGGAGTGCCTTCTCACAATCATTGAATTTTTCCTCCACAGAGGATAAAGTTTTGCTCGCATAGGAGATTACTTTATTGACCTTGTCATGCTTTTGGTATAATACTGCTGTCAAGCACGTATTAGAGAACCCCGTCTCCAGGAAGAACTCCTTGTTTCTGACAGGGTAAGCTAGGCAAGGCGCTTGTGAGAGGCTTCTCTTGAGTTGTTTTACCGCCTCGGCTTCTTCTGGACCCCATTCCCACTTGACCCCCCCCTTCAGGAGATGAATCAGGGGTCTGGTGATCTCTGCGTAGCCCTCAATGAACTTTCTGCTGTAATTAGTCAGTCCGAGGAGGCTCCTAAGTTCCCGCAGAGTTGCGGGGTCTTTCAGTTTCTGAAGTGCTTCCACTTTCTTTTCCTGGGGACAGAGACCCTGAGGAGTAATCTCATGCCCCAAGAAATTAACACGGGTTCTACACCACTGTGCTTTCTGAAAGGAAAGTTTTGCTCTGGCGGCCCTCAACTGTGCCAGAACATAACGGATCTCTGCTATGTGTTCCTCCACAGATGAACTTTTGATGAGGACATCATCTACATAAGCCAGGTTACTCCTCGCACCCAGGTCGGGCATGGCCTTATGTAGGAAAATGCTGAATTCATTGCCGGAGTTGAGGTATCCGAAGGGAGTCCGAATCCATGTGTATTGCTGGCCCCCAAAGGTAAACGCCAGCTTGTATTGGTCCTCCCTACTGACAGGCACAGTACAGTATCCATTGGTCAGGTCTATTGCAGTGAATACCTGTGACCCCTGGAACTGGGCCAGCCCTTGGTCAATGTAGGGCAGAGGCCATCGGGAAGTATGGACCCGTTTGTTGAGCTCCCTGAGGTCGGCGCAGAGTCTCCACTGGCCGTTTGGCTTCAATATTCCCAGCACCGGATTATTGAAGGTGCTGTGGACTGGACGGATTATTCCCCGGGAGTCAAGGTTCTTAATTATTTCAGTAAGGGACTCCATTGATGCGAGAGGCAAGCGATATTGCTTCACAAACACAGGAGTCATGCCACGGTCCGTGGGGATTGTTGTTGTGTGGATGTCAGTGCGACCACAATCATATGAGTCTACCGCAAAGAGATCTTGGAAATCCAAGAAAACTTGTTTCAACTTTTGCTTTTGTTCCAAAGTCACACAGGCATCAGCTAGGTTGACTCTCTCTTCCACCATCTGCCTGAAGCCTGGAAAGACTTCTGGTTTGGCTATTTCAGCGGCCTCCTCCAGCTGGGTGGAGAAGTCCCTGGTCAGAGTGCTGATTTGGACTGGAGGCTTCAGGTGGGAAAGGCAGCCCTCATGGACCTGGAAAATCACCTCATCCCTCCTGAAGTCACAAGTCACATCTTCCTTACCATAAGGGCAAGAAGTGTACACCAGGAAGTTCCCCCCATGCCGGGTAAAAATCCTGTCTGGTGTTGTATTGTCATCACTGTCACTGTCAAAGCAGTCCTTGGGGATTGGCCCTAAAAGTTCATTACCTAAATCTATGGAAAAATGTCGGTCATCAACCGCCATTCCAATAATGGTGCCTGCGGCTAGAGTAATACTCTTTAAGTCGCTGTTATCCACCTCTATTGGAATGGTGTCATGTTCTATGTTGACTAATGGTGTTGGGTTTAACCCAACCCTTGCTGTTGGAGAGAAGCGTTTAGATGTATTTAAGCATCAGGGTTTTGCAGATATTGTCCTCTTTTAACTTTCACTTCCAGGGAGAATTGTCGGGTCCTTTCTGGGATGGTGACTTCCTCTTTGATCTGAATTTCAACTGCATAAGGTAGCAATTGAGCTGACCTAAATGCTTTTTCTGGATCATCAAAGCCCATGGTATTATCCGCTAATCGGGACCAAGCTTTGATGTTTATTAGGTCCAAACTAATGGCAAAGCGATTGAGAATGTCACTGCCTAAGTAAAAGGCGGCAGTGACGTCTCGCACGACCCAACAATTATGGACTATGCTCTTGTTGCCAATGGAGATTTTGAGCATACACCTGCTTGGCAGGAGATGTTCGGAATTAGGCGCTTCCAGGTCCATTTCCCATTTGTCTATCAGTTTCAATGTGGGAATGGCTGGATCTTTTGGGAGTTGGCGGAACATGGCTTCGCTGATGAAGCTCTTACCGTTGTTCACACACACTCGAGCGAGAACAGAGTCCTTCCCATCATTTAATTGGACAGGGATGAACAACTGCTCTCCAATTTGCTGAATATCAGCCAGGCTCTGAGCTGATTTCACATCTTTCTGGACTATAGGAGTGGGAGTTTCTGATTGTGGATTAGTATAGAATCTCAGAGTGTTTCCTTCCAGCGTGGAGTACCACTTTAGACTGGAAGGAAGGTTGATTTTCAGAAATAGAGAGGACCCTCCATCACCAGTCTGTTGTCCTACTGCTATCACTGTCACGTCTGGAATTTGGCTATTCTGGAAGTGAAATTCTACTTGGTCAGATTTTTGTTCAACCATGTGGCATGTGCCGTTTAAACTAACATGGTTGACACTCTGTTTTAATTTTATTGGTCGGCTAGTCTGGGTCCAGAGGACCTTGTTTACACAATCTATTAGGGGTGACAACCTTCTCAGGAGGTCATTCCCTAGTAAACAAGGGGTGCCCTCTGGAGTCACAACTATGACCGGGTGTTTCAACTTGTGTCGCCCAATTTTAATGTCCAAATCTGCCGTCCCCTCGACAGGAATTTCCTTCCCGTCAAAGTTCTGGAGTTGTCCAGGAAGTGAGGTGAGAGGAATTTGGTAATTCTCTCCCCTTCCTGCATTCAGTTCGTCAAAGGCCCTTCTGGACAGAAGGGTAGCTTGAGATCCAGTGTCCACCAGTGCCAAAATTGTACCCTGCCCCTGTACTTGTACCGGGGCATAGTATCTTCCCTCCTTCTCCTCAAGGGGGCACAGATAATGCACATTTTTGGACAACTGGTGGGCTAACTTTCTGGTTTTGGACATCGCTAGCGAAGAGAGTTGGGCAGAATTCTGTGGAGAGCCTTGGGAATCTGAAAGAAAAAGTTGGCAACTGGAGATCAGAGCCATTGTGGGTTCCCCTGGCTCCGGTTCTGGGCCGCCCCCCCTTTTTGGAGGCAGTCATCAGGATGGGTTTGAACCAGGGGATTTTGGTATTGTGGGTTCTGGGATGAGATGATGGGCGGCGGTAGCTCAGTCTCCATATCTCCCCAGTCTGGATTGGAATCCCTTGGGGCCCATTTTTCCTTGGGAGGAGTTGCCCCATCTCTGAAGGAGAAGATCCTTTTCCCAGGATCTTCTGAGGATCCCTCTCCCTCAAATTGGAAGATCTTTACCTCCTCCTCAAACTGTGTCTGTTTGGGTCTTTTGTTTCTCCTACCCCCCCCTCTGCTCCTTAGGAGGCAGACTTTCAGGGGCAAGAGATTTTGTTTCCGCTTCCTGGGTTTCCAGGGGCTGTTTACAAGTGAGGAAGGAAGCTTCCTCCAAGGCTTTACACCCCCCTTCCCCTTGTGCCTCCTCCCTGGGAACCGGTGAGTTATCGGGGTGCTGCCCCCGTCATTGTTCTGGAGCACCAGGTCCAGAGTTGGGTGCGTTCTGCGCCGGCATGCCGATCTGAGGGTTCTGCTGAGCCCTCAGTATGTGACCCAGATCCCGCGCCATGTTTTGAACCTGGCGCTCTAACTGGGAAACCCGCTCAGGCTGATACGGGGCCCTGTTTTCTCCCCTGGGCTGATCCCGGGAAGGGTAGCTATCCCTTCTTTGGTAGTACCCCTGGTTGGGAAGATTTGGATACCCCTCCACCCTTGGCCTCCCCTCTCCCGGATTAGGTTGTCTGGGCTCAGGGAATTGGGGAAAGAAGGATGGATGATTTTGGGGTTGGAAGTTGGGTGGATACCTGGGGAAGAAGTTCTGCCCAGGGTTTGGTGAGTTTCTGCCCTCCTGTGAGAAGTTGGGAGGGAAGTTCTCTGGGTTAGGTGCTTGGCTGGATCCCCCCCCCCCTTGGGCTGGTGGAGTCCACACATAACCCAGGGTGGGTCTGTTTCCCTTGTAACGGGGGCTTACATAATCAGGAGAGCGAGGGACCCCATTTGTGGGGCTGCCTCCTTGGCTCCCTGTCTGTGACTGGCCCGAGGATCTTCTGGGCCTAGCATTATTAGGTGCAGGTAGGTTTTTAGGCCCCCCCATCTCCAAATCCAAAACGGGGGTGACCTTTACCTCTGCCACCTTGGCAGCAGCAGGGGTGCTGTTGGTTTTGGGGTTTTTGGGCGCATTATTTTTATTTTCTATTGGCTTCTGCACCTCATAGATCCGGGTCACCTGTTCAATGACCCAGTCTAAAGATCTTTTCTCGTGAAAATCCCTCACGAGCTGGGTCATTATGTATTTGGGCAAGGCATGGAAAAACGTATTAATAAATTCTCTGCTATCCGTGCGCACCCTTCTTGTGGTCTGTGCAAAAGCACTCTTTAACTCCTGCACAAATTCTTGTGGGGCCTGATCCTCCCCACATTGTAAATTGTAGGCTGCCTTGCGAGCCTCTTGAGGATTTCTATGAGTAGAAAAATGTTTCAAGATGGCCGCCTTGTAGGTGGACCATCTTAAATGATTTTGGTCCTCCAGCCCCGCAAAGAAACTGGAGTATTCCGGGGAGAAGGTCCACTTTACATATTGAATACAGCTTTGGCTGTCCTTCAAATGGAAACTCTCCATCATTTGCTCAAACAACTCTAAGTGCTCCCAAACAGAATACTTGGCGTTCTTATGATAAGGCGTGATGACGCTCCTGATTGCCTTAATCTGCTTTAAGGGGTCCTTAAGCAAGTCCCTTTTTGTCTTATTGGCCCTTTTGGTCCGGGTAACCCTGGTCCATTCATCTTCTGACTCAGAGGCACTGCTCCCAGAGGTTCCCGTCTGTTCTTCCAGGTTTTCCCGGATTCTGCGAGCCTGGGAATGACTGGCAGAATGTGGGGACCTGGTCTCCTGTGTCCTGTACCGTTCAGAGGAGTCTTCAGATTCCTCTTTGCTGCCAGGATTTGATGGGTACCCCCCCACTGACCTAACTGGGCAGAGGTTTTCAGGATGCCCTTAATGGGCCTACTCTCCTGGGGTTCCCCATCAAATTGCACTGTGCTTGGGTGCCCATACCCGGATGCCCGCCCCTCCATTCCTGGGTGGTACTGGCCTATCAGCCCCATGCTTCTGGCTGGATAGTAATCTGCCATCCCTGTGGCCCTGTGCTCATGTGTGCCAGGGGACATGGGGGTGGCAGAGTCCAGGGACTGAGAGAGATAAAGTCCTCTGGTACTAGGGCTCCTGGGGTTATGCTCAGGAGTTTCTCTTTCCCAGCGAACCTCATCTCTATCCGCCCCTGCTCCCTGTTGCAATGCAAGAGCCTGCGCCTTCAGTTCCTCATTTAAGGCCTTACTAGACCCTATCAGTCTCTCCTGCATCGCTACCTGTTGTTGGAGTCTATCATTGTGCTGGCAGAGAGCCTCATTCTCTCTCTGTGCCTCCTGATTGGTCCTGGAGCACTGGGCCAGTCTTTGCTGCAGGAGGGTTACCTCCTGAGCTGTGTCCCTATTGGCCTGCTCCTTTCTTGCCAGAGCATCCTCCACCGTCCTGGTGTGTTCTAACAAGTTCTGGCGTTCTTTTTGGAGGTCACCCAGCCCCTGGAGGGCCAAGTGATTTTCTTCTGTTTTTCTTTTTAAATGGCAGACTTCCTGGCCTAAGGCGTCTCTTTCCTGGCTAAGAGCCTGCATTTGTGCCGCCAGGTCGTCCCTCTGCCTTTGAAAGGCACCAGCTTTCTGGCGTTCTTCATCAAACTCTGCCTGGGTATCCAGGTCTTTCAAAATCAGCTTGTTGCTCTCTGCCTTCACTCTATCTAGATGAAATTGCAGGGTGGCTACCTGCTCCGTGCATGCCCTGTTAAAGTCTAATTGTTGCTCCAGCTTTTTCTGGCTCTGCAGTAAGGAGTCCAAACTGTCTTGGTGCTCCTTCTGCAGGGCCAGAAATCTAGTATCCTGGTCAGCCTTTTCCTGTTGCAGTATATCCATGTCCTCTTTTATTTTAATGATATACTGCCTACTATCATTTTCTGACTCCTGGCTCCTCTGCAGCCTCTGCTCAGAAGAGTCCAGATCAGATTGGGCCTTCTGTAATGCCAGCAGTTGCCTACTCGCCAGATCTTGGCTTTCAGTACATTTATCCTGCATGTCTCCCATATATAGGTACAGGTATGCCGCTATCCTAACCATCTTGTCTTGTTCATCCTTAGCTTTAGGAGCCATGTATAGTTCACTCAGGGCCACATGTAAGGGACCCTGATCTCTCCATGTATCTGACCCTGTTTCCGTGACCTGTTGCGTGATGGCCTGCAACCAGACCATGCGGTCCTGGTGAGTCCACTCACCTCTCACAAATAACTTATGTAAGAAGTGCTCTCTAGCTATTTTCATATCTACCAAGGTCGTCATTCTGGAATTTGAGTTCCTTCCTGACTTACAGAAGTTTGTATTTTATTTTTGCAAAACAGACCTTTTCCTTAGAGCGTTGAGGAGTGCTTTACAGCGTAACACAGCGCGGTGATCCGACCAGATATGTGTATCTGGTCAGCTGGCACACTGTATTAATCTGCACAAATGGTAGATCTAACCCAAACGTCCTGGACGAGCCCCCAATTTGTAAGAGGATTCAATTCAACACTACAGCTAAGTCAATGCCTAGTCTGGGATACTGAATGGAAACCCTTATTGATATATCTTTATATCCAGTTCATGCGTTCTGGATGACTACCCCTATATAACACCCCTCTCTTGGGATCCCCCTGACCCCACTGAGCCAAGAAGTAGTTCTGTTTTGCAAGTTTAAAGGTTTATTTGATAATTTAAACAATATATATATATATATATATATATATATATATATATATATATATATACATATATATATATATATATATATCACGCTTTATAATAAATTAATAATTGAATATCACACTGAATCTGAGCAGTAATCAATAATGGATAGTCTGGCACTAGCACACTTGTGAATAGGAACAGAAGAATAAGGTGGTAGAGAATGCTTTATATAAGTTCAGATGGATGCAATGTTAAATGAAAATGCAATACAGAAAATACTCAATATGATTTCAACAAAACAATGTAATCACTTTTCTCTGGCAATCCCCTCCCCCCTTTATGCAATGCAAGGAAATGGAAGGAAAGCACACAGTTCTCAGAAATACAATCAAATGTAATTCAGTTCTCCCCAGCAAGCTTAGACTGCAGAAGTTTGAAACACAGGCCCCAAAATGCGTTTATATGTGATAGCAATGAAGTGAAAAATATGCTAAAATGCTTTTAATTCCCGCTAGAGGTTCAGGGTGAGTGGTATCTAGTTAATATTAGTCCAGGCTCACTCTAGCAATGATTCAGGGATGTTTCTTAAGAGGCAAACGAATTTTTAGCAAGGAAAGCAAAGAATCTGCTGTTTTCACACGTGGAGAAATTTGCAAATCGCGGTAAATTCACGAGTGCGTTTTTCGCGATTGCAGCAAAAGTTTCGGGGGTAGGAATGCGGTTCTAGGTTCGTAGAAAAGCCACGCTTCCCAGCTTTCAGAGGGAAGTTACTGCAAGTCTCTAAGACAAACGGTCACGGAGATATGAGCGATATGGTAAAGGTCATTTTCAGATTTGAAATTTTAAAAATTCAAAGTGACAAGTACAGCTTGCAACTAGAAAATGACAGGTGACAGCTTTGCAAATGACAGGTGACAGTTAGGAGGCAGTTCTACTTAGATTAAAATAGATTGAATTATATTATTTTAACTAGGAGATTGTTTCTGCACAGTTCTGCTAGGTACTCACAATATATTTTTGAAATAGAATGGGCCTCGCCACGGATCTGGTCAGGTTTTCTTCACTCGCCACGGACGGTCTCTGCGCACAGCGTCTGGGTCAGCTCTACTCTGCCTCTGGTTCTGCGAACTGCTCTGCTTTCTCTGGGTACAGCACTGCTTCTGGATCTTTCTGCACAGCTTTCTCTGTACCCAGCGCTGATCTGCACGGCTCCTGGAAGTTGCTATCGCTGTTAGGTTTGCTGGATGCTTAGGCCCACTAAGAAGAGTTCTCAGTTTGGGGGTTTAGGCCCTTGCTTTGAGTTCTGAATCAAGTTCTTTGGAGTTTTAAAGTCTAAGTGTTGAATCTAGTATCTTCTGGGTGTTGTGTGTTCCGGCAGAGCGCGTTGCAGCAAATGGAATTGAATGTCCCTATCTGTCCTGACTGTCTGCTTTTATGTGTTTTGAAAGTGGGTGTGTGTGCAGCATCACTAGCCACTACCCCTCTCCACTTGTCATTGGCCACTTCATCCTCGTCCCCTTGATTGGGGGAATGAAATGAAGTGTCATCATGATGAGGTCTGTTTATGGTACAGAGAACCCACCCCTGTCAAATTACACACAATCTATATTTTGACCCAAAAGACATATTTGCACAGGTACACATTTGTTTAAAATTACATGCACCCATCACATATCACAGGAGGTATACCCTGTCCAAATCTGCTCTTCCTGGGAGCTTGCATTCAGAAATGGCAACATATGCACTTTTTAACTGGTTTCGTAATATCGGACATTACCCCAAATTTATACACATGTGCGCAAGGAGTATGGACATTACTTGATGAAGTGTCAGATTTTTAACATGCATACATTTTAAGTAATACCCTCTTAACTGCTAGCTTGCCCCCAGATCATACCACCGGTTCTAAAAACCTCTTAAAATGTGGGCAGAAAAATCACAAGAATTATGGTATCATTTAAATAATTTTCACAAGTCCGCTCTATGAATGATCCATCTTTTTAGAGTTATGTTCTGGCCCCAAAGGGGTGTGGTTTCCCCCCAGCACAAGGTTGAATTTCTGGTTTTTCCAGTTCTGCCAAGCCAGCTTGCTCTCACAGGCAGTGCTCCTCCCCTTTCCTTCCAGGAGGAAGCCACTTTTACGGCCCCCATAATAAAACATTTGCCTGAGTCAGGACAGGGCTTTGTTCAATTTCCTGCAGAGCCCAGGTAATTCAATCAGGGAAGTGTCATATCCCTTTTGGTGGGAGCAGCAAAAGGCAGATAGGCCTGGGAACACAGCTGTTGTGCAAGTCTCATCTCCTGTCGGGGGTAGCTGGTGGGCAGAATTCAGTTCCTTAAGCCAGGCCCCAGCTAATGTCACTTTTAGTTACTCAGTTTTCTGCATTCAAATAAAATTAACCATTTTTACATATGCAGCTAGAATGCTGATTCTAAGTTTAAAACTATGCCATTTAAACAATTGCAACCTATGTGACACTCAAAAGTAGGTCACTCATTTCTTTTAAACATTTAGATTTTTAGTGTCTTCCAGTCCAAATTTACTTAAACTGCTGAAATCCACAACTCAGCCAGTCTTGTTATAAACCTTCAAGTCACTTCAGAATATAACTTTAGATTGTATCCACCTCTCAGTAAGTCTTTCTTTGGCCTGCTTTGGGTTCATTTATTCAGTTTTGTACAAAAAAAAAGTCTGGTGTTGTTTTAAAACGCCAGCTTTCTGACAGTGGTGAGTACTGGTAATGCACCCATTTTTGGGATTTAAGAAAATGAATTCCCCACAATTCTAGGTTGCTTTTGGCAATCAGCATTGCCATTCCCAATGGTTTCAGACTACGGTGTGGGTAGACCAATGGTGGTTTTAGGCAGTGTCCTTCTGTGCCCATAACATCGGCACAAAGAGTGGCAGCCTATTCTTCATGCATTTCCCTGTACATTTTCTGGGAAGCTCTGGCCATCATGATGTTTTCCATGTCAGTACTGCACAGTTTTGAGGTAGGGCTCAGATGCATGGGTAAAAACATCCCACACTACACTGCGTACTAAACAAGATTTGTATGAACCCTCTTTGCCAGGTGGTTCTGCTCCACCTGGGTTGAAGGGGCAGGAGCTGACACAGTATCACAGCTGACAAGTGTCACAGTAACTAAAGACAGAAAGAAAGAATTGTATAAGTCGGCTGAGAAGTGCATAGAATAGGGTGATGAATCGGCTGCTTTAGTTGCGATTACTGACCAATGGGGTATTCCTGAACAGAATATTTTGATAGAACGATGGGACCTTATTTAGTTGATATATGGAGCGAAATTATATGAGCATGTAGCAAAGGTATTTGAGTTTAAAAGGGAGCTAGATCGGTTACAGAAAGATGAGATGGATGAAAATGGACAGCAGGCTTCTTATGTGCAGAAGCGATTTCTTCCTCAATTGAAACCAATGAGTGAAGAAATGCCATTTGCACAAGAGACGCTATTAGATGGATTTTGGATGTTTCAATTCCTCCCATTGAAGTGCATGACATGTTTAGTCAGTATGCTCCTGCAAAGGAAAGGATAGTGTTACAGGTGATGGTTGAGTATTTACAGGATGAATATATGAAGAAACAAGTATGTTGTCGCCACAGATTTGATGGTTATTTATAGAAGGTCATTTTGCCCGATACTGCATTGACTTCTTTGTCACTTGATTTGGCCTTACTACTTAATAGGCATTCAGATTTGCCTTCTTTACAATTGTCGATGAGGGAGGTTACTCCGACATGTGTTCCAAAAGTAGAGATTCCTGCTGATGGCGTAGCAGGAACACCTGCCACTACTACTGCGTCACATTATAGCTCACAGTTTGTCCAGGTCCCGTTTTCTAGACAGGAAGAGAATACCATTAGGCAATCAATTCCAGATATTAGGAAGAATCCAACTGGATTTTACAAAGAAATAGAATCTGTCTTTCATTTGACAGTTTTCACGCTGGGTGATATAGATTTGTTGTTTCCCGTGATGCTTCCTGCTGACTTATGGAAGCATTAGAATTATAGGTGATCAGGCAGGGATGGGTGATACATGGGATGACTTAGTAGAAGCAGATGGGGAAAGGAAAACTGGTGAGAAACCGCCACAGGTGATTCTAATGTTGCCAGATAGAATAGTGACTAAATAAAAACTCTGGGACCTGAAAAGAGGATTATATGGGATAAGTTTACAGCTTGTATGCAAGGGAAGTCAGAGGGTGCAACAGAGTATTTTAACAGATTTGAGCAAGTATTTCTGGATTTGAGCGGCCAAGATTTAACTACAGAGCCAGAAAAAAGGTTGTTTGTTGACAAATTTGTGAGTGGATTGTTGTCTGAAATCCAATCACAGATTATGACTTCTGATAGTGCATGGCAAGCGAAATCACAATCTGAAATGTTACACATGGCTCATAATTATTAAAACAGGGTTAATACGGAGAAGGCAAAGGTGGAAAATAAGAAGGGAGACTTGAGGACTAGAGTGTTATTGCAGCAAATAGCTAGAGGAGCCAGAGGTGGGAATATACAGTCCAGATGCCAATTTACACCACAGGGTGACACACAACTGGGTCCGGTACACATAAACCAGTGTACATATTGTAGACAGGAAGGTAATTGGAGAGCACAATGCCAGCTCCTGCAGCAGAGCTCGAATAGCAAGTGTGGCACCATGGGTAGACGATCCAGAGGTCATCCTGGGATAGGGGGTCCTGGTAGAAACGAGTTTGCACAGAATCACAAGGCACCACCACAAGATAATCAGCAACAAAATGTTAATAGTGGGCATATTTTTGACAATCCTTCGAATGTCTATTTTTCTGAAGAATTTACATCTGACGAGATACTGGTCCGTTAGGACAGCCCCATGCAGGGTCTGGAACCAATACCTATTCGCGTCAATCAGAAAGGGCCCTATGTTGAAATTAAGCTGGGGAATAGGGAGCATCTCCTTTTGATAGACACAGGAGCACAGAAGTGTTTTATTGATCATTCACAGGTTCCAGATATTCCACTTTAAGGGCAGAGCAACATTTCTGTAGGGTTCTCTGGTACGCCAGTGGTTAGTCCGATCTCTCGGTCGGTACCAATTTTACTTGGACCATTCACTGATTCTTGTCCATTTCTATTGATGACAAATTGTGGTGAAAATTTGTTGGGATTGAATTTATTGAAGAAATTGAATGATGTAATTCATTGTTCTCCGGATGGATGACAATTTAGCCCCAACAAACTTCTGTTACACAATATTTCTCTATGCCTTTACCAACTGAATTAATTAAGGTTTTCACATGTTTATGGGCAGTTAATGACAATGATGTTGGAATTTTACAGGTTTAGCCAGTTAAAATTGTTTTGAAGCCAGATGTTAAATTGCTGCGTATCTGCAGTATAAGATTTCGGTCGAAGGTGAACAGACCTTGAAGAGTATTGTCTCTGATTTCATACACTGAGGTGTGATTGAAGAAATAGCCCGATTTGACCAGTTTACAAGAAAGGGGATAATGTGATTCCTTTTTGTTTTATTTTTGAATTGTGCGCAATAATACAGTGGTTGCTCCACAATTTCCGATTGTGCCCGATATCACCACAATTCTGACTATGATTCCAGCCACGGCTACACATTTTAGTGTTGTGGATTTGAAAAACACTTTCTTTAGTATTCCTGTGTATGTTGAAAGCAGATTTTTGTTGGGCGTTCACCCTAGGGGGACGCTCATTCACATTCACTTGTGTGCCGCAAAGGTACACTGAGAGTCCAAGTATATACAATAGAGCATTCAAAGAATAGCTTGATATGCTTGAGTTGTCTTCCATGTGCACGTTGTTCCAATATGCAAATGATCTACTTCTAGCTGCTGATTCCGAAGATGCTTGCAAAGAGGGCACCGTGTTGCTGCTTATTCATTTAGCAGAGCATGGGGCATAAGGCTTCATTGAAGAAATTCCAGTATTGTCGACAGGAGGTCGCCTAGCTGCGCTATCTCCTGTCGAAGCAGGGAAGAAGGCTGGCACCTGAATGGATACAAAGCATCTCTGATATATCTGTTCCAAATACACAGAAGGAGGTCAGAGCTTTAATTGGCATGGCTTCATATTGTAGACAGTGGATTCCGAATTTTTCATTGTTGATAAAACCTGTGTTGGCACTGACAAAGAAGGACATTTCTTTGCCTTTACCGTAGAACATAGATTGCCACATCCCTTTTGATTTGCTCAAAGCTGTGTTGTGTTCAGCACCAGTTTTGGGCACACCAAATTACAAAAAGGGCTTTGTTTTGTATGTGCATGAATGTGATGAATGTGCCTTGGCTATTTTGACACAGGAACATGGGGGCAAGAATAGGCAGTGCGGCTATTTTTCCTCCACGTTGGACCCCGTTACATGCGCTTGGTCAAGATGTTTGAGAGCTGTAGATGCTGCTTCTGCATCCGTAAAACAAAGTGAGGGTATGGTTTTAGGTCGCTCTTTAACTGTGATGGTACCCCACTCCTTAGATGTTTTATTTAACAGAAAGCAGAGTCAACATCTCACATCAGCTCGACTTACAAGATACGAGCTTATTCTATTTGCTCTGCATATCCAAATTAAGAGATGTTGTTCATTGAACTGAGCTGAACTATTGCCTTCTCCACAAGAGACAGATTGCTGTGACAAGATGTCACATGATTGACTTTTTGTTACAGAACAAGAAACCAAGGGCAGAATTGATTTGACTGATACACCCTTAAAGAATCCACAAGGGGAGCTATTTTGTGATGGCTCCTGTTTTAAATTATCGGATGGTACATCCACCGCTGCTTTTGCAATCATCACATTAAACACTATTGTAGAGAGCAAACAAATTCCACATAACTCTGTGCAAGCTGCAGAGATTATTGCATTAACTAGAGCTTGTGAAATTTCTGAAGGACTTAGTGTAAACATATATACAGATAGCCAGTATGCATTCGGGTTGTTTCATAATTTTGGCCGACAGTGGGCTGAGGGGGGATTCTTGACATCACATGGAACAAAAATTCAACATGACTCTGTGATAGTCCGGTTGCTGTCAGCACTTGCGCTTCCTACACAACTAGCACTAACGAAGTGCGCCGCACACCGGAAAGTGATGGACAATGTAGGAAAAGGAAACACTTTTGCTGACAGAAAAGCCAAACAGACTGCTACTGATCTGCACTCAAAAATGTATGTGCTCGATTCAGCGAGATGGAATACTGATACTTGTATAATGGGCCAAGGGATTAGCAGTGAAAAAGAGATTCAGCCTGAAGCTACTCCGGAAGAAATCAAACAGTGGGCTGAGCGTCCAGCGAGTCTAGATGATGAGGGTTGTTGGATAGATAATGATAAACAAAGATGTAAGCTGCCCAATGGCTATGTCACTGCTATAGTCACCATGGCTCATGGCCCAACACACCTATGTGCTAAAACGATTTGTCAACAGTAATATCCTGTCTGGCATAACACTAATATCCAGAAAACTGTTGGATGTTTGGTTCAGAGTTGTATGATATGTTTACAACATAACATTGGGAAGGGAACACCGACACCGAAGGGCAGTTTTGGTCCTCCCTCCATGCCATTCAAAGTGATTCATTTTGATATTATTGAGATGGAACATTGCCAGAACTACAAATATGTATTGGTAGTGATATGTGCCTTCCGCAAATGGGTTTGATGCTTTCCCACTGAAAGACAACACAGCAATGTCAACGGCAAAGACCATGCTTAAGGAATATTTTCCCAGGTTTGGGTTGCCGACAGTAATTTGGTCCAATAATGGCCCACATTTTATTGCTGCTGTTATCCTGCAAGTATGTGCAGGAATACAGATGGATAAATGTTTCCACTAGGCCAGACATGCTCTGAGTGCCAGCCTGGTGGAACGCCACAATAGTATTTTGAAGAATAAGATTGCCAAGATGTGTGCACACAGCAATCTGAAATGGCCTGACGCTTTGCCAATAGCCTTACCATTGATGCGAACAACTGCTCAGTCAAAAACAGGGCTCTCCCCCTATGAGATTGTCATGGGGAGACCAGCCAATGTATGCAATGCACCTAAACCGACACAATTGTAGGACATTGAAAATCCGCTTTTGTCTGATTATTGTGATCAGTTGACTCAAAACTTGCATTTGATTCACCAAGAGGTACGAGTAGCCCTCTCGGAAAATACGAGGGTGCAGGTCATCGACTTTGACCTGGTGATTGGGTCCTGTTCAAGAATTTCGAGAGGGGTACCTGCTTTGCACCTCGTTGAAAGGGGCCCCACCAGATCCTTTTGGCCACGCAAACTGCTGTACGGGAATTCACTTCCTGAGCCTGTGGAGCCTGGGGAGACTGTTGCTTCTTCTTTACTGCCTTATTCACCATTGACCAATCTTGTTTCTTCATCTTCTTCAGGAAACAACACCACTCTGTTTATTGATCATTCTGTACCTGGAGTTCCAAGGTACAGTATGCGACCGCTGAACAAGATTTAGATTTAGGGCTTGACATTACTTTAATGTAATAGAATAGGAAAGTGCAGCTAGGATTCTGCTCCCACAAGAAACCCACAAGAAACCAATGTTGAGCCACTCCCTTGTAATTCCTCTGCTGCATACGATAAGAGGGAGGGACCGGCAAAGCTACTTCAAGCAAGATTGGCCACGGGGTCAAGTTCCACCTACGGATGAACTAAAAAAGCCTAACAGTGAGGCTTCTTAACGGACTCTGAGAAACTATGCATGTGATTGGGGCCACTCGCACTAATGAGGTTATTGGCTGTTTTTCTAATGATGGGCCTGTCTCTCAAGTGCCATGGTCCCTAGGACCAAATGGATACTGATCACAATAACAGCTTGTATTGCAATCACGTTGATACCTGTCTTATGGCATTTAGAGAGTGTGCATCCACTTGATACTCTATTGCCAACTGCAAGTGTATACACAGTGTCTCCACCATATGTGCATTTGCATACTCTTCGTCCTTGAGACCTCAGACATAGAAGGGGTTATCAAAACAACACCCTCTTGATGATTATGAATGCCACACATGCCATTCTAAATAAGACCAATTGTTGGGTTTGCTCACATCTGCCACAACATGGAGAAAGGGGGTTGGATTGGTATATACATCCTCTCCCTCTAACTACTGCTTATTATGCTTCACTAAGGGCATTATTCTTTGGCAGATGGAATGATAGTGTCACTGGAAATGTTAATGGTACAAATCTGAATGAGTTTGAAAGGCGGGTTTTGACACCTCTTGAGTGTTCCATGTTTGAAAATAGGAGCAAGCTAAATGTTGCTCCTACTAGACCTTCTGATAGACTTTCCAGACCCTACCAATCCATGATTACCTTTAGAATGGCTCCTGTAGGTAATAGGGATCCCATGCCTCCTTCCTATACCATTAACCATAGTCTGCACTCTGTTCCATTTTGTATACAAAGAGAGGGTTCCCAGCCAATGGGTACATTTGAGGGATGTATGAATACATCTGTACTAACCAGTGAGGATAGACCTCTGTACGTAGGGGATCCCGTTTATTTTGTTTGTGGTAACGAAGCATATCCATGGTTGCCAAGAGACTGGAAGGGTACTTGTTATTTAGGGATACTTTTACCAGGTGTATATGTTGCCACCACTGCCAAAGTTTCTAGAACTCGTCTCAGGTGGGATGAGGATGGTGACACTCCTCCACAGATTCTGGGTGATGGTGCTAAATCCTTTGTACCTTTTTGGGGACAGATAATAAACTCCCAAGATATTAGGAAATTTGCGAGGGTTTTAGAGAAAACCATCAATGAAACTACTGACATCCTATATAACATGACACTAGAGTAGAAGGCTATTAGATTAGTGGCTCTCCAAAATAGGATGGTGCTAGACATCATTCTAGCTGAGCGTGGTGGAGTATGTAAAATGGTGGGATCCACGTGTTGCGTTTTTTGTACCCGATTCCTCCCCTACCATATTTGAGGCAATAAATAATTTGCACACCATGAGCACTGAAGTACACGTTCCAGAGGGAAACTGGAATATTGGCACATGGTTCTGGGACCGGTTACGAATTTGGGGCTGGAAAATATTTGCAGTTCTGATGGCAATCATTGGCATATTACTGTTTTGTTTTTGTTGTATACAGTGTCTTCCTGTCATTTGTTCCATCATAGTGGTAGTTGTGTACAAGCGGTTGGTAAACTGGAACTTAAGACACATATGCCAGGAAAAATTACTAATGCCTTGGTAATAAAGGATATCACCATAAAGGAATTAATGGCGTTCCATGTTTATGAAGATAGCGATTCAGAATGTTCTGATGATGATACGTGGTTTTCGGATGATGCTAATGTTTGGGCAAAAAAAGGAGGGTTTGTGAAAATATATTTGACATAATACTGCCGGATAGTAAATATTGGCCTAAGCACATTAGCATCGCACTGTCATATCGCATTCAATGAACCTGACACAGGCTGACTATATCGCCATTTTTAGTTGTCCAACATTTTGATCGCCTCCTGCTTTCTGTTCCATGTTCAGAATTTGTGATGTTGGCTTCAACGGAGCAAAATAAACTTTGTGCTGCTTTATGATGTTAACATAGATAAGAATGTTGAAGCTGCTAAGGTGGATTGCTTATCCTAGAAGAACCTTGGAGCTAAACAAAAGCTGTACTAATCAGTAATTTAGACACCATCTGTCCCAACAGTGCCTTCCCTGTTCAAACAGCAAAGTAAAATAATGAATGGCTAAACGTGCTCTTCTGCAGAAATCCTTGTTTTCTCTCCTTGGAACTAACTGACCTTAAGCTCAATAACACATGGTAGACAAATATAAGCGAGTAAAATGAGGAATGTTACCTTTGTGTCTTGTATTTGGAATTGTTTGATGGAAAACAGCAAACTATGCAACAATGTTTAAGCATGAATTAGTTATATGTAGTTAGGTCACGAACACTAAGTTATGTATTACATAAAGAGGGGCTTGACGATGTGTCCAAGGCTGTGAATAATTTGTATAAATATGTGCATTTGTGGAATGTTCAGGATTCTCTCTTCTCACGGTGTCTGCTTGCACACACTGCGGGGTGTTGAGAACCAAACAGCTGTTTGTCAATAAAGTACAATTGTAACTTTGACCTTGTGACTGGTGTATTTTTATTATGCAGTAGTAAGCCTTGATATTATTAAATCTTTCAGTGCTCTCCAGCCTCTTTCCTCTGCCTGCTTTCTGATCATGCGTTTTGCTGACCCTCCCTTGTGCTCATTTGAACCCTGCACCCTCAGCCTTTCATCTTGTGCTTTACAGCCACTTTCCGATGCCTGCTCTCCCATTTTGTGTATGTCTGACCCTCCTTTGTGGTTATTAAAAGTCCACACCCCCAAGCCTTTCATTTCATGCTTTTCATCCTCATTCCACTACCTGCTTTCCCATCTTGTGTATTTAGGATCCTCTGTGGTGCACATTTAATCCCCATGCCCCCAGACTTTCTTCTTGTGCTTTCCAGCATCTCTCCTCTGACTGCTTTTCCATCTTGTGTATTTCTGAGCCTCGTTTGTGCTCATTTGAAAATTGCATCCCCCAGCCTTTCATCTTGTGCTTACCAGCCTATTTCCTCTGCCGGATTTCCCATCTTGTGTATTTCTGACTATCCTTTGTGCTCATTTGAAACCTGCGTCCAGCTTGCTTTCCAACCTCTTTACTCTGTCTGCTTTCTCATCTTGAATATTCCTGACCCTCCATTCTGCTCATTTGAACCCCACGCACCCTAACATTTTATCTTGTGCTATTCGGCCTCTTTCCTATGCCTATTTTCTCATCTTAACTATTTCTGACCCTCCTTTTTGCTCATTCGAAACCTGCTCACCCAGCCTTTATTCTTGTGCTCTCCAGCCCCTTTCCTTTGCCTGTGTTCTCCAGCTACACACACCCCTCCCTTGGATCCTGCCAGCAGCCTTACATAGTTTGGTGTGCGCCCATCAAGTGACCAAAAGACAACACTGCACCGGAGTGCCTTTAAATCCCTTATTTAAGAACTCCTCCTGTCCATCCAAACTCTTGTGCACAGTCATGCAGCCTGGTAAGAGTTTATTGACCCTCTTTCGTGCTCTTTTGAACCCTGCGCCCCCCAAAATTTCATCTTGCGCTTTCCAGCCTCTTTCCTCTGCCTGTTTTCCCATCTTGCGTATTTGTGACCCTCTGTTTTATTAATTAGAAGCCTGTGCCCCCCAGCCTTTCATCTCATGCTTGTCATCCTCATTTCTGTGTCTGCTTTCCCATTTTGCATATTTCTGACCCTCCTTTGTGCTGTTTAAACCCCACGCCCCACAGCCTTTCATCTCATGCTTTCCAGACTCTTTCCTTTCCCTGTGTTCTCCAGCTACATACACCCCTTCTTTGCATCCCGCCCGAGCCTTCCACAGGTCAGTGTGCGCCCATCACATGACTGGAAGTCAACACTGGACCGAAGTGCCTTTAAATCCCTTATTTTAGAACTCCTCCTGTCCATCCAAACTCACTTGTGCAATTCTCATCACATATCACGCGGCCTGGTTAGCGTTTTCCAGGCACTCTTTTGTGCTCATTTGAACCCTGTGCCCCCGCAGGCTTTCATCTACGGCTTTCCAGCCTTGTTCCTCTGCCTGCTTTCCCATATTGCATATTTCTGACCCTCCTTTATGCTCATTTGAACCCTGTGCCCCCAGCCTTTCATCTCGTGCTTTCCAGCACCTTTCCTATGCCTGCTTTCCCATCTTGCATAAGTCTGACCATCATGTCTGCACATTTTGAACCCCATATGCTCCAACCTTCCATCTCGTGCTTTCCAGACTCTTTCCTCTGCCTACTTTCCCATCTTGCGTATTTCTGACCCTCCTTTCTGCTCATTTGAACCCTGTGCCCTTAGCCTTTCATCTCCTGCTTTCCAACCCCTTTCCTACGCCTGCTTTCCCATCTTGCGTATTTCTGACCCTCCTGTCTGCTCATTTGAACCCTGCTCCCCAACCTTTCATCTTATGCTTTGCTGCCTCTTTCCTATTACAAAAATGTTCAGATATAGTGTATTCAATCACATTATCACTAGATCAGCATTGTGTATTTAACCACACTGTTACTAACTGCTCAAATACGATTGTACAAATAACAGTTCTTCCAAGAGATACTATTTAGATATGGACTATGAATTTATAATATGTTATGTTTTTTATCCATGTGTTTTTCTAATATTAACTATGAATACATTTTGTTTTAAACTAATTGATTAAGCTTTGATCAAGTTAACAGGTGATAAGAGTCTCTATTTGGTTGTATTTTTGTAAGTATGTATTGGTTCCTCATGAGCCAGGACCCCCTATAACATAAAAGAGAGACATACCCAATCATCTTTATAACAAATGCCTATTTCCTATGCCTGCTTTCCCATTTTATGTATTTCTGGCCCTCCTTTGTGCCTATTTGAATCCTACACCCCCGCAGCATTTCTGCTTGTGCTTGCCAGCCTCTTTCCTCTGCCTGCTTTCCCATCTTGCATATTTCTGACCATCCTCTGTGCTCATTTGAACCCTACACCCCACATCATTTTGTCCCGTGCTTGCCAGTCTCGTTCCTCTGCCTGATTTCCCATCTTGCATTTTCTGACCCTCCTTTGTGCTCATGTGAACACCACACCCCCAATATTTCATTTTGTGCTTTTCATCCTCTTTCCTCTGCCTGCTTTCCCATCTTGTGTATTTCTGACCCTCGATTGTGCTCATTTAAACCCTGCACCCCCAGCATGGTATTCCATGCTTTCCAGCCTCTTCCTTTGCCTGTGTCCTCCAGCTGCACACACCCCTCCCTTGCATCCTACCCCCAGCCTTCCATAGGTCAGTCTGCGTCCATCACATGACCAATCCACCCCTCTTCTTTGGTATCCCCAGGGCAGCCTTGCCCAGTCAGCCAGTCGGCTAAGGGCCCGAGGAAAATTGCAGCTCCCGCATGAGCAGCTCCATTCCAGGTTTGCTCATGTTCACCTGCACGGCCTGACGCACACAACCTACTGTGACGGAATAATATCAAATAGGGACATGCATTTACCCTAGATGTGTAAGGTACCCATATTCTGCATTTAGCTTAATTGTGTAAAGTAGCCTTAGTCTGCATTTGGCCTAATTGCGTAAGGTAGCCATATTCTGGATTTAGACTACATGTGTAAGGTGGCCATATTCTGCATTTAGCCCAATTGTGTAAGGCAACCCTTTTCTGCATTTGGGCCAATTATGTAAGGTAGCCTTATTCTGCATTTGGCCTAATTATCTAAGGCAGCCTTATCCTGCATTTGGCCCAATTGTGTAGAGTAGCCATATTCCACATTTAGCCCAATTCTGTAAGGTAGCCTCTTTCTGCAATTGGCCCAATTATGTAAGTTAGCTTTATTCTGCATTTGGTCTAGTTTTGTAAGGCAGCATTATCCTACATTTGGCCCAATTGTGTAGAGTAGCCTAACTATACATTTAGCCTAAGTATGTAAAGTAGCCATATTCTGCATTTAGCCTAATTGAGTAAGGTAGCCATATTCTGCATTTAGCCTAAATGTGTAAGGTAGCCATATTTTGCATTTAGCCTGCTTGTGCAAGGTATCAACATATTGCATAAGCTGTTGCCACAATCAATCACTCAATGTCTGTCTATGCATTTTGGGCCCTCCTCCCCTTTAAATCTAGGTGTTGTCATATTTGTATTCATATTACATCTTTCTACACATGTTATGCCCTGCTCTCCTTTTTGAATCTAGGTGATATGTAGCATTGCTCTTTGTACATAGACGGAACCAAGGACATAAACGTTGTTAAAACAACTAACCTTTTTTCTCCCTTCACAGCCCGCACCTTCATAACTTAGCGGAAAGCACAGGCTAATTTCACATAACCTGTACTCACATATAAAACAAACACTATTGCACAACACCGCTGCCATAGCAATGATGCTACATTTAATGACAAAAATTTGAATTGTATCTTCCCACATAATTCTACTTATACACAATCCATGCTGTTTAGTTCATAGTTTACCTCTGATGCGCCCATCCACACGCCATTTAGACATGGGTGGCTAGCAGATTCTTGGCCACCCTCATATAACTGTAATGGGCGAAATGCACACAAGCATAATAGCAGCCCCCAATTCTCCCAAATATTGTACTCCGATCACTCTGAGGGTGTTCAACCAAACAGCGCTTTGGGGCCATCATTATGATGAAGGGCACTATACAAATGACAAAAATGAATAAATATATGAAACTCCCATGGGTAGTGCAATCTTCTCTTTATGGAGACATTAGGTCAGGGGATTCCAGTTTTGCATCCATATATTCATACCATCTCGTGCAAATCCCTTCCTGTTCCCCAATTTCACCTTCTGTGAGCCTTATGTCCCTCCACCGCCGCCCATTTTATAATTTCTTTTAACCACACCTTAAATGATAACTGAGTCCATTGCTTCCATTTCATTGCATCCAATGTTAAAGCCAATAGGGAACATTTTGTGCGTAATTTACTATTTTTTAATTATCATCTGTAGCACCCTTCAATTTTTGCGCATTTATTTCAAACTGTATGTATCACTCTAATTTGCTTCGGAATCTCTTTCATCTGTTTACCATTCATTAGCAAGATTTATATCAGATGGCATGGCCTAATAGGTGCTTCCATCAGCCTTGTTACCCGATCTTTGCCTTTGTCCTTAAACCAGGGTATTACTTATTGCAGTAAAGATGCTGTATAAAAGGTCCTGAAATGTGGTGCACAAGCACTCCCTTCGTCATAGGCAGTGTGCGTTTACTTAGCCTTATGCTTGGCCCTTTTACTGACTCAGCACTACCAAATCTTTGAAACTCTTGGTTCAGCACACTCCCTGGAAAACATATTGTAATTATTTATTTATACAGCGCATATATACACAGGTGGAGTGCTTCAAAGCACTTGAAGGTGGGAAGGGAACAAGGGAATAGAGTAATCATTCTTAGGCCTTGAAGTTTCTGAAAGATCTAACAGAAAACTACCATACTAGGCCTGACAGCATTTCTCCTAGTGCAAGCGCATGAAGTGTTATAGTAGCGACCAAGCTAGGGAGGGGGGACAGAAAAGGGAGTTAGGCGGGCCAAACAAACTAACAAGTCCTAGTACATTTAGGTCATGCATTCATGCAGACGGAGGTGTGAGGAAGGGCATGGGGGAACAAACAAGTCCATTCCAGAAGGGCCCTGGGTTAAGTGCAGAGAAGTTGCTCCACTCATGGAGCGTAAGTTGAAAGTGCAGTAATGCTATACCTAGTGCAGTGGCCCGGATGCAAGTGCAAACGAATGGCGGGGAGACTGGAACCTGTAAGGCTCTGGAGGTGAACCAGGAAACCAGTCAGCAAAAATTGAACTGAGTTAGGGAGGAGAGGAAGGTGTAGAGAAAAAAAGAAAGGAGGTTAGCAGGGGAGAGGGTGAGAGAAGAAGGAAGAGAAGAGGAAGGTCTTGAGGAGTTTCTGGAACTTAAGGTGCTCGGGCTCAAGACGAGAGAGGCAGAGAGGCTGTTCCAGAGTGAGGCACCTGCAGAGGATAGATATCTACCCCCAAATCTCTGTTTGTGAAAGCAGCTCATCCGCAGAGAGTTGGAGGAGGACAAGCAGATAACTCTAGAGGGAGAGTATTTAGGAAGAGAGTGCTGTAGATTGTGTGGGCCCCAGCCCCAGAAAGCCTTGTATAACAGTCCAGCGAAGACTATCATTTTAGACATAGATACCCTTCCTAGTAGTAATGGTGGAAACTTTATCCAGAAGTCCATCAAATTTTCCAATGTATCTTATGTCTGAACGACATTAGTTTCATGTACATCCTCCCATTTCGCATTATCATTGGCCCCGAGTACCAATAAGGCATGATGGTTATTGGTATGGGCAATCTAGCTAATGGCCCAAGATCAATCACTAGCATTTGATACATACATGTTACTCACCAGTTAATATGTAGGCCTGACAGCAGCCCACATTCATTCAGTTGTAAAACATTGTGTGGAAAAGTAGTGACTGGATCCTTTATGTATAATAATATGTCATACGCATATACTGAAATTAAATGTGCCTGATTTGCAATATTAAATCATAAACGTAATAATTACACCAAATCTCTTCCTCATAAGGCAGGCTAATGGCTCTGTCATTATAGAGAACAGTATAGGGATTAGGGGCTTCCTATACTGGGATTACAGGCATCCTTACCTTCTTCCCCTACGTACGCCCTACTTACTTGAGATAGTTTGCTTCGATTTGATCCTGACATACAGGTCATCATACAATAGCTTAACCCAATCAAGAAATACCTCACCTATTCCAGCTTTCTTTAGGACTGTCATCATGAATGAAATGCCTTATGTAAATCCAGGCTATAAATAACCCATTGCCCTCCTCCCTTCATCATACCTCGATAATCAAGAAAAGGCTTCTAATATTTATCATCATATTTCTCTTTGGGATCAATACTGCCTGGTCTTCATGCATGATCCTGTGGATCCGTCTTGCTAATCTAAGATTATTACCATGGCCACTATATTACTGTCCACATAAATCAATGGCAGCGTGCGATATGAACTGCTATCTACCAGATGCTTTCCATCCTTCAGTAACAGGATAATCAGTGCTTCCCTCATTGCTCCTGGCATTATTCCTCTTTCATATGCATCCATATACAATTCTAACTGTCTGGGCACTAATAGATCCCTAAACATTTGATCGAATTCAGTAGGAAGCCCGTCCCCTCCTAGTAGCTTATCATTTTGTAGATCCTCTATTGCACATCCTCTATCACCTATGGGCTTTCCACCGCCTTCATGTCTGCCTTTCCCCATTTCTGAAGCTCAGCTTGAAGTAGCATTTTTGTTATAGTGTTTTGTTGGTTAATTTGAACCTTTAACACAAAAATAATGAAAAGAAAACATAAATAAAATCATACATACAAAGCAGTGCAACAATATAAAATCAAAACAAATCTCATAATGAGCTTCATGCAGCATGACTACAATATGTATACAATAATATACTAACATTCCCTTTTACATTAATTATCAATTTTCTTGATTATCTCCTGCCACATATATAAAAACATTAAAATTCATCCCTGTATCATCCCCTGCATAAATGATGCTCCAAAATTGATCAGTGCGAATAAAAAATAAATCATAATCCTGTCTCCCATAATCTTTTTCATAAATGACTGACAACTGCTTGCAGCCCATTAGTAAGTGTCTTATGGTTTCAACCTCCATATCACATAATCAACACAATCGTTGTTTATGTGGAATATGCTGTCAAGCACCACGTTTTGAGAAGCTAGGGAGCTAATTAAGCCTGAGACACATAATGAAATGTCTAATTTTTAAATTTTTCAATTTCATGACATATGTACAAGGAACATTCACAGAGAAATACTGCACTGAGTAAATCATGTATGTTGATAAGTGGTATCATTTTGTGAGCATGTTATTACGGTCCCAAGCAGCAGCTTTATCTTTGATTTATTTTTATTTTAATGTAAAGTTATCCATGAATGTAATGGTACAACCTTTATTCTTTAGGAACTCAGATATTTCAAGAATACAAAGTTTTAATGGCGTATTAGGATTATTAAAATCAATTTGTTTTGCAAAGTAAGAGTGCATAGATTTATGATTATTACAATCATTTAAAGTGTTCAAATGCAAAAGACAAAAGAAATCATCTTATGCATTGGTGAAGTAGTTAGCCCTAGTTCATTGCAGAATGCTTTCACGGATACAGACGTGGGTTGTCCAAGAGCTTTCTACCAAAGCATGCGTTCTGTATGGTAGGCAGAAAAGTCTCCAAAAGCATTTTCATATTACCTTTTCCTGTTCCCTCCATCAAGCCTAGTATTTAGAGGTAATTTCTCATTGATGTATCCTCGAGGTCTCTTGCCTTTAGTGCTTGTGTTTTTGCATCTCGCATGTGCTAGCTCTTTCCCTTGAATATGTTTGCTCTCTCCAGGTTCTGTGACTCTCCTCTCCATCTCAGTCATACCCACCTCAGTTTGGGCACATCCTGTCTGATATGGACCATTGACATGACACTGACAATGAGTCGATGGTATCCTCAGTTTGCTTAAACCCTTCCCTTATCAGTGTTCTTAGTACAGATTTATTGGGATAACTTATTGGCATCTCCCTTAGCACTATTGTTGTCTTGTCTTCCCCTCCCTCTCCTTGCTTTGTTATTTTTTGGGAAAAGCTTATGTCCAGTGGTCGCTGCACTGTAGTGGATGTGTCCATGATCGATTCTTTTAAACTTCTTCTCTTTGGCATCAGACTGTGGGTTTGTGTGAGAGGTTATTGCACATTTCCTGATCTCCTAGTTCCATTGTACACTTCTGCATGCCTTATCCCACTGCCATTTCTGCCCTTTATGGTGCTTGTTGCATCACTGATCCAACTTCTGCACCGCAGAACTTTTCCATCTTCACCTTCTTGCACACCTATCCATGTAGTATCAGATTTCTGTCTTTCTGTACAGCCCTTATTTTCCAGGAACTACTGAAATTAAGCTTTACGGATTCACCATTTTGCTCTCCGAAAATGTTGTTCCCATATATGGACTCTGTACTATCTGTGCAGTTAGCATCAACATGGTGCGGTCTGCCTTACTGTCTGTATCCCTGTGTGCCCCACCGAGCAGGGACTTGCCCATTCATCCCACGCAGCTTCTCACTTCTTCATGTCGTATCTTTCCTCACCGCTGCATCACTTGGACCGGCGCCTTCCACTGCTTCACTGGATCACCTCCACAGCAGCTCTAGTTCTTCCACAAGCCCACAGCCTCCTGCGGCCTCTCGTGCTTTCCTCCGTACTTGGTCAACTTCAGTCCTTGCAAATGTTCTGCACGGTTTTTCAGCATTCAGATGCCCGGCTGTACTTCCATTGCGTTAAGTGGGGTTCTGGTGAATTGATTATGGTTTCATGGTGAAGCACCATGAGCAAGCGACCTACATGCTGCCCATCTTGGCTCTACTAACTTTTTAAAGTCATTTAATTGATGCATGTATGTTCAAATGTATGTTCAAATGTATCCCAGTGGAAATCATTTTTTCCAGTCAAAGGCATCCAACCCTCATACTCTGTCGGCCTGAAGAGGACAACAGGAGAGGATCACGTTTGCTTAAACGCAGGGTATTGCTCATGGCAAGTATCTTTTCCAAACGTTTTATTACTGTCCTCTATTTTGTGGATAGTGAATGTTCACAGAAGGAACCTCTTATTCCTCCTATGTAATTATTTCCAATAGGGAACTCCTGGCTCATAGTGAATGTACACTTCGCTGAAGTCCCTGTTTGCTTAGATTCTATGACGGCCATATAGTAAGCACATAACAGACATTAAATGTGACAAAGGTCTGAAGGTTTTGTTTCAAACCCAATATGCACTTAAATCCATTAAAAAAAGTAAATGTACCCAATTAGCTGGACACTTCTCATGAAATATTAGCATTCATTATTTGTAATGCCAGTTTTAGAGCATTCATGGGTAAATACCCATCAAACAAAACAATAGCAAGAAACATATGAATATCTCTCTTGTAGCTTAAGGGATGCCCGCTGTTTCCTTGGGGAACTCGAATTGGCAGCATGTGGGGTCCATTACGGTGAGCACACGCCCAGCATTGGCTACCAGATGGCACTAGATGTCTCCTTTTAGTTCTATAGTCTGTAAAGAGTTGCTTCATCAGGAACCCTGTGAGTAGTTTATTATCATCTGATATCTGATTCGTATTTTTTTAGGATGCGCTTTTTTGCCATCACAGGAGACATAGGCATACCTTTTCTTCAATGGTTGGTAACACCCGAAATGCGAGGCAGCTCATGAAGAATTCACACTTTGGGATTTTTTGTTCATAAATTATAGTCTTCTGTTGAACCCGATCTCTCTCCCTGTTGTGGAGCAATGGCTGGGCAAGTCTATAATATGTGGACACCCTAATCAGCTGTTCTGAAACAATCGAATATATTTCACTTCCGGGTCAATCAAATGAGTAGTTTTTGTTTCCTTTCGTTTGCATCACTGAAAGTTAATAATTCTATTCTAGACCTTTAAATACAGTACGTTTTATTATAATTTAAAAATATACACACGGTCAAAAGCAAAACCTTTTATGCAGCAAGGTAGGGTCTAATACAGACATCTGCTGGCTGAATGCGAAGCTGGGTGGATGGATCAGGGCTTTCATGTGCCATTAGAGGATAGCAGCACTATCCGGGGATTGGCTGTGAGAGAAACCAAGATGGGGCACATACAAGAGAGGGGGATGACCTCCTGTACAACAGGAAAACAGATGCAGGAGTGGCGCCCTCGAATTGTGTTGGTCAAAGAAACTTGTAATCGTTGGAAATAGAAAGGAAATGAATGGCACCACATGGCAGCCATCTTTGAAACAGGCAGAGTAAGTCCATGCAGAGGAAAGGAATGTCTTACCACAGCTAATGGAGAAATGTAAGCAAAATGCAATCAACTCTTTCAAAAAAGGTAGCAGGCGCTCCTCTCCAGAAAGAACATGGCATAATAACCTGTTCTGAGATGGGAGTTTGCAGCACACACTTTTTGCTCACTGTACCTTTCACATATGGGAAATAACCATTTGCATATCAGTCTTTGTCTGCCCACATGGGCAGTCCAGCACCAAAATGATATGGCAATTCCTCTCTGCACAAGAGTACCAACAGCAACCCCGTACACGTGTTTCAGCCTTGTTGGACCTCATCAATGAGTTGAAGCTGTGCCTCTCTGAGCACAGTGAGCAGGGAGTACACGTCTGGTTGCCCCCAGGTAACTTAGGGTGACCAACCCCAAGTTCCTTGCAAATATTTCAAAAAATGTAGGAGGTGCTCCTCTCCAGAAAGAACATAGTATGATAACCTGCTCTGAGATGGGAGTTTGCAGCACACACTTTTTGCTCACTGTACCTTTCACATATGGGAAATAACCATTTGCATATCAGTCTTTGTCTGCCCACATGGGCAGTCCAGCACCAAAATGCTATGGCAATTCCTCTCTGAACAATAGTACGAACAGCAACCCCATACACGTGTTTCAGCCTTGTTGAGCCTCATCAGTGTGGTGAAGCTGTGCCTCTCTGAGCACAGTGAGCAGGGAGTCCAAGTCTGGTTGCCCCCAGGTAACTTAGAGTGACCAACCCCAAGTTCCTTGCAAATATTTCAAAAAATGTAGGAGGTGCTCCTCTCCAGAAAGAACATGGTATGATAACCTGCTCTGAGATGGGAGTTTGCAGCACACACTTTTTGCTCACTGTACCTTTCACAGATGGGAAATAACCATTTGCATATCAGTCTTTGTCCCGCCCACATGGGCAGTCCAGCACTGAAATGCTATGGCAATTCCTCTTTGAACAAGAGTACCAAAATGCCATCAACCCCTGCAGGTATGAAATAATTACCGGGAGCAAGATATCCACACATTTTATCAGAGAAGTACCAGGCCGAGAATTGCATAACATGCTATCGAATCATACTGCAATAAGTGTTCATTGTCATTCAGTAAGATGTATGCTGTATACCATAAGAAGGTAACAGAACGCAGCTCTTAATCATGTGAAGGCAAGAAAATGCCCTGATGTTTGTGCAACATATAAAAAGGCACATCATATTACAATCTATGTTATAAAAAAACTGGCATGATAACCGTTCTGAGATGGGATTTGCAGCACACGCTTTTTGCTCACTGTACCTTTCACATATGGGAAATAACCATTTGCATATCGGTCTTTATCCCGCCCATATTGGCAGTCCAGCACCAAAATGCTATGGCAATTCCTCTCTGAACAAGAGTACCGACAGCAACCCCATACACGTGTTTCAGCCTTGTTAAGCCTCTTCAGTGAGGTGAAGCTGTGCCTCTCTAAGCACAGTGAGCAGGGAGTCCAAGTCTGGTTGCCCCCAGGTAATTTAGGGTGACCAAACCCAAGTTCCTTCCAAATATATCAAAAAAGGTAGCAGTCGCTTCTCTCCAGAAAAGAACACGCTTTTTGCTCACTGTACCTTTCACAGATGGGAAATAACCATTTGCATATCAGTCTTTGTCCCTCCCACATGGGCAGTTCGGCACCGAAATGCTATGGCAATTCCTCTTTGAACAAGAGTACCAAAATGCAATCAACCCCTGCAGGTATGAAATAATTACCAGGAGCAAGATATCCACACATTTTATCAGAGAAGTACCAGGCCGAGAATTGCATAACATGCTATCGAATCATACTGCAATGAGTGTTCATTGTCATTCAGGAAGATGTATGCTGTATACCATAAGAAGGTAACAGAACGCAGCTCTTAATCATGCGAAGGAAAGAAAATGCTCTGCTTTTTGTGCAACATATAAAAAGGCACATCATATTACAATCTATGTTATGTAAAAACTGTTTTCGGTGGGTTCCCAACACGAATATGTTCCAGTTTAGAGGTTGTTGATCCATAGATTAATTCCACAAAAGGTGATTAGAAGGGGAGACACACACATATTCCAGTGGATACACTTAAGCAGCACTGAATAAGGAAATAGAGGTCTACCATTTTGAAGGTAAAAGAACTGCCTGCATTTTAAGAGGGTTCACAAATGATGTGACCCTCAAAGCAGACACTAGATCAAGGCAAATCCAGAACCAAACTCAGAGAAGTCCACTTCCCCGCATCAGCACTATGGAGAGTGATGAACAAAAAGAAACAACCAAGCAACTATTACCGCCACAATCCGCCATTTTGCTCCTATGGAAAGACCGCAACTGACATGGTAGGATGTGTTTATGTCAATATTACAGAAGTAATAGAAGGGAACGGTCTGGTAACATTCACAGAGGGCTTCCACAGTAAACATCTGTGACTGAAATTTCAACCACCACTGGAAAACACCTGAAGGGATACCCTGTTGATCGTATTCATGAAAATCAAGCATGCAATGTTTATACAACAATCAGCAAAAAAGACAACCCTTGCAGCCATGAAGAGAAGTAAATGTGCACATGTATAATGACCAAGAAAAGCTTTGGAGATACCAGCTTCATCTAGAATCTGACAAGTGATGGGTTCACAGTTTTCGCTTTCTTATGTTTTAAGTAGAATGCTAATAGTTTGCTGCTTTATTTGATCCGCAGTAATATTCAGCTTTGATTCTAAGAATACGTCCACAAGCTTTCTGAGTTCTAATCCCATTGCATTGAATACGTTCAGATAAACGCTCCGTGAGAACTGATTCATGTGCGTTTGTATAATGAAGGTTGGTAATGCCTGCATCCGCAGGCGGGATGGAAAAAGCTAGCGTCCGAGGATAGCTGCCTCTTTAATCAATCAATTTAGTTTCTTCAGAGAAAAAGAATATCCATAAACCACATTACAAAAAATCTGCAGAGTAATAGACTATACAGTAATGGTTAAAAAGACAATACATGCCAACATTTATGTTAAGAACATCATTAAAAGACCCAATAAAAAAGGTGCTGAGGTTAGATGCACGTGTTCTCTCAGTTTACACAAAAAAATGTTCAGCCTATACCAGATTTTTCTCAACTTTTCTTAGCTTTCCCAGCATACGATCAAGATGCAAGGTGTTTATTCCACCGATAGCAGGCGTTTCTTAGGTAAACTACACATCCCCAAGCAGGGGCGTAGGACAACCAGAAAATCTGGGGGGGACAGCGGACAACTTGGGACTGTTATTTATTTATTTATTTGTTGTTTTTTAGTCAAAGAACTCGACTTTTTGCAAAATTAAAATAGCAGTACGTATTGAATCACATATATCATCACTGTATAACTGGGTGGGAATGGCTATAGTGAAATAACTGGCCATTGGCAGTCAATGGGTGGATCGGGGTAAATAACCAAACAATACCTACAATCTTCGTATCCCTCCTCAATGTCACATTGGTTTGCAGTCTGCTGTTTTTTTGAAGTAATTTTCATCGACAAAATCATTTAAAAAAAACAAATAGAAATATGGATAGGGGATGTGGAGGGGACAGGGGTAGGGATAATAATGTGGGGAATGGGGTGCTTGGGGTGGACCCCCCAAATATATATAAAACAAAATTAAAAACGTTTTATTCAAAGTAATTGCTTAGAAAAAAAATGACTTTAAATAAAACCCTTCCTCCTATTGTTATGAATGAGTACAATACTTCAATGTTTAACAATCAAAGGTGTCCCGTGTAAGGAAAACATAGAAACAAAGTTCTCTCACCTGGGGGTTGGAGCAGGAATAGCAGCTGAATATGTAGGAAAAAGAATACCCAGATGGAGATTATCTCTGTTTCTATCTTCAGATGACAATTAGAATTCCCCCCGAGAAACACCCAATGACCCGGCACAAAGGCCAGTGCAAAGGGAGGTTCCCAGGGAAACCCTCTTGGGTAATAAAACCCTGTGGAGCTGCTAGTGAGCATAGATTCCTGGAAACATCCAGTAGAAGTAGATTACGCTATCCAAGTGTGTGGTGATGAATAGGCGTGTCTTTAAAGGATCGGATCCAGAGCAGAGGTGTCGGATTGGCTGAAGGGAAATAGTGAAACAAAGTGATTACAATTGGTTCTGCCTAGTACTGGAAAAGACATTTCTAGAAGCGGGACTCTTACCAAGGGATCTGATGGTAACAAGATTTAGAAATGAAAGTAACCGAAGATCCGGTATGATCTGAAAGACTGGGCACACTGGATAGTGCAAAACAAAGGAAAATGATGAACAAACAGTGAGGAATAATTGGAAGCAATCTACACACCGAGAGGACAGTAGAGAACAATAGTTACCCAGAATAAACGGAGACCCTCTCTATCTTGATGTATGACTGAGGTTCAGAAGGGATGAGAGCACAGGGCGTTGGATCTGGATGACGAAAACCGAAGAGCAAACTATGAGCCCACAAGATAAGAAACCAAAATTCCCATAAATGCTTCAGGAGAAACGGATGCCTACCAAAGGAAACCCTAGTAAACCACACCAGTCGAAGGCGGATGCAGGAAACAAATTCTCCCAAAGCGAGTTGCTTGAGCAGCTCTGATAGAACACCGGAACGGGAAGGCAACGAGGTGTCCTAAAGTAAACACACACAAACAACAACAATGAACAATACAGTTTCAATGGTAAAGTGGCAATAGGAAAATAATCCCAAAGGCAAGCCTGAGTAGAAAGAGGAAAGGATTCCCTGACACGGACTCACGTAGCATTCGCCAGCTCCTTGGAGAGTAGCAATGCGTCCTTGTCCGGGATAAGCAGGCAGGATAAGCTGAAGCTGTCGGCGCGTCGACCTGGAAACGTTGCAAGGCATTCTGGGGCGCGGCGACTAGACTGCTGCACATACTGCAGTGGTCTGCAAGAGCCGCCATGTTGGAGTCAGGCGTGTCTGTGAGAGCCGCCAAGTTAGTCGTGACACCTATGCCATTTCTCCCTAGCCCGACACAAATGCAAATGTTTTGGCTTGTATATGGCACTTTAGCACCCCCTAATAGTCAAAACTAAAGAGGGGAGAGTTCTAATCCCTGGACAGAGGAATAGCACTATGGAGAATACCCTTCAAAATTGCCCCAGAAAAGCAAGCACAGTACAAAGCAACATAGTCACACAATAAGTTGCAAAACTCCGAGTGATGGAGAATGGGAGCCTTGGGTTTTTCGATGGTTGCTGATGTGAGGCCTACCGGCACCAGCTGCTGGAAACTGCTCCCTGCACCCTCCTGCTGTGCTCGGTGGCTGTCCAACGTAGAGGTTGTACGCTCTTCATTGTGTACCTGGACTGCTTCCAGCCAGAAATATATGCAGGAATGGAAAGGCAAACATTCCACTTTTCGGGGTGTGTACTGGGTATCTGATGCTTTTAGTTGTGGCCCTTTTCGTGGCGGCCGTGTTTGAATACGGCAAGCATGCCAAATCATTTGTGCTAAAGCGAAAGGCAACTACCAAGAACCCTAATTCCGGGACAGAAGCCAGCCAGTTATGGTAACCCTGAAAGCCACGCCAAAGACTGCGGGAATTATGATTATGCAATGGAAGGTCACAGTCAACCCCAGCTAGTGACCGCACCTGCTCACGAGAACTGATGGCAGGGAACTTAGCAGCAGCGGCCCGTGTTGTTCCCACATGCTGCAGCTGCTGCTGCTCCGCAGGATGGCTTACTTTCGTTTTGGCGGCCTCCGACTCTTCCCTTTTATATCCTGTGGACAGAGGTTTGAACAGGCCACAACTTCGTTTTAGGGGCTGTGATCAAGATCCTAATGTGGACTTGTGTACGGTTCCTTCATTGAGACAGGCTGCTGACATGATTTGGAGCACCCCTCACCACCTTTAAATGCCTCTGATGGACACTGTCGCCTTATGAGAGCTTCCAATTAAATGCCAAAACAATGCATCTGCGGGTCTCTCAATAACATCCAAAAGACTACTCCCGCTAATGCCTGCACTGGTACTCGCTGACCAGGCAGGATTCGTGCCTGGCCGAAACACTACATTTGGAATATGTAGAATGTTTGGGGTTCTGGCAGCACTCGACCCCAAACAGCAGGCGGTGGCAGTGCTGCTGGATGCCGAAAAGGCGTTCGACTCCGTCGAGCAGCCCTTCTTGTTTGCCGTGCTGCAGCAGCTCGGACTTGGGAAACAGTTTATTAAGCTGGTCTCACTTCTCTACAATCAGCCCCTATCAGAAATCACTCTCGGGTTGACTCGCTCGGCATATATTAATCTCCAACGCGGCACCAGGCAGGGATGCCCACTATCTGCCATGATATTCGCCCTTGTGATGGAGCCCCTAGCAGCGGGCCTCAGGGAACGCCAAATTCAGAGAGGGCTCAAAATAGGACCTCACAGTCTGATAATATCTCTCTATGCCAACGACATAGTCCTGTACATGCAGATCCCCAGCGAAAACCTTAACCCGATTATGCGTGAAATAATAAAGTTTGGGCTAGTATCAGGGTTGAAATTCAATCAATCTAAATCAATCGTTTTTTCCTTAAACACAAAGACCAAAATATTTAAAGATGATTTCAACTTCCATTGGGAAAAAGCTCACGTCCGATACCTAGGAATCCTAATGTCTCTGAACCACCACGACATATTCAAAGACAACTACGAAAGCACACTGAAAACACTAAGGGAAAAGGTGAACAGGTGGAAAACTCTCCCACTCACCCTCTGTGGAAGAGCCTCATTGGTAAAAATGGTAATTCTCCCCAAACTCTTGTATCTATTTTCCAACATCCCCATCCTGTTGACTCGACGCTTCCTGGGTAATCTGAGAAGTCTGGTTCTAGACCTCATCTGGTCAGGTAAACCCGCAAGGGTGGCATACACGTCCCTCATACTTTCTGTCACCAAGGGAGGCCTAGCTCTACCCGATCTAGAACGGTACTACTGGGCAGCACAAGCCCAGTTCCTCAGTCACTGGTATAAGCCCCAGTTCATAAAACCACATGTACAGGTTGAACGGGCACCAGCCTCACCCAACTTGCTGAGGGCCGTGATCATCAGCAAACAGGCCGTGCCACACACGATACTGAATATAGTGCAATCTACTTAAACAATATGGTTAAAATGGGCCAAAAGTACAAGATACAGTTCAGATGCTGTCCTCTACTCCCCGTTAAATTCATCCCCGGGGTCCCACTCACTGCTGAGAAAGTGTTCCTGAACTGGGCAGACAAGTGCAAAATAAATACACTAGGTGACCTTTTCACACAAGACACCTTCATAACACCACAGCAAGCGAAGGCGAAAGGTAGTACCACCTCCTTGATATTTTTATGTACTTCAGAGTTCGGTACACCCTTCAGGCCCTCATTCCATCGTTCCCACAACAACCACCCACTTGGCAGCTGCTGCACAGATTAATTCAGGCACAAGGGGAGGGCAAACTGGTCTCATCTATCTACAAAGCCCTGCTCATGGACACTCTACCATCAAACCCCAAAACGAAAGCAAAGTGGGAAACCACGCTACAAACACCCGTCCTAGATGAAGACTGGAACTATATCCTACAACAGACCCAACAAGTGGCACTTAACTCCCGCTTCAAACAAATCCACTTCAACTTTCTGCACCAAACTTATCATATCCCCAAAAAGAGAAACAGACATCACCCTGAGTCGAACGTATACTGCGACAGATGTGGGACAACTGACGCTGACTTTCTGCACCTGGCGTGGAGCTGCCCAACAGTGACCAAATTTTGGTCAGATGTGCTTGATGAAACTGAAGGAATAATCAGCGAGAGGGTGGAGCACACCCCACTGGTGGCACTCCTATGGCTAACGAGATCCTTATCCTCGCACGTTAGAAAACTGGCACGCATGCTATTGGTACTGGCACAAAGAAGATTAGCCATGGTGTGGGGACGTGGTGCACCCCCCACACTAGCGAACTGGAGGAGAGACATTCTCTATTGCCAAGAAACAGAAACAGAATTCATAAAGACACTGCCCCTCCAGGCGAGACCTCCGGATATTTGGGGCCCGTACATCTCACACCTCCTCTCCAGCACTGTGCCAACAGAGCCACCTGATCAGCCACTGCAAATTACACCCGAGTAAACCAAACGCAATAGAAGCTCGCTGCATATTGCGACTGTCGGTGGGTGGGGAGGCGGGCGTAGGGGGGGCAACGGCGGCATGTTTGCAGCCCACTGTTTGGGCTTGTTTGTATACATGTTTCACTAAAAATGCAAAAAGAAAGTTAAAAAAAAAAAAACATCCAAAAGATTAGCGCCGCCATTAAATGATGCACCTCTCTGGCTTACATATCCTTGACTGGCAGGGAGACCTCTTTCGAGGCTTCCATTTTAAGGCCTGCTTTTCATCACGGATGTACGGCTGATTACAAATGAGGATGTCGCAGCCAATCTCTTCACTCCGAGATTGTGTTGGCGCCCGCCATCTTTGTGCGCACCGGGTGCCTGTTTGAAGGGAATTTTCTGCAGAAAATTCCCTTCAAACAGGCACCCGGTGCGCACAAAGATGGCGGGCGCCACCACAATCTCGGATTGAAGAGGAGGAGGGGCGAAAGCAGGTGAGAGTGGGAGAGGAACCAGTGAAGAAGCAAAAAGGACTACCGGCTGGGAAGCTCACTGCTGGCCAGGGAACCCTCAGAGCCCAAGAAGCCAGAGCGGAGCAGACGCTGGCGCTGACCATCAGCCAGACGGAGCCCCCTGGAAGCACAGCCGCGTGGGTTACGTAAGCGGTGCTGCAACAAGCCACGAGGGAGCAGCTGGATGCACACAGAGGCCCCTACATGAGACCAAACGGAGGGGATAATAAGGCACATGGAACGGGAACTGGGAGCCACAAGGACGGGGACGCACTGGGGAGGTACACCTAGAAAAAGCCACAATAGCATCGAAGCCTGGATAATATTTCCCCTGCTGATGCAGACAATACGGTGGACCCTTACCGCCAAGAGCCCTGAGAACAGTAGCGGGCAGACAGACAGTCCAACAAGGTCTGCTGAGGTGTGCCCGAACCAGTGCACCTGCACCCCCCGCAAGATCCGAAAGGCACGCACTATGTGCAAGCAGAGGGCGAGGGGAAGAGGGGACACAAACAGTGATGGTACAAGGTCACAGTAACGAGCGGCCGCAGAAGTGTGGACCAACCCATTTAACTGGCACGCGGTGCAACCCAACAAGGAGGCCGTAGGCCATAATGCAGTAAAAGAGTGCCACAATAGACTGCTTCAATAACAGGGAGCACATAGGTCCAGAAGCAGGCAGCCCATACATAAGCACTGCTAAAGAAGATGCGGCACTGCCTACTTATAGACCCCATACATATATATTGAGCCACTGCACAGCCAGACCAACCAACGGCACCCGGAGACAGACCTAATGCAAAGAGGGTAGGACCACTTACCCTGACCACGCGACAAAGAGTGCACTCACCACCACGAGGCCCCAAGAGAACTATTGTGCCCAGCTCCAAAGGCAAGTTACAGGACAGAGCATGGTGGACTGTGGGACACCAAACCCCTAGGTGCGATCCCCTGACCAAACCGCTCCACTTGCTGAGAACACAAATCGCTTTATTCAAATAGGGCTGGGTGCCACTGAGGAAAAGCACACCAGTGAGCAAGCAGTGGAACTCAAATCCTCACCAAACACTGCCTGGGAAGACAGGAAGTAAAATGCCCTCAACGAAAGACAGAAACAAGACCACCATTATGGATTCTTTTGCTGCGACCAAGGCAAAGGATCAACAACAGGGAAACAATGGATCCAGACTGACAAAAGAAGCCCTGAGTGATGACGGCAAAGACAAACAGGTGCTAGATGCAATAGCAGCGCTGAGCAGGTTCATAGACACAAAAATAGGGGATGTCAAGGAGGACATGCAGCTTATGAGGCAAGACATGCACAACCTGACAGAGCGAGTGACTGCCACAGAAACGGAGCAGAAGGAATCAGCAGAAACACTGATAGACTTGCAGACCTGGGGGCAGGAACTGGGAAGAAGAAACACGGTTCTGGAATCAAGAGTGGAGGATGCAGAAGGGCGTGCTAGATGCAATAATGTGTGTTTATTAGGAATCCCAGAGGGAATGGAAGGCCCAACCCTACGAACTTCGTAGATACACTATTGCAACAACAAATAGGCCCCGGCCGACTCTCCCAGGGTTTTGTTGAAGAGAGAGCCCACAGGTCACTACAGAAGAAACCCCAGCCGGGTTCACACCCTTGCCCAATGATAGCCAGGATCCTCAACTTCAAGGACAGAGAAACTATACTATAATACTCAAGAGAAGGAGGGCAGATAAAAAGAGACAATGCTAAGATCCCCATCTATCCGGACTACACACCAGCAGTGCAAAGAGCGAGGAACTCCTTTGTTCCAATAAAAGCTAAACTAAGGCAACAGAACCTAAAGTACATGTGAATGTACCCGTCTAGACTCAAGATGCTCTACAAAGGGCGTGCCATATTCCCGGAGACTCCAGCATTGGCCACCATGTGGCTGGAGCACAACAACCTGGACATGGGAGAGGAAGATGTGCCATAGCTCATGCACCATCACGTGGGAGTCGATGAAGAAAGATGAGGTGTATTGGAGGAACTAAATGAAAGAGCAGATTAATTTGTCACACACAATAATAAATTACACCGCCAAATGGTAGAACTTTTTTGCCACAGACAGGGGCACGGCTGGGCCCCCGGGCCACGGCTGTTTGATGTGCCCCGTGAAGGGAATGGTACTGGGCGCTGCAGTTTTACACGAGCCAGTACATGAACACTTGCGCTTGATGCCCCGGATGGGACAAAATAGTGCGAGGGCGCCCGAGCACTGCAACCTTTAAGCAGAAGCTGGGCGCAAAGGTAAGGTTTTTGTTTACTGTTTACATTGTTCTAATGTGTTCAAACTGAAACGGTGCGGAGGGGGAAGGGCCATAAAGGATGGACACACATGGGAAATGGTGGGGCAGGGTGAGAGATGGGGGGTCCCGGGTTGGGGGCACCCAAATCATGAGGTGGACCGGAGGCTGACCAGCAAAGCGTATGCAAAAGACCACGACTGCACAACTTAAAATACTAACTTGGAACGCAAGGGGGATGGCAACCTACTTGCACAGAAATAGGATTAAATCCTTCTTACAAAGGACAAAGGTAGACATAGCTCTGCCACAGGAAACCCATCTCACAACAGGCAATGTCGAAACTGAAGAAAAGTTGGGGGGACAGGGTTATGGAGCCGGTATTTCAAATATGCAAGGGGAGTATTTACTTGGGTAAACCCCGGAGTGCCCTTTAGACTATTGGGTGCCGAAGCAGATAAACAGGGCAGATACTTAATAATATGGGGGGCCATCGAGCAAATAGAGATTTGCATGTTGAATTGCTACTTTCTCAACCACGGCATACCAGCACACCTGAACACGCTTTGCACCAGGGTAATGCATCACCAGGAAAGCTTTTTCATCTGGGGAGGGGATTTTAATTGGGTATCAGACCTAGACCTGGACAGATCTGAACCCCGACAAAATCGAGAAGAAGCTGCCCCCTAGCATTAAACACCATGATGGCCCATTTGGACCTAGTAGATGCTTGGAGAGCATGTTCACACTTCTCCTCCCCACACAACCTTTACACAAGAATTGATTACATCCTTGTAGACAGGGCGCAGTCAGCGCAAGTGGAGTCAATGCAGTACTTGGGCAGGTCGATTTCGGATCATTCGCCCCAACTCATGCACTGGGCAATGAAAGGTCCCAGACCCTCCATCCCGCTGTCGCGAATGCCAACTGAAGCACTCACTGATCACGTCTTCAGAGAAGAACTTGGGATGAATTAGTGGAGTTTATAGAAAACAACCAGGGCAGTGTAGACGACTGGAGTACAGTATGGGAAACCCTGAAGGTGGTAAAGCGGGACGAGATCATAGAGGGAGCTGGAGGTGTCAGGAAAATGCTGAAAGGGGAACTTGAGAAAGGGGAGGAGGACATAAAGGAGATGGAAACCAACAACTTGGGGACCTGGGCGGAGGAGATAAAACTGATTGAGGCTAGAAGGGAATGCCTGGAAACATGGAGGCGGCTATCTAAGTTTAATTATACAATGCGCACCACTAGGGCACATAAAGGAGGGGATAAACCAGGCAGGCTCTTAGCGTGGCTGTGCAAGAGAGAGCACCAAAAGCACTTAACCACTACACTTAAAGGTGGGGATGAGACGTTGCACAGGACACAACTATCGATTAACAAAACATTTGCAACCTACTATTCTCAGCTATATGCCCACGATACCCCAATACCGCTGCAAGATATACACGACACACAAGAAGAGATAGAACTCCCCAAACTAGACAGAGAACATCAGGAGGCACTAGAAGAGGTGCTCACTCAGGACGATGTGACGGAGGCCATCAGATCATTGGCCACCTGACTCCCAGCAGAGTTCTACAAAGCATATGAGTCGACCCTGACCCCGCTGCTCCACGAAGTGTACAAGGAAGTGTATGAGGTAGGGACCCCACTGAAAATCATGAGGGAAACACTCAAACCAAATAAACCCACAGAAGATTGCGACTCATACTGCCCATTGGCAATGCTAAACTATGATGTGAAAATACTGACCGCCATACTGGCCAAACGGCTGTCTAAAGTGATAGGGAGCCTGGTGCACGAAGACCAGTGCAGATTTGTCCCAGGCTGCAACACGGCAGCCAACCTACGCAGGCTGCAACATGTAATGGCGCAAACGAAGGAGGAAAAAGAACACTTAGCAGTGCAGTCACTCGACGCCATCAAAGCGTTTGACTTTATATACTGGGAATGGCTGATTGAGGTACTAAAGGAATTTGGGTTCGGGGAAGGATTTGTAAGATGGATAAAAGTACTGCACAACAACCCAACAGCAAGAGTGAAAACAGCTAGAACGGTGTCGCCAGCCTGGACCATAAAGAGGGGCACTAGACATGGCTGACCACTATCACCCATGCTCTACATCCTGGGCCTGGAACCAATCGCAATATACTTCAGGAAACAATTCTGGAATGCAGGGACACGGGTATGTACTCTGGAGACCCCCGGCCGGCCCATAAAGCCGAGGTTTGCTCCGAAGTACTTTAAAACAATATAGCTGCACCTTTGAGATGGATGGGGTGCAGATTTATTACTCCAACACCAATAAATAAGGACAACTCAATGGTTTGGCAAAGGGAGTCCGTTTAATGACAAGTACAAAAAACAGGGAGTCATGGAAATCAGCAGTGATGCGATAGTCCATCTCGCTTCAACTCCAACAAACTTCATACAAATCATAACTTTTATACTCAAAACACATCATAATTGACGTGTAACACTAAAGAGTTTAACATGCAATTCTGTTGGTTCAGAAAAGGTAACTTTAATATAGGCACTATATCTGTATATGGTAACTTAGTGAGTGGATTGGGTAAACACTGTCAGGTGGGCGTCTAAGCCCTTCCTTCAAAATGGCTACTGTAGACGTCACTAAAAGTACGACGTCCCATTGGTTCTACTAACTATAAGACCCTTGATTATTTGGTCCATTGTGATTGGGTTGGCACCAACCTCATGCATACATTTCCACTTTGCGTAGCAGCACACAGAGTGGTCAGCCAGCCTTCCTCCAATTAAAGTTACAATCAATCATCACTTCAGCAACTATGTGTCAATTATTTTACTGTGGTTGGCCTCGAAACTGCATCTTCTGTCTGGAAAAGTTCTGATATCTCTGCCTGGGCGGATGCCAAGCATAGGTGTGAACCAGTGCTCCTTCTCGCTCGGCTGGTCACGTGATACCCACACCGTGAATTTGTCTAGTTTCTCTCAATTTGTGCATTTAATTCTTATTCAGCTTGCCACCTGCCCATGCCTCCTTATCTCGACCTTTCAAGGATAGGATATTCTGTTCTTGAGTTTCAATTATATGTGGCTACTGTTCGTTCCTTCGAATTGGTATGACCTTGGCTCTACTGGCACGAGTTGCATCTGCCGAGTTTCGATTCAGCCGCCTCTTCTCGTTTTTGCTAGAGTATGAATCTTGTCTTGTTTGTTCTCTAGTAACCTGAGTTGATTCTGCTTTTCTTTCAAAGTGGAATTGCACTTATACTACTGTGCTCCGTTATGAGGTAGATTATGTATAATGGCACTTGCCGTGCTATTCTACTACATAGCATAGTAAGCCGCACTGTTTTCTTAGCTTTATTGCGGTTCCAAGAATATGTACAGGTGTTAGTTGAATATCTCCTTCCTGCTTACAGCTTAAGCTTCTTTTGTATTTCAACATCATTCTCCTCCTTTAGGTTCACGATATCTTTATTCATGGCGTTTCGTCTCTGTGTGTAATTTTTTGGTTGTCATTTCTTCTATCTCTGAGTCTGTCCAGGCCTTTGTGACGTCACCATTAGTCTTTCATCAAGGCCTTTTTGGGTGCTTCCGGGAAGGTAATCAGGCAATCTTCATTTCGTCTCAGATGCTTGTAGGGTTTTCTTAAGGGATACTTTACCGTCCATGGTTTTCTTGGTATCGCTACTTCAATAGGTGTTCCTCTTCTGATAGTTAATGGGCAGAGCCCTACTGTGGCTCTCTGCTGATTTATCTGTTCATCATACATCAAATATTTTGGTGTGAACATTCCTGGTACTTCAAAATGGGTGAATGGAGTGCAGGCTTTATTTGGGACCTCCTCTACACTCCCCCTCTAGGCGATTCCTCAACCACTTTCACCACTTTCACCTCCTTCTTTGGATGCAATTCACTCAATGCTTCTATATTTATCTTCACTCCATCGCCTAGGTTCATTCCTTCTTCATCTTCTTGTTCTATACATGATGGTATGAAGAAGTGTCTCTTCGGAGTCCCTATCTTTATTACTCCCTTCAGGCTTCCTGCTGTCCTTACATGTTCGTCTTTATTCCTACAGTAAACCCATCTTCCTACATAATTTCTGTGTTTCCTGGGGTATAGAAATGATGTTCCCTCAGGTGCATGCCTGCTGGCCTTCACAAAGTCTAATTTCTTCATCAGTCAGGTCTTTGGGCTTCCGTCCTGGCTTGACATCAACCATGATGTTCATCACCATGGCTTTCTTTGCAGTTTTCTGGCACTGCAAGATTATTATCCTGCTAATACAAAATCCTAGTAATAGCATCACTAGCAGGGCTCCCAAAAACTTGAATATGTCTGCCATCCATGGTGGGACCCACAAGAATAGTGATCCAAACCAGCTGTCATCATCAACTTCGTCAGTTTCGGCTATCATCTGGTTCTGTAGCTTAGTCAGCATTTTTGCACAAACGTCTACATCCGTAGTTGTGATCATGTCAAGGACATATCTGTTCTGGAGAGTCATCAGTCAGATGGCTCTTAACTCTTCCTTGATTGAATTGAATCCTGTTATGGTCGTGTTTATGGTCTGCAGTAACTCCCATCTGGTTATCTTCAACCATTAATAGTTACTCCAACTTGGATTCGTGGCATAAAAATCATTGTGAACACTGATGAGGTGAGGCTGAACAGTCTGTGTTCATATGGGATGTCATGAAATGCTTCTTCTGATTCAGCAGAAAAATAATGTTCTCTCTTCATTCGCGTCAGCAGTTCCACAGATCTCTTCTTCCTCAGGTGAGCATCTGCTTTTGTGAAACTGTCAATATTCAGGTCACTTTTCGGGATCACCAATGCTGGAACGTGGATGTTCTCTATTGTGCATATGCCTCCCCAGTTTCTTGGCAGTCTGATATATGCTTTGGAAAAACACGCCCAATAATGATCCATAATTACTGCAGTTCCATTCACCATTCCTGGAGCATCAAAAACTCATCCACAGTCTTGATTCTCTCCCATCTTTCTTGTTCCATTATTCCTGAAGCACAATTTAGGGCTTTCCAGCGGCACTATCTGCAAGGGTCCTCCTCTGTCTTCGACCCATGTCAGCAACTTTGCAAGTTTTGGCCATAATGGCTTTTTAATTGCCTCCTTGCAGGCTCCAGCGACCATCCATGCTCTGCAGATCACTACTTCTTTCTCCCATTCGTCTGGTGAAAGCACTGTTCCCCAAATCTGCATTTGGCCTCTGTTTTTCCAATATTGAGCCTCTACTGGAGGTTTCCCTTGGACATTTAGTCTCGGGTTCACTTCCCATCTTTTTCCTGCTCCTTTAACTCCAGGCTTCTCGTACCTGATCACATGATTCCTAGTACGAGCTCTGTTTCTGGTCTTAATGTCTTGAATATAATCATCTTCGTCGGGATAGGCTGTTTCAGTTGCCCATATTATGGAAGCATCACTTCCTATGAACTGGCCTCTGGTCTTGCACATTGCTATGTGTGAGAGAACGTGTGCTGTCTGAACATCGATTTGTACAGCTCTGAAGATCTTGGATTTCCCCATGCTGTATGGTGGGAGTGCACAAACAAAACATTCCCCTTCTGAACTTCGTCTTCCAACTTCTTTCATGTGCTGGTACCAAATGTTGTTTCTCAGATGTGCTGTGTTGTCCAGGTAGGCGTTGAGTTCATTGTCATCTCCATGCATGCTTCTCTTGATTCTTAGTGTTTTCCTGTAGTTGGCTACGACTATATCCCTGAATGCATCTGTATGGCTCTTTCTTGCTGGAGGATTCTCAGCTATCCCGGTCCATGGTGCAGGCTTCCACATTCACCATTTGAGTGGACAAGAGTCTGGCAGTTCTGTCCTGGTCCTCATACATCTTCTTCCTGCTGGTTATAAGTGCCCATATTCTCCATCCAGGCACTGGTCCGTTGTACGGTTGTATTGTAGAACTCGTACTTGTCCCTTGTGTGGGAACATATATGCTTGGCAATACAGTCTGTGCGGTTTTGTTCTTCAGTTCCTCTTGCTGTTTCCTCACTCTGGCTATGTGCGGAAATAATGAGTCTACTATCAGTTGTCCGTGCAGAGAGTTTCTCAGAGTTGGCTCTAGTTTTCTTAAGAGTTTCTGATATGCCTGCTTCTGTTCGTTTTCCTTTTTAACTCTTCTTGTTTTCTTACAACATCTTCTGTGAAGTTTCTTAAGGCAGGCAGTCTCTTCTTCTCTACTGCTTTGGTTTGTGGTTCCGCAGTCATTGACACTAGCCCTGTTTCACGTGCATTCAGTGTTTGCATGCGTGTGGTTGTCAGAAGCCTTTCTTCATTCATTCCATGCCGGCCCTGTCTCCGGCTTTTCTGTTTGTTTGTGACCACAAGTGTGTGTGTGTCATTGCTAATTACATCCATTTCAAGTTCATTCATTCCTCCATCAGATCTTCTAGGGACCGGAATGACTATATAAAGTCTAGGTGCTTTTGTGCGTTTCATGCGTGCATCACTAGGTGGGTGCACTGGATTTGGAACGCTTTGTGTAGCAATAAAAAATGCAGTTCTGATCGTTAATGACAGTAAAACAATAATGAATAGGATGCATAGATACATTATGCCCCTGTATGTCAGGCGGCAACATTTTCTTGCAAAGAAATGTGGTCATCTCTCTTCCTGCGGGAGGACCAGATTACTGCTCTGGACCCCCATCTCGATCATTCGCCAAATGTCAAATTTATTATATTCCCTTAACCAATATCGTCTTTCGAGTTCTGTGTTTAAGAGTGTCAGGTGCTCCACAAGTGCCCCACCTCTTGCGAGTGACAAATTGTCTCTTATTTCAGGATGCAGTTCCTTTGCTAGACTATGGGAAAAATCAAATTAAATAACATTTCAGTAATTACTTTTACTGTACATGCTCGAAGTACGTAAGCTCCCAGTCCACTTCTTGGATTTGCTTCAGTCCTGAGGACATATTGTACACTGATCAGTATGAAAAAATAGGGAAAAGCTCCCAGTCCACTTCTTGGATTTGCTTCAGTCCTGAGGACATATTGTACACTGATCAGTATGAAAAAATAGGGAAAAATACCAACAAATATAACAAGTGAAGTTCTTGACACTGCTTTCTCGATGTGTCCCTCGGCGGAAGGCTTTTTAGAATCTCCTCAGATAGCTCCGCTGATTGTTAGACAGTTCCACTTGGAGCACAATTCCGTGCAAGAGCATTCCCATCTGTGCAATATTAGCTGGATTTCTGATGAATGTGAGGACGTCAGCATCGATTGGCCTGCCCACTAACTCTGGAAAGTCAGTGACTAGGCGAAAGAGGACATTGTGTGCCAACCTGCTGTCTTCTGGTGACAGGGACATCCGTCCTGTCTTGCTGAGGTTCAGGATTATGTGTTCTTTTCCTTAATGTAAACAATGTTTGCACTGCCCGGTTGCGTGGAGTGCGACCAGGATCACTATTTTATTTAAAAGTTGGCTTAAATTTTCTGTATTTGCTGGGTCTCGAAGAAACGTAGGTTTGTCTGTTGTTCTTCTGACAAGAGTCGGACAATCTTCGATTATACGGAAGAACAATGTGTTGATGAGCTCATTGATTTTCGCCTGTGTTTGGGACATTGGTTTCTCCTCACTGTACTCAGGAAGCAGGAGAAATTGTTTGGCAATGACAGTGAGCGGTTGTTTTATCGTCTTTTCGTTTTCAGGATCTTGAAGAAAGTCAGTGACATTGGTGAGCCTCCCTACCAATGGCGGGTATGATTTTAGCACTAGATCAAATTAGGTGACCACATCCTTGGCCATGTCGCTACTGCAGGACGCCATAAGTGATTCCGAAAAGAGTCTCGGAATGGAATGAGTCAGGATACTGTATTTGCTTCCATTGTAAGTGTCTTCGGTCACAATTTGGCATATTCTTTGATCATCAATGCTTAAGTGTGCCTCAGTCCAAAGTTCAACAGTCAACAGACTGTGTTGTGGCTTATATGTGCAATTTTCTTCTTCACCCTGCAACTAGGATGCACAGAGTGTCCTTATTTTATGTCCTTATTCCCTTTTTGCTTAGAGGAAGTGTCCAATTTAAGCCACAACTTGCAAAAAGTTCCTTGTCTTCATCTCCATGTGCTGTGGTTCTTCCCCATCGCTCGTTGATTCCTCTCGTTGGGGTGCAGGCAGAGGGCCTCCTCCGATGTAGGTTTTCATATCACCGAGAAAAATCCCAGCTCTCCTGCCTTGTAGTTTCTCTGCGGATGGAGTGCTGTCCTCCACTGTAAAAGGACCATTGAATCTTGTCTCGTCCCACCTGTTCCTTGTATGATTCTTCACAAGGACGACATCTCCAGGGAAGACGGATGGAACACGTAAACCTTGAACTTGGTCTGTTGTAGTATCTCCTTCTGTGTTCTGTGCTGCTCTGCACGCTTTTTGTCGTCGCTGAAGCCGGTCTGAAATTACAGTAAGGCAGGATGTCATGCAGTTCAGATAGTTTTGCATTTCAGACCCTAAAATTTCTCCTGTTAACTGGGCCCCACATCTAGCTCTATCTCGGGTGTCAGAGGAGTTCTCATTCTTCTTCCTGTGGCTATTTTGTGTGGCGTAAAAAGATGTTCGGAACCGTATTGGTTCCGAAGTGCATACACTGCCAAGGGAAGGTAGTGCAACCATCCCTTCTTTAGAGTAAGCTTCAACTTGGCTATCCTTTCCTTTAACAATCCGTTGAGCTTCTCACAGATTCCGTTACCTTGTGGATGATACGCCGATGAGAACTTGTGCTTTATACCAAGCAGCAAGCTAATCTGTTCAAATATTGTATTAACAAAGTGAAGGCCATTATCTGATCTCATGACTTTGCACACCCCCCACCCGGGGAACACTTCCCTCACTAAAAATGTGGCTGCACAGGTAGAGTCTGGGTGTGTACATGGACCTGCCTCAATCCATCTAGAGAATGGACACACCACAACAATTAAGTATATGTACCCGTTACATACTTGAATCATGTAAACATAGTCAACATGCAAATGCTGAAAAGGCCCATTTGGCCTTGGGATGACTCCTCTCATTACCTTTAATGTGTGCCCAGCCATGAATTGCTGGCAAATTATACAGCTCACTATAAAGAATGCAACGTGCTCAGCTAAATTCGGTATGAACCAGTCTTCAGCCAGCGTTGCTGCTAGATTCTCTTTTGTCATGTGCGCCGGGTAATGTAACTGTTCTAGCACTATCTTTAATAGGGCTACAGTCATCACTTGTTTAACAGTGCTGTCTTGTCACCACAAGCTGTCCGAGGGGTTTAAAGAACACTCTCAACATTTCTACAGGTTCTTTTCTTCCTGTGGTGCCTCCCCTTGGAGTTTCATTAACTGTGTTTGCCCCAAATTACTGTAACTTTCAGGTGCAGTTCATGTAACCATCATTCGCTCGTTGGCATGGATAACTCCCACTTCCATGATCCTTTCACTTTTGGATGCCCTACGCTTGGCTTGAGCCTGTCTAATAAGGCTGCGTGCAGCACTGGTGTGCCATCCGCTCGGAGGTAGCCCCTCCTTTTCCAGCGCGCTAAGGCTGCGTGCACTGTTGACGTCACATAGCCGGAGTCACTGTAAACCGTTACTTCCTGGTCTGCGTAATTCTCAATGGCGAGTATCAAAGGCAATAATTCTGCAGCCTGTGCTGAATAGTGAGATGGTATTCATGCACTAAGAAGCACTCAAAATTCTCCATTTGCTGTGTGTTTCATTACTGTAACACCTGTATATCTTTGCCCGTCGTTTTGATCGATCCTCGAAGACCCGTCAATGAAGTCGATCTCTCCTTCTGCCAAGGCATTTTCTTTCATCCTAGGAATTTCATCATAGAATTCTTCATAATTTGCACAGTCATGTATCGGCTCTCCTTCAGTGATTAGCTCTGCTATAAACATAGCTGGGTTCACTATCTTACATCGGACTACCTTAATCAATGGATTTGATATGATCACTTCATAAGCAGAAGCTCTCTGAGATGTCAATGTGTTCTTTGGTTTTCCTAGAATGGCAAATAGTGATTGCTCGATGTACGTCATGGAGCAACCCATCACAATGGTTGTAGCCTTCTCTATGGCGAACGCTGCAGCAGCGAAACTTTGTTCGCAAGGACAATGGCCTCTCATTACTGGGTCTAAATTCCCACTGTAGTATGCCTGGGGCTTGTACCCCAAAGTGGTTCTCTGTGTGAGTACTGCTATCCTAACGCTGCAATTCGTGTGTGAAAACAGGTAACATTCCTCAGCATAGTTGTGAATCCCGAGAACTGGAGCTTTGCAAATAGCTCTTTTGAGTTCAGCAAACCCTTTCTCCATGGTCTCAGACCATTCAATCTTATTTTTTTCGTCACTTGGGCCTTCTTTAGGGCCTGAAGTAAAGGCTTAGTGTAAGAGCTGTAGTCGAAGACCCATGCCCTGACATAGTTGCATAGGCCTAAAAAGCTCTGCATCTCTTTTATCTTGTGTGGCTTAGCCGTATTAAGCATGGCTTCAGCTCTTTCTGGGGTCACACTCTTTCCCTCATGTGAGATTAGCTGGCCTAAGTACAGCACTTCTTGTTGACAATACTGTAACTTTTCCTTGTCAACGTTATATCCTTTCTCAGCCAGTATAGTCAATAGCTGAACAGAATATTGCCTGCATTGCTCTTCTGTGGTGCTGCAAATTAAGATGTCATCCACGTATTGCAGGACGCCACTTTCTAATGCAAATTTGCTCAAGTCCATCTGCAGAACTCGATTGAAAATAGAAGGAGACTCACAGTACCCCTGTGGCAGCCTTGTGCTTTTCAGTCACATTTGTCTGAATGTGAATGATGTCAGATGTTGTGAGTCATGGTGCCACAGGATTGAGAAAAATGCATTTTTCAGGTGAAATATTTTGCCTCAATGGGTGTATTACATAGAATTGTAGATGGGTTAGGGACTAGAGGGAACTCGGCCTCAACAGTATCATTTATTGGGCGTAAATCCTGGATTAAACGCCAAGACCCTCCCTTTGATTTTTTGATCGGATAAACCACGGTATTGCATGACGACTCTAACGTCACTAAGATGCCCTGTTCCATCATTGCAGAAATTGTCTTAAAAATCCCCTCATCTGCCTCTCTAGATATGGGATATTGTTGGGCTTTTGGTAGAATCGCTCCTGGTTTCAATCTGATCTTCACTTCTCCAACCCCCTTCAAGAGGCCTACATCATAGGTCATCAAAATATTCAGGACGATTTTGTGCCAACATCATTCTCTGAGGTACTTCTCTTTTAAGAAATTTTTACCCAAAAGGTGAGACTCACTTCCACCATTGTCTCTCCCATATCTGTTTGCTCTTCAAACAGATCGTCATTAGTGACGTCAGTCAATCGATATCCTTCTTCAATGGCGATTACTGCGCACCATTGTCCGCCTTCGTCGTCATAACCAATCAAGGCCACTCTCCCTCGCACTGCAGCTGTGTGTATCATCAAGGGAAATACTTGTCCCTTCTCCTCATGCATCGGTATTCTGGGTCTGAATAAGATCTCGTCAGGGGTTCTCATAATTTTGTCTGCAAGGCCTGGCAGCCCTGCCATAAGCCCACGTATACCATATGTGAAAATGTCTGGATCTAATGGTTGGCCCTCATGGCTATGTGTCCTGAGTATTCCCTAATTATTTAGCATACATTTGAGTAGTGCATTCCTGGAGTGGAACATATTATGCCCTCCTCTGTGAACGAGATTGTCATGTTTAACTTTGTTATTAAATCTCAACCCAAAATGTTTACTGGTGTCTGTCGAGAAAATAATAAATGTACATTCATTTCACATTCTCCTATAGAGACCGGAAGTACATTTGTGAAGGGAACATGACTGGTAGTTCCGGTAAAATTCTGAGTATCTATGGCCTCACCCGACAAGGAAAACTTGACTTCACATATGCACGAGTGTGTTGCACCTGTGTCAACTAAGAAGGAATATTCTTTATCACCTATAACAACATCCACCCTAGGTTCCCTGTGAGTGTCTGGTGTCACTGATAGGATAGAACACATCAGGGTTCCCAGTGAGCTGTCCTAGTCCATATACAAATTTGGCCCACTGTGTGCTTGTGGATTTCCCCCATGTCGATTGTTAATTCCCATTCCAGGGTTAGGAGTCTGCCAATTGCTCATCGTCTGTGATAATTGCAACAGCGCCTGTTGGGATTGTCCTTGTGGAAAATTCCCCATGCTCTGAGGTTGCACGCCTTGTTGCGCTCCTGGTGCTTGTTGTTGCACTGTGTGATTCTGTGCAATACCCTGCTGTAAAACTGCAGGTGGATTTGTCATGCCTGCTCCTGTCCCTTGGCTGTTCTGCATCATGCCTTGGTTTCTGCCTGTGCGCGCCAAGTGCCCTGTCATTCCACACAGCCAACATACTGGCGGTGGTCAGATCATTTGTCCGTTTGACAAATCTTGGTTACATTTTGCATATTTTGAAAACCTCCTTGATTATTTTGGAAACCACCCTGATTGCTCTGCCATCCTCTTCCCCTAAATCCACTTCCCCGGGGGTAAAACCCTGTATTGCCCTGATTATTCTGCTGTGGATTAGACAACTGCTGCATGCTTGATTCAGCTGCACTCCCACAAGAGCATATTTTGACAATGTCTTTTGCACCAATTTCGCTTCCTCACCCTTTCGTGCAGCTTCGTTTTTGCGATTCTTTTCTTGCAGCAGTCTGCAATAATGTGCGATGGTCAACTGTATTTCAGCCCAAGGCTTGGCCTCAATTCCCACCAATTTCTTGAGTTGTTTCTGCACCGGCTCTAACAGCCCTTGGTACAATATATGGTAAAACACATATAGATTTTGTCCAAGATTCACGAGTATCAGATCCTCAGACTCCTTCATTTTTCGTTTCATTATAGCTCCCATATCGGAAGTATCTGGGTATAGCACTCATAGTGCTTTCCATACTGTGGCCCTACAATTGTTAAATGGAGTTCCGTCATGCGCGGTATTCATTGTGGTTACACCAGGGTAGCCTGCTTGTGCCCACACATTGTCTGCTCTCTCACCAAGTATGATGCTTTGATGTCCCCTATGGCTAACGTGTTTCCCCCCTGTCATTTTTTCTAACTCATGTATCCACTTTCTGGCTCCCGATGTCAGCATTGGAAGCTTGTTTTTCAAATTTTCTCGATCCATGTGTGGCCATGGAATATATTGCGGTCTTACTCCCCCTTTCTCGAGCAGCGGAAATTGGGATGCATAGCCTTCTCTCTCTTCTCTCATTGTTCTCCTGTCTATTGAAGGGGTAATATTCCACCATCGCTGTCTTACTGGCAATGTCCTGAGCCTGTCTACATAGGGCAGTGAAGACACCCCCCTCTGACCATGAGATACTTCTTCATGTCGGTCAGACTGCGTGGCTGACTCTGATGCCCTCAGAGCAGACTTGCTAGTGTCTGACCATCTTATTCCTTTTTCCCTTGGGAGTCGTCTTTCGCTCCGTCGCTCTTCCTCATTTTCTTCGCATTCCTCCCTTTCTGAGTCGGACATTGTGTGTCCCCAACTAGTGCCACTTCTTGTGCCCTCCTTGCTCCTACTTATTTCTAATATATCCAGGGATAGTTCTCTAGTCCTATTACTTCGGGAGACATCCTCAGTGTCGACAGCTGAGTGCTCTCTAGGCGTTCGTCTTCCGCCGCCCGTTGGGGTGTTTGTTCTAACCCAATTTCATCATATATTCTATCGATCGTTTCTCTGATGCTTCTGGTGTCGTAGTCATCTACCATATTTGCCATAGACGTGCCTGGTACTGAATCGTACGCATGAAAGAATTCTTCTAAATCGTCCCAATCTACTACTGGATCAAATTTATTAACCTCTCTCCCCAGATATTCAAGATCGCGTGCTCTCTTTCTCCGCTTACTTTCTATGTCGTCATCAAATTCTCTGCGCTTACTCGCCACTTATCTTACTCTTTCTTCTTCCTTTTTCTTTTCATTTCTACATTAATCTGCCCTTTGAATTTCCTCATATCTTCATCTCTTTATTCTTTTCTCTCGTATCCTTTGCTCTTCCTCTAACCTTTGTTGTTCCTGTCTTTCTTGATTACTGGCTGCTCTTGGTTTGCAATCGAGGTGTCTCTCTTGCTCTTCACGATATAGCTGTTCTCACCTTTGCCTGTCTTTCTTTCTTATTCTGTCGTCTCTCAATTCCTTCTCTTTCCCCTTTCTCTGTACATCCTCCATCCTTTCTTTTTGTTTCACGTCAGCCCTTGCCATCAAATTTTAATAAAATTTGCCCTCCCATCCATTCGTTTTTTGCGAATGCTATCTCATCAGTTCTATCTTTGTTTCCCTTCCATCTTTTCCCTTCTCTCTCCCTGTCGAGAGATGCACTTGTCTGTGCCTGATCTCTTCTTTCATCATTGCGTCTCCCCTTGTCCCGTGGGACTGTGGAGGTAATATTCTTATCCTTATCTATCTCTTGATTTTAGACATTACTTTGCGTAGGTGACACATATGCCGGGTTGCTGTACCCCGAGGCTGCTTTAAGTACTGTCAGCGGGTATAATCCCTTGTCCTTACTTTCTTCAACTTTCGTTTCAGATGGGGCAGGTGGCGTGGTAGGCGTCTCACCCCCCTCTGTGCATACATTAAGTATCCAATCTATTGGCGGCTCCTCTTCCTTTCCCTGTTCATACATTTTCCAAAGCTCCAGAGCAGCAAGGCGCTTTTCTAGCTTTTTTCCAGTGTAGGTGGCATGCAAATATGTCGTCCTGTGTTGCAAGACGGCTTTGGATAAGGGCCTAACTTGTGGCCATGGCATAAACATTTTATGGGCAGTCCCTTTAACCCACTCTGTACTATATTTCTTCAGTTTGGGTGCATGTTTTGACAACTGTTTGCATAAGTGTGTCAATGGAGTTATGTCCTCCATGCTCAAATCTGTTCCTTTTCCTCTTATATAAAACTTGTCAACACTTTTGGGTGGCTTAAACAGTACCAACAATATGAGAGAGCACCAAACACTGCAAGCTCCAATTGTTCACAAAATTTTATATCTTCTAATTTACTCAAAAACATCAATTCATACGCGATTTTGCCTCAGCTGTTAAATCGCATAAAATTTAAATCAGTTTTCTCAAAGAAAATGTTCAATATATGACATCACCACAAATAACATGTAAGACAGATGCTTGACAGACTAGACGAACACCAGCTGGTCACAGTTATCTCTGACTCTAATCATTACCCCTTCATGGAGTGTAAACGTACCCCTTTCACGACGTCTTTAACTAGTGGTAGTCTAATCGTTCCCCCTTTCGCTGGGACTCTGGGTACACGTTTCTTCTAGCCACTTGTATTAAAAGCATAGGAATAAGGTGAATCCTCTCACTTCTCGGTTGTCCCCCTGGTAACCGCTCTCTTCTCGGGTGTCCTCCCCGGTAACCTTTATTTACTTAATTATTCTGGAGTCATTATCTACATATATATATAAATATATATATACAGTCTTCTCTACTTCTAACTATATTTAGTTTTCTCCTACCTCGCTCCGTTACCTTTTCCCGTTACTTGTTCTAAAGCATGCACTTTTGCCAGAACATTTAGTCTTTTTCACTCACCGTTCGCATGGTTTGTCTCTGGACCCTCGGGATCACTGCCTTTGTTACCACCTTTTTTGGTTTTTCGCCCGCTCAGCTGCCCCTAGGAATGGAAAGGGATGTCTGGGGAACACGAGTCCCTACAGGCCCTAATCTGCAGTATTTTTTATACTACCACTGTCTACGGAGAGCTTCACGGTCTACTCAGCCGAATGGCAAAGGACCCGTGATATTGCCGAAGACCTAGAGTTACTTTATGTCGACAGTCAATAGGTGTCTTATTCTACTCAATAATCGATAATCGATAAACCATCCTCTGCTACCAAGTGTACTCTGGAGACCCCCGACTGGCCCATAGAGCCGAGGTTTGCTCCAAAGTACTTTAAGATGAGATAGCTGCACCTGGGATGCAGATTTATTACTCCAACACCAATCTATAAGGACAACTCAATGTTTTGGCAAAGGGAGTCCGTTTAGCGACAAGTACAAAAAACGGGGAGTCATGGAAATCAGCAGTGATGCGATAGTCCGTCTCGCTTCAACTCCAACGAACTTCATACAAATCACAAATTTTATACACAAAACGCGTCATAATTGACCTGCAACAATCAAGAGTTTAATATGCAATTCTATTGGAAAGGAAAAGGTAACTTTAATATAGGTACTATATCTGTATATGGTAACGGAGTGAGGGGATTGGGTAAACACTGTCAGGTGGGCGTCTAAGCCCTTCCTTCAAAATTACTACTGTAGACGTCACTGAAAGTACGACGTTGCATTGGTTCTACTAACTATAGGACCCTAGATTATTTGGTACATTGTGATTGGGTTGGCACCAACCCCATGCATACATTTCCACTTTGCATAGCAGCATGCAGAACTGTCAGCCAGGTGCAGGGTGCCCCTCAGATACTCGGCCTTCCTCCAATTAATGTTACAATCAATCATCATTTCAGCAACTATGTGTCAAATATTTTACTGTGGTTAGCCTCGAAACTGCATCTTCTGTCTGGAAAAGTTCTGATATCTCTGCATGGGTGGATGCCAAGCGTAGGTGTGAAGCTGTGCTCCTTCTTGCTCGGCTGGTCATGTGATACCCACACCGCAAATTTGTCTAGTTTGTCTCAATTTGTGCATTTAATTCTTATTCAGCGTGTCACCTGCCTACGCCTCCTTATCTCGACCTTTCAAGGATAGGATATTCTGTTAAGTTTCAATTATATGTAGCTACTGTTAGTTCCTTCTATTGGTATGACCTTGGCTCTACTGGCATGGGTTGCATCTGCCGAGTTTCAATTCAGCTGTCTCATCTCATTTTTCTAGAATATGAATCTTGTCTTGTTTGGTCTCTAGTAAACTGAGTTGATTCTGCTTTTCGTGAAAAGTGGAATTGCACTTATAATACCCTTCTTCGTTATGAGGTAGATTATGTATAATGGTGCTTGCCACTCTATTCTTCTACTTAGCATAGCAATCTGCACTGTTTTCTTAGCTTTCTTGCGGTTCTAAGCATATGTTCTGGTGTTAGCTGGTTGAATATCTCCATCCTGCTTACAGCTTAAGCTTCTTTCGTATTTCAACATCATTCTCCTACTTTAGGTTCACAATATTTTTTTTCATGGCGTTTCATCTCTGTGTGTCATTTTTTGTTGTCATTTCTTCTATCTCTGAGTCTGTCCGGGCCCTCGTGACATCACCATTCGTCTTCCATTAAGGCCTTTTTGGTTTCTTCTGGGATGGTACTCAGGCAATCTACATTTCGTCTCACATGCTGGTAGGGTTTTCTTAATGGATACCTTACTGTCCATGGTTTTCTCGCTATCAGTACTTCAATAGGTGTTGCTCTTCTGATAGGTACTGGGCAGAGCCCTACTTCGGCTCTCTGCTGATTTATCTGTTCATCATACATCACATATTTTGGTGTGAATGTTCCTGGTACTTCATAATGGGCGACTGGAGTGCAGGCTTTATTTGGGACCTCCTCTACAGGTAGGTGGGAAAATCACATAATCTTACTATACGCAGATGATGCTTTACTATACTTAAGAGACCCGTCAATCAATGCCCCAACGGTCTTAGAAGTACTAGGTAATTATGCATGGTACTCCGGGATATGCTTCAGCAAGCAGAAGTCCTGCATATTCCCACTAGCGGGACTAAGGGGAGTGGATGTGAGCGACTTGCCAGAGGTGGGTGTTCAATGACAACTGGAAATGTTTAAGTACTTAGGGGTCAGAATTAGGCACACACCGGAGCTAATCCACAAAAGCAACACGGTAGCCATGTTAAAGGGCCTACGCAACTCAATGAAGTTCTGGTCCAAACTACCACTGTCGACGATGGGTAGGGCATCAGTCACTAAGATGATTATCCTACCGAGGTTCTCATACTACTTCCAAACCATCTGACACTATATCAAGCCTGCTTTTTTTAGAACACTAGAGACCCTGATTCGAGAGTTCCTATGGGGGATGACCCATCACAAACTACCACTCACCATGCTGACACTACCCTATAAGGAAGGGGGTATAAAGCTCCCTGACCTAGAAAGATATTATCTGGCGGCGTAACTCAACCATGTAGCCCGATGGCTATCGGATGAGACCACAGCTGAAATGGGACTACTGCAGCACTTAACTGCCCCGGTGCACCTAAAAGAGATCTTGTGGATCCCGCTGACCTGCTCCGAGCAGGCTCCTATGCTTGTAGTGTTGGCCAGGCAGATATGGTAGAGAGTCAAGTCAATGCTCCACTTGGGCCACCCCTACTCACCCGACATCCCTATCATGTCAGACGTAGGCAAGGTAGACACAGATCTCCCCACCGCGAGATATTGGGATAGGATGGGCCTTGTTAAGTGACCTCAATTTAGCACTCCAACTAAGTCAATGCCGAGTCTGGGATGCCCAATGAAAGCCCTTATTTATATATTTTTATGACAAATTCATAGATCTGGATGATAAACCCTTGTATAACACCCCTCTCTTTGAATCCCCCTGACCTCACTGAGCCAAGAATTAGGTTTGTTTTGCAAATTAAACGATTTATTGAAAATTAAACAAGATATATATATATCACACTTTTATAAATAAATTAATATTTGATAGCACCCTTATGAATATGACAGTGATCAACAAGGGATAATATTACACTAGCACACTTTTTTAATTACTTAGGAGTTGGTATAGAGAGGATAAAGTAGCTGAGAATGCTTTTATGGGTTCAAGGAAATGCAATGACGGAAAATAATGCAGCACAGAAATAACTGAGATGGTTTCCACAAGAGATAATATGATCACTTTTTCTTTTGACAATTCACTCCCCCCTATGCAATATAAGGAGATGGAAGGGGAGCACACAATTTTCAGGAATACAATCAAATGCAATACCAATTCAGTTCCCCCCTAGCAAGGTTAGAGGAACAGGGATGATTTTAGAATACAGGCAAAAATACTTTAAACCTGACTTGCAAAGAAGTGAAAATATGCTAAAAATGATTTTAATTCCCTATAGGAGATTCAGGTTAGGTGATAGCTACTTAAAGGAATGGTTCGCCCAAAATTTTTTATTTCAAAAATAGATAGGCAATATTTTAAAAAAAGATTGGCATTTTTTTCCAAAGTCCCTATGTAACATTTTGAGCAATTCAAGCTTAAAGATTGCACATGGGGGCATCCATTTTGTGAAATGGATGCCCGCCGCTGTGCTCGCTTTGGCTTTTGCGGCACTAATGAAGGAAAAGCCAGCCAGCTGTAGTAAACAAAAGCTACCACTGGGTGGCTTTTCCTTCATTGGTGCTGTACGCATAGGACGGGGACCAGAGACTACAGGCAGAAAAGCTGCAGCTGCATCTCGGTAAGTGCTATTTTTTAAATAAAAATAAACACTAGCTGTGTTTTTTTTTCTACGTTTTCCGGGCTGGAGGAGCCCGGAAAACTTAGAAATAAAACCGCTGCTTTAAAAACGTATTTATGTTTGCAGTAGCTTTTGAAGCGACCGCAAACATAAATACAACGTTATTGTGTTTGAAAACGCTGCGGTTTTTCTTTCTAAGTTTCTCAGGCTCCTCTGGCTCGGAGAAGCCTGAGAAACTCAGAAAGAAAAATCGCAGCATTTTCAAACACAACCATGTTGTGTTTCTGCCTGCCGTGGCTATCACTTTGGGTCTCCGGTGCTCCCCCAGGAGAGCACCGGAGACGCAAAGTGAAAGCCAAGACAGGCAGAAACACAACACGGTTGTCTTTACATGCCGCTGTGTTTCTGCCTACAGCTGATTTCCCATTTGGGGCTCTCGGGCTCCCCACGGGGAGAAGAAACGAGTCCTAACACCTCTTAAAATGTGCACAGAAAAATCACAGGAATCATGATATTATTGATATAATTTTGGCAATTATGTACTATGGATTATCCATCTGTCTAAAATGATGCTCTGGCGCAGAGGGGTGTGGTTTCCCAAAGCACATGGGGAATATCTGGTTTGTCCACTTCCTCCAAGCTCAGCTGGCTCACAGAGGCAGTGTCCCTCCCATTTCCTTCCGGGAGGAAGCCTGATTTAGCATTTGCCTGAGCCAAGGAAAGTTCGTTGTTCTGTTTCCTCCTGCAGTCTCAGGTACCACTCCCCTAATTCAATCAGAGAGGTGTAATCTCCTTTTGGTGGGGGCAGGAGAAGACATGCCAGGCATGTGAATGCAGTTGCTGGGCAAGTTTCAACTCCTGTTGGGGGTAGTTGCCGGGCAGAATTCAATCTCTTTAAGCCAGGCTTCAGCCAAATGTCACTTTTGTTCCCATTTTTCTTCATTCAAATCAAACATACAATTTTGACACACGCAGCTAGAACGCTGATTCTAAGTTCAAAACTATGACATTTAAACAGTTGCAACCTATGTGACACTCAAAAGTAGGTCACTCATTTATTTTAAACATTTCGATTTTAGTGGCTTTAAGTCCAATTTCACTTAAGCTGCTGACATCCACAGCTCAGCCAGTTTTGTTATGAACATTATTTTAGGCTCTTCATCTTTCCAGATTTGGTATGCAAACAAGAATTCATTCTACCAGACGTCTGCTGGTGTTCAGTAAGATTTTTAAATATCTTGCAATGTTTGAAATAGGCATTTTGAGCTTGCATTTCAGAGAAACAAATGTGATTTCAAAGCGCTTTTTTGAGCTAACAGGCACTGCTGTTTTTCCTTTCGCATCACGTTTCACTCATGGCGCTTCTGGCCCATCACGCTCGCACTGGCGGGTGGCAGGTCAGGCGACCATTTTGGTGTGCGCAAAAACTGAGCGGTTTTCCTGGATTCTGGCGCAAATGTGGGCTTTTCGGCCATCTTGGATTTTCTAAGCCCACAGTACCAAATGTTGTAGCATAATAGTTCAAACGTGGGTCAAGACACCTGACAGCCTATATACCTGGGGGGATATGTACGAAGAGGGAACTTTCTGAGAATTAGAGTCACTACACGAAAAGGAAGGGTTGCCGAAAGGGCAGTTCCTATGGTACCAGAATATCAAAGATGTGGCCAAGAGGAAGTGGGATGGGTGGCCTGAGGAGCCCACGACAAACCCTCTGCTAACAGAACTACACGGTCTGAGTGATGGATGGAAGCCCGTGTCCAGGCTATACGGCAAACTAATTGATAGGCCGAAATCCTACAACACAACACTAAAGGCTAGATGGGAAAAGGATCTGGGAGAAACAATCACTGAGAAAGAATGGGAGAGGGGACTGATGCACCTGAAAGAAGTGTCTAGGAACGCTAGGTTCCTATTGATACAGATGAATGTCTTATATAGAACATACATGACTCCGCTCAGGGTGGCCGGTTTCAACAAACAGACACGCTCAACATGCCCTTGGTATGACAGGGAAGGTGCGGGCCTGATGCACATGTTCTGGGGGTGCGGGAAAGTGCACATTTTCTGGGCCAAGATAGAGCGGGACTGCAGGAGAGCTGGAGTGAACAGGTATGACTGGTCCCCAAAGGAGTGCCTCTTTGGCACATACCCCAGGTTAAGTAAAATCAAACACACTGTGAAATTCATGGACATGGTGTGCATATTGGCAAAAAGCGCAATAAGCATGGCAACGGAAATCGACCGCAGGTCCGCAATATGCAAGGTGGAGCAGGGAAATGGAGCGTTGGGCTACTGTGGAAACTGCGGCATGGGGCGCAGGTATCACTGGAACTGAGGGGGAGGTCAGCGCCACCTTCGAAGCATGGAAATCGCTAATAAGGGACATGTTTTTATCATCAGATGATATGCCCCCCTGAACCACAAGAACTACAGGTTACATAAATCACATGTCAAATATGGAAACAATGAAGAGACTTCCCTGAACCACCATCCCTGAGATTGTTATTGAGAGTCCTGACTCATACCTCTGCGCAATCTATTCTGACGCATGAAGACAGTTAATGTTTGTTGTTATTTAATTGGTCATTGTTAGTTCAATGTGAATGCAAAGTATGGTATTACATCTCTTGAGCTATGTAATTATGCCGAATGTTTTTTTTTTCTCTCAAATGCCAATACAAATATTTTAAAATATATTAGATCCCGGTAAGCCAGGCAAAACATTATGAAATGCAATAAGTCCTCCTCAGGCCAATCGCAGCACGGCCAAACTATAAATTGTTCATTATTTGACCAATGTTTGGTTCGTGCCCCAAGTCAAAGGGAGTCAAAATGTGCCCATGTCAGTGCCCACCAGTCAGATGGTTTATATCTATGCAGCAGGTATGGCTGGGTACCCTCTACAGGTGTTACAATAATGTGCCTTATGTTCGCAGCTATCCCCATCGCAAGCGTTTATATGTTAGTCACAAGAATTGCATTATACAATTGCTTATATTTACTTACAGTACAAGATGACAGAAGGGTCGAGGGACATAACAGACTACAGACTCTCAGGATTTAGCTGGGAAATGTATTTATTAATGTGTGAGAGCCATGGGATTTTGTGTTTAGTGGCACTCAAAGCCAGCGCTCGTATGATCCTATGCGTTTGCGTGGCTTTAGGGTTTGACCATACTGGCAACCAGTGTGAGAGAGGAGCCAACTGCCACTCATCGCCAATGTGGGCGCATCCAAGTTCCAGATGTGTAGCATAGTTCGGGGCTGACTGAGGTAGACCAAGCAGTTTTTTCAGGAAGGTATTCTCTATATTTTAAATATGGGTGACCTTCTCCATACCCCCACAGGGCAGCCCTGTAATTGGTGGCAGGTTTTGTTTGGGCTCTGTACACCTCCAAAATTAACCTAATAAGTTGCCCTCAACAGAAATTTTTGGAATTGAGACAGACCCCCAAGGGCCTGCCTTATTCTCGCACACTGTTTTTCAATATGGCCAGACCCTCGCAACTTTTCATTGAAAGGGACTCCATGATATTCAGAACTCATTAAAGATTTGAGACTATTTACCCGTGTGCTTCACTCCGCACACCAGTCCCACCCATCATCCCCACATCACCAACTGCTCACCAAGTTCCTGTTTTTTCCGACAGCTGGGTGGGTCAGAATTGCTGTGCTCTGTAACTTCCCAGTTTTTTGAGGTGTTACTTTTTGCTGTCCATTTTTACCATTATTGGTGCTTTTTTTCGTTTCTTCTTCAGTTTGTTGCCTCCCTCCGACACACGCGTTATACAAAGGGATTCAAGCTATGCATCCGTTATATGAGGCAGTTCTCTGCAGCTGGTCCACATCATGCTTATGTCCGGTTCCTTGGGAGATGTCAGATGGTGAGTTCATGCATATTCTACTGTGGAATTCACCCGAGGTCTATGAAAAGTAGTCTTCTTTCCATGTCAGAGCTGGGACTGGTACCAAAGGCGACCAAGGCCTTTATAGTGACCAGGAAAGAGGGCGACATTGTAAGAGGGAGAATGTTCCTACAGGTGCAGTACTATTTTTTGCACAGGCCCACAGTACCGTGGTGAAGAAGGCAACCCCAGTTCTGGGGTCTTTGCAGGACCATTTAGTGTGACACCCCCGGCATCTACGTTTGAAAGTACCCTATGGTGGGAAACTATTTGTACCTCTTGGTGGGAAAACGTGAGTACCTTCAGGTGGAAAAGGATCCAAAACAGTAGCGACTTCTCCAAAAAGGGTACGACGTCCATTCATCGATGTGCGTTTTTTAATTATATTTTGTCAATTTTTTCCTCTAGAAAAAACCCATCAGAACAAGGGGGCTGTCTGCAATGGTTTATAAGGGAGACAAAAATGCATTCCAAAAAATCCATCGATAAATGAACATAGAACCCCAAAAAGTCATGAGAAAAAGAAGTTGTCTAAGACGAGACACAAAGAGAATGGCTCACTACCGAGGGTTCAACATGAACCTGTGAATTTCATTTCTGATAAGGAGGATATTGATCTGTTATTTTTTTTCAGTACCACCCGAGGAACTGTTTGGCACTCCAGTGAGGTACAAGGCCCCGGTTTTCTCCTGAGGCTCAGTACATTTTAGCTGAACTGACTTAAACTACAACGCAGTTGGTGTTGCCAAACATTCAGGTACCAAGACGTGTGGTATTTCATATGTATAACCCTTGAGTAATTCGGGTTTGGTACGTCAATCGTATATAGTAGGCCCTTCTATGTCTCCTATGAGGATAGAGGAAGAGCAAGGAGAACCTTCGAAAACGGAAAAGGATATCACAGCTACGGTACTTGAGACCATGCTATCTTAACCTTTTTTTGAAGAGGTTTCAGACCAACTGTTTAAAGAAAAGAGGGGTCCTCAGAGGTTCCACAAAGTGTGGTATTGACAAAAACCCCACCAGTATCTACTCCTGCACCAGTAAACATTATTTTTCAGTGATAGGTGCCTGATGAAGAGGCAGCAGCTCCTTCAAATAAAAAGTAGAAAGTGTCGGTAGATACGGACACGGATCAGACGCTGAACATCCATCTATTTCACTTTCAAGATTGATTTACAAAATCTTGGCAAAAGCCATCCAGGCACTGGAGATTGTGCGGTATGCAGTGATAAAATCATGTCAAAAATGTCACCTTTACAAAATATTGCGGCAAAAATGCTGTGGTTTGCTACGTTAAAGATGTACCCCAATACACCATTTAAGGGGAGCAGGGGTTGTGGGGGTGTCCTATGCTCCCCTTAAATGGTATAATGGGTATGGGGATTGCAGGGGTGTCCCCTGCATCCTTAACATGGATTGCGGCGGTAAAACCACTGCCTTTTTGCTGCAATATTTTGTGTTCACTGCCATTTTTGACGTGATTTTAACGCATGGAACCGATTGTGCCAAAGGACAAACCGGAATCATCAGATCTGTTTTGAAAATGTCCTGAACAACAGGCGGAGCCATTACTCATATTGAGTCATCAATGAAGGAACACCTGCTAAGTCATAGGGTTAAGCCCCTTTCAGATGTGCATGTTTCTAAAACACTGGATGCCAAGTACAATGTTCTCAAGGAAGAACCATTTGAACTAATGGGGAGCTTACTGGCTCAGTGTTCAGTTTTGTCTGCAGTTTTAGGATCAAAGAGCCAGGACCATCACCAGCAGTGGAGTTGGACAAGAATGTTAAGACATGGGAAACACAGGTAAACAAGTTCTATGTAAATCCATCCCTACAGCTGAGGCAGATCAATGCAGCCATTGTACCTTCGGGCTTCAACATTCTTAAATGGGAGAATTTTGATTGTTTTGCTGAATTTCTCCTGCAAGAAGCAGCAGATGAGTTCACCTTCTGGTTTTCGAAGGTAGAGAGATAGTTTTGCAACAACTGCAAGTTCTAATGGACTTGACTGACACTACAGCAAGAGCTATGACGGGTGCAGTCTGCATGTGTAGACATGACGATTTGTCTGCTACAAACTTTACACCAGGACATTCAAGAAAAGGCGTTAATTTACCTTTTGACAGGAAAACTCTATTTTATCATTCAATTGATGAGGTATCACAAAAGTTTGACAGCAGCAAAATCTTTGAGCTTCATCTCAGTTAGACAAACTTACCATCAGAATTTCAGGACTTTTAAAACACGCACTACAAATAGTAGTAGCACATCTTCATCTACAGCCAAGCCTTCCTACTCTGCCTGGAAGAAAATAAGTTATAGATCGAAGTTAAAGGCAGGTGTTACACCTTCAACAATCATGCACAAGATACAAAGAAGTCTATATGACTTACAAACAGGCATGTAAGAAACCATCTGTTTATATCAAGGAGCATACATCCCCAGCATCAGGAAGTATTGTGAAATGCCTACATCAGTGGAAAGCTCACACAGAAGGAATGGTTATTGAATATAATGCATCTGGGTCAATCTCTGGCCATTCCTGCTTCACCACCTTGTTCACCACCAAGTCCTCCCCGGATCGTCTGGGATTTTACTCCCAGTATTTTATAATTCCAAAAAAGAATGGCAGAATAAGGCCCATTTTAGATCTTTCATATTTGAACCAGTTCCTCCTAGTGGAGACATTTCACATGGTAACAGTACCTCAGATTTCAGCGGCACTCTGACACAACAACTGGATGGCGTCTCTAGACCCTCAACATGCTTATTTTCATATACCCATATTAAAGGATCACCATCGGCTCCTGAGGTTTACTACAGGAAAAGTGCATCACCAGTATACATGTCTTCCTTTTGGGCTAAATGTGGCTTCCATTATCTTCACTAGGATAGTGGGTGCAGTTGCATACCACCTGCCATTGAAAAAGATGCAACTTTACCCATACCTAGATGATTGGCTGATGAAGGCCCAGTCTCCGGAAGAGGTGTTGCAAAAAAAAAAAAAACAATTGTCACGAGACACTGTTCGAGCTGGGATACTGATAAATTTACCCAATAGAATTCCATCCCAGAGGATTCAATTTATTGGAGTAGTGATGGATACTACTCTAAGCATACCCTTCCATCCTGTAGACAGGGATTTGGCAATACAACATTGAATCAGTCTTCACGCCTTGACAGGCACCGTCAGCCTGGTGGTACCAAAGACTCTTAGGTCTGATGGTATCTTGCATCCATCGACTCCTGTATACGAGACATTCAATGGCATATCCCCAGCAACTGGAATCAGTTTTTGAATCCTCAGAACTTGGACATTTCAGCACGGATTCACATTTAGGAATCCCTGATTGGTGGAACAAATTGGAAAATCTATTGATAAGGCCCATTTCATTCCTCAGAGTATGGGTGTGGTTGTCATTGTCAGGATTTGACATCGCACTCCCTTTGGTCAAAACAGGAGAGAAAAGACCACATAAACCTGTTCGAGATGCAAGCATTTTGTGTGCCCTAAAGTCATTTCTAAACTCAGTACAGGGAATGGTGGTGAACATTTTTACGGACAGTACCAACACTATGTAATGTAATGTAATGACATTTATAAAGTGCAATCTAAGGCCCAAGGGCATCTAGGCCCTTAAGACAAACTAGTGGGCAGCCAAGAGAGATATAAGCAAGCAAGGGGGAATTGTTCCCATCCACTTTGTATTTTGGTGGAACATATATGCTATTGGGTCATGGAAAGCCCTCTTTTTCTCACAATGCCCCATATAGAGAGGAAAAGAAACCTCTTACCGGACACCCTGTGCAGGCTAGAGTCTGCATCACACAAATAGGAACCAAAGCCATCTGTGTCGAAGATGTAATTCCAGAATTGGGGTCATCCAGCAGTGTATACTTTCGCAACCCAGCACAATGTCCTGCATACCCTAGTCGCATTACAGGAGGGGCATGAACATCATTCTTTGGGAGACTCTTGACAGTTGTATTGGTTGAACAAAATGCTATATGTGTTTTCTCTGCTTCCCCTTAACACACGAAATTGATGACATTCAAAGGAACACACAACTCTACAATGATTTTAATAGTTCCGGCCTGGCCCCGTCTGATTTCGTTTGCAGATCTGTTGGATCTACAGAGGATTGCAAGTTTAAATCACCAGTGACGAAAGATCTTCTGACTTAGCACTGGGGGCAGGTGCTCCATCCCTCCCCTCTATTGCTGAGATTGAAGGCTTGGTTCCTGAAGAAATTACCTTTGCCTATTTGCAATTGTCTGTGCAGAATCATAATAGTAGGAAGGGACCCACAAGGAAGCACTATAGAAGCAAATGGTTGTAGTTTGCATTGGGCTTCGGATCGCAGTTTAAACCCATTACAAGTGTCTGTTGACGATGTGATAACCTTTGTCATTTCTGGCAGCAGCAGGAGTGACAGTAGTTCTTCTAAACATGTTTTGCCAGCAATAGTTGCCTTTTTGAATAGCGAAGAGAATTTTGTATTTCTTTTCATTATCAAATGAGACAATTTAAAGGCATGTCAATGGCCTTCAACAGTTGTAGCCAGCTATTTGCGATCCTGCACTTCAGTGCGATCTAAATTTGATTCTGTCATCATTAATGCACAACTCATTTGTGCCTATGGCTTCTTGTGCTAATGACCTCCTTACCTTTTCCCTTTCCAACATTTATTCAACATTTGTTAATTAGGTTATAATTCTATAAAGACATCTCTTTCGAGGTACAAAACCTTGTTACGTGGAAGTTTGTGTTTTTGGTGGCCATTACATCAGCAAGAAGAATATGAGAGCTTCAGGTCTTATCCGCAAAGAAACCGTACCCAACCTCCTGGGCTCCACCAGAGTGAGAGCCGTCGCTGCATTAGCACTGGAAAGAGCAGCAGTGCCCTGCGATAGCCACGCACTCTATCCACTTTGGGGCCTTTTAACCTTGCATTACAGTGCTCCTGCGCTCGCAGGCCATCCTCCTAACCCCTCCCTCGGCCTTCCTACCCCCTCCCTATTGCCCGCCCTCATCAAGCCGTATTTGCCCGTAGCTCTATTTGAGCCTCAACCCCAGGGCAGCCATACCCGGGCAGGGCTCAGGCAAAGGGCACCCCCTTAGGCACCTCCATCTCCTGTTTGCCTGTTCACCCTAGTTGACCCATCTACAGCCAGGCCTTGACTGATGTCTACTGTAACAATCAGCTAGGGAACATTAATTTAGTACTTCTAGTATTGCTGTAGGGTGGTAATTCACATCTAGCTACTGTGTTGTGCCACTATCCTGCATCTTTTTTCCACAAGGATAGTGCTGTAGGCCTGTATTCCAAATCTAGCTGCTTGTTGAGTTTAGCTACTTTTTTCTGCCACTGTTACGCTCACCTGGTATCCACGGGGACACCACGCAGCACTGGTTGGATGTTAAAGACCTTGAGCCCTCTTCCCGATCCCTGGGTAGTGCCTCCGACGGAAGTTGAGCCTTGATTATTTAGAAGGCGTGCTCTCTGTCCTGCTCTTCGTGGTAGGGGTGCGTAGTCTCATGTGGGCGTGAGCGACCAAGTTGCTTCACTGGTGCGAGCCCCTTTTGATTGTCTTTAAGGTAGGTCTTGCTGCTTTACAGTCTTTGTATCCTATTTTGTTTTCCTTTCTTCCTTGTATTGTTATTAATGTCTTATTCCTTCTCTTTTAGGTGTGCAAGAGATTCTGCGGGTTTGAGTTAAGCACAAGCCGGTAAATGAAGGCGCAGTGGGCGGGAAGCTGTCTGGTAAGTAATGCGCGATACACAGTGCTGTTTTGCCTTGTATATGTTAACCTGTGTCTTTCCCCTTCCTTCGTAGGTCGCGGTACTCTTTGCCGGTTGTAGTGATGTTCCGGAGCGATGATGACAAAGAGGCGACTTACCAGGTATGAATCTTGTGGTTTTAGCTGTTCGCGTGGATTTGTGCTGTTCTTCTCTCTCCTTTTCAGGTTGCAGTGCTCCGGAAGCATGCGGTGCCCTGAAGATGGAGTTCGCTGGATCGATTGTCTCCGGGTAAGCAGAATCAGGAGCTGACGATGGGCTGAAGACAGGATGCTACTCGGAGGTAAGATTCCAATAACGATGTTCTTTATCTCCCTGCAGGCACGCGGTTCCAAGAATAGCTGGCTCCAATGAATGCTGGAGGCCCGACTAGACACGGTGAGCATTACGCTGCAAACAGCAGAATAACATGAAGCGTGTTCTGCTGTTTGGGTGTGGCTTAAATAGTCTTCAGGAAAGTAGCCAGGTAAAGTAGTCCCAGGCCATCCTCACCCTAAACACTAGACCACATAGCTCAGTTCTTGGTAACTGAGCTATGTGAGTGCCTCCATGTTGACTGCAGCCCCAAAGAAAGTAGTCCAAGTTAAATAGTCCCAACTTAAAGGTGCTCTCCATAATGACTATGAGCCTGGTGACAAAGGCGCCAGGACTGACTCCAAGAGAGTCTCGAATGAGGTTTTAAGACCTTTGAGGCCATAATGGAACCCCAAAACCCGGCCCTAACTGGCAAGCTGACTTGTCAGTGGTGGTCAGGGGTAGGGGTCATGACAGACACTACTTCTTTTTCCACAGGGATAGTGCCAAATGCCTGTCTTTCTATTCTCGCTGCTTGTTGAATTTAGCTACTGTTTTGTGCCACTTCTTTGCATCTTTATCCATAGGGATAATGCCATAGGACTCTATTTCTAAACTAGCTACTGTTTTTTTGCCACCACCCTGCAACTTTTTCCCACAAGAATAGTGCCACAGGCCTGTCTTTCGATTCTAGCTGCTTGTTGAATTTAGTTACAGTTTTGTGTCACTTCAATGCTTCATTTTCCATAGGGATAGTGTCATTGCTTTGTATTTCAAAACTAGCTATGGTTTTGTGCCACCATCCTGCTCTTTTCTTACTTTCCACGCCTGCAAAATTATCACTTCACTAATCTTTTCCTGTCTTGACTATTATTCATGCCTTCTTGTTGGCCATCCTGCATCTCATCTCGCTCCTTTGCGATCTATTTTAATTCCTCTATTTGTACTCTTTGCACCATCCCTTCTCACTCGTCTATCTCACCTTCTCTTCACTCTCTATGCTGGCTATCCTTGGAACTTTGTCTAAATTTCTGTTTCCCCTGAATCACTTTTAAATGTCTCCAAGGACTGGCCCTGCCGTATCTTTTATCAATGGTTTCCTTGTATGATTTTCTCTGTTCCTTCGCTCCGAGTCACAATTTCTACTAACTGTTCCAAAGTGCCATGTACCCAATGTTCTTTTGGTATTTTCTGGCTACTTGCCTCCCCAATTATAGAAGGCTTTTCCCCTACATATGAGATCTATCCCTACTATTTTCTGTTCACCTTATAAACGGCCTCTTTTTACTATGACCCAATGGTTCTTCTCTTGGTTAGTTATTAATTATCATATTTTTGTACCGTTCTTTTATGTACGATGCTTTGGCGAAAGCACCATATACATACATCAAATAAAACTCTATCCAGACTTCAAGAAAGGGGGCAAAGAACAGCCTTGATAACAGCGGACAACCAGAACAAAATAATTTTAAGTAGGAAGAGTTGGAGGCCAAGAACATCTCGATACCAGAAGAATCGGTGCAGATGCGCAACACGTGTAAAGCTAAAGTGAAGATGGAAAACCGATTAGCTAAGTCACGCTCTAAGGAAGTGTACCCCAGCAGGAAAGGTAGATCACAAATAAAATCAAGGGTGGGGAGAAGAAGCAGAAGGAAAAAACCAAGTAACACATTGATGGAGGTAGTAGAGTGGCAGGATCCTTTGCAAGCTCACTCTCATACCTGATTTCATACTGAGGGAAAAGCACAGGAAAGGAGAAATTGCATCCAGAGTTATTGATGGATACTCCAACAACACACTCATTACGCTACACATTAGATCACCAAGTTGTTATCACAGAACATGGGTTATATGCAAATTAGCATGGGAGGATGAAAGTACGGGGAGTGCCAGGTGTTGAAAACTGGGTGTTGGCAGGAGCAGACTGAAAACACAGACACACACACAGACACACACCCCTAAAGCTTTTTTTAAGGCACAAACATACTAAGCCTAATAAATTCAAAGAAAATATTGTCAGCTTGATAGGACAACAGATAGGATTCATGTAGGTGTCTTTTCCTTGGTTATTATGGTTGCTTCTGCAGCGTTAGTCCAGATGGGATGGCAGAAGGTCAAATAAATACTTGTGTGTCAACTGCTGATTCAGGCGAGTCTTAAGCATCCATTATCGGTTGACAAAAAGAAATCAAGTTTCACTTGTTACATTTTAAGGTTTCATTGCAATGAATAGTGTAATATTATTTGTTCTTAATGTGAATGGATTGAACAAGTCTATTAAGAAGAAAGCAGTCGTCTAGTGCCTCCCTCCCTCAGCTCCAAGAGGTCATATGTAGTTCTAATTTAAAACGAAATTCAGAGGTTAAAAAGATTTGCAGAGATTGGGTGGGGAGAATTGTGCACAGTTGTAGAGACATTGGGCCCCATTATACGTTTCCCGGCATCCCGCCAGTAATACCGCCGGATTACCAGGAAACTGCCCAGCAATTACCAGCGCCTGATATCCCATTATTGTAGGTAAAGCTGGCATTTTTTTTTCAGGATTTACCACCAGCGCCAAGCTCTCAGCTGGTGATAAATGAGGCCCCCACCTGCAACTTGTATTTTGTCGGTGCAGGAATTACCGGCTGTTTTACTGCCACTTTTAGTGCACCAGCTAACCTGTAATGAGGACGATAGTAAAGAAAAGTGCAACGTTGATGTCACATCCAAATAATGCAATTAGTGATTTGTTCAAAATATGTCTGCATAGCCCCTAACAATGTCTTCTTTGAACATGACTCTATGAACGGTGAAACTATAAACTGTACCAACAGTAGTGGGGCTGTGGGATGATTTGGGATCTTTAACAAGACTGGGACCTGTAAAGATCTACACTCTCAAAGTGGCCAGAGCAAGGGAAAGAAAACTAATGAAGGATGTCATGTTAGAACGTGCCCTCCTAGACCACTGATTACCAAAGTATCTGCAATCACTATTAGACTCAATGATAAACTGAAACATTAGACATGTGAGTTTAAGATAATGTGCTCACCATTTTACAGCTGCTTAATGATCCAGGAAGACTGAGCTGGGCAAATGGCAGATGGAGTAAACGAAATAGAGGAACCTCATAGAAAATTGAGGATTAAGAAATGTTCTTGTTAAACATTGGAAACTGGGACGCAGTTGTGCGTAATCAAGATGGGAGCTTCCTAGAGGAGCTCCGCTGCTTGGCATTGAACTGCGGGGCATATCCTTTTTTTGAGGGTGCAATTCACAATGTAGGCGAGAACGCAAGCCTGTGAAGGTTTTGGCAGCAATATCCCAGACTCTGACCTCCTAAGCTCCTAAGCGCCCCACGGAACACTGCAACAGACCCTTGACTCTGTGCTCTGGAGCTTGGGAGAGCGTGGCGGGACAACCCACCCTCCCTCCGCAGCTGCTGAAACATAGATGTAGGACTGGTGGAACAGCTATCCTACTCTGCGGGGGACCAAGCTGGGACCTGAGGCCCCCGCCACTGGTTCAGGCGGAGTGAGGGACGAGCTGTGTCACCCCCCCATGAAGCGACTTGATCCATTAGGCAGTGTGGTGTGCTGTGTCGCAAGAAAATGTGCTTGACATGTGTACACCTATTGATAGCGAGCATCACCATTGGACAGCGACTATACATACAATACCAACAACAAACATGATGAAATTCAGCATTTATGGTACACAATCGACTAAGTGGGGGCAGAATCTATAACTCTTATGAAATGGAATGTAAGCGGATTGGGTAACCTGAAAAAAATGCGCCAGCTTCAACTGTACGCTGAGCGACACAGAGCGCGTATCCTGTTCCTGTAGGAAACCCATGCATTGACCAATAGCAATGAAAGGTTCGGGAAGAGCTGGGGCCCACATATTCACAAATCCATTCACTACAGGCAAATAAAAGCACACTTGGACCCACTGGGATGCTACGTGTTGTTGCGAGGTGTACTTTCAGATCAGGAGATACATCTGTTAAATGATTACAGACCAAATACAGAAGATACCGAATTTTATGTAGAAATGATGGACCTTCTGGCACTTTTTATCTAATACCTGTCCTCTGGGGGGATGGGGAGAGTTCAACACCATAATCGACCTGGACCTTGACAGGTCTGGTTCTAAAACCCGGCAGCTGACCAGCGCTGCCCTGGCGGTAGGTCGATGCGCAAAATCGAGATTGTGGATGCCTGGTGGCTACTCAACCCCACTGCGCGCCAATACACCTGTTATTCTACAGTGCATGAATACCATTCCCGAATAGACATGTGGTGGATATCGGACTCACTTGTGAGGGGCCTCGATGGTACCGAAATACTCCCCAGAACCTCCTCGGATAACTCTCCGATCATGCTGACACTAACCATCAATGAAACACAAAGAACATGTAAGCAGTGGAGATTTAAACCACATTTACTGATGGATCCAGTTTTTGCCACTGAAATGGAGAAGCAAACTCATGAATACTTTGAAACAAATACTGGCTCCTTTGATGGGCATGCAACCCTCTGAGATGCTTTTAAAGCATACATGCGTGGCATTGCTCTATCAGCGGAATCAGGAATACTTACAAACAATACGAAGAGACATACACACTAGTGAAACCACGCTGCACAAACTAGAACAGATATATGCAACCATGCCCGACAAGCCTGCCCTCGGAGACATAAAACTCGAGCTTGGCAAGTTCCGGACACATGCGGATCGTGAACTGAAGTTCCTAGATAACCCATACCTGGTGAGGAAATATGGTGAGGGCGAGCGCCCTTGCAGGTTACTAGCTAGGTTGGTACAAAAGGCAAAGGGCAAGCACCATATCCCGTTAATACAGGATGCAACAATTAAAGTGGTCCACACTGCTACAAATGTTGGTCAGGTATTCCATTCCTTTTACTCTGTGCTATACACAAACACAGATGGAGGAACCCTCCCAGACATAGAAACGTTCCTCGACAGCCTCCCACTGTCGGTACTAACCGACGAAGAGAAGGTACACCTTGACCATCACATCAGCTCTGAAGAGGTGTCCTGTGCTATCGAGGCCCTTCCATCCAGCAAAGCACCCGGTCCCGATGGCCTCACAATGGATTTCTATGAACACTACAAAACCTGTCTCATCCCCCACTTAGTTACACTCTGGGATGAAGCCTGCGACTCGAGCATACTCCCACCCACGCTACGAGAAGCGGTTATCACTGTTCTGCCCAAACCTGATAAACCTCCTAAACAATACGGCTCCTACCACCCCCTCTCACTCATTAATTCCGATGTCAAAATATTTGCTGAAGTGCTGGCATGACGGCTTGCCCCCTACATGGAGCATATTATTCATCCTGATCAATCTGGTTTTGTCCCTGGCCGATCAACAGCACTCAGTTTGAGATCCCTTTTCGATATCTTGGCACAGATCGACCCCAAAACACAGGCAGTGGCTGCGGCCCTAGATATACAGAAGGCTTCAATTTAGTATCCTGGCAATTTATGTGGGCAGTGTTAAGGAAATGCAACTTTGGACCTGTGGTCATATAATGGATACAATTTCTATATACACAGTCATCTGCTAGGATGAGGGTAAATGGAGTTCTCTCAGACCCCTTTAACATAGGTAGCGGAACCCGGAAGGGATGCCCACTGTCACCCCACTTCTTTGCCATAATGACGGATCCTCTGGCACATGCAATCCATTGCAGACACGTGCAGAAAGGGATCCACCTGACAGGTGAACCCGAAATTATCTCACTATATGCAGATAATGTAGTATTATTTGTTTGTATCCCGGGGAAACACCTAGCATCAATCATGCAAGATATTGTTTGCTTTGGGACATTATCCGGATTGCGCGTAAACTGTGCTAAATCTGAATTATTCCCGCTCACAGATGTGAGTACTGCTCCTCCCGACCTCATAGTCTTTGCCTGAGCTCCACTCGAAATCAAATACTTAGGGGTTACCGTGACGTGACACGGCACAAATCTTCCCTTTACGCTTGCAACTATGGAGTATATCTGCCTCAACTAACGGCTAAACTGAGATTTTGGGCAAAATTGTCCTTCACAATAGCAGGCCTAGTGTCACTTCTCAAAATGGTCATTCTCCCCTATATTATTTTTTTAATATACCACTATGGCCAGGGGCAACAATTTTCAATGCACTAAAAACTACAGTCAACAAATGTATGTGGGTGCGGTTTGGCTCAAATGGGATACCTTGACAAAACCCTAAACACGCGGGAGCCTGGCCGCCCCAGACTTTGAAAAATACTGGATAGCTGCACAGGCACACTCTGCAATCTATTAGTTTGATGAAGACTCTAAACACCCTCATTTGAAGATTGAACGACATATGACGGGCACACGTGATGTCCGCTCGCTGGTGTTGCCACCACAGTGGAAAGATCCCGATTCTATTGACCCGGTGGTCACAACAGCACTACCCTGGACCAAGGTATGGAAAATGGTCTATAACCCTCGCCTGTATCACGGTGACTTGCCGTTGTGGAATTTCTTCCAGTCATTTCCTGGGATAAGCCAGGCGGCAACACAACAATGGGCCCCGAAGGGTACATCACTAAAGTCGCTATAGGCAACATGTACAACAATGGCTCCTTCATTACATTCCAAGAATTACCTGGCCCTGCACTCAGAAGGTTGCTGTGATGGCTGCAATACGCTGGACTCCACCAGACAGCTAAAAAGTCTTGGCTCGAATTCCCAGCACAGCCAACCGATGTGCAACTGCTAGGCATGATTATGGGGGGGACATCGGCATTGGGCAGGGTGGCCACTTTATATAACCTGTTGCAACAAAGAGGCGATAAGCCCCTGGTGAAGCTCCGAGAGGCCTGGGCAAGAGATCTAGACACAAATATCACTGACAATACCTGGGAATCAATGTGTTCACAAACCCGTACTGTATCCCTCAAGTCCAGATTTCCACTAATGCAATTCAAAATATTACATAGATTCCACTACTCCCCAGCAGCTAAACTACACCTTTTCACACATACTCGCTCCCTCCTCTGCCCAAAATGTCACGCCGATGAGGTGGATTCTCTACATAGCCTTTGGAACTGCCCGAGACTGGGAAACCGGAGCGGGGTTTGTGAGGTCATGGCAGAAATGCTTGACTGTACGTTCAAACCCACTCCACTAAGCTGCCTGTTCCAACAAATTCACCTATTACAGTGTACGTTTCATAAACTGGCTAGCCTATGCATGCTCTTGGCGGTTCGGGGCGTGTTGCTGCTGTGGCTATGTCCTGCTTCTCCAACTGTGGCACAATGGCTACGGGCAGTTACGTGGGCATCAGATATGGAGGAATGTTGTCTTCACTAAAGCCCATTAGGTGTAAACCAGTCGACATCTGGCCCCCCTTCCCCAACTACCTGTTAACGACACAAACAAATGAAAGCGACAGTGAAAACTCGACTCCCGAGTAATAGCACTCACCACTTCACACCCCAAATGCAACACTCCCCGAAATATAAGTCACGACCAACGATGACTATACCTCAATTGCTGAAGGGAATGAATGTAAAAATTGTGCTGTACTTTTGTCATAGACACTTTCCTTTGTGTAAGTTGTAATATAAATGCTGCTTCCTTTCGCTTTGTTGTCAAGTCAAGTCCTCAAGAGAGTTAAAAAAAAAACATTGAAAACTAAATGAAGGGTCTGTGTCATCATAAGAATCACTATGGACGATAGCAAACATCTTAAAGAGGGCAAGGTGATGGATCTGAACTGTTTTCTGTGGAACAGTAAGACGCACCTGGGAGGTTCCTAGGACTCCATCTATAGAAGTTAAAAGGATGGCATTCCCATTTAAAAGAATAAAACAGTAGAAACAGTAACAATACTAGCAGAGATTATTCCCAGTAATACGGAAATATTTCAACAAAAAAAAATCCTGAATTACATTGAAACTGTACAAATTGAACACGAATGGGGCACCATTTTGAGGATAACCCATGTTATGTAACAAGATAATATAAACACTTAAGAACATGGAAAAGGGAAAAGCTCCTATTTTCCACTGTAGTTATTTATAAGAGTTAGAATGCCGATCGCCACCATTAATAGCTTAAGAAATTCGCAAAATAAAATGGGAGGACTTGCTTCTTGCTGCTTTACAGTGCCTGGAGTTTTGCCATTCCCAACCTTGGTGACAAATGTTTAACACCTCCAGAAGCATTTCTCTTATACATTTAGAAGTGAAAATACTGGACAAAGCTCTTGCCAATAGATTACAATGATCTTTTCTGCATCTGATTCACAGATCACAGGTCTGCATTGTACCTAGCAGAAAAGCGAGGCATATTTTATGAGGCATATGGCTGAATTCAGCAGTGTCCATCGAGATTCACTAATGTCCCTGATTAGGGACGACTATTGTAAGCGTGTGGAAGTAGGAAGCTGACACACATGTGGCATTTATGTTGTAATAAACCTTTATTCAAAGGAAAATAAGGAAAAAACCTACCTGGCCCTATTTACTAAGAGGGATTATCCTGCCTCAAACTAAACTCTAAGGACTGTCAGGATGTCCGTCTAAATCAAAATAATCCACCATCCTGTGTCAAAAATGTCTTTTTCCATTCCTCACACTTATAACTAAAACTAAAAAGGATTAAGGGCCTTCTTGGTCCGGAGGAATGACTCAGTTCCTCTGGACAATGTCCAATCGCACGTGGTAACTTCGACTGCGAAAATGGCTCCCTTCCACAGGTTTCAGTTCCTCTCCAGGTTGCAAAAACAAAGTTCCAAATTAAATTAAAGCAAAGTTCAAAGTTCCAAGTTGAAACTAACAAAGTTCAAAGTTCCAAGATCAAAGGATAAAGTGCCACTGAAATATCAACATTCCTTCTTGCCCCAAAGTTAAGGTGCCTGTTGGATCACTGGAGAATGTCTCCCTTCTCCAAGTGTCTTGGCCTTGATGCTTTCACAGTGTCCAGAAATTGACTTCACTCCCTGGACCTTTCTTGGCTTGTTTTCATGGTATACACTATCCGGGGGGATGGCTTTCTTCCCCTAATCCATCTTGGCTTGTTCCAGGTTTCACAATGTCAAGGGTGGAGGGGGAGAATGTGCTTCTCTTTCCCTGCACCACCTTTCCAACTGTTCCTGTGCTTCACAAGACCCCCAAGGTTATGACACCCTTTCCCAGTTCTGATTCATTCTTTTCAAGTTTTTTTTCCTGTTGTCCAGGGAAGGGCTGCCTTCCCTGGACCTTCCTTTGAATATTGTGACCAGGACCTCTGTGTTTCTTTTCTTTGTTTGCAGTAGATCTGGTTCACCACCCTACTCAGTGGTCGAAGTGGGCGGGATTGGGTTGGGAGCGATGCTCCACTACTTTAAAAAAAGTGTTACTGTTCCTGTACTTTTATTTTAAAAAGAAACCATTTTGCAATGGTTTAGTTCTACAATAAAAGTGTAGGAATAATTTGAAACTTGCACTTCAGTGCACTGCACTGAACAGTCCCTTAAACAGCAGGTGTGTTTCTATAGGGGCTTGGATTGCACATGGCAGGTGGCATGGCAATGGAGTTTGTGGGGAGTGGTGGCAGGCCAGCAGGGAACCTTTTTGTAAACTCCTACCACTGATTCTACCAGGTACTGCAACTATGAAGATGCCGTAGGTTAATCCTCATAAAAGTGTTCAGGTCCCAGACCGGTGACTTTCTCCTCTCTTGTCTCTGCAGACCTGGTTCAGTCTCCTGCCAGGTACTATGAATTTGAAGATGGTTTATGTTGCACTGCATACAAGGGTGCAGGTCCCAGACTCATGGGTTTCTCCCCTCGTGACTCTGCAGGCCTGGTTCACTATCCTGGAAGGTACTGTGACTATGAGTATGATTCAGAAAGAAGTTTGTATGGGTTGTAGGTCCCTGACACATGCTCATCTTTTCTGGCCACCCGGACTTCCTCAGGGTGGTTACCGGCAAGTATTGACAGTCCGTGTGCGCTATCTCCCCGCTCAGGTCCTGCAAGGCTTTTCTGGGGACTGCATTGGATCCACAGCATACCCCTTCTTCGAGGCTGCATTGTCTCTGCATGACTCATCCTCCAGATCTCCCCGTCGGCTGGATGCCCTGTATTCTGCCTTTGTCTCGGCATTCCCAATGGTGAAGTGGTTGTGGACACCTCTGCCAGTGGGTATTCTGACCCCTCAGGAAGATATTTTATGCTTAATCAAATGATTTTCTCTTTATGTGTTTTTTCTTAAATGTATATATTTTCTTAGTGTGCCTTTTCTGCAGCTAATTGTATGTTATCATTGTTGAAATACATATTTTGTTCACCTGGATGATGAACTTGAAGTCGTATTGTTAAATGCTTAAGGCAACGGCTCCCCCTAGCAGTGATATTGTTGAAATACACTTTTTGTTTACCAGGAAGATGAACTTGAAGTCGTATTGTTGTATGCATAAGGCAACATCTCCCTCTAGCAGTGATAACAGGCGAAGTGGGCAGGACAACTTTGAGCAAACATACATCTGGCCTTTTATTATATAGTATGATAGTTGCTTTCTGATTTTGAAGAAACTAACTACTCTTTCACATTCTGCAGGGCCATCGGTATGGATTTATGTCTTTCCTTTGTCCCACTCCTCAATGGATCTTCATCCCTTAAGGAGTCCACCTTCTTCTTCGTTACAGTATTTAATTCCTTTCTGGTTTTAAGAAAACAGATAGGAATACTACGGAGGGTATGGGAGGATGGTGGCCAGGAAGGTGGGTTAGGGAAGGGGGGCTATGGGAATACCATTTTCTGCCCAGATCATCACTAATCCCGTAGGGGAATCCCCTGCCCATGAAATCCACCCTTTGAGTACCACCCCCAGCACTATCGGGTAGCAGCCTCACCTCCCTGGCCTCATGGGAACGACTCCTCCTAGGGAAGAAGCAAGGACATTTAGGGATTTGTCACACTATCGAATTATCAACAAAGTAATGCTAATCTATATTAGCATGTGGGAGGTGATATAGATGAGGCTGCCATCCAATAAGAGAGCTTGGAATGCAGGCCTATTATCTCCACATCTAGGATTTCTCTAGTAACTGGATTCCTGTGCATTACTCCAGTCAGTGACCCAACCCAATATTCTACAGTGAATCGAGTCCAAAACACTCACCAATGATTATTTATATGGATACTCTGAAATATGAAGTTGAAATGTTGACATTATGATTAGCATCTATATAGAGTTTCAACCATCACACCCCAGAAGTGAGACATTGTGTCTACAAACACTTACCCAATGTTTGTGCATCTACTGTATCCGGTAAGTATCATAAATGTTCATTCTAGTTCTCGTTTGTCTTTATCTGTGAGCTGTAATGGTATATTGGTAAGCCCACAATGGGTCTACTCCAATTATCCAATACTAAATATTGGGTGGGGTCACTGACTGGAGTAATGCACAGGAACCCAGTTACTAGTCAATCCTTGATGTGGAGATACAATACTAACACAGCACTAATAAACTGAAGGGCAGGTGGTACATCTGCATGGGTGTGATAAGAGTGTACACAGATGTACTCATGTAACAAACAATGTTGGTTCTCAAACATGTTGGGAGTCAAGCGTTTTGAGTGCTTGACTAATCCACCCTTTGCATGGTGTGTTATTGTTAACACTCAAGTTTTGCATTGAAATAAGGTATTTGAAGCATAACCATTGCCTTTTACCTAAAGTTGCAGCTCAATTGTAATTATATTCATGTCTTTTGTTTGTACTTCTTTTCCTTCCAATCTCCCTTACTTGACATTGGTATGTCTGCACCAATTTTTGCAATACATTGTATTTGATTATGAAATGTTTGTATATGGATTTGATACTATTAGCAGGCTTGAGAAAGACGAGTGGTCGAAGCACGTGTCGGCTGGACTGTGGATATGACAATAAAATCCTAGGTTTTGAAGACTTACTAACTACATTGCATCATTTGTATTGCTTTAATGTGCAATGGTAAGCACAGAATACTGGTGTAACTCCATAACCCTTTACCTTTTAATGGGTCTAGTGTAGGACCCAGCATTACCAGTTCTGCAGCATACCCAATCAATATTGCTTATATATCTTTAGCTCAAGCACACTCACAAGCAGTTTACCCTACCATGTTTTATTTCCTCTATTCATAACACAGTTAGATAACAGAACAACGTTTTGGATTATCAGTTTTAATCAGTAACAAAGGCCCTAAAAGACTTGAAGCTAAATATTAATTTTGGCTTGGCAAATATGATATGTGCGCATATTTTGTGTTAGGGTTTTTGTTGACTGTGTGCTTAGCTAGTTATGAAGCACAGTGCAAAATTGGGGTGTAGGCAACACATGGGTTTAAGGAAATGAGAGGGGGGCAGGTTGTAGCATTGTATAGTTGTTGGTTGGATTGAGCTATTCTTGGAAGTCCCCTGGGGAATGATAAAAGATGGTGTGCAACTGAAGGAGCAGGTTAAGCGTGGGTGGGAATGAACCCAATAACGTGATACCTGATAAATTGGACACCCCTAGAATAAAAGGAAATAAGATTTAGAAAGTTGGGATATGCTGCAGCTATCCATCTGAGTAGGAGCTCAGAGAATTGAAATGCTAGTGCTCATCAAGTATAGCTACAATTTTGGAATCTTATCAATGGTTATAGACATGGCACCTGTAAAAGCCATACAGAAAACTATCAAAGCATTTGTCTTGGAATATGTGATTTAGAATCGGGGTGGTTAAATTCCATTCAGAGCCAAGTTGAGGGGAAGTGCAAAATCCCCAATACAGGATCCTATTGCCTCTGCATCAGGTTATAGAGACATTTAGGTCTTTACCCAAATCAACATAAGAGCAAAGGGTGGTCAAACCGGCTTGAATCTGACTCACACTGATTTAAACGACGTGGGCTAGAATCAGCTTGAATGATTTGAACCATTTGGTTCTGAACCTTGAAATGATGTGAAAGCTTTGATTCGCTAGTGATTCAGCTGGGTATACGTATCTGTTGGTTCAAGCTGGCTTGAACCTTTGCCACATTATTCACTTGTTATTTAATTTTGTTTGATATTGTTCACACAGATGAAGGAACATATATGCAGTGATAAAGATTGACCCACTCACACTTACACACACACATATAGAATCCCCGCGCTGGAATAACCGCAATTTGAAGATGTGTGCATCGCATTTTATTTGGTGCAGATGGGCTAAAAGACCTAGGTTGCCAATTAAGGTCCTTGGGCATCATGCCCAAGAGCTCTCATCTGAGATATTCCAGTGCCAGTTCAGCCGTTGCAGTGCCAAAATGGGCAGTACATTCAAAGTAAATGCTTTTCGAAACAAACAATTCAGACACTTACTGAATCACATCCATCGAAATTCCTGACCCGACGGCACACTAAAATGCACATTCTCTGCTGAATGGTAGACCTTTTGTACCACACCTCAATATTGAATAATCTTAGAGGGTGTTTAAGAGGGCATCAGCAAATCAAGATGGATATTGGGTCACATTAAATTGATTCCTGGATGCCATTGAACATCACATAAATTCATGAAGCAGCATTAAGCATTGGCACTCTAGGATTGGGCTAAATTGACAAGATTTTGATTCCAATCTTGAAGTCCAGATCTTGGTCCCGACATGTCTGTCAGGTGACTTGGAAAAGCCAGTTCTCTCAGGAGACACAGGGACTTTTTCTTATGAACTACTCTGGTGAAAGCCTTCACACTATAAGCATCCCTGGGAGCACATCTTAAGCCCATCACGCAACTGCACACCAAGTGCATCTAGAACTATGCATTATCTAGTCTGGATGTTGCCATCACAGTAAAGCTTTTGTTTTAAACCAAGCTTCACATTCCTGAAATGTTCTCCCATGTTTCATTATTATAGTTAAGAATCATGTATCCCTACCACCACAACCATATTACCTACCCTCATCCTATGTACCTTTTCCTTCTGTGTTTGCTGGTCTGCTGGCTAACGGCCTTTCCAACCTCCATCCCGGGCTGGGAGAATATCTCAGGGGTAAAGCGTTTGTATTGGAAGAAAGACAATGCTATAAAATATTAATGAATTCATGAATTAATCCCACCACCAACCCTCCTCTTTACTATCTACAGACTAGTGTCTGGAGACACGCTCACAAGGGCACAATGCGTGACTTCCTGGACCAGTTTCAGGTGATCAAAGAACACTATGGTGGTAATGAGGGCATTATAAATAAATACAAAATTACATAACATAAATCACAAGTGTGACACACGGGCCAATTTGGATGAGATCAAGTATGTCGGCAACTCAGCAATCCTCCATCTGCTTGACTTGCCGGGCAGCTTTAACCTTAGGGGCGCAACATTCTGTGGCAATACCTTGCGTCTGCATCCACTTCTCCACCGAAGCCACTTCCTGGATCACTTCCTTCCTCTCAGACAGATCTATGAGAGTCTTCTCTACCACTTCTGTGCCAGCTATCTGTGGCATCCCCCAAGGTTCTTGCAACTCCCGCACTCTTTACAACATCTATACCAAACCCTTATTTGACCTCTTGGACAGCCAGGGAATCTCTTACAAGAACAAAGGTGATGACACTGAGATCCTCTTCCCTCTCACAGGAAACTACTCTTCTGATTATAACTTTCTGCACTCAGTCTACCATACCAAGCCTGGATGGCCTCTCACCTCTTATGCCTCAACGATGACTGAAATCCTGCTGGTTGGCTCACAAGCCTCACTCAGAAAACTGGATCAAGCCTACAATGCCTTCACTATAAACAGCATCCCGATCCATACTTCTAGGGACGTCAAAACCAGTGCGGCTATCAAAATTCCACTTTGTCCCTCAGAAGGCAGATCATCTTTATCTCTTATTCGGCAGCACACGCGGCCAAGCTAATCAATGCCGGCAGACCCTTTCTATCAACCGACAGCTGCCTTACGATTGCCCGAGCACTTATTTGCTCCAGATTGGACTACTCCATGCCCTATTTGCACGCGCCTCCTCCTGTAACATTAACAAACTCCATGTAATTCAAAATAAGTCACTTAGAGCAGCATTAAATATCCTGAGGAGGGAACACATTTCACTCGCATGAAGAAAGGCACATTGACTCCCGATTTGTAAGCGACGTACCTTTAATACACTAGCTATTACCCATAAATGCCTTCAAACACCGCCCACAGATACCACACTCAAAACTCAAGAAAGGGCAATCGGCCAGACCCACCTGCTCATCCCATACTCACCATGATCACCCCAGATTCAGACTAAAAAGAACTGGGGGCTCAGGTTTTCCGGTCATCACCTCCAGAAACTGTACCTCTCTACCTTGTCCCTAAGGTCAGAACAATCCTACTGGTCCTTTTGGAAACAGCTGACGACTCTGCTATTCTCTTAATGCCTTACCTTGGTGCGTGCAGTCTGTTTTCTGTTGCCGATGAACCTAATGTATAATGCTCTTATGTGTGATGTAACTCTTGTAACCAGCACCTTGATGCCCCAGAGTTAAGTGCGCTTAGCAAATGCTAAAATAAATAAATAAATTGGTTTGTCTTTTAGTTCAATATATTTTATGGCTTGATGGGTCAAATGTAGAATTGTAAGTCTGTTTTAAAGCATATCTGAAAGTTTGTGGAGCATATCAAAATAACAAATTCTGCAATTTGAGTTGCAAGTGTGAAACTGCAACAAACTGGACGTAGGGGAAGTAGGAGGGTTATTGACTCAGTACATATTGTGCTCAATCACAGAACAGTAATGTCTGATTCTGATAATTGAAGCAGATTGTGAGCGGCCTGTCTCCCAGAAAGCTGTATTGTACATGTAAGGCATGTGAATAATCAGTATTGCATGGCTGCTCCTAATAGTCTTTATGCTGTAAAGTGTAAATGATTGTGCTGTGCCTTTAATGCAAATAAGACTTTCATAAATGCTTTTAAAGCTAATCCACAATGCGCATGTCTGGATTATATGAATGGCAGAAAGCTTGGGCGGTGGGCAGGGCCTCTTGGACTACATAGACAAGCCGATTTTCTAAGGCAACCGGCAATCTGCAAATGTTGACAGTAGTTACAAAAAAAGTGTTTTTCTTCTCAACTTGGGGAGTGCCTTCCGGCCTCCCAGAAAGTAATGAAGGTTGCAGGCACTAAATGCAGTGACCTGGGTATCGCCCACCTTGGGAAAGCGGGAAGTAGAGCGGAAACTCAGTTTCTGCAGTTTAATTCTATCCTTTATTGCATCCCAGAGATGTGTCCCAGATACCAAAATGTAACTGCTGTGCTAGAACACTGAGGCCGCCTGGTATGAGCAGATTGCTCCAGGCATCCTCATCCACCCCCTCACTCGCCCATCACAGAGAAAGTTCCTATGACTTTCTTTATACCTATGAAGCTTGTTTTCCCTGCTGATTGTGCCCTGGATTCCCCTATGCGTCCCATGCTTGTTTATGCTCTGATTTCATGGGGTGAGAACTTGTGGGATGTGGGATGTGTCAGGCAGCTGTTGTAATGTGCTTTCTTCCTGCCTTGTCTTCTATGCATGGTGATGCTATGGGGTTCTGAGAGTGGAATGTGGCGTGCTTGCTGACTGCTGAGTGTTCTATATGTGGCAGCTGGACAGAAGCTGGCTGAGAGAAAGGGTGCGCCGTGGATGTTCCCCTAATATATTTGTGTCTTGTGCCATGTAAGCTTTGGGGCTGATCTATCTTGGATTTTAACAAATAAAGACGCTTTCCTTTTGCACCTGCGGCTCCTGGCCATTTCTGGAAAAGGACACTTGACAACATCGGCCTATCCCCTCTGTATGTGCATCGTGGATGGGGAGGACAAACATGATGCCCAAGAGATGCTATTTTATGTTCCTGGGATTTATACAGTGCACCACTGCCATTCGCAGGGTTCTCTGAAAGAGAGCAGTGGGTTAAGTTACTGCCGATAGGGACAATGCAAGACAGCTTTACACATTGAGAGAAAGGAAGAGGTATTCTCTCACCAAAACACTTACAACTAGCAGGGAGCTGCTAGGTTAGCTGGTTACTTATCAGAGAATGGAAACTGCAGGTCACATGCAGAAATCACAGCACAGTCTGCTCCAATCCATTTGAGGTCGACCAATTGAGTAACGCTGGATTGGATTGGTTTGTGGGCCATATAGATGGACAGTTGAACCTTTTTACGATTTACCCCTCCTAATATTTTCCTCTTACCTTAATTTCACCCTGCAGCATCTGACCCCCAGAGTTTGGCCAGGGAAGGAATTCTGAAATGCCCCCTTGAAGCCCCTGTCCTGGGCTGCACGTGCTAGTGAGGATGACTCACACTTCTCTAAGCAGGATCTTAAAACAGGCTATAGTAATGACATTACAAAGTCAAGGCACAATTTGAAAACTGACATAGCATATACACTACAGCTTTGAAGGCTCGGACATGACTGTTGCTCAGTACGCATGCCATTCAGTCAGGCATGCAATGGTCATGTCTGTGACCAGGTTTTGTGGGCATGCACTCAGAAAATGGGTTGATGTGATTACTTATTTTTTAAACATCACTAAATGGGCCTGATTTACAAAAATGTTTTTCAATGGAAAATCTCATAATTGCTAAATTGAAGTTCATTATTAAAATATACAATAATACCTAAAACAAACAATGAGCAGCCCATTTTACTCCTTTGATCAATTTGGTGGCAGGGAGGTGTTAAGTCTAAACATACACATAGGCGGCTGCATGCTGCCAAATTTGGGTCATTTGCATGTCAGAGTATGCAGGGGAAAAAGGTGTCAAGTGAAGGTAGCATTTACAATTGATCCCCAATAATCCATAGGGATCCCCAGCATTTGCGCTGGAATGAAAATCTTCTTTGGCATGGTATGGCAGAGAGGAAGGGAGGCAACGGAAATGCAAATTGCATTCTGTCCCTCATCTCCGCCATACAAAGGAATGAAAATGAGCAGTGCCATCAATGGAAGGCATACAAGCCTTACGCAAGGCTTTTATGTCTTCCACTGATGTTACGGTTCATTGTAAAATTATCTCCATACAGTTAAGGGGTAGGTGCATTTGAAAGGCAAGCGAAGGGGCAGATGAGAGCGAGATTGAGGATGAGGAAGTCCCAAGAATAACCAGGAGTTGGTGCACATTGTTTTTGTAATCATTTACTCTACCATTGGATGGCATTAGATAACGTGCCATAGCATAGCTTTACAAGGATGATAACATTGCAAGGCATACAGTATCAAATGAATACAAACAAAGCATTAAGTAGCATAGTATACCACAATTCCATAGTGCTGCGTAATCTAATCTAACAAAATGTCCTAAAATAATTGTCTATAACTGAGGAATTCAACCATCCGCACGGGGAGTGTGCGCTCGCCTGGGCTTTCTTGATTTTTTAGAAAATGAAAATTAATGATGGGAGTTCAACCTCCGAAAATGTGTGGGGCTAATCCGCACACATTTTCTGATGCTCGCTGCTCAACAAACACATAGTGTAGTGTAGTCTGGGGGACACAACCTACAGTCGCAGTCCTCCATGTCAGAATTATTTGACAGGTGACAGCGATGGGTGCATGAAAACATCCAGAGGAGAAGGGCAACACCTTCCTCTTCCTATGGCCAGCCTAATTAAATATCAAAGGCTCCATGGATTTGCCCTGTGCTGTTGTTTATGTTCTGTGTGGTTGTGGCGCATGCTGATGAGAGTTAATTGAAACAAGCCTGTGAATAGGCCTGGTCACAGAACTTATCAATGGGCAGGAAAACTAACACCTCTTTGATGTGCAATTTGTCACCTTGAAGCTAGCTCCCACCCCTCTGTATGAAGGACAGTCAGTGGCATGTCTGGGTCCACTATTTACCATAGGCATCCCCTGCAGAGCATACCCCTTTCAGAGGGACTAAGTATGTGATTTGAGGGAGACAGAAGTCTGTTCTCACCACAAACTTCAAGGGAGACCTTGAATCTTTATCCTCTTCCACTAAATGTGCCCCCAGTATTAGACCTACCCAGGAGCTCTGTGACTCCTTAGTTTGTTAACAAGGTTATGATTGTTAGTACTAACATTGCAGAATGCTCAGCCCTTTCGGCTTTTGACTCTTTGTATGGCAACTTGCCTCCTGAAGTTGATGCGAGTTGTCCTTTCCCTAGATGGTTCTCCTTTCCTTTATTTTCACAGGATGCAGTCAGTAATGTGATGCAACAGATTAAGTCCAGTGCGCCTTCTGATTCGGTGCCTCTGGGGTTTATGAAAGAGATTGGTTCTGACCTTCTAGGGGAGATTACGGTGGCTGTGAAGAAACCTTCTTTAGATTCTGCTATACTTTCTAATTTTTGGCCTATCTCTCTTCTTCCTTTTCTGATGAAACTTCTGGAAGCACTGGTTTCCCCTATCCCATCTTTTCTTGAATCATCCAATCTTGTTGACCCGGCCCAGTCACGGTTTCTTCCTGGAAGGGGCAAGGAGAGTGTCCTTGTTGCTGTCCAGGATGATATGGCCAGGCTGGTGGACAGTAGGTGAGTTGGCACCCTGATCCTTTTAGAACTTTCAGCGGCGTTAGACACCATAGACCACGCTACCATGGTTACTCGCCTTCGCCAGATGGGTATTGCAGGTCAAGTGACCTGGTTCTCTTCTATTTTGTCTGATACATCTCAATCTCTTTCTCTTCCTCCTTTCACATCTATAATTCTTGTCACCTCAGTTGTGGTGTCCCACAGGGGTCCGCTTTGTTGGCCCATTCTTTTCAACATCTGCATCTTTTTGCTGTTGTGTCTCATCTGCTCCTTCAGTGGCAGGTGCTATTCATATGCTGACGACACCCAGATTCTGATTCGTCTCAATCTTGATCAGTCTGAGGTGTCAGCTTGCCTTCATAAGTGCCTCATGGCCGTGGAGGAGTGGATGGGTCAAAACTGGTTGAAACTGAATGGGGACAAAACTGAGGTGTTGGTGGTGGGTTCTCCCCTTGATCCCTCACTCTGGATCGCCTCGTTCTGGCCTTCTTCCCTGGGGACGATCCTGTGCCTTCGGCCAAGGTGAAAAATCTTGGGGTAATCATGTTGGCCAATTTGTCCATGCCCGCTCAAATTTTGACTGTATGTCGGACTGGCCATTTCCAGATGAAAATCTTGAGAAAGGTACTCCATCTGATCCCAGTATCTCTGCGTCCTCCGCAGGTTGCTGCTATGATTTTAAGTCATATGGAGTACTGTAATTCTCGTTACTGTAACGCTCACCTGATTCCCGCAGAGGCGCCGGTCTTGACTGGGTGAATGCCATATCTTCAAAGGTGATGTGTAACACACGGTTGGCTCTTTGGGCTGGACCTCTGTGCACTGTATGTCTGACTCGAAGAGTAATATGTCTGCAGATAGAAAATATGGGATTAATGAACTGGGGTTATTGGGTGCCTTTCTCCTCTTCCCTTTCTCTTCTCCTGTAGAACCCCAGAGGTTAACACCCTCACCTTAGGTAAGTGAACGCCGAGCTCTCCATCTGCCTCGGGGCAGGGTGCCGTAACCAGTTTCTTCACTGGATAAGGGTGCAGGCCTCTTGACCTCAGAGGACTGCTGTCCGTCGTTAACTGCACGAACGGTAAGTTCTGGGCACTTCAAATGTCTTAAAAGTCTTTTGTAATGATATCTCTTGTTTTGCAGGGTTCCGGCGATGGCGGATGGCGGGCTGATGAGAGTTGAGGATCGAACCCGCGTGAGGAATAGAAGCGCCTGGAAGCACGTAAGTAAGCGCTTGTAGCCTGCTTCACGATGCGCACTAACTGTCCCTTTTATCTTGCAGGTACAAGTTCGGAGCTTTAGAGAAGCTGAAGGGTGCTGGAATACCCACTGGATTCGGCGTGGGAAGGAGTAATGGCACGTGAGTAATAAAGTTGCCCAATGTCTTTAAACGCACCTTCTTTTGTCTTTCAGATGCGGGTTGCAGCGCCGAAGGCCTCCGGAGCGTGCGAAGAGCTGGTAAGCTTTTGTCTTTCAGATGCCGGAATGCAGTGCGAAGACCTCCGGAGCATGCGAAGAGTAGGTAAGCCTTTGTCTTTCAGATGCCGGAATGCAGCGCGAGGCGTTGGTGACAGCCGATGGACCAGGTAAGAGATGCGCTGCCACTGAAGACCGTAGTGCTAACCTGTTCTTTCTTTGTCTTTACAGGTGCTGCTGAAGACTGGATTCCAGGATGGTAAGCCTTTGTTCCCTTAGGCCCATGATCAGAAGCAGAAGACACGATGAGCGTTCTGCTGCATAGAATGCAGAATAACGCAAAGCAAGATTCATCCATCGGGTGTAGTTTAAATAGCCTCCTGTAGTGCTTAGGTGCCTCCTTCCACAGCCACGCCTAAGAAAAGAGTTCCTGCTTTCCAGAAGAGTTCCAGTGTTCTGAACCTAGGGAGTGGCTCCTGCCCCACCCAACAGGAAAAGTAGTCCCTGTTGTGATGTCTTATGAGTAGCAGGGAGCCTTCAATGCTTTCCTATATGATGATGTCTCAGTCCTATGTGATGTCATGGAATGTTCTGTTTGCATCTTGTGGATAATGTTCCAAGTTGGTCAGTTGGAGGAAAGTGTTGAAGGAGAGGAGCCTCTGAGTGCAGGGGGTCTCCTTCCCTTATATGTAACCCAAATAAATACTGTTACATTGCTTACCTGACTGCGCCAGCCTCATCATAACAGTCCCAAACAGAAGAGGATCAGGGGTTCAACTGGCAGGTAAGTAAGCAGCATGGTCTGCTGCAGGTAAGTCCACCCAAGCATTATGAGCCCGGCGCTTCCAGCGCTGGGACTAGGCATCTTTATGAGCCTGGTGCCACTGGCGCCAGGACAGGGTCCAAAAAGTCCCAATTGGGACTGGCTGGCACTCGGAACCGGGGTTATGGGTCTGCTTCCAAGGGAGTCGGGCAAGTCCTGATCTTTTGGAAGCAGAGATCATGACAGCACCCCCCCTCAAGGCCCCTCCCAAACCGGGCTTCTCCGGGGGTTTGGGCTTGTTAGGAAATGTTCGATGAAATCTTTTGATTAGACGAGGCGCGTGGACATATTCTGCAGGTTCCCAGGATCTTTTTTGGGGACCGTAGCCTTTCCAGTCAATCAGGTAAAATAGTTTAGATTTGGAGATCTTGGAATCCAGGATGCTTTTCACTTCAAACTCGAGTTCTCCATCAACTAGAATAGGTTTTGGAGATGTAGTTAGTGGGGTTTGAGGTTGCACGGGTTTTAATAGAGAGACGTGGAAGACCGGATGTATCTTCATGTGAGGGGGCAAGTCCAACTTGACCGCTACTGGATTTACTATGGTAGTGATGGAATAGGGACCAAGGTATCTTGGGTTGAATGTGCGTGGTCCTTTTAGAGGTAGATATTTGGTGGATAACCAGACTTGATCTCCTACTTGATATTGGGGGGCTTCCTTCCGATGTTGGTCTGCTCCTTTCTTGTATTGTTCTTTAGCCCTTTGAAGGTGAGAAACGGCTTCCTTAAAGGCTTGGGTGATTGTAGAATGCAGGTGGTCTACTGCTGGTGTTCCAAGATCTTGGAGTGGATCCAACTCCGAGGTTCGAGGGTGACTACCGTAAAAAAGAAAAAACGGGGTCTTCCCAGTTCCCGAGTGGACAGAGTTATTGTAGGCATATTCGGCTATCCAAAGGATATCTTTCCAAGTCTTTTCAGTTTGTTGTAGCATGCAGCGCAAATACTGTTCCAGAGTTTGATTGGTCCTCTCGGTTTGTCCGTCGGTTTTAGGGTGGTGGCTGGTCGAAAGTCTCACATCAATTTGAGCCGACCGACAGCAACTTCGCCAAAAATGAGAAATAAATTGACTACCTCGATCCGAAATTAGAACTGAAGGAAAACCGTGCAGTCGGACGATGTTTTCGAGAAATTCTCGGGCCAGAGTTGCTGCTGTTGGTAAGCCTTTGAGTAGAATGAAATGCGCCATCTTGGAGAATAGGTCCACGATTACTAGGATCGTATTGTATCCAGAGCATGGAGGTAGATCGGTGATGAAGTTCATAGAAAGCGTATGCCAAGGGCGAGGCGGGATGTCAATAGGGCGTAAGAGGCCGGCTGGTTTTTCCTTTTGACTCTTGTTTTGGGCGCATACTCCACAGGACATTATAAAGTCTCTGATATCTTTTTTCCAAGACGGCCACCAGAAATAGCGCTTGATCTTTTCCGAGGTCTTGGTCATACCGGGATGTCCTTCCATTAAAGAATCGTGATAACAAGAGATTACCTTTTTCTGTAAATCTGTGCTGGGCAGGTATAACCGTTCTTGGAAATATAATAGGTTGTCCTTCACCGTAAAGTCCTTTCCCTGCAGATGACAATTCTGTATGTCTGCTGGAGTTACCAGTAGCCTGGCTTTATCCTTAACTTCCTCTATGGATTGTGTGGCGATTACACCTAGAATTCTTTGTTCGGGAATGATAGGTACAGGTTTAGGATTGATCAAATGTTCTTCCACTCCCATCCGACAAAGGGCATCAGCTTTACATTTTTTTGTACCAGGTCGATAGGTAATTATGAAGTCAAACTCGGCAAAGAATAGTGCCCAACGGAGTTGCCTAGAGGATTGAGCTTTTGCGGGTTTCAAATATTGCAGGTTTCGGTGATCTGTAATCACAGTAACAGTGTGTCGGGCCCCCAGAAGATAATGCCGCCAAGCCTTAAAGGCGGACTTGATAGCTAGAAGTTCCTTATCAGTAATAGTGTAATTGATTTCAGGAGGCGAGAATTTGCGGGACCAAAATGCCACGGGATGCAACTGATTGGTTACTGGGTCCTTTTGTGATAGAACTGCCCCCATGGCAAGGCTCGAAGCATCAGTTTCAACGATGTAGGGGAGTTCTGGGCGAGGATGTTTTAAGATCGGTGCAGAGATAAATCTAGTCTTCAAATTCTGGAAAGCTTGTTCCGCCTCGGTAGACCATTCAAAACGTTTGTTTTTCTTTAACAAGGCGGTGATGGGCTGGACTATTCGAGAGAATTCGGGGATAAACCTGCGGTAAAAGTTAGCGAAGCCTAACATGCTTTGAACACCTTTTACGGAGGATGGCGATGGCCATTTGAGAATTGCATCGACCTTCTTTGAATCCATACGCACTCCGCTAGGTGATAATATGAATCCCAAGAATTCAACTTCAGTCACGTTGAAAACACATTTTTCCAACTTAGCGAAAAGTTTGTGTTGACGCAATCTCTCGAGGACCATTTTCACGTGTTTCCGATGTTCAGTTTCCGATGAAGAATAAACGAGGATGTCGTCAATGTAAACAACAACACACACATCTATGAGCTCTCTGAGGACATCGTTCATAAAATATTGAAAGGCGGCCGGGGCATTGCAAAGTCCGAAGGGCATGACCTGATATTCAAATAGCCCATACTTGGTGCGGAAGGCCGTCTTCCATTCATCGCCCTCTTTTACTCGTACCAAGTGGTAGGCTCCTCTAAGATCCAGCTTTGTATATATGCATGCTTTTCTGACTTGGTCCAGGAGTTCAGGGATCAAAGGTAACGGATATCTATTCTTAACTGTGATCTGGTTCAGGGCGCGATAATCTATACAAGTTCTAAGGTCCCCTTCTTTTTTTGGAACGAAGAACAAAGCTGAGGAAGCAGGGGACTTGGAAGGACGAATAAACCCATTCGCTAGGTATTGATCCAGGTATTGTCGGAGGTGAAGATTCTCAGGCTCGGTGAGGGTATAAATTCTACTACAAGGAGGAGAAGATCCAGGTATCAGGTCTATCTGGCAGTCATAAGACCTATGAGGAGGTAGAGAGTTAGCCTGATCCTTCCGGAAAACATCTTGGAATTCTAGGTATTCAGGAGGTAACTGGGGAGCCTCCGAGGAAATTGCTGCCAGTGCAACACCAGGTCGAAGGTGACAAGTAGAGACACATTCTGGAAACTGAACCGTTCTTGCTCGCCAATCGATCTGAGGATTGTGCTTCTCTAACCAAGGAATTCCTAGAATAATCTGGAACTGAGGGGCCTTGATCACATCGAACACGATCTTCTCATGGTGTCCATCTTGACTTACTAGCGTCACTTCTTGGGTGGTATGCGTTACTGGTCCGGAGGCTATCTCCGTACCATCCACCGTAGTAATGACGTCCTTTACAGCCTTTGGACAAAGAGTCAGATTCATCCTCAAAACCATTTCATGATCCACATAATTGCCGATGGCACCGCTGTCGACGTAAGCTTCAATCGCATGTAATCGATCCGGATGTTCAGGGCTAATGAGGACCATAGGTATCACGAAATGCGAGGTCACGGAACTGGTTTTAACGCTCGGCAAGAGGACCTCTATTCTTGTCGGGCGAGGTCGTTTCCCTGCTCAGAGTTTGTGACCCTGGTAACTGCAGCTCCTACTGCCTTCTTGGCTGGTTTCACCGGACAGTCTCGAAGAAAGTGCCCCGAGTTTCCGCAATAGAGGCATAATTGCAGCTGTTTTCTCCTTTCCCGCTCCTTTTGTATTAGTGGTCCTTTCAGGCCCCCTATTTGCATGGGTTCCCCGGAGTCTACTCCTTTGGTAGGAGTTGGTGGTTTGGAAAATACTCGAGCATCAAACTTGGAACGATCGGCCTTCCTGTTCTGCAGTCTGTGGTCAATTTGAACGACTAAGCCAATATAGTCCGAACAGTCTTGTGGGGGATTCACTACTTGGGCTAACACATCTTTGAGCTCTCCACGTAGACCTCTATAAAACAGCGTAATCCTTTTGTCCTCAGGCCATCGAGTTTCCACTATCAGTCTGTTGAAAGACGCAATATAAGCCAAAAGGTCTTGATTACCCTGTCGCAATGAAAGGAGCTCATTGTCCAAGGCCTGCCCCTGTGAATGTCTTGCAAACAGTTTTAGCATACTGAGCTGAAAAGCTTGAAAATCATGGAGTACCGGATCATCTTGATTAACTAGAGGGATCGACCAGTCTGCCGCATTGCCACTAAGGTACGAAAGCACGAAAGCTACCTTAGCTTGATCAGTTGGAAAGGCTGCTGGCCGGCATAAGAAGTGCAACCGGCACTGATTAATAAATACTGCAAACCTCTTTGGGTCACCAGAAAATCGTTCGGGCGGAGCCAGAGGTACATTTCCAGGTAGGTTGATCTGCACTGGGTTCGTAGAGGATGTTGAAGGAAGATTTACCCCTGATGCGGGTAACGGAGTTTGTCCGGCTTGTGACTGTAGCAATTGTCTAGCGAGATCGTCTGTTCGCTCCTTGGAAATAATCAGTTCCCTTCTTAGAGCATTCGTTTCCTGACGGGCTGCATGCACTTCTGCTCTTAGTTCCCCAAGTAACTCGGCTAGCTGGTCGGTATCCGAGGTTTCCATAGCGCCTGGGTGGGAGTTTTGCGATAGGCTTTGCGTTCTGTAACGCTCACCTGATTCCCGCAGAGGCGCCGGTCTTGACTGGGTGAATGCCATATCTTCAAAGGTGATGTGTAACACACGGTTGGCTCTTTGGGCTGGACCTCTGTGCACTGTATGTCTGACTCGAAGAGTAATATGTCTGCAGATAGAAAATATGGGATTAATGAACTGGGGTTATTGGGTGCCTTTCTCCTCTTCCCTTTCTCTTCTCCTGTAGAACCCCAGAGGTTAACACCCTCACCTTAGGTAAGTGAACGCCGAGCTCTCCATCTGCCTCGGGGCAGGGTGCCGTAACCAGTTTCTTCACTGGCTAAGGGTGCAGGCCTCTTGACCTCAGAGGACTGCTGTCCGTCGTTAACTGCACGAACGGTAAGTTCTGCGCACTTCAAATGTCTTAAAAGTCTTTTGTAATGATATCTCTTGTTTTGCAGGGTTCCGGCGATGGCGGATGGCGGGCTGATGAGAGTTGAGGATCGAACCCGCGTGAGGAATAGAAGCGCCTGGAAGCACGTAAGTAAGCGCTTGTAGCCTGCTTCACGATGCGCACTAACTGTCCCTTTTATCTTGCAGGTACAAGTTCGGAGCTTTAGAGAAGCTGAAGGGTGCTGGAATACCCACTGGATTCGGCGTGGGAAGGAGTAATGGCACGTGAGTAATAAAGTTGCCCAATGTCTTTAAACGCACCTTCTTTTGTCTTTCAGATGCGGGTTGCAGCGCCGAAGGCCTCCGGAGCGTGCGAAGAGCTGGTAAGCTTTTGTCTTTCAGATGCCGGAATGCAGTGCGAAGACCTCCGGAGCATGCGAAGAGTAGGTAAGCCTTTGTCTTTCAGATGCCGGAATGCAGCGCGAGGCATTGGTGACAGCCGATGGACCAGGCAAGAGATGCGCTGCCACTGAAGACCGTAGTGCTAACCTGTTCTTTCTTTGTCTTTACAGGTGCTGCTGAAGACTGGATTCCAGGATGGTAAGCCTTTGTTCCCTTAGGCCCAGGATCAGAAGCAGAAGACACGATGTGTGCTCTGCTGCAGAGAATGCAGAATAACGCAAAGCAAGATTCATCCATCGGGTGTGGTTTAAATAGCCTCCTGTAGTGCTTAGGTGTCTCCTTCCACAGCCACGCCTAAGAAAAGAGTTCCTGCTTTCCAGAAGAGTTCCAGTGTTCTGAACCTAGGGAGAGGCTCCTGCCCCACCCAACAGGAAAAGTAGTCCCAAACAGAAGAGGTAATGCACTAGAGGGTATATCCCTACTCTGTCAAGGACCGGGAAATCACTAAACCACAAAACAAAAAAGTGTCCTGACAGGTTCACTAAACATATATATAAATTTAATTTATAATAAACTTCTCAATACCAGAAATATGGCACAAGCTATCTAGTTTTCTGTGTCCACCTAAGTTTTCATAGGGATACATTTTACAAAAATCACCATTTCGTACTTCTGTTTAAGCATTATACAGAAGTGACTTTTTATTATTTCAATTATTACTCATAAGCAAGGTCTGTCAATTACCAAGCACTATTAACTCAACATAAATTCCAAATCAAGCACAATATGTACAAAAAAGAACCAATAAATATCCATGTTCATGTACACAGTATTTCATACAATGCAAAAGACAGTTATATACACACATTAGAAAAAAACATTTGAAAAAACTTTTTCTCAGAATAGTCAACACTATATAAATTTTGAAGTTGATAGGCCCCCACTCAGAGGTTGAAACCATATGTCTCTGGATTATAAATGTTCAGTTCCATTGGGGGCATTTTCAATTGGTTAGCTAAACTCAAGGTCTACTAGCTAAACTCGGGGTCTACGTGTGACACCAGAATAAATCTAGAAGGTGTCATACTCGCACACGAATAAAACAGAAAGTGCGAGTAAACTACGTTTCGGCGGAGTGGGCCATTCCGCCTTCCTCAGGACCAGTAGAAGTCGTGACCCCTGAGGTACAGAAAAAATAAAAAAGGAGAAAAAGACAAGAAACATAGTCTCACTAGTAACCACAGGATCACAATCAAAATACCTCAAAATAATGTGTCCCGTGACTTTTAGGGCATGCAACTACAAGGTCCACAATGCATTGGGCTCATAAGTCTGTAAAAGCAGGGTGATGTGCATGAAACCAATCCTGCTATAAGGGGAGCCTGTGGGACATATTCACCTCTTGTGCAAAAAACAAAGAAGCATTATTTTAAAAGAACTGGATAAAAACCAATGTAAAACCATTAGTAATGTGTCATGAAGCAGACATATGAATAAAACTTTCAGAGAGCATAGCCACTAGACCATGGAGCGAGGTTAATCAAAAACCAAAAGTTACAGTTAAAAAGTAGTGCAGTGCAATCCAGTTTTGAAATATAAACACCTTGTATGTATCTGCACTAATGAGAAAAAGTGCACCAAAAAGTGTAAAACACCAAATGTGCGCACTCACGTGTCTGGGGCTCAAGCTCAGATTTGTTCCTTCACATTTACAAATTGACGTTACTGTTTCAAAGGTGAAATCAACATATGGAATTAGTGTAGGCGAACCGGCATTAGCATAGTAAACCAGAGGTTGTAAACAAAATACATATTGGCAACAACCAGTCGCTAACTCTACCTTTAAATGGGAGAAGCTGTGCAGTGGTCGCTTGGCGTCTCTCTATAGATGCAGGGCACTAGGATGTTATTCAGGAAGCCTTGCACAATTCAAAAATGTGCCCGGCATGGACTGGAGCCTCCCGCTCCATTATGTTTGAAATCTACAACAGAATGGCATGGTCAAAAGTTGCCGCTTGTCCACATGAAATAAAGGGCAATGCGGAGGCTAAAACAAGGCTGCCTAGATTTGTTACCTTTGTGCTGAAACCGTGATGTGCAGGTTGTGCCTCTCTCTCTCAGAGCTAGAAACGAGTGTATCAGAGAGTCTTGCAGGCATGACCATAGTACACCTAACTAGCATGAGAGCCTCGGCAGGGACCTCGCCTTGCAACAGCGCCACAGGAGCTGTGTGGTAAGAAGTGGAATAGCAACCAAATGCTTCTAAAAACGAAAGAGGCACAAATACACAGTGATATTCATTAGACTGCAATCCCTCGTTTTCATGCACCAACAATTGAATCACATGGGCTGAAAGGAAAAACAAAATAGAGTCAGCTGTGTGCAGAAGCACATCATCTAGATGTAAAGGGTGGCAGAAATATCCTGCATATGCACCTCAGTGTAAATCCCCACAAAAGGATACACATATCTCCACTCATGCCTACTGCAGACGATACCTTAAGGCATGTGTTATTAAAGGCGTTGCTATGCCCACCTAAAAGTAGACTCCTCATTTAAACCTTTAGTTTTATTCATGGAGTCAAGCCTATAAATCCATCTCGCCTCCTTGTACAGTAAGGTTTTTTGTGTGTTCATGCTGTTTTTCACAACATCAATCACCCACCATTTGAGGTCATCTGGAGAGTGTTGCAATTCCAAAAAGTGTGATACCATTGGGGCTGCATGGTTACGACATCTAATTCTCGAACGGTGTTCACCGATCCTTATGGAGATGGCACGAGTGGTCTGGCCTACATACCTCAAGCCACAAGGGCATTCAATGCAATAAATCACATTGCATGATTTGCAATTGGACATGAATCTAATGTCCCATTGTTTTGTACCAATCTGGAATTTTAAGGTTTTACTCGTAAATTTGCACGCCCTGCAGTTCCCGCAGGGAAAGTGTCCCACAATGGGACGTAAAACTCGTTGACTGATGTTAGTTCTGTGATCAGATTTTGCATGCACCAATTGATCTCGAAAGTTCTTTGATCTTTTAAAGGCGAACAGAGGCTTTCCTAGATTGGGTAAACAGGTAGAAATCATAGGCCAATATTTCATTAGGGCCTTTTTCACTGCAAAGGATTCAGTGCTGTATGTAGTGACACAGGCAACCCTCTCTTGTGTAGGGGTTTGAATTTTGGGTGTCAATAGGCTCTCTCTTGTTGTGAACCTCGCCCTTTTAAGGGCTTTCTTTACTAGTTTTTTAGGATATCCGCGTTCTCTTAAGTCTCCAGCTAGTTGGTCTGCATGTTTATAATAATCTGAGACTGTAGTACAGTTCCGTCGGAGTCTAAGGAACTGGCTGTATGGCAAATTTTCTTTCAGTGCCCTCGGATGAAAACTGGAGAAATGTAGAGTGGTGTTACGATCTGTAGTTTTTTTATAGAGAGAGCAAGATAGATAACCCATATTGGCAGTAATTTGCAGGTCCAGAAAATTGATTGTATGGTGGTCATACTCCATGGTGAAAGTAATAGTATCGTGTAGTCCGTTGAGATATGTTAAGAATTGCCCAAGTAGTTCTTTGTTCCCTTCCCAGATGAAAATAATATCATCTATATATCTGTACCATTTGGAAATGTGTGAAATAAAGGGATTGTTGTCACTTAGTACAAATCTGTCTTCAAAGTTGGCCATAAACAATATCGCCAAACTCGGGGCAAATGCTGCACCCATCGCCGTACCTCCAATTTGGAGGTAGAACTGGTCTGCATACTTGAAGAAATTTTTCTGTAAGGCAATGGCCATAAGTTCTACAATGAATGCTGCTGGTACTCTTTGTTGGGTGGCGTTATGGATAAGTTGCTGATGTATAATATCTATTGCTTCTTCCTGTGGTATATTAGTATAAAGTGCCTGGATGTCCATTGTCACTAATAGCTGCTGCTCGTTGTCAAAACTGGTTCCTTCAAAAATGTTAATGGTTGCAGTAGTGTCTTTAAGATATGTTCTAGTCTGCTGACTGATCGGTTGTAAAAATAGATCAACAAATTTGCATAGTGGTTCCAACAGGGAGCCACATCCTGACACAATTGGTCTCCCTGGTGGTCTAGAGGAGTGCTTGTGTATTTTGGGGAGGGCATAGAAAGAGGGGGTCCTTTTTTCCGAATGATTAAGATATTGTAATTCTTCTTGGGATATCCACCCTCTTTCTGCTCCAAGTTGTGTAGCCTCTCGGATGAGCTCCTGAATGTTTGTTGATGGATCCTTACGTAGTGGTTGATAACACTGTCTATCTTCAAGGAGGTCCAAAACCATCCTATTGTATGTTGTCTGGGAGAAGACTACTATTCCTCCTCCCTTGTCCGCTGGTTTTATCACCAGCCTTTGGTCTGCCATTAGTTCTGTCAATGCTTTTCTTTCTTCATTGGAAAGGTTATTCCTGTTGTTTGTTGCTTTACCTTTGAGTCTTTGAAGATCACCCAGAACGCATTTTTCAAATAATACAATTTCATTCGCCACTTGGTTGTCCGTCGGCGTAAAGGTCGAAGGGATCCGAAGACCTGTGTCTTGTATATTTTGTCCTTCATCTTTATCTTGGAAATAGTGTCTCAAACGGAGTTTTCTAAAAAAAGCTTTTATCTCCATTTCTGTAGTAAACCAATCCGTATGGTTCGTCGGGACAAATGAGAGCCCCATGCCCAATATTTTCATCTGGATCGAAGATAGCTCAATCCCAGAGAGATTGAAAATGGGGATATTTGATGGTTGCCTTATGTCAACTCCGGGGCAAGTCGATGGCCTATCTGTAGGGTCTATTGCGAGAAGCCCCTCCTCCACTGGCGTTGCCGTCTCCTGCCTGGCCAAGGTTCCCAACCTTGGTTGTAAAGTGTTCCTTGGGATCCGTAAAATTGACCTCTCCCTAAAAAAGGCCTTTGTCCTCTTAGTCTATATATTTGCTGTTGCTGTCCTGTTTGATACGGAATGTCACCAGAGGAGTCACTGCTTGTATCGGAGAAGGTTACCCATCTTCGGCGTCCCCTTCTATTATTTGTTGGTTGCTGTTGTCTCGGCTGATTCTTTTGTTGTAAATACTCAGCAGTTAAATATGGGTAAATAGTTTCAACTCTAAACTCTTGTATATCTTTGTTTAATTTCTTTGTTTTTTTAGTTAAAGTTGCAGTCTTAAATTCCTCAAAGATTTTTTCTATTTCCCGAATTTTCTCGTTGGCATTAATATTAAGCTGGTTCGTAGTGAATTTGAGTTCTTCTGCTTCCACTTCCCTCTGTGCCGTAATTGCTAATCTTTGTGCAGTAGAGATTGTTAAAACCATAAGATCTCTACTGCACTTAGTTGCAATTTGGCTAAAGCCTGTTTTATACAACTCGTCTTCTAGAAACAACCCTGGTTCATTCCGTACTACAAGGCCGGCTGGGATGATACTTGCTCTGAGGTATTCCCTCAAAAAATGACCGTGGAGTTCGGTCCTAAAGCCCTTTTTCTTAAGTTTTAATAATTCATCAGCATTGTTACTCACAAACATGGGGCCAGTACCATTGTTGGAATCAAAGAGGGATGGGCCTTGAATAATATTAGTGATTTCTTCTTCACTGTAACTCAAAGTGGCGCTCTCTGCCATACTCTAGTATCATATGTAAACAAAACAGAACTGAAGAGTAAAAATAAAAAATGAAAAGAATTTTTTTTGGAAACCGGGGGACAAACAAAGCAGCACTTACACGCTACTGAAACCAGAAAATGCAAAACATGTGTGTGTTCCAAAAATGAAACTAGTAGAATGTATACTAGGGAAGAAAAAAGAGAAAGAAAAGGGAACAAAAAATGAACAATGGAAGAAAACCCTAAAGACAGCCCTGGCTGTCAGAAAGATAATGCACTAGAGGGTATATCCCTACTCTGTCAAGGACCGGGAAATCACTAAACCACAAAACAAAAAAGTGTCCTGACAGGTTCACTAAACATATATATAAATTTAATTTATAATAAACTTCTCAATACCAGAAATATGGCACAAGCTATCTAGTTTTCTGTGTCCACCTAAGTTTTCATAGGGATACATTTTACAAAAATCACCATTTCGTACTTCTGTTTAAGCATTATACAGAAGTGACTTTTTATTATTTCAATTATTACTCATAAGCAAGGTCTGTCAATTACCAAGCACTATTAACTCAACATAAATTCCAAATCAAGCACAATATGTACAAAAAAGAACCAATAAATATCCATGTTCATGTACACAGTATTTCATACAATGCAAAAGACAGTTATATACACACATTAGAAAAAAACATTTGAAAAAACTTTTTCTCAGAATAGTCAACACTATATAAATTTTGAAGTTGATAGGCCCCCACTCAGAGGTTGAAACCATATGTCTCTGGATTATAAATGTTCAGTTCCATTGGGGGCATTTTCAATTGGTTAGCTAAACTCAAGGTCTACTAGCTAAACTCGGGGTCTACGTGTGACACCAGAATAAATCTAGAAGGTGTCATACTCGCACACGAATAAAACAGAAAGTGCGAGTAAACTACGTTTCGGCGGAGTGGGCCATTCCGCCTTCCTCAGGACCAGTAGAAGTCGTGACCCCTGAGGTACAGAAAAAATAAAAAAGGAGAAAAAGACAAGAAACATAGTCTCACTAGTAACCACAGGATCACAATCAAAATACCTCAAAATAATGTGTCCCGTGACTTTTAGGGCATGCAACTACAAGGTCCACAATGCATTGGGCTCATAAGTCTGTAAAAGCAGGGTGATGTGCATGAAACCAATCCTGCTATAAGGGGAGCCTGTGGGACATATTCACCTCTTGTGCAAAAAACAAAGAAGCATTATTTTAAAAGAACTGGATAAAAACCAATGTAAAACCATTAGTAATGTGTCATGAAGCAGACATATGAATAAAACTTTCAGAGAGCATAGCCACTAGACCATGGAGCGAGGTTAATCAAAAACCAAAAGTTACAGTTAAAAAGTAGTGCAGTGCAATCCAGTTTTGAAATATAAACACCTTGTATGTATCTGCACTAATGAGAAAAAGTGCACCAAAAAGTGTAAAACACCAAATGTGCGCACTCACGTGTCTGGGGCTCAAGCTCAGATTTGTTCCTTCACATTTACAAATTGACGTTACTGTTTCAAAGGTGAAATCAACATATGGAATTAGTGTAGGCGAACCGGCATTAGCATAGTAAACCAGAGGTTGTAAACAAAATACATATTGGCAACAACCAGTCGCTAACTCTACCTTTAAATGGGAGAAGCTGTGCAGTGGTCGCTTGGCGTCTCTCTATAGATGCAGGGCACTAGGATGTTATTCAGGAAGCCTTGCACAATTCAAAAATGTGCCCGGCATGGACTGGAGCCTCCCGCTCCATTATGTTTGAAATCTACAACAGAATGGCATGGTCAAAAGTTGCCGCTTGTCCACATGAAATAAAGGGCAATGCGGAGGCTAAAACAAGGCTGCCTAGATTTGTTACCTTTGTGCTGAAACCGTGATGTGCAGGTTGTGCCTCTCTCTCTCAGAGCTAGAAACGAGTGTATCAGAGAGTCTTGCAGGCATGACCATAGTACACCTAACTAGCATGAGAGCCTCGGCAGGGACCTCGCCTTGCAACAGCGCCACAGGAGCTGTGTGGTAAGAAGTGGAATAGCAACCAAATGCTTCTAAAAACGAAAGAGGCACAAATACACAGTGATATTCATTAGACTGCAATCCCTCGTTTTCATGCACCAACAATTGAATCACATGGGCTGAAAGGAAAAACAAAATAGAGTCAGCTGTGTGCAGAAGCACATCATCTAGATGTAAAGGGTGGCAGAAATATCCTGCATATGCACCTCAGTGTAAATCCCCACAAAAGGATACACATATCTCCACTCATGCCTACTGCAGACGATACCTTAAGGCATGTGTTATTAAAGGCGTTGCTATGCCCACCTAAAAGTAGACTCCTCATTTAAACCTTTAGTTTTATTCATGGAGTCAAGCCTATAAATCCATCTCGCCTCCTTGTACAGTAAGGTTTTTTGTGTGTTCATGCTGTTTTTCACAACATCAATCACCCACCATTTGAGGTCATCTGGAGAGTGTTGCAATTCCAAAAAGTGTGATACCATTGGGGCTGCATGGTTACGACATCTAATTCTCGAACGGTGTTCACCGATCCTTATGGAGATGGCACGAGTGGTCTGGCCTACATACCTCAAGCCACAAGGGCATTCAATGCAATAAATCACATTGCATGATTTGCAATTGGACATGAATCTAATGTCCCATTGTTTTGTACCAATCTGGAATTTTAAGGTTTTACTCGTAAATTTGCACGCCCTGCAGTTCCCGCAGGGAAAGTGTCCCACAATGGGACGTAAAACTCGTTGACTGATGTTAGTTCTGTGATCAGATTTTGCATGCACCAATTGATCTCGAAAGTTCTTTGATCTTTTAAAGGCGAACAGAGGCTTTCCTAGATTGGGTAAACAGGTAGAAATCATAGGCCAATATTTCATTAGGGCCTTTTTCACTGCAAAGGATTCAGTGCTGTATGTAGTGACACAGGCAACCCTCTCTTGTGTAGGGGTTTGAATTTTGGGTGTCAATAGGCTCTCTCTTGTTGTGAACCTCGCCCTTTTAAGGGCTTTCTTTACTAGTTTTTTAGGATATCCGCGTTCTCTTAAGTCTCCAGCTAGTTGGTCTGCATGTTTATAATAATCTGAGACTGTAGTACAGTTCCGTCGGAGTCTAAGGAACTGGCTGTATGGCAAATTTTCTTTCAGTGCCCTCGGATGAAAACTGGAGAAATGTAGAGTGGTGTTACGATCTGTAGTTTTTTTATAGAGAGAGCAAGATAGATAACCCATATTGGCAGTAATTTGCAGGTCCAGAAAATTGATTGTATGGTGGTCATACTCCATGGTGAAAGTAATAGTATCGTGTAGTCTGTTGAGATATGTTAAGAATTGCCCAAGTAGTTCTTTGTTCCCTTCCCAGATGAAAATAATATCATCTATATATCTGTACCATTTGGAAATGTGTGAAATAAAGGGATTGTTGTCACTTAGTACAAATCTGTCTTCAAAGTTGGCCATAAACAATATCGCCAAACTCGGGGCAAATGCTGCACCCATCGCCGTACCTCCAATTTGGAGGTAGAACTGGTCTGCATACTTGAAGAAATTTTTCTGTAAGGCAATGGCCATAAGTTCTACAATGAATGCTGCTGGTACTCTTTGTTGGGTGGCGTTATGGATAAGTTGCTGATGTATAATATCTATTGCTTCTTCCTGTGGTATATTAGTATAAAGTGCCTGGATGTCCATTGTCACTAATAGCTGCTGCTCGTTGTCAAAACTGGTTCCTTCAAAAATGTTAATGGTTGCAGTAGTGTCTTTAAGATATGCTCTAGTCTGCTGACTGATCGGTTGTAAAAATAGATCAACAAATTTGCATAGTGGTTCCAACAGGGAGCCACATCCTGACACAATTGGTCTCCCTGGTGGTCTAGAGGAGTGCTTGTGTATTTTGGGGAGGGCATAGAAAGAGGGGGTCCTTTTTTCCGAATGATTAAGATATTGTAATTCTTCTTGGGATATCCACCCTCTTTCTGCTCCAAGTTGTGTAGCCTCTCGGATGAGCTCCTGAATGTTTGTTGATGGATCCTTACGTAGTGGTTGATAACACTGTCTATCTTCAAGGAGGTCCAAAACCATCCTATTGTATGTTGTCTGGGAGAAGACTACTATTCCTCCTCCCTTGTCCGCTGGTTTTATCACCAGCCTTTGGTCTGCCATTAGTTCTGTCAATGCTTTTCTTTCTTCATTGGAAAGGTTATTCCTGTTGTTTGTTGCTTTACCTTTGAGTCTTTGAAGATCACCCAGAACGCATTTTTCAAATAATACAATTTCATTCGCCACTTGGTTGTCCGTCGGCGTAAAGGTCGAAGGGATCCGAAGACCTGTGTCTTGTATATTTTGTCCTTCATCTTTATCTTGGAAATAGTGTCTCAAACGGAGTTTTCTAAAAAAAGCTTTTATCTCCATTTCTGTAGTAAACCAATCCGTATGGTTCGTCGGGACAAATGAGAGCCCCATGCCCAATATTTTCATCTGGATCGAAGATAGCTCAATCCCAGAGAGATTGAAAATGGGGATATTTGATGGTTGCCTTATGTCAACTCCGGGGCAAGTCGATGGCCTATCTGTAGGGTCTATTGCGAGAAGCCCCTCCTCCACTGGCGTTGCCGTCTCCTGCCTGGCCAAGGTTCCCAACCTTGGTTGTAAAGTGTTCCTTGGGATCCGTAAAATTGACCTCTCCCTAAAAAAGGCCTTTGTCCTCTTAGTCTATATATTTGCTGTTGCTGTCCTGTTTGATACGGAATGTCACCAGAGGAGTCACTGCTTGTATCGGAGAAGGTTACCCATCTTCGGCGTCCCCTTCTATTATTTGTTGGTTGCTGTTGTCTCGGCTGATTCTTTTGTTGTAAATACTCAGCAGTTAAATATGGGTAAATAGTTTCAACTCTAAACTCTTGTATATCTTTGTTTAATTTCTTTGTTTTTTTAGTTAAAGTTGCAGTCTTAAATTCCTCAAAGATTTTTTCTATTTCCCGAATTTTCTCGTTGGCATTAATATTAAGCTGGTTCGTAGTGAATTTGAGTTCTTCTGCTTCCACTTCCCTCTGTGCCGTAATTGCTAATCTTTGTGCAGTAGAGATTGTTAAAACCATAAGATCTCTACTGCACTTAGTTGCAATTTGGCTAAAGCCTGTTTTATACAACTCGTCTTCTAGAAACAACCCTGGTTCATTCCGTACTACAAGGCCGGCTGGGATGATACTTGCTCTGAGGTATTCCCTCAAAAAATGACCGTGGAGTTCGGTCCTAAAGCCCTTTTTCTTAAGTTTTAATAATTCATCAGCATTGTTACTCACAAACATGGGGCCAGTACCATTGTTGGAATCAAAGAGGGATGGGCCTTGAATAATATTAGTGATTTCTTCTTCACTGTAACTCAAAGTGGCGCTCTCTGCCATACTCTAGTATCATATGTAAACAAAACAGAACTGAAGAGTAAAAATAAAAAATGAAAAGAATTTTTTTTGGAAACCGGGGGACAAACAAAGCAGCACTTACACGCTACTGAAACCAGAAAATGCAAAACATGTGTGTGTTCCAAAAATGAAACTAGTAGAATGTATACTAGGGAAGAAAAAAGAGAAAGAAAAGGGAACAAAAAATGAACAATGGAAGAAAACCCTAAAGACAGCCCTGGCTGTCAGAAAGATAATGCACTAGAGGGTATATCCCTACTCTGTCAAGGACCGGGAAATCACTAAACCACAAAACAAAAAAGTGTCCTGACAGGTTCACTAAACATATATATAAATTTAATTTATAATATGAGAAGTTTATTATAAATTAAATTTATATATATGTTTACCAAACAGAAGAGGATCAGGGGTTCAACTGGCAGGTAAGTAAGCAGCATGGTCTGCTGCAGGTAAGTCCACCCAAGCATTATGAGCCCGGCGCTTCCAGCGCTGGGACTGGGCATCTTTATGAGCCTGGTGCCACTGGCGCCAGGACAGGGTCCAAAAGGTCCCAATTGGGACTGGCTGGCACTCGGAACCGGGGTTATGGGTCTGCTTCCAAGGGAGTCGGGCAAGTCCTGATCTTTTGGAAGCAGAGATCATGACAGTTACCTTGTGCAGCCCAAGGGTCTGGTCTGCCGACTTCAATGACTTCAAAATCTGTCGGCTTGGGTGGCTACTGGGATACCTTATGGGGCACATATTTCCCCAGTCCTGCCCTCTCTTCACTGGCTCCCAGTAGCTCAGCGTATACAATTCAAGGCGCTGTGCATTATTCACCAGGCTCTGCATGACCAGGGAGCAGAGTATCTCTGTGTTAAGTTTGTATGTTACATTCCCACTCATTCCTTGCATTCAGCTGCAGAAGGTCTGTTATGTGTGCCCTCTTTTCATCGTGCTCGGGTGGGTGGACGTGCATTTGCCATTGTTGCTTCTCAGTTTGTGGAATAGCCTCCCACTACAAATGAAAATGCTGTCTAATCATTTGGCTTTTAGGAAAGCCTTAAAAACCCATTTATTCTGACTCTGCAGCGATTATGGCTTGACTGTTTTGTCTTGTTTCTAGTTACTTGCCTCTCCATCGCCATGATGCCCTCGGGTGCCTGTGTGCTATGCAAGTGACCATAACATAACTTAACATAAAAGACCTGTGCTTTGATCAGGAACCACAGAGGGCTCAGTTAACCAGAGAGACACTTTGATCTACAACAGACAGAACGATGGGTGGGACTTAGGAGTACATGTTGCCATCTCTTACATTCCCTGTTGTGAAGTACTCTGGTCTTGACCTCACTCATAACAGAAGATTGTTGGTGGGGAACCCAAATTGGTACCTTAAGGTAGGCTTAGTATGCACCAATCATTGTGGCCCATTTGACTTTAAAAGAGGGCTGAGCCCCTCACTTAGCAGATCATCTGAAGGCTTCACCAGAAGCAGGAAAGAAGAACTTAGCATTGGACCCTGGCTGAAGGTACCGTCTATTTTAGAGCTTCCACCAGTGAAAGAAGGACAGTATTTTCAAGAGGGAAGCAAGATCCCTCCCCTAAACATCTCCCAGGGACCAGAGGTAGATACTGGACTCAGAGGACCAGTTCAGCAGCTGTACAACCGGTATCCAGTTAGAACACAGCATGCATGGCTTGGTTCTGCCAGACAACCTCCTAGGTGGGAAGTGCCAGAGAGTCCCTGAACAAAGGACAAGGCTGTTGCCTGCCAACACTCTCCTCAGCTTTGGTCCGTCTGCCTTGAAAGGACACCACAAGCCCTGCGAAGAAGCTAGGAGGAGTGCCATACAAGCATCAACCAGCGTCCATCTTTTGAGGCAATTTTTGAGTCAGTCCAGCACTCGGACAGCGACCAACTGCACCAATGACTGTTGTCACGCTGCAATCACTAAAGCTGTCCGTGACGCCTCGACCAGTGTTCCAGATCCACCAACCAGCATAGAGACAGCGATTCTTGACCCTGAGCCACCCTGTAGGCCAGCATGCAGCCGTCCGTCCAGCTTCGCTTGCCGAACTGCCTGCCGCCTGATATACGCAGCTGTCAACCATCTTGAACTCTGTCGCAGGACCTGCAAAGCATCCTGGAAAAGAATCAATGCTGTTGAGCATCAAGAACATCTCAAGCACCAGGTACACTGTGGTTCTGTCCTCCTGGTCCTTCTCCGAAGTCCCCTAGTAACATTCACATCCCCTTGCTCCCTTGGTGCTGAAACCAAATAACCTTGAACAGTTAAGAATGATTGCTTTACCAACTGCCCTCCTGTCACTATCCAGATTGCATCCCTTTCCTTTGTGAAACTGTCCATCCTCTGTGTTCCTTTAAGTGTGGGTTGTATTTTGTGGTGTGCAAGAACTGTTGGTTGTAATAATAATAAAGTAGATATTTGTATACAACCTTGACTGAACAGTCCCTTTTATAATTTGGTAATCATTGTCTTTTTGCTGTGGTGCAACTAACCAATGACCCATGACCTTGCAGAGATAAGCCTGTCGTTCCATCCACTTTAACAAAATTGGACAAGGAGATTTATAATTTACTTGTCTTCCAATCTGTTCGGATCCTTTCTGGTGTACTAGAGGTGTGGGTCTGATTGATGGTTTAGAAACCAATATTCATCCCTGGACCACTGGTGCCCCGGAAGTTGATTCATCACACTAAGATAACATAATAATTCAGAATACCATAGAAACTTAACATAGCATTGCATGACAGCGCAACATACACGGATAACACCTGTTTTAGCAGTGGCACAATGCATACAAGATGGGTTCATTGAGGCTACTCTGATTGATTGTCATTTGGCAAGTGTGTGAAGAAGCCTTGGCATTTCTGATTGTTATTTAATAAAATGATGCAATTCTTTTTTCCAACTCTGAGAGGGTGATCTGCTGGTCAGATTCCCCCTTTCATAGGCTACATGCCGTAAGTAGTTGATAGTGTGCACTTGCACCGTGCTGCATCAGTATTCTGATCTGCAGCGTCTGCTCTACCAGTGGAAAAGAACAGGTTCAGAGGTTACTAGTGCCCATGTGACACCTGCATTGACAGCAGATATCCACACCTGTACAAAAACCCTATTATTATGAGTCTACCACCCTGGTGGCAGAGAAATCTTTAAACATAAACCATACATGTGTTATGGTACAGTGAATGGTATCTCTCATAATTATTACAAACCACAGCAATTTGATATCACACAGGTGACAGCTTGACAGCTCTATGAGCCAATTCTTAGTTGCGGAAGGAATATGTGTATTCTCCCAAAGCAATCTGGTCCTTGCCATTCTTGCTGGCACAGTAGCCTTGGGGAATAGTCTCTCTTCATTCCCTTGCAATGGTAGGTAATGCCCTTCCCAGAAGACAGCCACTCCATAGGAAGATGGCCTGGGAACAGGAATCAAAGGGCACACCCATTCACAAAAAAACTGCCCTCACAGCAGTGTGGTGCATTTCATTTGGGCACAAGCAGGAAGCAGCCATCAAATCCACCTGGCTGTGCCTGTGCACTTCTTGTGCCTTTGTGCAGGGTCAAGAACCATTGTTGCAGCGAACCACAGCATTCACTCATCAAATAAGTAGTCCAGCCCTGAGTTCTCTCCTTGTGCTGTTTTCTGCAAGTCGCTCAAAACAGGATACCAACTAGGAAGACATGAAACTGCAACCACATGTTGCTCACCACTGGATAACGGTGGAAACCGCAAAATACACAACCATAATGATTTCAGAACTCCTGAAATGGAGGGTTGACAACATTTTCCAAAACGCAATATCCAAGGACATTAAAAAATACAGGTTCTGCATTGCTATGGTCTCTGTCATCCTATTTCTCAAATCCTGAGCTTCTATTATGAATAAAAGACACAAGGGACAAAGCAAAACTAAACAAGGTGGGCCCACCCCCCAAAAGAAAAAAGGAAGTAAGATAATCATCTTACAATAGTAGGATAAACACCTCTTGATCCTAAATATATCATTCTCTAAGGATGTCTGTGCATTGGGGACTGGGCATGTGCACTGTTCTATACTGTCAGACATTCTTACACCGGAAACCCAGACCCTTCTCTTTTAAAACTCTGTGGGGCTCCTATGCAAACACTCAGATCGCAATTGGATGGCATATGTTGCATCCGTTTTATCCTCACATTCAAATTGTCAGGTTGCCACAATGTGTGTGTGTGCATATCATTCATTGTTAAAACACTTTAATGCTAGAGGGAGTACTTTGAAAAATTAAATGAAAACCAATCCCAGTATGTATTATGAACATAGTTATTCAAGTATAGAACTCATTTATCAGAGACATATACAGATCCGTTGTTCCCAAAATGCTCTTGGATGATGAAAAAACAGCCATTAACACTTGTTGGTGCTATTTGTCTCCTTCCCCTTTCTCACAGGGGTATACTTCAAAGGAGTACAATAGGAGCTTACCAGACTGTTCATTTTGGAATAATAATCCTGCCTCAGAATATCATTTATACAATTATTCTACTGGAGGTGATCATTAATAATAAACATGTTAAATAAGAGCCCTTTTACAATATTAATACAATTAATAGCTTCCTTTACTCTGGATATGCACAGTTTTGACTCTCAAGATGTCTTTCCTTTTTTGAAAGGTCCAATTTCATCTTAAAATCAATAGTCTGTTTCTTCTGTGAGCTCAAAGGCAATGTTTGACTTGCTGCCATTGGTTGGTTGGTAGTGCTTCTGAGCATGCAGATGTATTACAATATGCTGAAAAAACAATAATTAACAAAAACAATAGAAAATAATACACACAATTGTAGACCTTATAGTCTGGTCCTCTGGTCTCTTATGTGGTCTGCCAGAATCCCATCTCCCCCATCAGAGCCATTTGCTTCCCCTCAATTTCCCCTTAGGTACAATGCACTCTCAGTGTGATGGTAATATTCCTGAAAGACACTCCAGCTGGCAGTATATGTCTTCAAATGCAGCTCCCCATCCCTGGGGATGTGTGTATCAGTGCTGCTTCCATTGTACATTTAGCCATAAAAACACAGCACCCCCTCTCCTAGAAGATATCTGTGTTTTCCTTTGTTCATGCTGCAGTCTGCAATGGCTCGGGTGACTCAAGCATACGGTCATCTGACAGCATGACTCTTGCCCTCATATGACACCTAGGTACAGCTTGATGAAATACAGTGGCCTTACTCTTACTTAGCCCTGTCTTTGTTGTAGAACAGAAGTCAGCAACATGGCACTACAGGCGTTGTAGACTACAACCCCCCTCAGCTCTAGGCAGCAGAGTCAATCATGAGGAATCATTGGTATTGTTGTCCAAAACATATGAGAGGTACGGGTTGCAGACCACTGTTGCAGACTCTGTTTAGTGTCATAGCTCTTAAAAGCTTGGAGTTCATATGTTTGGTATTCTTCCGTCTGTTCAATGGGGTCCGTTATATGATTTGATCATTTGGGGTATGCCCGCTCACTGAGAACTTTGTCGAAAATGGCAGCCACCTGTGGGTATGCCGTCGTTGTCATTTTGTTGATGAAGGGGCATCTTGAGTAGTCATCAATGAAGACTAATAGATAGTCTCCCATCTCAATGGGCCCATAGAAATCTACTGCCACTCGGCCCGATTGTCTGTCTGGTATTTGTGAAGCTTGTAGTGGTGTAGGAGCTTCCGTTCTCGTGGTGCATTGGCAAGGTAGGCAGTTCTTTAACCAGTTTTCTATTAGAGAGTCCATGAACGGGAACCAGACATGACATTGCAACTGTTTCTTTGTGTTATCAGCCCCTCAGTGTCCTTCATGTGCTGTTCTTATGACTTCAGCTCTGAGTGTGGAGGGAATTACTAGTTTGCATCCTCGCAGCAATATTGAGTGGTCTTTGACTGCTAGTTCTCTACGTATTTTCACTAGTCTCTTGATCTCGATCTCTTGCATGTTTGCCTCTGGTGTCTCTAGAGTGCTTAGCGATAGTCTCTGAACTTGTTGTTCATTAGGGATATGGCTAGGGCAGTGGATGGGTGGGTCGCCGATGCTGTTGCAACCGTTTCCATCAAGAGTGTGGGAGGTAGATCGTTCTGTGACGTAGTTGATGTACTCCACGTCACCATTTCTTGTCGTCATGCCACCCACCGGGTGTCGCAAGATGTAATCTGCAGGGTTTTGGTCCCCCCCTGTTCTGTGAATGATGTTGTAATCCTACACCTGCAGGCGTATGTCCCATCTCTCGATCCTGGGAAGCATTTTTGTGCAGGGGTTTCCAAAAAGAGAGATTAAGGCTTGGTGGTCAGTGACCAGTGTGACTCTCTTGCCAATTATGAAGTTGTGGAAATGTTTGCAGGCCCAGACCGCGGCTATCCTGTCTGGGGTGTACGTTGGCCCCGCTGGTTTGGGTGAGGATGGCGCCCAGTCCCACCGGGCTCGCATCAAAGATGATCTCTGGGTGCCATGTGGGGTCAAAATAGGCCAGCCTTCTTGCTTCAGAAAGCGCCCTCTTGATGTTTTCGAATACAGTTTGGCACTCCTCTGATCAGTGGAAAATGGCTTCCTTTTGTATTAGTCTCCTTTGAGGTTCAGTGTGGGACGCTTAGTGGGGGATGTATCTGGCAGAGTAGTCTACCATGCCAAGGAATGAGCGGACACCTGCTGTTTGGGCTGGCACTTGGAGATTTGTGATGATGCTGACCTTCTTGAGTCGGGTGTCAACCCCTCATCCAAGATCATCCAAGAAAATGTGGCCCAAAAATGTGAGCTTCTTTTTGCTGAATCTGCGTTTGTCTAGGCTCATCGTTGGTCCTGCATTCTGTAGTGCTGCACAGGTTTCCAGTAGTGCTGGCTCATGCTCCTCTTGTGTCGTGCCGAATATCAGGATGTCGTCGCTGTAATGATGGCCTCCTGGAAAATCTCTGCCACTGAGGAGATTTCGAAGTTCAGCCGTCAGTAGCGGAAAAGGACTTCATGTGTGGAGAATGTGGTGATCCCCCTTGACTCGGGTGTAGTTTAAGTTGGTGGTTCCCTTGTACAAGATCCAGCTTGGAGAATGTGGTTGCCCTATTCAACTGTACTCTCATGTCCTCTATACATGGGCTGGGGTGTCGCTCCTGCTGGATGGCAGTGTTGGCCACTCTCATGTCGACACAGAATCTTATGCGCCTCCCTTCTATGGGGCCGATGGCCAATGGTGAGACCCATGGGGTGGATCCGCTGGCAGACTCTATGATCTTGTTTTTGAGTAAGTGGTCCAGTTCTTGTGAGACAGCATTCTGGAGGTGAAATCCTACCCGCTTGGGTTATTGAGAAACAGCCCGCACCGTGTCATCGACGTTCAGCTTGACAAGTTTAACTTTGAGTTTTCAGAATCCTTTGAACAGGTCAGGGAATTCTGCCTGGATGGTGTCTTTCATTATCGGGCCATCTGCTACTGGAGTCCTTCCTATTGCACACACCACCTCTAAGCAGCCTGGGGGGGGGGTCGCTGTTGACTGAATCACTTCTCCCTCTTGGTATCACATGTCAATGAAACCCAGGCAGCTTGCCGTGTGGTAGCTCAATAGGCACCGTCCTTTGGTTGGGCTGTGGATAACACGGATGTTGATGTCAACCGATAGTCTAGTTGCCTCAGCAGCATATTATATTAAACGTCTGTCACATGCTCAGCCTTTTCTCTCTAGGGCAAGTTGGGAAACCCTAGCACGTGCTCTCATATGATCACTAATTGATTACTGCAGCAACCTAATGACGGGTCTATCTAAATAAGAGATCAAGAGATTGCAGGTGATGCAGAATAATGCAGGGGGAGTTATCACAGACAGAAGAAAAAGGGGCCACACCTCATACACTAGAATGGACCTACATTTGCTACCAGTTAAGGAAAGAATATGCTTCCAGCTGATGTTGATCACGCATAACTGTCTGAAAAATGGTGGGCCAACTTTCCTCTCTGACGAACTGACACTAAAAACTAATAAATACAATTGAAGATCTGATTACTGCTCTCATCTAAAGATCCCTGCATGCAGGTTGACGCAAGTAAAAAATTGAGCTTTCTATGCAGCAGCGCCTGCCTTCTGGAATAAACTACCCACTCAGTTAAGAGAAGAGACCTCGACAACGGTTTTCAGAAAGACATTGAAGACCCTCTTGTTTAACTAATCATCCATTGGCTTATTATTGACTGTGCTCAGACTTTACATCCCGTATATGGGCTTTATGCTTGTTAGTCTATGTTGTTGTATGTTTAGCGCCCTTAAGCATCCGGGTCAGCGGCTGCACTATATAAGTTAATAAAGTGAAGTAAAGCAAAGTAAGTTTAGTTTGATTAATTTATTTATAATGTCTGCCTCACCCGTAGGTATCTGGGCGCAGTACAAGATAATGCAATTTCTTAGTTACACAGGCAGAGGTAAACGGTACAACAAAATATCTAACAAAATGTTCAAAAGCAGTTTCAAAGTTTTTCACAGGTGGGTACAGAAATCAGGGCAATATTGGAAGAGTAGCATAAATAAATAAATACAAAGGTAACAGAGGAATATTACATATGTACATGGTAAGGCAGGGGAACTAGTAAGGGTCGTAGTTGAGGATAAGCCAGTTCTTCATATTGTTTCTGAAACTAGAGAGGGATTGAATGGTTCTGAAGTTGGAGGGGAGAGAGTTCCAGAGTTGGGCGGCCAAGACAGGGAAACTGTTACTTCCTGCTTTTTGGAGTTTATATCTGGGAACTTGTGGATAGCCCAAACTAGCGGATCTGGTGAGTCTAGCGTATTGTTTCAGGGCACATTTGGCAGACAGATATTGTGGGGCTGCGTTGTTGAGGCATTTGTGTGTGAGGGATGGGGTTTTAAGTTGAATACTTTCTTTAATAGAGAGCCAGTTGTGTTCTCTTCTTATGGAGATTTGTTGTTTGTGTGGAATGCTGAAGTTTGTCCTAAAAGCATTATTCTGCAGAATCTGCAGTTGTTTCATGATGTATTTGTTAAGCCCAAGACATAGTCCATTGAAGTAGTCAATTTTCGATAATATTAGGGCTCTAGCCAGAGTGATGCAGCTTTTCGTGGAGAGGAAGGGTTTACATGCTCGGATGAGCTTGTAGGTTTAAGCACTTGCCAAGGCTGTTGCGCTGACCTGTTTTCTCGGATTTAGGGAGGAATCTAGTTAGAAACCTAAGGTTTGACTTCACTGGCTACTTTTATGATGTTGCCATCGATATTAAATAAGGGATAAGTCTAGTAGCGTGCTCTGCAAACTGTCTGAGTGCAGCGCGTGTGCGGTGCCCCACTAAAATATTCTTGTTGTGTTCCTTGCAAGTTCTGGTCTCTCCAGCATCTGTAGACAATCTTGCTCCCCCATTATATTCACGGTTGCTCCTGAGTCAATCAGGAAGGAATAGTTTCTGTTCCCTACGTTGACGGATATCCTGAGTGTCTCCTTTGCCTCTTGGTCATCCTGGATGAGGTTGACGTATTCATCCAGACGTGTATTCATTGTCATAGTCGTACTGGTAGTTTTGTTGTTACTCCCCGTAGAACTGGTATGGGTTTGAGGGCTTGTCATATTTGTCTCCAAATCAGGCGTACAAGTCATGCTGGTCGTATCTCTGGTCTTCATCTTGGAGTGGCACACTATTGATTGCCCACACAAATCTTCTCTGGGCCTGGTAGTACACAAGGTCGGGCCTTGGTGTGTACAGCGCTGGTAGGGGTGCACGACTGTATTGTCTCCCTGGTTGTGGAGTGTTCATTATGGGAATAGGGAATGGTCTCCTTTTGTGGCATCTGGACTGGAAGTGCCCTTCTCTCCCACAGTTGGAACATTTTTGGGTGAGGGCTGGGCATGTCCCTGAGTATGGGAAATTCATTCCACATGTGATGTACAGCTATCCTTTTCATTTGGGAGAATCATCTTAACAATGGCTTTGATCTCTCCGCCCACTAGGTCAATGAACATATCACACAGTGTGGGTGATTGTTCCTCTGCCGCTTCCTTAATGAAGTCTTCTGCCCACTGAATCCATCTGGGTCTCTTATCACTTTGTGGGACCAGTGTGAACGGGAGTGTTTTTCGCAGAAGTGTTGCCTTGGAAGTTTTTGGCATGGCGGGGATGGGTGACCCTGGGCTTGCTGGTGATCCTGGACTGCTCTTTATGGTTGAGCTATGTGGGTATGGGACTGCAGGGTGCCCAACTCCGTCTTGTGGTGCGTGTTCTCGTCCTTCGCTTGGGCATGTGATGTACCTTGGTCTCGCTGGTGTGGGATCCTCTTGTAGATAGTGCTCTGCTCGTAGGCTTCTCTGCGCAGCTCGTTTTGGTGCACCTGCCTCTGTAGTGTGTGTTACTGGCTTGTGTAGCCCTGGCTGGCTCCAAGCGTGTGCCGCGTAGCTTTTGTGGGCCCTCGTGCCCCTGTAGTGCATGTTGCTGGCTTCTGCAGCCCTGTCTGGTTCCTAGCGGTGCTGTGTAGTACCAGCTGGTTAGTGTGGCTGGCGGTGGGAACACCGTGTGAGGGACGTGCTCTTAGTGCGACCAGCGGGATCGCCGCAGTGTTCTGGATCGGCAGACTGCCATGGAGGATAGACAGCAGCTGGCAGGATTGCCGCGCTGTGGTAGAAGCCTGACAGCCTCGTAGTATGCGCGCAGTGGGATCGCCGGGTGCGCCTGGATAGGCAGGATTGCAGGTGGTATTGCCTGTGGAGGACGGGAACGGTGGGATCACTGCCCTGGAGCTGCAGTGTGAGGCCAGTGCGCGGATCATGATCCTCGTCACAGATGTTGGGTTTATCCCAAAGAAGGACGCGACACCGGTTGGAGGGACAACTTCACCTTTATTACTGATCTCAGCTCGTAACACATAGGGACTGCCTTTTCATCTCTGGTTCCGCTCCTTCCCTTTCCTCCCACTTCCTGCCTGACGTCCCTGTGTGCCTTAAAGGCACAGGGACCGGTAACAGCCACCTTGGATGTCCCCATGTGTTGATTACCAATAATACAAATGTTGCCATCTGGGGTGTTTCAGAAATGGCACATGCAGTATTTCAGAAATATTGCATTTTAAGCTTTTTGATAATATTAAAGAATGCATTTCCATGTTTGGGGGATGGGAATGCAGGTATCGCCTGAAAAAAACGAAAACAATAACGAGGCCAAAAACAAAAAAGATTTTTGGGTCGGAAAAATGCAGGATTTTGCAAATTTTTTCAATAAATAGATGTGGGGTTGGGTAAGGGTATAACATAAGGTGGGAGGATGTGGGGTGGAGTGGGGTCTCCCCCGCAATTTTTTTAAAAAGGTGCAACCATTTTTTTCTCCGAAATTCGACCCCAAAACATGTGTTGTTTTGAGCCTCATTTTTTTTTTCTCTCAGTACTTCAAAGTAGAACCTGCATGCATATAGCACAGCAGCAGAGCTAAGTAGTGCGATACCGTGAAGGATAATGCACAGAAGATCAAGCTTATGCACATTATATGCATAAGGGATGAGCAGTGCCAACATTATCAATCCCCCTGGGACTCACTTAAGATGAAAGGATGCGACAGAGCACCTCTTCACTTTAAGGAACACACGTTTAAAAGTTGCAGAAAGGGTGCAAACATGTTACCTACATCTTTTGGTTGGAGGTAAACATGTGCTGAATTCACCTCATTTTAGCGTAGTACGAATTTCACGGTACATCTAATTGTCAGTGAGTGGTATTGCTTTAATCAGAGGACCATAAAGACGTGTGAATGTTTGCATCGAAGACAAAAATGCTGAAAGCATGTATATGCCAATGCTCATTTTTCATTCCTTTAAATCGCACACACATATTTAGCTGTCTAGCTTTTGTTTGCTGGTTTACAGCAGGCAAAATTAGAAAAGTTGGGTAATTATTCGAAAAGAAAGTAGATCCTACTTTTTTTTTAAATGCAATGATTGCGCAGCTTCTGTTTCAATTAATCATTCAAAAACATAGCAAAGCTTTTCTGCTCTCAAAGTCAATGCCTTTGTGGCAATAGCTCCCAGAAAATCCAACGCAAATGAGCAATTTCCCTTAACAGAGAAGAATTAGACTGTCAATTCCATTCATTTAAAGTAGTCATTACACAATGCACAGGAACTAGAAGTAAGGTGATGTTGCAGAGATTATTTGAAAGTAGGAATTGAGATGATGATTTGACGGTACTTGGCGTCCCTTGAGGTGCAATATCAGGTGCAGTTTGACACCTCTTCTCTGTTTTGTCTAGTGTACATGCAGCCAGCCCTAATGATAAGCAGCGTACCAACCACTTTTAATCACTAAAACCAGGAAAATAGTCCCAATAAAAATAAATAAATAGGTAGTACAAAGTCTCCCCAAAAAAAAGAAACTATGGACACATAGTAGTGGTAGCGCCCCACCCTTCCAAGCACCTCCAGGCTATTCAGACCAGGGAAGGCATGAAAAAGGTACTGCTTAAACTGAAGAGTAACTTGAAGGCCGTACAAACGAACAGGTAGTATATCTCATTGGCAACGTGCTCGTCTTAGAAGTCAAACGACGCAGTACAACACCAGTTCACAGCCCGGATCCGAGCTGAGAAACCTCTTCTGTATAGAGTGTTTTATAACTAATTATGATCTATGAGTTCCTGTGCATGAATCGCTAGGTGCCAAGAAGGGTAGTCTTCACAAAGGTGGTGGTTTTGATGTTGACATATCTGTACTCACAGAAATAATACACCCATTCGGAATAGGGATTCATTTTTGACTCTCTAAGAAAAGTACTGCAAACATTAAGAATAAGGATTAAAATACTCCCACAAAATTGTATCTGGATCCTTGCATACAGCGCTCTAAAGGTAGGAAATTGGCTTAGAATAGTAGGGCTTTTGAAGTCAAGAGATTCTGATGTAATAAATGATAAGACACTTTCATTTTTCAAATAGATAAAAAATGCAAATGAAAAATGCAATATAAAAATAAAAGACTAAAATGCTATGTCATCTAACATTTTAGATACAGAAGGCCTGATTACAAATATGGAAACATTACATTTGGTAATACCTCCAAACTATGTTGCTCTTACAACATGCAGTAATGTTTTGGTCCGGCAGGTCCGCATGATTACGTTATGCCAAGCATACCACTATTCCCCATTTTGCAGTCCAATAATACTCAGTGGGGTTATGGTAATTACTGTATGCGGCAATACCACACCAGGTAATTCCTGCATGCTCTCCTGGATGTGTGTGGTGGTAAAATCCACCACACAAAACCAATCGGTAAACTGAGTTTTGGTAACAACGCAGTAGTAGTAGTAAAACACCTGGTAACAGCAATTACTGGGTGTTCTACGACTACCACTAAACTTGTAATAAGGCCCTGAGTGTGTAGCATCAAAGACCCACAGTGAGAGACATCACCTGCTGGACTTTAAGGCAACAGGACACCTACCCATGCCCTCTGCCTTGCCAGAGCTGCCCTAACTTCCTAGCCCATCTTGCTCCACACTCATGGCCACCACGACCAAGAGTGCACCTTGCCACCCGCTTAATCCTCCCAATGAGACTTCCATCTGATTGTATGTGCTATTGTACCACACCTACACTATTGTTGGTCACTACCAGCATTGCTGTATCAAACGGTGCTAGTTGCTACCAGCATTGCTGTATCTGCGTTATTATTGGTTGGTACCAACCGTCTACATGATTTAGCACAATGTAAGGCTTACATCGTCTCCATGCACATCTCCTGGCCCATCTTCAACTCATCCCTCGCCATCACACTCCTATACCCCACCTCTCCAGGCTCCTGACTACCCTTCTTCTCCTTATCATTGACCTGTATTTCCCTCTCTCACAGGGGCCTCCGCCCAGCCCTATGAACTATCCTCTATCTATGTTTCCCATCTCCATCTCTCGCTCTTTCTCTCTCTTTCTCTCTCTTTCTCTCTCCCACTCTCTCTCTCTCTCTCTCTCTCTCTCTCTCTCTCTTTCTCTCTCTCTCTTCCTAACTCTATTTCTCTCTCATTCTGTCTCTCTCCATCCCTATCCTCCAACTTCCCACTAAACGGCACCCTGGTCACTTCTCATCCTCACACTTTACCCACAACATAATCTAGCCTAATTTCCTTTCCTCACCCATGTCCCAATCTACCTTCTCACCCCCTGTTCCCCCTCTGGTCAAACCCTGGTCCTCTGGAAAACCAAATCCCCTTGCAATAAATCTTCCTTAATCACTGGCCATTCCAACTCCCTGCAATTCAAACCTTCTGTACATTACCAGCTTTGACATTTGAAGCTGCCCCATGGCCCTCAATACTGACTTTGCCACCTTTCCACATTCTTCTTGCCTCACCAGAAATGGGGATGGTGTTGGCCTAATAATCAGTAAAGACACATCATCAGGGCCCCTGCCCGCTCCTATTGCCCCTCTTCTTTTGAGCCTATTTCCCATCTCACCCCTTACATAATCTGCCTAATTTATCATGCTCCCAACCCCCTAAACCTCTTCCCCTCAGAACGAGACCTACTACCAGTGTCTTTCAAGGTGCGTCTAAGGCCCACCAAGTACAGCTGACTCTACTGTCTCGGATCACTCCCATGTCAACCTTCATAACATTCTGCCTGTGAATACGCATGGATCCCATTTCTTATCCCTCCAAACCTCTGATCTCTCTCCCACAGATGACTCACTCATTCACTTCTCCATATAATTTCCACCTCGACTCCCACTTTCCCTCCATCTATCTTCAAGGGGAAGTTCAATCCTGACCCCATGGCCCTTTACCTAGATAAAGTCAGGTTCTACATCTAAGCCATCTCCCATAACTAGCCCATGCCATCAATCTTACTTTCTCCAAAACTTGCTACTTCCTTCAACAGTCAGTATCCTGCTCACGCCTCCATCCCCTTCTGCCCCAGATCACACATATTGATCTCCACAGATATACAACAGATGGAGGCATCACATCCAGGAGTCTTCACCTACACTTCTAGAGTATAAATTGATAATCCAACATTGTTACTGTCTATACAGATTCTCTTCATGCTCTCCCGACTGCTCTGGACTCTGCCAAATCCTGTGAACCTATATCATATCTCTCCTCACACACTTTCAATGACCCTTCAAGATAGCCTGTGCCCCCCAAAACTGATCCCTAATCCTCTAGTTTTAGCTGGTGACATTTGCTTAGACTTCTCCAAAATTACAAATACATGAGACATCCTGACAATCCTCTTATTCCTTCCATCCCCCCTCCGTCTCATCACCTGCAGTAACCCCCAGCCTCCCCTCACTATCACTTATCTGGCAATTCTCCTAATTAAATATTACCTCTTCTCTGCTCTCCTCGTGCACCCTGTATTCCTCTCACCTCTCCTCCCTTTTCAATCTCTCTTATTTACAGTCACCTTCCCTGCCTGCTATAAAATAGATATTCTCATCCAGTTTAAAAACCCAATGTGAACCATAACTACGTTTTTGTTGACTTGTCTCTCTCCTGCCCCATCACCCCAAAGTCACTCACATCTCTTCCTTCCTAACCACTACTCACCACTCACAACTCGCCACTTGTTCTTATACAACTTGTTCCATTTGCCATCTTTGTCAATGTGGACCACCCCGCCTCACTGCAAACACTGTCCGCGCTTGACTTTAAGGACACTGCGCTCACCTGAGTTGCTGCCTGTCTCTCGGACTCTCACACCGCCTGCTCCACACCTCTTCCAGTGGAAGCCACACAGGTTTGCTCATGGGCCTACCCATCTTCATACTCTACGCGGCCACCCTGGTAAAACTGATTTCAGGTTTTTGCTTTCATTACTCTACATCACTGATGACTCCCAGATCATTCTCTCCTTTCCCTCCACCACACTATCTAACAACAAATGTATCACCAGCTGCCTCTCATCCATCTGTTACTAAATGGCTCTGCACTGTCTGATGCTAAACCTTTCAACCTGCCTGAAATGGAAACCCTACTCTTCCATCTCCCATCCTTCCCTACAGAACCCATCACTCCCTCACCCAAGAGACGCAACCTTGGGGTCCTCTTTGACATAAATATCTCAATATTAAGAAATGTGGGCCTCATCTCATGCACTATCTTGCCAAAACTCTAATTGCTACACTTGTTATGTTACGTTATGCTGATTTATACCGTGCACCACTACTAGCCTAGGGTAGTTTCCAGGCGTCCTTGAACTCAATACATTTTACTACTGTTCAAATGTTCTTCTTGGTCTCCTCTGGTGCTCCTTCACTTCACTTAACAAAGTTCAACATTGCAGCGCATACCCAGTACAACCTACCTAGACACCCCCACTCCACCTCTACCCACTTACACCTTCCGGCATGGCTTTCCATCCACAAATCGCATTCTCATTATATTCCCACTCCTCATCTACAATTCTTCCTACAATCCTGCCCCACCCTTACAAGGCTATCATTGTTCATTCTGTTTCCCTCTGCTCCTTAGTCTTTGTCCTCCATGTCTCATTTTACTTCACCCTCATCAACCGGCTATCAGCTAGACAATCACCATACATCACAGAGGAACCTTACCCACAGATAGCAGCTGTCATCTGTATAGCTTTCTAGTACCCATTTCTTCAACAGTGGTGGATCAGTCATTACACTTTGAGGGTGCTGTAAGGGTAGTGGGCCCAGCAGCCTTGCATTTAGCAAGTCACTCTTTATTTAGGTATTCCATTAATCAAAGGGCAGATCGCATGCCTTTTGCATATGTCCAAAAGTAAAAATACATGTAGCTGTCTGCACATTTGTGAGTCTCTTTCTTTAAATGTTTGAGTTTGCCAAGTGAGATGCCATCTATGTGACTTGCAAAGTATACAAATTGTAATTGTCTTTTTAGTGAAATTTGTTTTGACCCTTTTCTTCCAGTTTTGTCAACTAGTCGAAAAGCCTGTGCACACCGGCTAATGTGCATAAAGGAAAATCATTTTTAAGGTGAAAATATAATATGTGGCATATTTTAACGTAAATTATGTTAATAGCAAAACAATGTGTAAAGGATCTTGCTCCTTTTACGAGGAGGAGTAGTATCCTCAAACAAAATCTCACATAATCAGTTGAAAGTTCAACAAAGTACATATGGCAAATTATTGTAGCTGATCCTCATTGTCTTGGATTCCACTTATGGATTTTGGACTCAAAGATATAATGTTGAGGGATGTCAGAGTAATACAATTCAAGTGCAACATGATTCGAAGTAGATATGAGATCATAAAATAAAGTAAATTGAAGTCAAATAAAGTTTAAAATGTACATGAAGAATATTATTGCTATAATAATACATACCAAGACAAATTACAATGTATCATTACATAATACATGAGTACATTAAAAAAGTAATTTATTTTGTTAGAGAAATAGTGCTTAATCAAATGAATTTCTATTTTTATATATTTTTTTAAGTATGTATATTTTCTTAGTGTATACAACTTGAAGTATTCTGTTACAATGTTATCCCTGCCTTGGGCCTTTTCTGCAGCTAACTATATCTTGTCATAGTTGAAATACACATGTGTTTGCCTGATAGATACACTTGAAGTCTTATTGTTGTATGCATAAGGCAACAGCACTCTCTAGTGGTGATAACATGAAATACACATTTTGTACACCTGGAAGATGAACTTGAAGTCTAATTGTTGTGTGCGTAGGCAACAGCTAATTCGAGTGGTGATAAAAGGCAAAGCGGGCAGGGCAGCTGTACTCAAACATACATATGGCCTTTTATTATAAAGTACTAGCAAAAAGTATCCATTCTCTGAACAGGTTCTGTAGACCGACATGACAACACTCTCATCAATTGTTGAAAATCAATGATCCTGTAGGCTGCTGTACCGATTCGCGTACTGCTTGATTTGTTTTGCACTAAGAAGTAAACTGCACAGAGAATGGGTGTCTGTGGTTCACTGACATGCCCTGGAGGAGACGTTGGGGGAGGTGAGAGTTGGTGTGCTGCGGCATACTAGGACCTTTTGTGCTCTCTCCCCACCTGTCACCTCACCCTTGCGTGGTGCAGTACGTTGAAGTGCACTGTGATGCAAATATATCAGAAACAGTGCATCTTAATGCCTTGAAACGTGATTTTCGAGGTCCCACCTCATAGGGACCTCAAGTTTTGTTACTCAAGACCAGTCCTTCTACGACCACATTTATTTTTTGGCAATTTCAGGCAACTGTCTCATGTGTCAAGGTACTGAAATCCAGGGAAAGGGTGGGGTGTCCAAATGCCATGAAGCCAGTAATGTCCGGAGGGTCCTAATAGGTAATTATGCACAATTTGGAGCAAATTGGTGAAACAGTGTGGGATTGTACAAGGAACAGCACTTCGCCACAAACCCACAAACAAAGTTTGACTTTTGTAAAAATATATATGATATGATATGAAGGAGGGAAAACATGTTTTAACATGATCATTTTCACAGAATAATAAGAGAAACCTCCTTCTTTATGTACTTAGATTGTAGGACATTTTCCAATCCAAACTATATTTTAATGTGATCAGCCTTTTGCACAATATGCTTAGAACTTTTACAAACATCTTACCTTACTGTGCCAAACAATATGTACAAAATCTAAACAATCACTTATTTTGCTAGAAATAAAACAATTTAAACAGTTTTTTTCAAATTTGTAACGATTCTAACTGTTGCAAAGTATTATTGTATTTTAGACTAATACATAGCACATACTAAATTAGTTACCTAGGTGTTCCCCCTTCATTTGGTGTGATATAAAACAATTTCAGCTTTTCTTTTAAAACAATAAGAAAGTGCTATATTTCTTTTATTACTCTTACAAAAGCTAGTATTTTTACTCCATGACCCCTCCCAGAAACAAAAGTAAAATAACATCCTAAATAATAAATCAACATTCATTGGTGTGTTAGTGCATCCAAACGTGGAAATCACACAGACACTTTGTATACCAAAACACCAGAATAAAATATGCTAAGATATAATAGGTCAGACATAATTTAAATGTAAATTCTCATCATATCAAATGATTGACTTACTTTGAATCTATATTTGTTTTAATTTTTCAACATATAACCTTTAAAGGTAGACCTACATGCAAAATAACATCATTTACAATAGACCACTTACATGTATAAATCCATTTATTGGAAAGGCCACCTGATGATGTTATTTTTAAAGTACACACATTTTTAGGTTTAGATAAATGAATTGATTATTTGTTACCAGGCTTACATTGGAATGGTTCATACCTAATGTCTACACATCCTGGACCACAAGATGGGGGTCATACGCCTTCCCATGGTTATCTGAAATGAGAGCATTTTATGGTAAAGAACAAGTGCGGCAAAGTGCAGTCTCAGGCAGTCCCCCCTGGATGAATACTGCTAGTCTTTCTCCTGCTTCGAAAAACTGTGTTTGGAAGCTGAAGCATGTGAGGACTTTGTACAACAGTAATTAAGCACCCTGTTGCTTTAAGGGAGCCAGCGTCGAGCGGGTGCTCCGCCTCCCCAATGAGACGCGACTGTTTAAGAACCGGCATCCTTTGCGAAGCGACGCAAAGTGCGGCAAAATGCAGTCTCAGGCAGTCCCCCCTGGATGAATACTGCTGGTCTTTTTCCTGCTTCGAAAAAACTGTGTTTGGAAGCTGAAGCATGTGAGGACTTTGTACAACAGTAATTAAGCACCCTGTTGCTTTAAGGGAGCCAGCGTCGAGCGGGTGCTCCGCCTCCCCAATGAGACGCGACTGTTTAAGAAGCGGCATCCTTCGCGAAGCAGCGCGAAGTGCAGCAAAGGGCAGTTTCAGGCAGTCCCGGCAACAAGGCACGGAGGCCGGAAGGTAACCTTCTACAACTAATAAGGTTTAATTATCCTCCACGTATTGATTGTGCAGTGGAATTTCCTTGGGTTGCAGCCTCAAGGATAGTTTCCCCAACTAGACTTTGTGTGACAAGTACCAGCCAGGGAGGCCTTAACTTCCTGATTTCTGAGTCCTCTCAATCGCAAACGGAACAATCGCAATGGAGGTCAGCCCGATCCCACAAAAAAAAAATCAGACAGGCCAGTCGGTGACTTTTATCCTGAAGTGGCTATTATTTGAAAAGCGGTATCATTCAATAACATCCTGCAACCAAAAGTTGCAAATCGGGATGCCTTTCCGCTGCCTTTTCTAGCGACTCACATTACTGGGATCCATACTGGAGGGGAGGGCAAGGAAGCCTTAGGGCCCGGCATGGAAATGATGTCAATGGAACCCTTACTGGAGCAACCCAGGGAGGCCCTCCAGTGAATGTCTCCTCAGAGCTCTCCTTGCCCTGCTCACAAGTCACCAAATTCGGCAAATGATGGCTTGAATGCCATAACTAAACCTGATACTTCCTTTGCTTCTGATCTCTTTGTTTTTGGCCCAGAAATTCAGACTAATGACCCTCAGGCACACACACGAGGGTCTAATCTGGGTTTGAAACCGTTTGGCATTATATCCCAAACTAGCCATACCAATTCAGATGTGAATAAAGAGCTACAGTCTAAAAAGGACAAATTCCAGCCTGATGTTTCCGACTCTACAACGCTGCGGCCGTCCCCCTACCAAAGGGACTATAGGTGGCCAGTTTCGGGGACCAATGGCAATCCAACACATCTAAAGGGGGGAACCCCCTTTATCAAATAATAATCGTTTTAGGGTCCTCTCCCCGAGACCTCACAAAGGGGTCTTTCCGCAGCAGGCTCTCTTTCCCAGCAAACGATTTAAATGGCAACCCTCTCCCACGGATGAAGATCTCCTGACGGTGTTGGCAATAACTCAGGGGGAGGAACCCTCCAAAAAGGACCCCCTAATTGACTCGGAAATGATCACAGCATTTGCCCTTGTTATGGCTCCCTTCATGAAATTAATAGAGTCAGAAAACGAACAGCTCCGGGATCACACCACCACTATAGCAATGCTATATTCCAAAATGATCTTTGTAGAAGGGTTTGTTTCTGCGATACAGTCTATATTGGACGACAACGCTGATCAGACTGTTCAAATCCTAAAGAGTATCATTGAGCCAATCATAAAGGAAAAGGAATCAAGAAGGTCCGTGAAGTTGAGCCCCCTAACAGTGGGAGTGGGGAAGGCTCCTGCTGATGCGGGGAGCCCTGCTAAGTCTGCAGAATCAAGACCCGTCTCATCTGGCAAGGGTCCAGACCTAGCTTTAATTCCACTAGGTCAAACGGACAAATCAACTAACACTGATCAAATTCTGCGGGTGGCACCCCCCCAGAGATGACAGGTGGCTGCTATGCCAAAGATGTAAGTCCATCGTCCCTCATGGCAACAAAAACTGTGCCTCCTGCTAGACTGTGCCCTTAGGAACGTGTGTGTCCAATTCAACTGTTAAACTGTATGATCTGTTTAAAAAACCTAAGAAGGGGCAGGCTACTCAGAAAGGCGAAAAACTAAAAGTCAATAAAAAAGGAGACAAAAACTATGGAAAAACCATCTCTGTGCAAAAAAAGACTCTGGGCCTCGAGACTTCCAACTTACAGAAAGCTTCTTCTCGCACTAGAGCTGCGATTAGGCTCACATTACCCAGAAATCTGGTCCTACCTGAAAAATCGTTAATCCATCGGAGAAACTTTAAGAATTCAGGTGGAGTTTCACCGAAAACAACAAATGAGTCAACAGAAGGGATGGATGGTAATTCAGACAATGAGAGGTCGAGTGAAAGTGGTGACAACTCCCTCATGGACTTATCTATCTACACAGAAACTCCTGTGCTGAGGAAGTGGGGTCAGCTTCATCTGTAACCACAAGCTGTGCTGAGAAAGACGACACGACAGAAAACATCAAGTTGAATGAAGTCGACCAAAAGTCGGTTGGGGTCAAACAAAAGCCCCAAGACTGCAGGGCCGTTCCTGCCACCCCTACCAAATCTCCATGAGTTAATTCGATTGCACTGGGAGAGGATTCAAACAACAAATGTTTGTGGAAATCTAGAGTTCACAATCCGAGAGAAAATTTGGGACACTCTCCAGCTCAGGATAGGGCGGATGGGGGCCCTAATAGGTATTTGGATTTTAAAACCCTGGAAAGCAGGAGAAACTCACTGATACTGAAGAACAAAGACAATGGAAAAAGTGCGCAGCTAAAAGGTATGAGAAGAACAGTGTCTTGGGCAGAAGATTCTGACACAGTGACACCTTCAGAGCCTAAAATTGAACATGCTGATAAGGGGTCGGGGACAAAGCTCCCTATGGGACCTTTCAGACTGCTATTGGAGAGAACATTGGGTTACGAAGACAATCTGACCATGAACCGGGCTAATGTTATGAGACTTTTGTAATCTAAGGATATCGACTGGATCGAATTCCACAACGACCAGCACCACGACAGCGTGATCCTCCACATGGGGGAATGGAAAACCAAATGTGCACTCCTAAAACTCGGTCCTAAACTTAATCTTTGTGGGTTTTTGCTTAAAGAGTTGGAGGAGGTTTAGCGTACTCAGTATGAAGGCATCAAGGACAGGGAACATGCTGTAGGAAGTGTAAAATATTTTATGCCAGAATCTGAGCAGGGCCGCGCAGTGCAGGCTGCGAAAATGACACAGGGTGACATACAGGTCGATGTCCGAGGGGCCTCATCACGTATCATCTTAGAAAAATCTGAGGAGAACTCTGTCAACAGCCAGGAGGACTGGAGTAGGCTGGCGGGGTTCCTTGCAGTTAAATCATAATGCCAGCTGGATCCCCTTAGTGTCCAACAAACTAGCTTCGCAAAAGGGAAAATAATTATTATGAGTTGGAACACTAGGGGGTTCGTTCACTTGCTAGGGAACCAAGCAGTGGACCTAACTAAATATGATTTATTCTGCCTACAAGAAACATGGTTGTGTGATCTTCCCCTCCTTGATGGGTTCGAACTTTTTCTAAATCCAGCCGTAAAGGGTGCCAAGGGGAGACCAAGGTCGGGTCTCTTACTGGGCATTAAACGAACAAGTGGTTTAAAGGTACTCTCATCCACAAATCAAAACTCGTGGATTCAATTAATCACTGTCCAAATATCCACCAAGGGTTTGGATACACCGTTGGAACAGAAGCTGCTTGTATGCAACGTCTATTGGAGACCATCAGAAAGATTAGAGGATAACTTTAAGGAAGTGCTCTCAAAGGCTATATATGATGCCAGGATTAAGTGTCCCAAATTAGAGGTCCTCCTTTGTGGCGACTTTAACATGGAATGCTTCGATAAAAAGGGGAGTAAAATTGAGGTTCTCCCCTCGTCTTACATGAAGAACATGTTAAGAGGGGTTGTTCTTGAAAAAGAACTCATAAGCAGAAATATTCTGATGATTAATGACAGCACACAGAGAGATCGACCCGCTGCACCTACTTGGAAACGTGCTAATCAATTTAGTACACCGGACTACATCTTTGCAACAGAGGAACTGATGGGGAAGATAACATTGTTAACAGTGGTCCAAACGGACCAGAGTGACCATAACATCTTGGAACTTGTAAGTGAGGACTGGAACAAACATTACGTTCTACCAGGCCAACACTTACCGGATCACCACCTGGAATTAGTCCCGGGTGGAAACAGACTTAGAATTAAAAGAAAAGACCAAGGACTGGTACTGGACATTTTATTGATGCTAAAATCTGACCATCAAGACCACAGTACAAATCCCATCGACTACACTGATGTATTAAAGGTATTCTGTACGAAGGATGCTGCAAAGGGTGGCCCTTCGACCAATAGACATACCTATGATTGCCAAGTAGCTGCCAAAAAAAAGATTGTCCGGAGGTCTAGGAGGCGATTTAAAACTTCAAACTCACCAGCAGACCTATCTCTGTATAAGAAAATCAGAAACATCTACAGAAACTGGCTCATTCAACACAAACATCTGTTGGTGCAACAAGATAGCCAGAAGATGTTACAATTAGTCACCAGTAAAAACATCTCTGGTATCTGGAAATTGATTGACGACATAACCAAGCCTGTCGAGTCAAAAACTGGAAATCCAATCCCTGCAACGGCCTGGGAGGAACACTTCCAGAAACTCTATTCTATGGGGAAAGTCTGTGAACCACAAAAACATCTATCCTCTGACAAACCTTGGGACCTCAAATTTGAAAAAGGGGACATTGTGGATCTCATTAACAGATCAAATTCCTCAAGGACCGCCGGGCCCGATGGTCTTACAAACGATATTCTCAAGAGTGATCGATCCACAGAAATGGGCATTATTCATGACAACCCTGTTCAACGACATAAAGTGTCTCAAAAAGATACCTCTTTCTTGGACCAGGTCAATAATCGTACCGATCTTCAAGAAGGGCAACAGGTCGGATCCCGCGAATTATAGACCGATCGCCCTCCTAGACGTTGTGGGAAAAATATTTGCCGCAGTGGCCCTGAGACATCTGAATGATTGGAGTTGGCTGACTCATCACCAAGATCCTTGGCAGTCGGGCTTCCGCAAAGGCATTGGGACGTCCTTGAATGTTCTACTCATCAACATACTTAAATGTATGATCAAGGAAAAAAAATACAAAACCATCTATATTGCGTCCATAGATCTTGAACAGGCGTTCGACTCTGTCGACCGTAGCCTTTTGTGGACTAAATTGAGGAAATGGGGTTGTCCAAACAATCTGAGAGAACCCCTGGAGGCTCTCCACAGTGGAACAATGCTCAGAATCAGATTGGATAGAAAAGGAACCCTCTCAAATAATGTCATCTCTAAGAACGGGCTGAAACAGGGTTGTCGCTTGGCTCCAGCTGTGTTTTGCCTATTCATATCTGACATGCAGGAAGCCTTCAGAGCAGTAAGAAGCTTCCCACATAAGATTGCAGGGACTCCAATGGGTAGGTTGTTGTATGCCGATGACCTTCTTCTACTGTATCAGACTGCGATAGGCTTACAGCGACAGCTGAAAGCACTAGACCTGTACGTTCAGGAAAATGGCCTCAGAATTAATCCTAAAAATCGAAAATTCTGGGCCTGGGAACATCAAATAGAGCTAGAAAATGTAGGTGGTACTTAACAGGAGAAGTTGTCCCGGTGGTCTCATCAATGGTCTATCTGGGAATGAAAGTAAAGTTAAGAATCTGGCTTCCCAAGCACTCTTAATGAAGCGACGCTACTGTTCTTTTTCACTCCGACCACTTATGGACTTATACAAACTGAAAGTATCTCCTGCCTTAACCTATGCGGCTGAGGCCAACTTCTTTCTTACTCCGGAGGTTTGACGACTGTTGGAAAGCCTGTTTCGGAAAAGAGTTTTGAGATTACCATCATCCCTTCCTATTGAATGTGTGAGAAAAGAACTGGGGTTAATCTCACTTTACATTGCAATGGTCTGGAAATCACTAACCCTTTACAGCAAATGCCTGGATCCTCTGGAAAGAAGTGGATTTTTGGCCATAAACGAAGCCCTGTCTGGTAGATCGATTCTAGCCTTAAACACATGGCAGAAAACCTGTAAAGGTATTTTGGACGTGATTGCTCAAAACACAGACAGGTTAATGCAAAATCCACCCAAGGTAAAGAAAAAAACTCCTAGACTGGGACTGGATTGTTACGTTGGACAGGCTTAGTGCTCTTCCGTCTATATCTCTGGGTAAGGAAGAACATTATAGCCGAGGCACAGTGCTTCCACACTTAGGGCCTCATTCTGACACAGGCGGTAAGTTACCGCCTGGGTCGTACCTTTACCACCATGGCGTAAACTACGTTTACGCCATGGTGGTTGGCGGACTTACCGCCCCATTCCGAGGTTGGCGGGGCGGTAAGTCCCCAATCCCCATTTACCCTTCCCCATTCCCATTTTTGCCCCATAGGGCATAATGGGAGTGGGGAAGGCGTTAATTACGCCACCATAAATTACGGTGGCGTAATTAACAACAAGGTCCCTTAGCGCCATGGATTTTAACACCTGCTAAAAGCAGGTGTTAAATCCTCCATGGCGCTAAGGGACCTCGGAATCAGGCGGTAAGGGTCGGCGCTGTTTACGCTGCCGTAAACCCCTTACCGCCTGGGTCGGAATGAGGCCCTTAGACAAATTCCCCTCCTACTCAGAAAGGCAGTATTTTCTGAGATTCCGCCTAAACCTCCTGCCTACGAGGGAGGTGCTAGGAAGAAGGATCAAAAAGAGAGAAGATCGGATTGTCTCTTGTTGTTGCTGTGGACAGGAGGTAGAAACGCTGCAGCACTTGGTAATGAGTTGCGCTGCACTCTCAGCCTACAGAGAAAAATGGTTGGGGAAACATTTTGAGAATCTTGAACTTAAACCTCCCCACGAGAGGTGGTCCATTTTAAGATGGGGAGGAAAGGTATCTTTAACCTTGGCCTTGTTGAATTTCGTCAGAGAGATCTTTTCAATGTCGGTCATGTAGAAACTTCTGGTTTTCCTTTCCTCCCTATATAGTTGATGCACTTTTTATTCTTTTTTTTGTCTTTTTTAAGTTGTGTATTCTGCATTTAAAGTTTTCTTGGAAACTGATTGATGCAATAAAAAATAAAAAAATAAAAAAGTAAAGAACAATGTATCCTTCAGCTTTGGAAACTCTGTTGTAGAGCACAGACATGATAAATTGAAAGACTGTGCAGAGAATTGGGAAAATACTCAAAACTACTTAGTGTTAGCAACTGGCATGTGATATAATGGGACCTCCCCAAATTGCTCAACAAATGGTCAAAGACATAGGGCCTCATCACGAGTTTGGCGGTAACCCTTAAATCCGGCGGTCACGCTATTACCGCCGGATTTAAGGGTCCACCAAATCAGGGCTTTGGCAGATTTTTCCCCAGCTCTGAGCTGGGGGGAGATCTGCCGAAAATTCACGCTATTACCGCCGGCAGGAAATCCGCCGGCGATAAGAGCGCAACATTTTCCCATTGAGCTCAATGGGGAATGGGGCATTCCCGAATGGGCTCAGTGGGGAATTGGGAATTTCATTACTGCCAAACCCGTGATCCAGCGCTAATAGCGCTGGGGGGTTTGGCGGTAGGGCTAATACTGCCGGTGTTACCGCCCAACTCGTGATGAGGCCCATAGTCTAAAGCACCTGGCCTTATCTTTCTGAACTCCTTAACCTCTCTCTCTCATCTGGACTCTTCCCTGCCTCCTTCAAATCTACCACCATCTTACCCCTATTGAAGAAACCATCTGCTGACTCAAACTTCTCAGCAAACTATTTACCAGTCCTTCCTCATTATTCAAAGGTCCTTGAGCGAATGGTATTCAACCAAATCACTAAGTTACTTGAGGTTAATGACATTTGATTTCCACTTCTATATAGCTTCCATAGTGAATAATCCACCAAGACAGCACTCATGCTTGTCTTCAACTTCTTCTCTGATGCTCACCACTTCAAACTCTCTTTTACACTCATGCTTTCGGACCTTTTTGCCATTTTTGACACTGTCGACCACTCCTCTCTCCTCCTCACTCTCCAGGACCTTGAGTTTCATAAATCTGCTCTTGCCTTGATCTTCTCCTACCTGGAAGGTTGATCCTTTAAAATCTCCTGGAGCTTGCAAACCTCTGACCCAACCCCTCTCCCTCTGGGTGTCCACCTAGGATCAGTCCTTGGACCCTGCTCTTCATCCTCTAGACATCTACCCATACTCTCTACAACCTACCCAGATCCACCCCCACTCCTGCCTACCGATATCAAGCTATTGGCTCTCCATGAAGAACCAGTCCCTATTTAAGTTCCTCGTTTACACAGCTATCTATGATCTTACTCCTCAATACCGGCCTGATTTTATCTATGTTTACTCACAATTGTGTGCCCTCTACTCATTCTCTGCACTCCCCCTCACAGTCCCATGCTTCCCTTTGCCTCCTCACTTTTCCGCTGTTTCTCCCTGGTCGCCCCGCTCCACTGGATCCCACTGCCTATCCCAAAGAAAGCCAACCCAACTGAGGGTCTCTTCAAAGCTCAGCTTAAGCTTCCTTTAGTTTCTAAAGAGGGAGATACCCTTGACATGCACACCATCGTCCCAACCTGACCTCACCATTCCCTCCAGTGACTCTTAATAATGCAATTAATTTGAGTACTTCTCTTTTGTTTGACACACTTGCACCCTTAGCTTAATGTTACCTTTGTGTAGTCAATCACCTTAGCCTGCCACATTAAAACTTAATAAACAAGGGACTTAGCTAACGTGTTTTCTCCATATGTATTCAGTAAACCAGTATTCAAGTCTCTAATAACACAAACAAGTAAATGAAATGGCAAACGTTTTGATAAATGTACAGATGCAATAGCTTTATTCACAGCCAGACTTCAAATTAGTCTTGAAATTGCAGCCAACACGTGTTTTGACACTCTGGGCCTCATTACGAGTCAGCCGATCCGGAAAGAATGGTGGTGGTAAATCCGCCACCACCGTTCTTTCCGGACCCGCTGATTAAGAGCACTGCAGGCGGGAGGTGTCACTCTCACCAGGTCTGGCCTGGTGGGTTTAATGCCACCCGCCTGCAGGCAGACATGGAAACACTGGCACCATTACAGCATGGTGCCGATGTTTCCACTTCCCCATTCCCATGTAGTCCTATGCGACTCCATGGGAATGGGGATTAACAGAATTCCGCCTCCGGAATTACCGGGTCACGGGGCTGTAATGCCCAGCGATTCCGGCAATCACTGAGGCAGAATGGTAATACGAGTCCGACGGTAACCTGCTGGAATTTCTGGCACTGTTACCGCCGGACTCATAATGATGCCTTCTGTCTTTCTCAAGGCATTGACCGGATAGGTTTTACCCGAGAGCGATCAATAGACATAGACCCTCCAAGCTATTAGCACCCAGGAAATCATGCAATTGGGTAAAAGTCCATCTAGCCATTTTTTTCCCGGCCTAATATTTGCAAGTATGGGAGGGGTAACATATCCCTACATTATGAGTCCTTGAAAGGAAACTATGGGATTCGTTTTCGAAGTCTCAAAACACATCCAAAATACAGCTGACCCATTGCAGGTGCATTTCAGCCAGCACTCGAAGGTTAATGTTCAACTGTTGCAGGAGTGGTTTGTGGTTTGTGGTGTGTCCAGTTCAGCATTTGGAGCCAATCCTCTTTTGGTATAGAGGCATTCAATTATGCTGACGACACACATATCGTTCTGAGACTGATCCCTTTGGTAAGTCAAGAACATTCCAAAAAATGTGGGCACATGTCTGTTGCTCGAATAGCATATTTTGCTTGATTTTTTTTATATACTTCAACCCCCAAAATGTAGATGGTGAGCCGGATTCATCCGATACTTGTGGGGTTGGGGGTGCGTAGGGTCAATGCGGAGTGTGTGGGGGTTTTCCACTACATTCTGGCATAAAAATATTAAATAAAAAAGTGTAGCAAATTAAATTCGACCATGTATTTGCGATCAACAGACATACACCCTCCAATGTGATTAGCCGGGTATCGCCTATGCAGTAATATAGTTTTTAAGCATGAACATCAAATCTGTTTTCACCTTATGTCACAGTAAAAACTCTCTTTTTTCATTTAGTGTGTGTGTATTTAATTAAAAACATTTTAAACAAATGTATCAAAAAAGTGATAAAAGATAACAACGAAACAATTTCATCATCAGAACAATACACTAGAACAATATAGCACATCAATTAATGACCTCAGTCAGACAATTCATTTAATTTTCACAATTTAACAGATAACATAATAAAATAAAACTACCATCGTATAAAATGTAGTATGCAGCATATCTGTTTTAAAAACTCTCTTTTTTCACATGTAAATGGCAAGCCATGTCTCAGTGGCATGGGACCCAACCCTCAACACTGCGGATGTCATTGTGTTCTTTGAGGGTAGGGGTATGTGCTTTGGCTTTCCGTTTGAAATCGACACGAAAGATTTATCCGAACCAAAGCCTGCTCTCTGTGACATTTTGTGGCTGCTTTTCAGTTTTTCAGTCAAAAATATTGGTATTGTCAAACTGAAAGTATAGTGGGATTTTGAAAACTGAGAATGTGCTGGGAATGTGCTGGGCTTGTGCAAACCGCGAGACAAGCATGATTGTAATTGTTGGGCTTGGGCTTCTCCTGATAATTAAGTTATGTATGTTTTCTTTTTCTTGTTTTATTTATGAGTATATATGTATTTATTTTTCTTGTGTTATGTCTGATTGATGTGCTTGTTAGATTGAATGTGTAAAGTTTTATGTGTTTATAAAACTGTATCACATTAAATTAAATAAATAAGTAATTGTGGAATGAACTGAAGTGTGCCAAACTGGGGCCATGCAGCTGGGTATAGATAACTGGAAATATACAAAGATTTTGCAATTTGGCAAACTGTGGCTACTCGTAGATTGTGACTACTGGAAGAATGTGGGTATTTTGTAGACTGGAAAAGCAGTGAAATAAGTATACTTAAATTGTGGAATGGTCAATTGTGCCATTGTACACTGGAAGCATACTAGCTTTGTACTTTCCAGAATACTAAACGCAACTGGAAAAAACTGCAGAATTTTGAAAATGCCAACCTAGAGAAAATTGCGGATTTACTGGGCCTGTCAAATAGCAATTATACTGGAATTTTACACAAAGGGCATATACCGCTTGGTCAAAATAGATCTACATTCGGATTGTCCAGACTAAACATACACGTGGTAATTTTCGGCTGAGTGGTATTCAAAATGAAAGCTTAAAAGCCTCCTTGTGCTTTTATTTTGCTCGCCATCTCATTTTAGTATCCTCCCAAGGCGTAAAGGTTCACAACGCAGAGTTTGCATGTCCGCTTTGCTTTCCTCCACCTTCTTGGAAGAGCACAAGGTTTTACACTTTCCTGCAGGTGTAAAAGCAATGAATTCCAATGAAATCCGCCTCACATTTGCACTTGGTAAATCGCAGGTAGATTCCATTGGAATCCATTATAATATACTGCCTGAAAAGCCTAATATGCAAGGGGCATATTATTTATCTCAAAGTGGAGAGTAAAAGTGAAGAGTAAATGCAATTTCGCCTTCATTTACTCTTCACAATTACAACCCTCTTTCATAGTGTTTACAATTGCATGCAGGAGACCAGCAATATGCAAGTTTAGTGTGGGTGGTCCACTGCATGCAATTAGAATATAGTATTACATGGCCCCAATGTGTTCACAAATTCTAATAATAACTTTAAAATAACATTCATTTGAATATACTAGGCTTGGACACACTGGGAACACAGGGTAAAATGATCAACATAGTAATATTATGGAACTGTTGAAACTGGAAATGTCATAATGGAAATATGCAAGGATTTTGCAGTGTAATCGCGAACTGGGAATGTAATGGAATTGTGAAAATTGGTCATATATTGTGAATTACAACATAACACGGAAATAACAGGGGTTGTCAAGTTGATATTAGCACCCAGTGCAGGAGAAGCAACCAATCAGGTTGCCCAGATCACGGGCTGTAATCCCATGATCTCGGCCTGCTTTCCGAGCAGCAAGATGATAATGACGATGATTTATTTTATGTAGCACTTACGCCTAAGCACTGTACATATCACCCGTACCTCCAGAGCCTTCCCTCCACCCCAGGGGAGTGTCCTAGACCCCCACAGCAGGGACTGTGGTATGAATAGAGGTAAAGAAAGGCATCTACCTGTCACTGTGCTTCAGCAAAGAGAGTAAGCAACAACCCCCTCCAATGAGCGACTACTCTCATTCATACGCACCGGAGAGGCTTACTAATGTCACATTATTTGTATTGATAGTCCACTGCTAATACCTTCCAGTAACCATTTATATGTGTTTTAAATGCATGCACCATTTATAACATATCAATAAACAACACTTCAAATCAATGTCCCAGATATAATGTTCATGTTCAAATACTTCTGACAAAACTTTCAGTGATGAACAATCAATAGAACATATTTTACATACATTATTCATCCCAACCGAAGTTGGTACTCCTTTATCAACCTCAGAAAGATGAAAGGCTGATTTGGCCTTGGTGGGATTCGAACCTGCCACCTGCTCAGTTATCTTACCGGCTGCTTCTCCTGCCATCTTTCCAGCAACCTTTCCCTCGGGTGTCTGGTCCCTTTCTACCGCCCAACTACACTTACAAGGTTCATGCGGCGGCACCACCGCTGCTTCCGCTCTGTTTCGCTGCTGGCTGCCATGGAAATGGAAGGGCGAATATGTATGGAGCACCACCTTCCAGATCCATGGTGGCCATCTTAGGTAAGTATTTTGTTTGAATGAACAGGATGCTGCAAGGCGTCCCATTTATTCAAGTAACTACATTGCAATTAGCACATCGGGTTTATAGATTTAAAACTTGGGGTGCTAATTGCCATAAGCACCCATTTTGAGGGCTTCACCAGCTAGTAAGGGTGCTATGATTCTGCAAATGGGTTACATTCTAAGATTGTAAACACAGGAATAATGATGTGATTCTTATCACCCTACCTCTAGAACCTTCCCCTCACCCCCAGGGAAGTGTCCAAGACCCCCCACCAGGGGCGGTGGTAGGAATAGAGTTAGGGATAAGCATATACCTGTCACTGTGCATCAGCAAAGAGAGTAGGGAACAACCCCCTCCAGTGAGCGACTACTCTCATTCATCAGTACAGGAGAGACTTACTAATGTCACTTTATTTGTATTGATATCCCACTGCTCATGCTTTCCAGTAACCCTTTATATGTGTTTTAAATATATGCACCATTTATAATAAATCAATACACAACACTTCAAATATATGCCCCACATATAATGTTCATGTTCAAATACTTCTAACAAAACACTCAGTAATGAACATTGAATGAATGCTTCTGACAATCTCATGTATAATGTAAATACTTTAATTGTGAGAAATAAATTATAAAGACACATTGCTACCATTATGGTCACTCACTCAGCAAACTTAAAATGCAAAAAGTCATGAATGAATAATCAGCAACCATTGTCATTGCCTCTACATCTATTCAAGACCAAGACTAATCAACCTTCTCAGAGATATCATAGCCCCTTTAAAAAACAACTACCTGCCTCACCAGGTGTCTCTAGGCAACTTCTTCAAATCTTGCTAGGCAATCTTCATAGAAGCACCTGCAGTTTCAATACCTCAACACCTTTTTAAATATTATATCAATGATGGGTAAAACCTCTCATACTGACTATCTGTAGAAGATAGGGAGATGCCTAGAGCAGTCTGCACAATCCAAGAAAAAAGCCAACAAATATCAAAAACCACCTTTCAAATCACCATGGTCTTTTATTTATCAAAAAGCAGAACAATAGTAATACATGCTTCAAAAACAGTCAATGTAAATTGGGATCAACCATGGTGGCAGCATCAGCCAATTAATAATAAGATCTGTTCATGGGTGGTGAGCTGTTTTACCTTTGGTGGAAATAAAAACAATATTCCCCACACAGCTCAATCAAAAATAATAGTTCTGATCAAAAGCCAATAGCCAGAGACCTTTGGTGACTCAAATGCCTCAAAAAAGTCTAGAATCCAATTTAGTGGCTTGGAAAGGTGTCAAGAAAGGGACTTGGCCCCCTCCCTTCTTCAAACAAGATAATGTCCCCAGTGCTTCTCCCTCTGGACGGTCCTTCCAGCCTTCCATCTACCTCCTATTTTTGTCTGCCATCTCTGGCACAGCTAATCTCCTGCCCTGCCTTCTGAAGTTATCCCATGTACACTTCTCTGAGCATAAACTGTCAACTCTCCTTATTAGTATAATATCTTACATAAGCAAAAAGCTGTTTTAAACCATCGGCCCAAAGAGATGTTTTGCTCACCGGCCCAATATCAGTCTTCAGCATCTTTTCAGAGAAGTAAAAATCCTGTTTCTGTTCAAACGGAGGCCAGTGCAGACTGCCAAAACCTTTCACCTAGATATACAAGCTGCTGTCATATCGCACAGCAACTACAGGCTCTGCAGGAAGTGCTATAGTTCGAGTAGTTCTTTCAATTAGTGCTATTTCAGTTTTATTTACTATAGCTGAGGCACTTTGAACACATCGCAGTCAGGAATACAGTCAGTGACTTGGTTTACACAATGTACCTGCAAGTACCTGGATAAAGATATGGTCTGGTGTGGTGTTTGGAAATCCAAACCCAACATTATTTTCTGCATTTAAAGGTGATCCTACTTATTGCCTCTATATATCAAAGGCATTACACTAGGTGTCCATGTTAATGACTAATGGCTGGGAATTATGACCAGACAGTTTGCCTCAAGCATGGTTAAAACTAAAATACATAACACCCCCCGCCCCCATGAGTCATAAAACAACCCATGTAGGCATCTTAGGAGTCATGGAAATAAGAGTGAATAGACAAAAGAACATGGAGAACATCACATACTAATTAGTCACTAAAATGTGTTCACTCATGATCTTCACTGGTTACTAAATATTAAAGCATAAACATATCTTCTTGTGAGAGCCAGCTGCATCAGGAGATGGTCAGTAAAAAACTTCTTGTCGCTGATGCACGCTGATGATCAAAGATAGGGGTAGATGTTCATCACATGAAAATGTTCGAAACAGTCCTTGTCTGTCAATCAGGATACAGCTTTGATGCCCTGAAACGGTTCTTCGTTACTTGTCACAATGAAATACAAAGATGATCAGGATCAGGAGAAACCCAGCTGAAGAGCCATCCAAGGGTTTCTTTGTCATTCATCTTTTCCAGGACATAGTCACTAGATTACAAGGTATTCTATAACTTCTCTTTGTCTTGATCCTGTGGAAATTATTCTTCACCCTTGATCGAGTCTCTCACAAGAAGTATGGGAAGCAGCTGGTCAGGCCTAGTGAGAGAACTACAAGGATTGTGCAAGTCAGACATATATATAGGAGCGCCAAACTGCAACTCACAAGGTGTTTTACCCTCACATTGAGAAAGACGAGGTATGTTATTTATGCTACGTTGCAGTATAGGTACACGATTCACCCAATTACAAAAAGAAGAAAGGATGCAGTTAGTCAAGTTTTCAATGGGTTGAAAGAAAAGACTGTTTTCATCAGCCAATCAGTCATGGATCCCAGGATGGAGCCCCATTGGTTGGAGTGGAGCTTTCCAGTAGGACTTGCATCTCTTTTTGCCTGTTTGGTGTTTCCTCCAGTAGATTTTTGGCCAATTGCAGTGCCCTGTTTTATGCTTACAGAAACGTTTCTGTAGCGCTGGTGATGTGTACCTTCATATCCAGGAGATATGCCAGTTTCATTGATAATACAAACTTCAGAGCTGATAGCTTCACTTCAGGCAAATTTAATAGCACCAATTCAGTCCGCACTGGGGGTTGAAGGATAATGTCACAACATTTGACCACTTTCATGACAGGGATCAAGCTGGCAATCCCCATAGTCACACCACGGTGTCGGAAGCGGCTGCTTGGTCTCGTGACTTTTGAGACACTCTGCAGTGCGGCTTGACTCCCTGATTTCTGTGCATAGGTCCTTTTCTCTAGTCAGAGTGAAAGCAAGGACTCGAGGATCGTTTGGATCGTTTGGATCATTTGGACCTGTTGAGACGGGGAGACGGCGAGTGTGCGAGCGAGTGGGCTGTGACCGGTGCTGGGTGCTGGGTGCCATACATCATCTACTACTCTGATGCCCTGTGAGTGCCCTGAAGGACGTGGTGAGGGGAGCATTGCTGCGGTGAGTGGAGAGCTTGTGGTGTCCTACGGCCACCAAGACTTATCGAAGTCTGGTGTGTAAAGGAGACCAGACGCAGTGTTCCTGCGTCCTGAGGGTAACGGCTAGGGAAGTGTCGCGAGCGGTTTGCATCTTGATATGCATCCAGATATACTTTGTTAGACACGCTCGTGATCCGCAGTTAACAACATATATGCTTTATTATACCCTCCTTGTGCAATTTGTGAGCCTGTTTATTTACTGTTAAATACCCTGCACCTTTCGGTGTAGAGAGTACTGGAGAGTGATGGTCGTCGCCCTGTAAAACTCTCCCTATGAATAGGGTTATTGGCACAAATCAACCAAATCAATTAAATCATCAGCAGAGGTAATAATTGATTGGGAACGAGTGGGAAGCGGCTGCCTGCAAGTTCGTCTTGACAATCTATTGCAGTGCGGCTTGACTCGCTGGCTGTTAGGTCTTTTCTCCCTAGTGTGTGGTGAGCTCGCCCTGAATGCCAATTCCTGCACTACTTCACTGCTCCTTTTTGGCTCCTGCTTGGCTTGTTACACACAGTGGCTCGCCCTGAACACCAATTCCTGCACTACTTCTCTGCTCCTTTTTGGCTCCTTTTTGGCCTGTTTCCTTTGGTGACCGTGAGTTCCCCTGGCGTACTCGTGTGAGTCCTGTCCAGAGGACAGCACTATTGTATTTTTATTGCTGCCGACGAACTTACATCGGGTAGGGCCCTTCATTTTTAGCTCGGAGGTCGTATGTGGTTTGATATTGGTGATAACAGTGATAACACGGTGAGATAGGGCTATATTAGTCATCAGAGCCCAAGGTAGGGTGTGCTTTAGTTATTGTCACTGAATTAAACACGAGTGCACAGGGGCTTGTGCTAGAGGGCACATTTCCCAAATAAAGTAGGCTCAGACAAACCACTATCTCACACTGGTCAATTTATTGATCGAGAATGCCTTTGGGGAAAAGACCTGCACATAAAAAATATAACCTCCGTAAAACGAGGAAACAACTTGATGCAGATGTTTCACAGAGCAAGGAGATGGGAAGCCCAAATTAAAATATAAAGAAGAAGGTTAAAAAGCCCATTCTCCCGGGCCAAGGGGTGATTACTGTTTTTGTTTCCACCGAATCCCATTCCAGAAACGAATTCTACGATCATAGAGGAACCTGTATTACCGGATGCAATTGGGGGAGACCAAATTAATTCTATGAACTTCGATGACATCGACAACAACTCATTGTTGGAACTCTGTTAGAGTATACAGAGGGGGATGACCCTACAGATCCCCAGGCTGTCTGGAGACAATGGTTTGACACAGGGTATTAATCCTCTGGCCTCACCTGTGAGTGCATTGGGTCATTTGATATTATTATTATTATTTTATTATTATTCAGTCCCTATGGGCAGACTGTCTGCCGCTCCTAATATGGTAATCGTCTCAATGGAGGATGCTCCTAATTCGAGGAAGAAGATCTCACTTCACCGTTCCCCAGAGCCAATGAAATAGCAGTGATTCAATCAACAGTGGCTTCATTACAATTTGCCCTCAAGATACTGCTACAAATGACAGGGCGGATTTTAGCAAATACAAACTCACTGACTACGGTCCGGGTACTTGAAAGTAATGAGGACGAGGAGGCAGATGTAAATCTATCTGCAGCAATTGTTATTGCTGATGAGATAAATGATAAGCAAGACAAAGAACCTTCTGTAATTATGGACCAGATTAAGGTGGTCTTCTTCTCATATAAGCAGCGCAAAATGGCGAAGAAAGTGCAAAAGAACCGGAAATCCATCGCACTGGTCTCCGTAGAGAGAGAATCAGCGATGGTTGGTGTTCGGTCAAAAAAAGCCAAAAAAAGGGCGGCCAGAGCCAAGAAAAAGAATGGTACTGGTGATGGCTGCCTGACCAGCTGGTTGTTTACCGAAAACTATAAGAGGAAAGAACCGATGATTTCCAGTTTGTGGAGCCAGTGCAAGGCTTGAATCCCTGTGTCTCTGCTTTACACTGTAAATGTATCTCTACTGCACAGATGATTAGGAAATATCGAGAAGAGCTGTGGGCAGTAGATGTAGAGATCGATGCAGATTTGGATGAAATTGACCCTAGTTACGAATACAAGGAAATAGAGGGTCCCGCAAAACCTATGGACTGTCCCATTGTACCGAAGGGCAAGAAGGTGAAAGTTGCAGACATTCAACTTGTTTTAAAATGGCTGGCGGAATCTTTACCTGAGGTGCTAACAAAAAACTGAAATCTAACATTATTATCTTGGAACTGCAGAGGTTTTTCACATTTATTGTCCTTGGAGGGTTCAGTAGACTTTGTTGCAAAACATAGTTGCATATGTCTCCAAGAGACGTGGGCGATGGACACTTTGATATTGGATGGCTATGTAAACTATCAATCTTTTGCCAAAAGGGGTGAAAAAGGGAGACCATTTGGAGGCCTGCTTATTGGGGTTGTCAGCTTCTTGGCCTCGTGGCGGATTACCTGCAATCAAGAGAACAATTTGATGGCAGTTGAGGTTGAGTATGGACCCAAGGGGAAAGGACAAATATTATTGCTGGAAAATGTATATAATCCTACCCAGGCCGTGGTAAGAGATCTACTGCAAGAGGCCCTTCATGAGCTATTAGCCTCCTCGTCAGTAATACCTGGAAATATGGCAGTAATAATAGTGGGCGACTTTAACTGCCATATGACTGGGGAGAGAGGGAGATATCCCCAGAATACCAAGCTGAGAGAGAAACGTTTATTGATCTTGAGGGACCATAATGGCTCCAATTGTTTGAAGAGTGGAACTTAGAAATGCTGAATGGTAATACTGTGAGTGACCATCCAGGGAAGCATACGTGGTCCAATGGGTCATCTTGTAGTACACTGGATTACATATTTCTGTGCACAAAAATGTTATTGGGTGTAGAAGACATGGTAAACATTTTGAATAAATGTAGCGACCATTCAGCGCTCCGTTGTGTATTAAATATCCTGCAAGAAGGCCCTGAGAAGTGTAACATGGGCACAGTATGTGCAAATAAAGCAGGTACAAGTATTAGGTGGTCTACCAAGAATATAAATCAGGCTGCAGAAGCCCTTGCGACTGAGTGTGGGTTGAATTTATCAGATTTCAATGATATGTCCATTGATTCAATAAAAGCTTGGATCGCAAATTTTTCTAGCACTCATGCATCTGCCCCTATACAGCGGATGATTAGATTGGAGGGTAGTACACTCCCGTTTAACAAGAAGATTAGAGATGCTAAGAGAGATCTTAGAAGGGACTTGCGTAATAGCAAGAAAAAGTTAGGCCTTGCTGAAGAACTATGGGCTGTGGCGAGGAAAATATAGAGCCATCATTAAGAACATACGATATGCTGAAAGAACTCATGCTTATCAGAAATTAGTACAGACCATCTGCTCTAAAAACCCTTGAAGTATCTGGTCACTCCTAGGTGAAGCAAGGGTGACTGTAAAGGGTTAATTGGTTAATCCAATAAATGCTGCCGAATGGGAAACATTTCTAGAGAACCGTAACTCCATCATGCAGATAGATGAGACATGCCCATCGAAAGCTATAATACCAATTGCACCTTTTGATACATCATATACGGCCATAATCAGTAAGATAAAGACTCGAAAAACATCTAGAGATCTGGGACCTAACGCACTGGCTAATATAGTGATTAAAAGCAAGCCCAAGTTTTGGGCTGGCTTGTTGGCTATATTATTTGAGAAGATAATAGTACAGGGGAAGATTCCTATCTCTTGGCAGGCTGCCGTGCTGATCCCTGTATACAAAAAAGGCAACCGGCTCGACCCGAACAACTGTAGATTACTTTCCATGTTGGATACGACAGGCAAACTGTTTGCGTCTCTACTACTCAAAGAGTTGCAGGTATGGGTGGATGAGGCAGATATTTTGTCTAAATTCCAATGTGGATTTAGAAGAGGCTGTTCTACTAGCCATAATGTTATGGTTATGTATGTATTAAGATGTAGGGCCCTTAGAAGGGGGGAACCACCGCTATATGCACTTTACATTGGGCCTCATTACGGGTCGGGCGGTCCGGAATTAATAGTGGCAGTTAACCCACCGCCGCCACTGTTAATTCCGGACCGCCCGATCCCGACCCCTGCAGGCGGAAGGTGATCTTCCCACCAGGTCTGAAATGTCCACGTCCACGTCCTGCAGGCGGATGTGGAAACACCAGCACCATCACGAGATGGTGCCGGTGTTTCCACTTCCCCATTCCCACTGTGTCCTATAGGACTCAATGGGAATGGGGATTAACACCATTCTGCCTCCGTGACTCCCGGGACACCGGGACTGTAATGCCCTGGTAATTCCGGGAGTCACGGAGGCGGAATGGTAATACGAGTCCGGCGGTAACCAGGCGGTTTTACCACCGCGGTTACCACTGGACTCGTAATGAGGCCCAAAGCAGCCTTTGATTCGGTCCCTAGAGAATGGTTATGGTTAAAACTTCCTGCGCTGGGTTGCCCTGCTGGTATGTTATACTACCTCAGATTGCTACACTTTAATACCTCAGTCAGGTTGAAATTTGATCAAGAGGGGCACCTGACTAGAAAAGTGAGACAGAATAGGGGTTGAAACAGGGCTGCGTCACTGCCCCATTGATGTATAACCTGTATGTGCATGACATACCAGTGGCTATAACTTCTGCTAGTAATTGTCCTCCAAGAATCGGGGATGCTGCATGTCCTTTTCTGCCGTGTGCAGATGATTTAGTCATCTTTGACCATACCAACAGTGGATTGCGTAGATCTGCCACTGCGCTTTTGGAGTACGTCACTAGCAATGGTCTCACCATTAACCTTGATAAAACCAAGGTCTTGAGATTCACTAGTAAAAGAGTCACTCGTGTTAATCTCATGGTGGACAAAGTCCAGATCTCATATGCGCCGCAATTATGCTATTTGGGGATTGATTTTGAGCCCAGTGGTGAATACGTGGCTTGCAAACAATCCCATACCACGTGAGAAGCACAAGTAACAGCCCTAATTGCTAGTTTTACAAACAAGCAGGGAGGTTTTACGTTATGGGGTACGCGCCAACTTTACCTGCAAGTATTTATCCCTATGATGACCTATGGCCTAGTAGCCCTTTTTGATATAGACCTCAATTGGCTCCAGGTCATCGAAGGAAAATTCTGGCGGCGTACCCTTGGGTTAGCACCTAGAGTTCCTATGGCCCGGGTACGCTTAAAGCCATTGGGCCTCATTAGGACCCAGGCGGTAAGGGGTTTACGCCGGCGTAAACCATGGCGCCCCTTACCGCCTGAGTACGAGTTCCCTTAGCGCCATGGTGATTTTAATGCCTGCTTTTAGCAGGCGTTAAAATCCATGGCGCTAAGGGACCTTGTTGTTAATTACGCCACCGTAATTTACGGTGGCGTAATTAACGCCTTCCCCACTCCCATTATGCCCTATGGGGCCAGAAATGGGAATGGGGAAGGGTAAATGGGGATTGGGGACTTACCGCCCCGCCAACCTCGGAATGGGGCGGTAAGTCCGCCAACCCCCATGGCGGAGTTGGCAGCTTAGCGCCATGGACCATGGTGCTAATAGCGCCATGGTCCTCCGCCAAGGTCCTAATGAGGGCCATTGTCATGAAAAAGAGATCAGGGTTTTTCCTGAAGATGTGTAGTGGAATAAACAACTCACTATTAACAGCAGTCTATCAGGAACTATGAAAGAAACAAAATCCCTGCTCTCCATCGGGGAGGATGACAAAATATTTAGCTGACATAGGCTGGATTCGGCGAGGAGGGGCATATTCAAAGTTGGTGCAGAATGCGCTTGATAAGCGTGTAGAGTTGTGGGATTGGTTGTAAAACTTTGCCCACCTCAGCATGCTGAAAAGCTATACATTTGTACAATATAGGCTATACTCTTTCATGAAACCACAGGCTTATCTTAATCTCTGCCTTTCCAAAAGGTTGCGATGCTTCATACTCCTACTCAGAATGGACCAGCTCCCGACCATGATGGTCATAGGCAGAAGAGAAGCATATCCCTAGGCAACACCGTATTTGCTGGACATGTAAAGCAAGTAATGCATTAGAGACAGCCAGACACTTGCTGACGCAATGTGGTAGTATGATAAATAAAATTCATCAACATATTGGGAAGTATGCCCATGACCTGGCAACAATTAAAGATTCATCCTTCTGGCACACTGCCTTAACTCTGAAAGTTTGCGATTGTTGAATGCCCTTTATAATATCTGGCTAAGGATTGAATAAATACTGGGCATTAAGATATAATAGCAAGTGGAACTTAGCAATTGAAACATCAAGTGAAAGATCCTGCTTATGCTTTTGTAAAGTGACAGACTAGGGATAACATATTTAAACGACAGGAGGCAGTACAGACAACAGTCTTGATACTGTCTGATTTACCTCTTGTGCAATATCTTGAAATCCTCAGTGATTTTGTTGGTGACTGTTCAATTGTGTCCATTTGTACAAACAAGGCTGAAGATTAATTTGGGTTTTATTGCCTTTCATCGTCTTCTTTTCTTCCTACCTCCTCTTTCGTTTTTGTTCATTATGAATTGTGTGTATTTTATAGAGACTGATTATTTGTTGATTATATGTTGTATTATATGGTATTGAATGTTGTATTATGCCATTTGTACCGAATTCTATGTTTTAATATATGTATAGGTTTAGATTATGTGTATAGTTTATTATGTAAACTGCATCACATTAACTAAATTATCTCATAGTCACACCACAGCATGAAGCGTTCAAATGCACAATGTAGGAACCATTTGCTAGTACAACATCTTTGCTACTAAATGTTTCCATTCAAATTGCACTCAACGTACATTTGGTGGAGTACAAATTCTGTTCACATGGACTGAACTTAACAATGTACTGGCATCTTGCATTAAGTTTTCCCACACAACCTTTCAGGAAAGTTTTACTGTAGAGTCATCATGTGTTAGACAGGCATGGGTATGGGGCACCTCATAGATGGTTTGTATACATGAATTTTTTACTTGGTGTATGGTGTTCCAGGACTACTACTCTTCACACAACAGTTGTGATCTTTCTGGTACATGAATGTTCAGGATCTCATGAAGTGTCCAGGATATAAGGTCTTTGTCCCAGAATTATATTCATATAAAGTCTTTTTTAATTGCACTCAGCAGAGTGTAGGCAGTCTCTGAAATGGCATGTCTCTGACCTTGTCTTGATAGGTTCAGTTCTGTCAGTTGCTTTGGCCATGTGATGGTATTTCAGTCTGGAACACCTGTAGCTAGTTTGTCCAAGATGTCTGTGACTTTCAGAAGTTCAACCATTGTTTTTTGTCCATCTTGTACAGTTTTCAAGTCTTTTTGGGTGATCTTCACCATGTCCCCTACCACATCTCTCAGCTTGTAGATTTCCTGCTGCAATGCAGTAAAGTTGTCATCAGCGATAAGAATGTTCTTGTCTATGGGCCAATCTCTCATTCTCCGGATTTCAAGGACAGCTTATTTCAAGGTGTAAGCCATTCCTGCTCTTTTCAGATTCTCTTTTGGTCCTAGCCTTTCAAAGTTGCCCTATCATGTCTAGGGTTGCTGACCAATTATTTGACATATCTGTCTATCTCACTAATTATCTAATTTAAATGTGCTTGTTTTGTCATTTATTGACATGCTTTACCTATGGAAATGCATAGGTTTGTGAAATGTTCAGTGACACGTAAGCTGTATAGGGACCTACGCCTATACCTATACTTTTGTGCCTCTTATAACACTCATTGCAACCAAAGTTCTAGCCTACTGGAATGCCTGAAGCATTTCTAATACGTGCACATTGTTTTCTCGCATTGCTTTACAAAGCTGTGCAGATATAAACTAGAATTTACCCTGCTTGGCTTCCTAGACTGGATATGTGAATAGGATGCATGCACTACACCTTGACTCATAATAAGTGGAATTGATGAAGTACATTAAATGTCGATATCTACATGCTAAATCTGAAGTGACAGATCCATGTACTTGGCAAAGTTCACCCCCAACCCCCAGGACATTTTAGAAGGGACTATGTCTTGCCATGTTTTCTTTGTGATTGTGGCATAGAAAGTGTTATCATACACCACAGAATGTGTAGGCCACATACTGTTAATTTGCTGGATGTGGGTGTGGGGCATCTATCATTGTTCAGCTCTACAAACTCACCCTTCAACAGGAGTGGTAGCACATAAGGGAATTGCACCTTAAACTCTGGTGGTGAGTTCAGAATTGGAACAGAACAGTGCTCCTAGTCGGTATGGCATGGTCACTATACTGACTTTTGCTTGTATAAAGAAAAGGTGTCAAAATATTTCACAAAACAGACATGGTCTGCCATGTTATCTAACTTTTCAAACTCATGTTCAAGATCTAACAGTGCTCATTTACCGACAACCTTCTATCTTGGCTCCCAACAGGTTCCTGTGATATGAATCTTTGGGGTCACTAGCCTAGATTCATCTATCACCGATAGTGTATGTATCTGGAGTTGCATACTAGGACCACTGTAGGTTTTAAACTGGTGTGTCCAGAATTGCCCTAAATCAAGTGGGTATATGCTTATTTGTGTTGAGACTGATCCCACACCAGCTGCCCGCACCTCTCTTGTGTATGGGTATTGTGTAAGTGCTACATCTGAAGTTGAAATGTTCAAACAGGATCAATGTTCCACCTAATCCTTTACAGTTCTTTGTGCACATTGGATGGTCAAATGTTCTTCAGACAGACCTTTTGGTTGGCTTTACTTCTAGCCCTGTTTCTTGCTCATCTATTGCTGGAAAAATAAACATTGTCACATAGGTTTCTGTGGATTCTGCAGGTATCACTAATGTCACATGTTCTTCGATTCTTGCCTGCTGGACAGGTTGTTCAAGATAGAGGCTGGTAGGACTGCTTTTCTTGAGCCAATACATGTCAGTACCTTCACAGGATGTCTGAAGTGCCAACCAAGTGTTTCTTTGTCATTCATCTTTTCCAGGACGTAGTCGCTAAATTACAAGGTGTTCTATAACTTCTCTTTGTCTTGATCCTGTGGAAATTATTCTTCACCCTGGATGGAGTCTCTCACAAGATGTATGCGAAGCAGCTGGTCAGGCCTAGTGAGACAACTACAGGATTGTGCAAGTCAGGCATATACGTAGGAGCGCCAAACTGCAACTCATCAGGTGTTTTACCCTCACTTTCAGAAAGACAAGGTAGGTTATTTATGCTACATTGCACTATAGGTATACGATTCACCCAATTACAAAAAGAAGAAAGGATACAGTTAGTCAAGGCTTGCTTTACTATCCCATTTGTTCTCTCTATAACTCCAATAGCTTGTGGGCAAAACAGGGTAGAGAAAATGCTGGCCAGTTGTCAGCTTGGAGTAATTTTGGTGCTGTCATACCTACTAAGGACAGCAAACCTTTTACGACCTCCTTACAATCAGCTTTTTTGGGTGAAAGTGAATCTTGTGCACCATGAATAACAAATATTTGTACTTGTTGACGGGTATCAGTGGACCTATGTGGTCCAATATATAAATTCAAAAGGCACTGTTGCCCTTGTTAGTGTGCTTACTGGTGGTTTTCTGGAATTGCCCACTGTTGTCTGTAAACATAGGGAACAATTTGCTATCTACTGTCATACCTCCTTACTGAGCCCTGGCCACCAATATCTATCCCGCAAGCTGAAAACCCAAAGTGCAGAGATACATTTTGATATATATCCTGTTTGTTTGGTAGTACCCTGTCCTTTTGATCTAGGTATAGTGGCTGTCACTCTATTCTCTTTTACAGCATAGTAATTTGTAGTAGGGAACCCTTGTGGGTCAGTTCTTATCGCATCCAAATATTCTATTATGTCCTTATGTATATGGCTGAGCGTGTTAATGTTGCTACCACTTTTTGTCTGGTGTGCTGTCTTGCAGACTCCTCAGCAAGCGCATTGCCTGCACTGTACGCAGAATCTTTTCTGTGTGCTTTTGTATGCATAACCCAGTTGAGAGGTCTAGCCTTTTTGATATTCCATACCTTTTGCCAAATCTTTTTGACAATATTTGCCTGCCTTTTGAATCTCTGAATGAGTTGGCCTGTCACCATTAACAGTCAACATTACAGCCTTGTTCTACAAAGTCTGAATCAGACACAATTAGAATGGGCTTATGTGGATCAATGTGTTTTAGTGCCAGGAGCAGGCCTTGTAACTCACCAACCTGAGATGATGTATGACCTAAATCGTTTGTTTGGGTATGCTGGTGTTCAAACGTATTGTTATGATTGAAGCACCCTTTTACAGGAGAACAAGCAGCAGAATATTTAGAATGTGTCCCAACTGCTGGAACAGCACATCCATCACATTATAGTACATTTGAAAACATTCACAGTGGGGTGGCTGGGACTGCTGAATCTGCTTCTGTTTGTAGAGACTATTCTAGTTCATCCATGTGCAGTGATTCTGGTTTATAGTAATATCTTATGTCTTGTGCTGTCTGTGTTGCAGCCCATTGAACTTCATCTGGATTGTAGTGTCTTTGCATTTACAATACTAGAGTGTGTGGCTGCATCTAACTGCGCTAACGTTGTGTTTAGGCGCATAATTCTGTTAGCAGCTAAGGTGCGTTCGGTCTGCACTATTATTGGTACTTCAGCCAGAATCTTTTCTTCTGGAGCATATTTTAGCTTTGGAATAGTATAGACATGTAAATGGTATGCTATGGGTTTTGACTCGCCATGGTTACATGCTAATGTTGCGTCTGCCATGTATGAGCGTACAAAATGTAAAAGGCCAAGTATGGCCTGCAACTGCTTGAGTGTGCATGGGCTTTGCAAGTGTGCAGATTTCTCTAGGAATTGTGCAACAAGTCCCTTCCCTCATCAGGTAATGAAAACCCCAGAAATATGATTTCTTTATGGGCTATTTTAGGCTTCTTGAAATTGAAAATAAATGTAACCTTTAGCTGCTAGTATTCTTATAGTTAAGTCCACCTTCTCCAAGTGGTCCTTTAAGTCACCTGTGCAGTAAATATCACCTACATATGTCCAACATGTCTATATGCCTCGTAAGAGGGATTGTATTCTATTATAGAATAGCCCAGGACTGTTCTTGTACCCCTGTGGGAGTGTCATAAAGTAAATCTGTTTCTCCCTAAATGTCACATCTGTGTATGTATAGCTCTCTGAATCAAAAGGTTGTGCAAAAAATCCATTCCCCAAATCCAATTCAGTCTTATATACTTTTTTAACTCTGTATGCTACTCAGAAGGCCTTAACTATGCATATTCTGTGCAGCCTGTGTACATGTATTGTCATTTAAAATCCTAAAGTCAATTTCCTTCTGGCTAAGATATTGGAAGTAATGTTGTATTGTAGGGGCTTGCCTGTTGGATCAGAACCTCTTGGTCCAATACATGATCCACAATTATTTTCAAATATAGTATAGCATGCTCTTTGATTGGATATAGTCTCTGAGGCTTTGGTGTGGCATTTTATGAGGAGGGCAGTCTATGTCATGTCCTCCATGATACTTGTATAACTTTGCTGCACCCAAAACAGCCCATGAGGCTGCATAGGAGTGCATTGCATTTTGTTTAACTGTATCTGAAAAAGATGGTTTAGTTACCTCTTTCACTCTAGGGCTCTGTCTAACATATGGCCTGTGAGAATCATGTTCTACTAAAAGCCCATTGTGTGTTATATGCAAATTAGACCACAATAGTGCCTCTATTTCCTTTAGATGTTCCCCTTCATGTTGTATTGTGACTATATACACATCATTGTCCTCAACCACTTCTCCTGTGAGGGTAATAACCTCTTTATAAACAAAGGGTGCCTGGTTGATGCCTTGCTCTACTCAGGAAGGAACACTTATATCAAACACAATAGAGCAAGGACATGTAAACCCCTGAACCACAAGACACTACTTCCTGACAGTCAGTGTATACAACAAAATCTGAAGATCTGACGGCTACTTTAATTCAGATTCAACATATATAAGTGGCGAGTAAGACATACAAATAATAGAGGTCAGCATGGAATATTCAAAAATACAAGGACATCTAGACGCTGTATACAAATAGAGGAAACCAAACATAAATCATTCAGTTTATAGTTCAGCAATTACTTTTCATGTTTATCATTACAGAGAGTGACACAGTAGAATGATAAGGTAATTGTGGTACGTAATGTACAAACAAATAACAAGAAGGATATATGAAGTATTGGGTCAACACAACAGTGTTTCGGCCTCAGGGCTATCTTGAGTAGCTGTAATTGGGTCGGCCTTCATCAGGACAGGGACAACAGGTATACATGGGAGATCCTATGATTTCTGTCAAAGGAAATGGACAGAACATAGTGTCAGGGGTTTCAGGGGTTGAAACTATAGGTGCATAAGTACTAATGGCTATTAATGCATTATTTATTAAAGATGTCTCTCGCAGGAGACTATTTTCTTACGTTCACGGTGCTTACCATAGTTAGAGTGCACAAGGGCACTAGATCTGAGAGTCCTCATCTTCAGATGCAACTGGGGAGGAAATACTCCGGGGAAATTAAGTCTGTGAAAAATGACCGAAATTGGACATCAGAGAAACTGTGGCTCACTATAGGTCATGGCTTACCAATGCTAAAGGTAAAGGAAGGATGAAACATCTTACCAAACGTATGCCAGAGTGATGTATGATTGATTCAGTCACCACGCATATATTAGCACAAAGGCTTACAATCTGAACCCAGGGATCCTCAATACATGTGCAGCGGTGATTCTGACATGCTCAAACATGTGTTAAGTCTATGGAGACAAAATAGCCATACACTGAAGTAAGACTACATGTGTGGTTATCTAATTCAAAGATGGCTACTTAATGGTAGCGCGAGAAATGGTTCTTACCATGTTGAAGTCTGTGGATTGGAAAACCAACGATTCACTGTATGATTTTGGGTCACAATTCACTGTGGTGCTGGAAGGAGAAAGGGTGGGTAATCAGAATTTGAATCTAATCTTGGTCTTATGTCACTGCGATAGTAACATGTTAAATATGGAAGAAATTATTATTAAAAATTATTATTATCTGGAGATGTACCCCTGTGTGCGTGATCCTTAAAGTGCATCCCAGAACAGGTGCTTGAAACGAGCATGATTCTCTAATCCTTGTGCAATACTAGAGTTAATAACATGGTGCCGTGCGAGATCCGATTTTGCCGTGTACTGAGCATGATTCTCTGATCTTAGTGCAATTTTAGAGTGAGTAACACAGCACCATGTGAGATCCGATGTTGCCTTGTACTACAGGGTGACCGAGGCTCATGCGATGAACAAAACTACTGCCTGATCAAAAAGAAAGTCATACCTGATGTGGCTCGTAAAGAGTCCTGCAGTGTGGTGGGGACTGAAAAAGAGCAGCCTCCCGTCTTCTGATTGCTGAGCTGGGTCTGTTACTATGGTAACATCTGGTATTTATGACGGCGGCCATTTTGGTTTAACTACGTGGCATGCCATGACTCAGCACACAAAACGGAACAATGTAGAGTTCATTCCATGTATGCCACCATTGAAACTAACAATTTAGAGGTATAACAAAGTACCCCCACGTATTGTGTTTTTAAAACAAATGCAATGTTTATTACGGTTGCCATGGCAACCCTAGTCTATTGGCAAAACTTTTTGTCTGTTGGAAGACAGACACTAACAAGCCGATTCATGGAATTAATGTGCGCTGAAAATTCCTGTGCAAGCGTGCGCGCAAGCATGCGAATCGCAGCGCAAGTGCGAAAACCGCAGCGAAACCTGCACACAGCGATTAATGGAAGTCAGTGCACGTGTAAATCCATGGATGTGATCTAAAACCCTGCATGGCGCATGTGGGCGCACACGTCATCAAACAGCGTGCGCTACGTGCACAGCGAAAGCGCACTTAGCGCAGCGCACACAACAAAGGTAGACGGAACACGGGGTGTAACACGCAGAATGGGGAACAACGAGTGAAAATGTGGGCATTACCGGGGGAAGTACAGGAGGCAAATGCGCGGAACGCCACACGCGTGCCTACAACACATATTCATGGAATCGAATGGGGCTAACGCATGCGCCAAAAAAGACGCGCTAATCCGGAAACACGTATGCCAGCAGGAAGCAGACGTACGTGGACCCGCGCAGCATAAAAGTGCACGCAAACAACAAACAAGCTCAGATGCTATGGTGAATATACCGTTCCTCACAGCAGTGGTCGTGGGATACCGCAGGAGGAGGAGGAGGATAGTCAGGGTCAGAATTTTTAGACCCAGAACCAGCCTTTTTGGGATGCCTGATGACAAGGTGTATGGGAGGTACAGGTTTCCACCTCACATAATACTCGACCTGGTGAGTGAGTGGGAGGATGACCTCACATCACCCACCCTGTGCTCCCAAGTACTGAGCCCCTTGGAAAAGGTGCTCAATGTACTGCACTTCTTGGCTACTGGGTCATTTCAGCAGACAAGTGCCATAGTGGGGGGGGGTGTCACAGGCCACACAGTCACGCTGCCTACACCAGGTCTTGGCCATCATGACTGCACGCCCCTCAGTCCGCAGGCACATATACCTGCCCAGAACACCTGCAGAAAGGCAGGCTGTTGCCCAGGATTTTTACAGGGTGTCACACTTCCCCAAAGTGCTAGGTGCCATTGATTACACCCATGTGGCTCTATGTCCTCCCAGGGCATCAGAGCACATCTATAGAAACCGCAAGCACTGGCATTCCATCAACGTGCAGGTAGTATGTGATGCCAAGGGAATCATCACCTCAGTATATGCCAACTATCCAGGGTCTACCCATGACAGTTTCATATACATAATCTCAACCCTAAACCGGGACCTGGAAGCTGGGCGGCATGGCGATACATGGCTGCTTGGTGAGTATAAATGCCACTGCACATGCCTGCATGTCGGATACTGAGTAATGTCACAACCCCACTAATAATACCCATCATCACCTCCCCAGGTGATAGTGCCTACCCTCTGAGCACCCACATGATGACGCCAATTCGGAACCCCATCACACCACCCGAGGTAAGATACAACACTGCCCATATTGCAACACGGGGCATAGTGGAGCGCACATTCGGAGTGCTCAAGTCACGCTTTCAATCCCTTGACCGTTCTGGTGGGAAGCTGCTATACACTCCCCCAGTAGTGTGCAGGATCATAGTGGCAGCATGTGTCCTGCACAACGTTGCAACACGCCGGGGCCTGCCGGTGGACATGGTGGTGCCCCCAAATCCCCAACCACATGCACGGCCGCTGCGCATGGGAGGGGAAAGGGCATGTGGTGAGGCAGCCCGTACGCAGCTGGTGGCTAATTACTTCACCTAAAATCACACCCCTGTGGAGTGCACACAGCCCTGGCACATACCAGCTGACGATCAAAGATGATGACATAAGGGACAGTCAACTGTCACAACCATACCAGCCTGAGATTGGTCACCTGGAAGTGTTACATTGTGTGCATCCCTACCTACCCAAAGACAGCCAATGCTGTGCCATTAAAAGACATACATTCATGCTGCATGAATGACTACCCCCTATCAAAATACAACATGAAAATAGCACCATGTCACCTGTTAGGCGGAAACCTGTGCAGTTCCCTCTGGGACCACTGCAAAAGATTTAGGACTACAGGTGTTTGGCGGTGAACCCACTTGGTAGCAGTCTGTACCACACAGATTCACTTGGTAGCTGTGGCTGAGCAGTCAGACTTCCATCAAGAAGAGTTGAGCAGTATGTGGAGTATACAAAATGGGGCAATCCTTCACAGCAAGACAAGCAAACACGCAACGAGGCTTAGTGTAAAGATATTACGGTATTTATTTATAATGAAACATCTATGAAAAACACTATGGCACTTTCACGGCAAACAAATCAAACACAATTACTCTACGAAGAAGAAACGATCAATCCCCCTAGCAATAGTTCGACAAGTCTAGGTTCTACGGGTGTCATGATCTCTGCTTCCAAAAGGTCAGGGTTTTCCCAACTCCCTTGGAAGCAGATCCATAACCCAGGTTCCGAGTGCCAACCAGTCCCAATTGGGACCTTTTGGACCCAGTCCTGGCGCCAGTGGCACCAGGCTCATAAATATGCCCAGTCCCAGCGCTGGAAGCGCCGGGCTCATAATGCTTGGGTGGACTTACCTGCAGCAGACCATGCTTCTTACTTGCCTGCCAGTTGAGCCTCTGATCCTCTTCTGTTTGGAACTACTTTTCCTGTTGGGTGGGGCAGGAGCCACTCCCTAGATTCAGAACACTGGAACTCTTCTGGAAAGCAGGAACTCTTTTCTTACCTAGGCGTGGCTGTGGAAGGAGACACCTAAGCACTACAGGAGGCTATTTAAACCACACCCGGTGGATGAATCTTGCTTTGCGTTATTCTGCATCCTCTGCAGCAGAACGCTCATCGTGTCTTCTGCATCTGATCCTGGGCCTAAGGAAAAAGGCTTACCATCCTGAATCCAGTCTTCAGCAACACCTATAAAGACAAGAAAGAACAGGTTAGCATTACGGTCTTCAGTGACAGCTCTTCACTTACCTGGTCCATCGGCTGTCACCAACGCCT